>NC_071570.1:58605702-59210011 GCF_026979565.1 Vidua chalybeata
CCTGTGGGGAGTGTTTCAGCATTGTCACTGTTTAGGGACTGGCTGGGCATCAGTCAGCTAGTGGTGAGGTACTGTTTTTGCATCATTTGTTTTCCTTTGAGTTTCTTGAGTTTTTTCCCTCCCCACCTCACTCTAGCTGTCCTTATCTCAGCCCATGAGTTCTGCCACTTTAGTCCTTAAATTCTTCTCCCCATATCACTTGGGAAGAGTGAGAGTGACTGTGAGGGACTGAGCTGCCTGCTGCAGTTAAACCACTGCAGGAGGGAAATATAAAATGGGGGCTTATGTTGGAATTGTGGCAGAGGAAGTCTGTGGGCGGTCTCAGCAGATGCAGTGTAGCAGTCTATAAATAAAACTTGATCTTTCCGTTTATTCTGGCAGGCTGTCATGCCAGGGTATTTGTGTATGATGCTGTGATTCCCTTGGCATCATCAGGGCTGATCAACTGAGCAGAGCTCCCAATGGAAGTTAAAGCTGTGGACTACTCAGCCAGCAGAATGAGGGGAATCCTGACTGCTCTCTGCAGGAGGAGCTCTAAAGCTTCTCTGTGCCAGCTAAAATTGTTTTACTGACTTCATAATCACTCCTGTTCAGCAGAATGGGACTTCCCCTGCTGACTGTAGTAGGCAGGCAATGCAACCTTTTGCTGGTGGCCGGAAGTGCTTGGTAGCTCTCTGTATCATCACAAACTAAGTGTATGCATTTCCAGTACACACCACCACAAGACAATTATCTCTCCGAAACTTTAACATTATTAAGGATTATCTTAAGATCACAAAATCTGTTGATTAATCTGTTTAGAATTAAAAAAAAAATACCAAACAAACATCTCCAAAGTAACTGCAGCATTGTACTTCCAGGGCTTACTGCTAACACAGCTCCACTGGTGTTGAAAAGTTTAGATTGGTGAGGGATTCTTTAATCCTGCATGATTCTTGGTCTGCCATATTTTGTTGCTGGGCCTTACCTTTTGATTCGCTAGGCTGGTACCTGTTTCATACAGGTTGTGTCATTCTTTCTTCTCTTTAGAGATTTTAAGTTGCATTTGTGTAGATAATAAGGTGGTGTGCTCAACAAGTACATATCATCAAAGCTTAAATTTTCTTGATGCTCCTGCAACTGCCACATACCTGTTAAGAGTGACACCACAGATTTTTGCTGTGTTCTGAGTAAAAGACTGTTTACATTAATTTGGTTTTGTACTGGGTTTGCATGACCAAATTTTGGTAGTGGCAGGGAAGCTGCTGGAAGGTTTGAAGCTTCCTCTATGCCTGGCAGAGCTCCAAAGATGGACCTGCTGCTGGAGAAGGCTGGACCAGTTAGAAATGATGGTAACACCTCTGTAACAGCATATTTAAGAAGGGAAAAAAAGTTACTTTGCAGATGTGTTGGTAGTCAGAGAAGAGCAAAGTGAGAATATGTGAGAGGAACAGCCCAAACACCAGGGCCAGTGGAGAAGGAGGGACAGGAGGTGCTCCAGGTGCTGGAGCAGAGATTTCCTTGCAGCCGATGAAGAGGCAGCTGTGTCTCTGCAGTGGTGGAGGACCATGGGGATAAAGAGATCCACCTGTTGGTCATGAAGAACCCCCGCTGGAGAGGGTATGTGTAAAAAGGCTGTGAACCCATGGGAGGCCTGTGCTGAAGCAGGCTCCTGGCAAGGACCTGCAGGCCCGTGGAGAGAGGAGCCCATGCTGGAGCAGGTTTCCTGGTAGGACGTGTGACCCTTTTGGGGGACCCATGCTGGAACAGGACTGACCCCACAGAAGAGTGACCCACACTGCAGCATCCTAGGTAGAACTGTTGCCTGTGGAATGGACTCAAGCTGGAGAAATTCCTGGAGAACTGTCTCCTGTGGGAGGGACCCTACACTGCAGCAGAGGAAGGACTCCTCTCCCCGAGCAGTAGCAGAAACGTGTCATGAACTGACCGTAACCCACATTTCCCTGTGCTGCTGCAGGGCAGAAGATAAAGCCCGGGGAGGTGTGGGGGAAGATGTTTTTAAGATCTGTTTTACTTCTCATTATCCTGCTCAGTTTTGGATAAAATCAGCTGATATCGATGAGCTGAGTCTGTTTTGCCCATGATAGTAATTGATGAGTGATCTGCCCCTGTCCTTATTTCAAGTCATGAGCCTTTAATCATATTTTTTGTCCCCTGTCAAGTTGCAGAGCAGAGTGGCTGTGGTGGGTACCTGGCATCCAGCCAGGGGTGGCCCACTACAGATTTTTTAACTCCTGAATGATCAAGAAAAATGGTTATTGTAACATGCCAGGTGCCACTAGATGGAGATACAGAACCAAGTTTAGTCAGAAATGCACACAGCTTCATCCTGTCCTGTTCATTAAATTGTAGCACATAGTTTCACTCTTAGGAAAAGGAGGCGTGGGAAGGATCTAGCATATCACAAGAATCCAGGAAAACATTTAAGTAAAGATTTTAATTCCTTTTTAGGGACTGGTCACTGATTTACAAGATATCTAATTGCAAAAGTTGACCAACCTCTCTGACCCTATGCTGTCATATCTTGGTACAACTGCCTATATGGAGGAGGATTTGGGGCTCTCTGAGACTTAGCTTTTAGCCACTAAAGGTGTAGTTCCCTTCTCTCTGATCAGGTAGTTTAAGGTGATTTTTGTACGAGGGTGTACTAGACCCTTGTCATGGTTTGACACTGGCGCAATGCCAGCGCCCCCATGAAAATGCACCTTCCCCAAATAAATGCTGTGAGATGTTATCAGGAACAGAGCAGAGCAGGCCCAAGCTTAATAGCAAAGGAAAAAAACTTTATTAAACTACTACTAATACAGAAAACACATAAACTAAATCCAGGATGAAGATCTTTTAAACCACCCCTCCTCCTCCCAATTCCAAAAACACCCAGCCATGAAACATCACCCGGGATTCTTGATCAAATTACCACCCTTCAGATAATCTATACTTAAACTATCAAGGGAGAGAGAAGTCTCTCTTGCACCACAGGCCCCCCAGGAAACACAGCTGCCACCCTGTGTTTCCCTGTCACACATGGCAACCGCCCGGAAAAAATCTGCCAGTGTGACACTCTCCTTTCCATGTCACAGTGCTCTCACCACCGTGCATGGACAGACTGCTCATAGGGCTCCTTTAAGGATGCTTTGCCATGGACCCAAAGATACAGCAGTTCAGCTTCTCATCCTGGGACTACAGTCCCCCCCATTTTCCCCTGGGGCCGAGGGGTCCAAAAACAGGACTCATCTTCTTCCCGAAGACAGAGGGTATCACCATTCCCTCTTCAGCTCTCTTCGTTTCTCGCCACTCTTGTGCTATTTGAAGCTGAAACAGGTCTCCCTGGGTCACCACTGCATCCCCCTAAAATGCAGTCTCTATTGCAGGAGATTTTGGTTCAGTCCATGGCTAACAAGAAAAGTCCAGCTAAAAGCTACTTCACCATCTCCTCCCACCTAAATATTTCTTCTTCTAACATCTCAGGTCCCGGACTATCTTTCTTCCACTACAAATCAAGGAGGAGTAATACTTTTAAAAGCCCTCATTTCCTGGAAAGGGTTAAAAGTTCAGACTCCCTGGACGGCTGATATCTCAGTCCGGCGTTCCGCCTCCCACGCTGGGCATTCCCCCCCCTTCTCCTTCTCCTCTGCTGGCAGATTTCCAGGTGCCGCCAGGCTCTCTGTCTCTTTCCCTCCTTGGGGGGGGGGGGGGGGGGGGGGGGCAAAGGCATCTCCACTTCTCTCCACCCTTCCGTCCACAGGAGCTAGCTCGGTTCCAGACCCTCAGCTCCCTCGGCCTACCTGGACAAGGCCACGTGGCTTCCCCTCCCCCACCCAGCCCGTGGCTGGGCAGGGGAGCGTCTGCACTCTCTGACGACCGGAACCAAAAGAGAGAGTTCTCCTGGGAGTTCTTGCTTTTAACCCCCTGTCTTCTCAGAGGCGTGTCCATGCCTTCAGTGGTCACTCCAGGTGCCAATATCCAAACCTGACCACTGATTGGTTTGACCCAACTTCCTGGAAAAAATTCACTTCCATGTCAAACCACGACACCCTAGTCTCTTCTTACTCCAGTTGCATAAGGCCAAACAGGTTTTTTCTAACATTTAAACAAGGTTTAGACCAATGTTACTGTTCATTAAGTGTGGGTCTGTGTACACATACATGCACCTCTAGACCTTTGTTTCCAGTCATTACAGATTTGCAGATTTCCCCATTACAGATAGGGAAAAAAAGTCAGTCTCTAATAATGGCTTCCACAGATTAGCTTTATTTTGACTGCTTCTACTTTTATGTTTCTTATTACTCAGCTGAAGAAATTCAGGAGCCTTCCAGCAGAGTAAGTTTTTCCCCTTCAAATGCAAGCTGTGTGCCTGAAGAAGTGAACAGGAGGGCCTTCAATCCCTTGTGGAAATGTTCTCAAAGTGACCCTGTGCTCCTGCACTGCCAGCTGCCTCAAGGTGACTCTATTTTCCCTGTCAGTGATTCTGTAATGGTTCTTTAAAAGAACACTTTTCAGAAGTTTGTTACATTGAACCTGGTACCTGCAGAAATCAGCTACTGTTTTCCAGTGGAGCACCTACATAACAGTACTTTGTGCTTTGCCAAACCTTCTCCATCTAACTCCTTAGTCTTGCTGCTCTTTAGGTTTTTATATCTAGAAACAGGGTCTGTATCAGGGTCTGGGTATGAGGGAGGGGTAGTGGAAAATGAGGACAGAGAGCACACGGGATTCTTCAGTGCATTGACATCTAAAGTCTTACAAGTGCAGATGTCAGTGTGAGCAATTTAAAGCAAAATTGGCTTGGGGATTTGGTATCAGCCTATAAATTTACTCCCCTTTTCTCAATCCTCATATTGTCAAAAAAAACCCTCAAAAACTCAACACAACCCATGGTGGAGAGTTAATGAAACTGCTTTGGTGTCAGTGATCTAATTCTGTTGCTGTGGGAAAACTGTTAATGTGACTACACAGTCCGCGATACTGCTGACAATCTTGAAAAATGCATCAGTCAGGAGTCTTGCAGTTTTTACTAGAGGATATTGGAATCCCCACAGTAGCTGCTGATACATGCCAGCACTCAAATGTAAGTGCCAATGGGGCATGTTAGTAACAGCCATTTATTTTGGATATTGGGAGCGCGCCTGTCTGGATTACATTTGCTGTTTTTGTGGAATGTTTTCATGGCTTTGCTGTATCATGTGCATTGTCTAGTCTTCCTATCAACTTCCACCAGAGCAGCCCAGAGAATCTGCCGCTGAAGCACTGGTTACATGACACAGAGCCTTTTCATAGCTGTGAAAGCAGAGTGCTTCCGCTGTCCAGAGACCCCACGTCAGGAGCATTTGGAAGCTTTAGGCTTGGTGTTACCTGAAGTTAGGTCTGTTCAGCAGTTAGATCCGAGTTAGTCGTAAGTGCCATGGCATAGGAACTTACTGCAACAGAGGAATTTGCTTCAAGTTCGTGCTCTTCTTGCTGCAAAGTTTTGCATCTCCTCTTGACATTTTTTGGTCTGAAGCCAGCATTAAAGCACTTATTGAACAATCTGTAGGTGTGGTTTTGGTTTTTTTTTGTTTTTTTATTCCTTTTAATGGGGTCAAAATTTGGTAACTTGTTTACACCAAAGGCAGTGAATTTTTATTTTGACCGAAGGCAGTGAAATTAATTCTGTATTGTCCTTTGTTTAGTCCTTGAAAGGTAATTTAGAATGTTTTGGTGTGGGTTAAGTTGGTTTTCTTTTTTTCCATTTAATTTCTACTTTGTAGTATTACTAGCTTCCAGCTTTACAGGTAGCTGTTTTCAGGTACAACTTGTCCTCTTGACTGCTAATAATTACAAGTTATAAAGTGTTTAGGAGACATCATTAAAGCCATTAAACCTTTATGTTTACATTAACACTCAACACTCATTTCAGGTCTCTTTAGATCAGAAACAAGAGAAAGGAACCAAATGTACACAAAATGACAAAGAGCTTTCCAAAGGGGAAGAGTCCTTCCAGACACTTTGACATGTAATATGCACTCAGTCATAGCTATGTATGACCATTTTACAGGCATTTTGTGTAAATCCGATAGTGAGCCTTCCATGCCACCATGGCCGTGCCAGACTGTTACGTTCTACAAGGTTAAACCATGCATTGCATCCTCATTGAATCAGGAGGGGAATCTCTGGGAATACCATGAACAGTGTGGATTATTTGCTTTGTTTCATCTTTGTCTTCAGGGACAGTGCTCAACAGTGAAACTGCAACACTCGATGTAAATCCACTGAATGCTGTCACCTTGCGGAAGAGTTCAAGAGCAAAAGCTTCGTGGGGAAGACCCCAATCTCTGATAGACTATAAGTCTTACATGGACACTAAACAGCGTGTGGCGTGGATCCTTGAGCAGTCCTGCAGCATGAGCCCAGACATACATGACTTGGTGGAAAATATCAAGTCTGTTTTAAAATCAGATGAGAAACATATGGCAGAAGTTGTTGCCAGTGCCACTTTCCTTGAGCAGGTAGTTTAATTACTTGTACTGATCAAATGATGTGGAAACCCACTGCCCCTGATTTAGAAGTATAGGTTTCCATTTGCCAGTCTGTGTGTCAGAGTTTTTGGACGAAATTGGATTCCTTCAGCACTTTAGTTTCATGTAGGGAGTGTGTGAGAGGCTGTGACATTTCTTAATCTATCAGCTAGAAGCCAGAGTATGTGTTTATTTAAAAACTGAGTCAGTCTTCTATGAGGAATCATGAACTGTAAATAACATAACAGCATTTTAAACTGAGTGTGGCAGGAGAGAGGGAGATGTTATAAATAAGCATTTGCTATTGCAAACCAGAAGGAATGGAGGCTGACAAGGAAATTTATATGTCAACCCACTAGAAGCAACTTTTTTGTGATTGGCTCCCAGGATAAAAATATGACATAGTGTTAAAGAAAGAAAAACAGAAAATAGAAAATAATGTGCTTAACATTAATGGAATGAATATCCAGAAATTTCAGACACTGAAGATTTCATCAAACAAATGTTTTGGTAACTTACAGACCATTAGGGCAGATAAATTGATTATGCATAGCACAAGTGATTTGCTATGACAGCTGGTTTTGGTTTGAGTTCTCATGCAAAATGCATCGGTGTCATTTAGGCTCTGCAAATAAAGTGGGATTTCCCACTGCAGCCTTCAGGCAGCAAAAGCCTTGACAAATTTGACAGAAACAGAAAAAGGCTCCTTAGGAGAGTTTAATTTATCACACAGGCCTGAGGGTTATTACAGTTCAGTGGCTTCTGCAAGGAAGAAACATCATGTTCCTTTTAAACCATACCAGACATGCCACAGGTTGGAGTGAGAGCATTTGTCTGCACCTTCGAGGGGGAAACCAAACCAATCTAACAAAAACCCCAAAACCAACAACAAAATAAAAAATCACCCCACCCCTTCTCCCAAGTAGGACTGCTGTTCCCATGCCTTCTTGGCAAACGCTAGGGGTTTTACAGCTTTTTAAATTATTCTTTAAACATAACAGACAACACTACAACTAGCTTCTTCCTATTTGGGTAAAAAACTGTTTTAATGGAACAAGAACCTGAAAACAAAACTGATTTAAACTTCTCTTTTCTTTTTAAAGGTGATGATACCTGTCCAGCAAGCCACATCCTTGAAAGCCCATGTGTTACCTTCCAGATTGCATCCTGGATTGCTGTACCTGGAGAGCTGTGGTGACCTGAGTACTTTTATCACAGAGGGAGAACAGCTAGCAGAGAGGAGAATCCAAAGAGCAGAACATGAACGGCCTCACAGTGTCATTGGTGTTCTCAGAGAAACTGTGCTTTGAGCTGGTTTTTTGGTTATTCCTCAGCAGAGCACTACTGTCAGACATATACATACTGCAGAAGAAGATAACCTCTGGCAAATGGGTGGATGGGTTTGTTGGTAATCACCTTCTTTTTTTAATACTCTTATGCACAGACCCCAAAGGGCGAAGATTATTCTACAAAGAGTAATAAGCAGATTGAAAGCTGGCCTTTACTGGGCTCTCAGCTGCAGCTCGTCTGTTTGTGACACATTGGTGCCCTGCATCTCTGTGAAGTTTGGAAATGTGTAGTTGTGGGATATGATGATCCTTGTGGAAGGAGCTGTCAAAAGCAGTATTGAAGAACTTTGCAAATTTTTGGTACTTTGGTTTAAATGAAAATCTCCTGTCAAAAAATGGAGACTTTCAGATACAAACTAAGTAAAACAATGGTGTACAGAATTCTAAAATTCTTCTTTATAAAAGAAGGTTGTTGATGTGCAAACTGGACTAAAATAAAATCTGTCTTGAAGAAGTGCTCTTTTGGCACAGTGAACTTCTCTCTTAATGGCAGAACATTATTTTTGTCTTAATGGTGGAACAACATCCAAATCCAAAAGCACAGGTCTTCTGCAACAGGTGGTGCTGGCTTGGTACTGTCCCAGGAAGAAAGGCATCTCTATGTAGTCTCATTTAAAATGCTGTTTATAACAGCAAGTGCTATGAACAAGAAGCTAGTATAGCTAGGAATATTTTATATTCCTTCAGGTGCTGGGAACCTCAGATTGTGCAGCATCAGGCAGGGCACAAGTTTTGCAGATTCCAACCATTTTACCCCATTTAGGTCATTTGAAGTAATTAAAATTTTCTTAGGGAACAACTATACTCATCACTTCTACAGTCAAACAAAAGGGCTGTTCACATGGGACCTTACTGCTGCACCTCTAGACAAAGGCAGGGACACACAGGTATTGCTGGGTGGTGTTTACCATTTTGAGTATCACTGGGGCTGCCTGCAGGCTCCTTTCTTAAAATAAACAGTCTAAATTTATTCTGCAAGGGACATTCCTGGAGGTCCACCTGTAGTAACAGCACAAAGTACAGCACACGCCTGGCCCTACTTAGGTAAGAGGCACATGGATCACAAACTCTTCATGTATTGTGATTTTAGGTCAGGATTGCTCCATATGCTTCTGCACTGAACATTTATTTAAATTACAGTCCCAGCCCTGACACTGACACTGTCAATCCACGTAGGTCACCAGCATCACCTCTTCAGCCTGCAAGGCTCTACAGGGTGCTGCAATTGAGATGGGGTCTGCTTGTCCTTAGTGTGGATCCAAACTATTAAAACGGTGAAGAAGGGGGCAAGAAACATGTCCCCTGTGAATACAGCAAATCTGCAAAATTTTTGTCTATACTGCTAAAGTAAGGGCTTATGTTTATCCAACAAAATGCAGAAAAGTTTGTAACACAGAAATTGGTATGTACAGATAATAGTAAGAATAAATAGGAGGGTGGTACACGGGGGGTAACACACAGAACATAAGCTCAGCCTGTCCACTGCACCCTTTACCAGGGACTTTACAATTTCTTCCATCTGCCATTTAAGCAACATTCTCTCATGTTGATGGTATTTCTATTTCATATTACGAACAGCCACTGAGTGGCTGAATGCCCATGTTTAGTTTTCTTCTGAACCAGGTGTGGCATGTATTGTCATTTCTGTGGTTTCAAAGAATTCATGAGAACCTATGAGGCACAGAAAATCCTATGAAGCCTCACTAGAAGAAATACTCCCTGGATGACTTTTTTTTGTTAACTTTCAAATATGATCATATTTTTCATAATCTCATTATATATTTTTATTTTATTTCTATATATTTTTAAAAAAGGTTTTTAACCTTAGCACAGGCTAAGTTCCAGGATTAATTCTAGGGACAGACATATCACAATTCTACTTTTTATTTATTCAAATGGTGTTAGGTCTTTAATAATAAACCACGTTGATGACATTTAAAGGAAAACAGTTATTTCAGAAATTAAGTGTGAAGAATTTTTATCAAATCCCCATTTATGAAAAATTCCTATTTATTCAGTCAGAGATATAGTATTTCTGTCACAATCAGAGTGGCATTTCACACAGTAAAAACTGGGATACCACCTTAGATTAGGAATCACATTTGTTTAGGAGCACTAGTGTCATGTATTGCCTGAAAAGAATGCTGTTTTAAAAATAAAGGTAACAGCATTGCTTCACACCCGCAGAAACATAGGTAAGAATTACTCCAATCTAAGTGGCAAAAAGAAGTTCAGACACCTTCCAATTATGTATGCATTCACCACTGGCAAGTCAGCCTCTAGGTCAGTATGAGCAAATTCTCAGCCTTGTCTGAGGTATTTTTGTTTTGTAGTTTATTGTTGCAAATCTTACAGACATTAGCGCTCTGTTAAATAAAGGAATGTAGCACAGTAAATACATCACAACAAAATAACTGGCCAGAAACCCCTTACCCCGTTCCATCCAAAGCAAAAAGCCCACGCTTCTCCCCTCTGTCTCTCCCCCAGATCAAACCAGCACAGCTTCATTAGAGAGGTCAGAGACCTGTGGCAGAAAACATCAGAGTAATTACATTCAGTAGATGTGCAATATCATCATTCCAGGCTCACATATATTTATATATATATTTATATTTTTATATAGAGATCATTACAAAGAACAATATTGTTACAAATACAATACTATGCTTTTCTCAATGCTTTGCAATAATTTCTATTAATCCTCTTTACAGAACAATAGTACAACTTCATAGTCTAGGTACTGCGCTAAATATATACAAGAGATCTCAACCATGTTGCTGTCTTGAGAAATATGTTTCTTTTAGAAAAGAAGGAAAGCTAGCAAACTTGGAAATCCAAACTGAGACTCAAACAAGATCAAAATAAACGTGAAATTTCTCAAAAATAAAAAATACAAGGGATGTTTCATCCTTAATGTAAACACTGAAGAGTTAATTAGACTATACGAAGCAGCAAGGATGAAAGAAAAAGAATTCAGGTCTGTCACTGAAGAAGGAATGTAAACCTTTGAAGGAATGTTCCTTTGCATCTGTTAAAAATCCCCATATCTGATCTATCAAACCACTGCAACAATCTAGAGAACAGCCAGCTTTCCCGTTTGAGTTCCATTTTCTTGAAACTCCTTCTGTTTACAGAGTAAAATGGGATTGTTTACAAGACTGTTCTCAGAATTGTGCACACACTATGGACCTCTCAGTTTAGAAATCTTATGCACATACTGTAATTGAAAAAATGAGATTTTTTTTGCTAAGCTCTGGTCCTGCAAGCATTCATTTGCTTAATTTTAAGCACCTATTTAGGATGAACAATAACTTCAGAAACCCCCAGCTGCAAGATGTCCAAAGAAACAATGGTTTCTTCTTTTAATACATTTGCATGTTCAGATCTTCATCATTTTCCCGTGAAGTGAGCTAAAGACTTCACCACATGGGCTAGACAGAACCACAGAAGCAAGTGAAGTGGAGGGCATACACATAGCAGGAACCAGAAGCATAATAACTGTGTCTTCAAGCGTTCACTGAGTTTCCTTCAGGCAATTTATGGAAAGGCTGCACTGTATATAATCTTCTGAATTGTACATGGTTATATACCATATTTACATTTATTACTATATATATGGAAAGTTCTAAAAAAAGGTTCAAATTAGCATAAACCAGATGTCTACAGTTAAACAATATACTCACAAGCCATTAATTATCTTGTTGCATCAATGAGGCAGCAGAGTTAAGTACTAACCTGGAATACTAACACCATTCTCTTGTGCAATCTGCTATTCTGGAGCCTTGGATTAAATTATATAACAACAAGAAATGCAGTAAAATCAAGTCATCATACATTAATGTCAACACTAAAACATATCCCCTTACTACAACAGTTTATGCACCACTTCATTACGTCCCTTAAATATCTGCTTCTCACAGAAATACGGTTTATCCTCTAACTCTGATCAAGCCGTGGTTATCCATGACTTTAGAAAGCCAAAAAATGTACCCCTGACAAGAGTGCTCAGTGGTTCTCAGCAGTGTTTGCAACAAGTGCACGTGCACACACCCACTTCCATGAATCCCCATAGCAATGTCTAGGATCATCACTGGACTGCAAGCAACGCTTACATTGCAAAGCTCACGTCACAACAAGTGAGACACAAGTGACTATGAACAACACCGCATTTGCAAAGCAGAAGTGGCATGTGGCTGTGTGTTGTCTGCTCTTGTTTTCATCTCACTGAGCCTTTCCATCACAGCAAAACACAGCACAAACTGTTTCTTTAAAAGAAATCAACATACTAGCCTGGACTAAACACATGGTTCAACTTCAGTATAAACACCAGCATACAGTCCTGAAAAAAGTAACTACAGAGAATGTAGAATTCTCTCACTAGGAAGAAAAGACACTTCTTTTTTATCTTGAACCCTCTTAAAAAAACCAAAGAACCCAACCCAGCCCCCTTTTCCCCTTTTGTCTCTAGCATGCAACTTAGAGGCTAATCAAATACAAAATTTCATACATCCCTACAGTTAATCATCTTCATACAAGTGCATATAGTACACACATATCTCTTGTAAGTGCCATACATATGGGAAAAAATCACAAGCTAAATTATATAACAAAATAAATAAGTTTATTCCTGCCTCATCCTTTCAACTGTTACCTATATCATGAACTAAATAGGAAGTCAATAAAATTAGACAGGTCTTTGGACAAAAATATATGTTAAAACTGGCTCAGAGAACAAAATTACTTAGAATAGTCTGCAGATTTCTTATATTCAAACTTCATAAATAGGAAGCACAATTTTAAAAATGTCTATATACACTGGCACACATGGCTATGTGTGCCAAAATTGGAATTAAGAGCCTAGAAAAAGTGTTGCTATTCAGCAGATCCCCTCAATATTTTTCTTGTGGCTATTTAAAGATTCTCCCCCCCCCCCCCCCCCCATTTCTTTAACCTCTAAAATCAGGAAGGGACTATAAAACACAAAGCTGAAGAAAACTAGGAAATAGAAACCTGGGGGCAGAGAGGGGGAGGCAGCTGTAAAAAATGCCTCCCAAATTTCCTAGTGTAAGTAATGCAAAAATAACATATTTCAAGAACTTACAGAGTATCTTGCAGTCCTACTATCATGAAAAACTGATGACAGAAAGGAATTAAAAGGTGTGTATTTGGACAATTCATTTTACAACAGCAGCATTTACTGAGTCTTTATAAGCAGGCAATTTTTCCTGAGGGCAAAATAATCCTTTTGGTATTCTACTTTCCACTTAGACACAAACCTTTAGTACTAACCTTTAGTACTATGGTGCCTGTGAGAAAATAGGGCAAGAGAAGCAAAGTCACAGGCAGGATATCCAAGAGGACACCTTTTACCCTATACTTCTATCTATTTGGTAAAGTAATTATTTTTCCTTCAGCAACATTTAATTTACTCAGTTTGTAAAATTACAGCCACAGAAATAAAACTGATTATGTAGCATGAAATAGAGCCATCTGTGAATACTGCTGTAAACTATGCTACTATTATCTTCCTGTTTTGCATGTAGAGCTATATAAGTTTCACTTGTAAAAAGATGCAACCAAAATAGTTCCACAGATACATTTTGCCCCTTATCAAAATGCAAGAAAATGGTGGGAAGAAGAGGAAAAAGGGACGAAGGGGAGAGCAACAGTGTATTTGTGTCTGTGATGGGGTGGGGGGGAAAGAAATGTCTTTGCAGACACAGAAATGCAGCACTAGAGAGACAAGCACTAATGAGGAAAAACATCTTCCATGTACACTGTGGCGGTGAGGTGTCAGCTTCAGATGTAAACTGGTTGCTCTTGTGCAGTCAACAGTCTGTACATGGCAGCTGGCATAGTCTTCATATGGATCTAGAGGAAATAAGCCAAGTTAATCGATGTTCCTAAACATGCATACCTGGGTAAAGGATAAGGTCATACAAGGCAGAAAATACTATAAAACTTGAGAGTTTTCATACCCTTATTAAAGTATTGCAGGTGATGACTTTATGAAATAATATGCTTAGTATTGATGAACCATCTAAAATTGTTCACATGTCATACTTTCAAGGTATGGTTCTTCTAAAGCATAGAAGTATGGGGCAAATAATGAAAGAAATGGTGTGCAGGCTTGCTCTTCAGCTTTTTGGATTTGATTAGCAACATGCCAATAGAGGTAGAACCACAGAATTATGGAACAGTTTGAATTGGAAAGGACCTTTCAATATCATCTAGTCCAAACTGCCCTGTTGCAGGTATCAACATTTTTCACTAGAACAGGTTGCTTAGAGCCCTATCCAACCTGGCCTTGAACACTTCCATGTATGAAGCATCCACAGCTTCTCCAGGCAACCTGTTCCAGTGGCTCACCAACCTTATAGTGAAGGATTTCTTCCTATGCCTGGGCTCAATCTACCCTCTTTCAGTTTAAAACCATTGCCCATTGTTCTGCACTGGAGACCCTGGTAAAAGCCTCTCTCCATTTTTCTCAGAAGCCCTCTTTACACATTGAAAGGCTGCTGTCAGGTCTCCCTGCAGCCTTCTCTTCTTCAGGCTGAACAACCAAACCTCCCTCAGCTTTTTCTCATGGGGGAGGTGCTTCAGCTCTCTCACCCCTTTCAAGGCCTGCATCTCTATCTGCTCAAGCAGGTTCATTTGTTTATGTTGAGGGCCCCAGAACTGCACACAGTACTCCAGTTGGGGTCTCAAAAGAGCAGAATACAGAAGGAAAACCACCTCCCTGTTGGCCACAGTGTTTTTGATGTAGCCCAGGGTACAGTTGGCTTTTTGGGCTTCAAGTGTCCATTTCTGGCTCATGTCCAATTTTCCTTCCACCAAGTTCCTTTCTTCAGGGCTGTTCTCAATCCCTTTAGCACCAGTCTATTGATGCTGGAGACTGCCCAGACCCAGAGGCAGGACCTTGCACTTGGTCTTGTTGAATTTCACAAAGGTTACATGGGCCACTTTTGTAGCCTGTTCAGGTCCCTCTAATGGTATCCCTTTCCTTAAGCACCAGTCATCTTGATGTCACCTTCAAACTTGCTGAGAGTGCCACTCATTCCCACTGTCCATGTCACTGATGAAGACATGACAGACAGAGTGCTGGTCCCCATACAGGCCCTTGAAGGACACTGCTCGTTACTAATTTCCATTGGTTGTTTTACTGGTAGCAGCAATGAACTCTGCTATACTGCCTAGACACATTGCTGGTTCCTACCTCACCAACAGCATTTGAGAGGATGTGAACAATTTTCTCATGGGGTGTTGCTACAACGCTCTGCCCATTGATTTCAATGATTCGATGGCCAACACGCACACCTCCTCGCTCTGCTATGCCTCCTCTCATAAGGCTACAGATCTGGAAGAGAGAGCATAAATTTATCATGGGCTGGATAAGGAACAGAGACTTTTGACTACTCATTTTTTGCCTGCAATATATGAATCAACATTTAAACACAGACTTGCAACAACAAATTCAAAGATGCAATCAATCGTTGACTCCAAAGCAAAATTTGTTAGTGACAAGTAGCTAATGGATATTTTCTTCCAAGAGCAGAATATACTGTCAGAAAAGGCTGTTGTGTTGTACATTATATGTCTTGTGGTTTGGAAATTTATGAGTGTATGAAGGACCTTAATTTAATCATGTTCATTAGGCAGATGCCTTACAACAAAAAGAATTAAGAACTGGCTTTTTTTTTTTTTAAATCATGCAATGGCTTGGTTAAAGACATGTATGATGCATGCTGAAAGCAGACTCTTCCTGCACATTTTTGGTTTTTTAAGCTGAAACGTTTTTATTCCTCTGGCTGACTGTGAAGTAAGTAGAGTCAAAGACAAAAAAGACTCTTATTAACACAACTTTTATATCTCAGACTGAACAAATGCAAAATACTGCTTGCTGTAAGGGAGAAAATAGCAGCTTCCCTCTTCCCACACTGAAACTTAACCACAAATATAGAGGAAGTTTCATGTGTGTTAAAGCTTGACCAGAAACCATGGAAGCTACTTACGATCCCATTCTGCACACTGAAGCCCAACTGATATCTGAGGTCTGGTCTTCTGATCAATACTGTGGTTACTGGAGGACACCTAACTATGTTCAGTTTAACCCGGGCCTGATTTTTCAAACCCTGAAAAAAATAACAAACTGAGAGTTAAACATGTTATATGTGCAAAACAAAACAAAACAAAACAAAAACAACAAAAAAAAAAATAGATCTTTATATGCATTGTACCAGAATCTGATCACTGAATGCCAGACACAAGCAACAGAACATTCAGTGAGATGAGTGATAAAACATCAAATTTTTCTTGCCAAAAATCTGGCACAGTTGTTTTGGGAAACCTAGATTCCTGTTAGCAGCTTCTTCATTTGATAACAGAAATAATGCATAAAAGGAGTATTAAAACAGGTCTATGCAGCTCACCAAATAAGTCAATGACTTTTAAGTAAGTAACTAAGTAAGTTACCAAACAGTTGCTTCCCTAATGAAATATACTAAATTCTGTCAAGCAAGCAGCAGCTCCCCTTTGTATCATCCTTGTACAAGCAGCACTCACATAGTTTCTATTATTCACAGAATCACAAGATGGGTACTGCTGGAAGTCCCCACTGTGGGTCATCTGCTCCAACCTCCCTGCTCAAGCTGGATCATCCCAGAGTACATGGTACAGGATTGTGTCCAGATGGTTCCTGAATATCTCCAGTGAGATATTGCCATAGTCTCCCTGGGCAATCTGTTGCAGTGCATGGTCACCTACACAAGTTATTCCTTTATGTTCTCATGGAACTTCCTTTGCATCAGTTCTACCTGTTGCCCCTTGTCCTCTTGCTCAGCAACCCCAGGAAGAACCTGGCTCCATCCTCTTGGCATCCTCCCTGCAGATACTTACACTGATGAGATCCCCTCTCAGTGCTCTCTTCTTGAGGCTGAACAAGCCCAACTCCCTCAGCCTTTCCTCAGAAGAGAGATGTTCCAGTCCCTTAACCATTTTTGTACCTCTGCCCTGGACCCATTCCCAGTTGTGCTCCATGTCCCTGTTGTGCTGAGGAGCCCAGAACTGGACACAGCATTCCAGATGAGCCTCACCAGGGCTGAGCAGAGGGGCAGGATCACCTCCCTCGAGCTGCTGGCAGTGCTCTTCCTGATGGACCCCAGGACACCATTGGCCTTCTTGGCCATACAGACACACTGCTGGCTCATGGATAGCTTGTCCACCAGGATCCCCAGGTCCTTATCCACAGAGCAGCTCTCCAGCAGGTCAGCCCCCAGCCCTCCCTGGTACATGGAATGGTTTCTCCCCAGGTGTAGGATCCAGCATTTGCCCTTGCTGAATGTCAGTAGGTTCCTCTCTGCCCATCTGTCCTACCTGTTGAGGACCCTCTGAAGGGCTCCTTAGCACTTGGGTGTCAGCCACTCCTCCCAGCTCAGAATCATCAGTGAACTTGCTGAGGAGGCATCTGCCCCTTCATTGAAGACACTGATGAATAACTTAAAAAATACTGCACAAGTATTGAACCCTGAGGGACACTGCTACTTAGAGGCCTCCAACATGACCTTGTGCCACTGATTATGACCCTCTGGGATCTGCCATTCAGCCAATTCTCTATCCACCTTGCTGCCCACTAACCCAGTCCACACTCCCTGAGTTTGCCTACAAGGATGTTGAGTGAGACAGTGTTGAAAACCTTACAGAATTTGAACATCCACTGCTCTCCCCTCATCTATTCAGGTAGCTATTCTTCCATAGAAGGCAATTAATTTAATGAGGTGTGATTTACCTTCAGTGAATCCATGCTGACTACTACTGATCACCTTATTGTCATCCACATGGATGGAGATGGCCTCCAGAACGAGGTGTCCCATCCCTTTCTCAGGGATTAAGGTGAGGCTGACTGGACAGTTGTTCTCTGGTTCTCTATCTTGCCCTTTCTGAAGACTAGGATGACATCTGCTTTCCTCCAGTCCTCAGACAAGTCTCCAGATTGCCATGAACTTTCAAAGATTATGGCCAGGACCCTTACTCTGGTGTTTGCCAGCTCTCTCAATCTTGGGGTCCGGGTGTCGAGGTGACCCCAAGATTGTAAAAGTCCTTGTTTCCCAGCCTGCGCAGCCAAAGAAGGAGTCGGAATGCGTAGGGTCGGCTTCTCAAGGTTGTTTATTTTTCCTTATCTATAACATTCTTTCTCTGACCTGCTGAGCTCTGTCTAGCAAGGAGGCCATGGCATTCGGTGTGTCACCTCAGGCAGTGTTTACATTTTATATTACAAACTACATTTATTACGTTTACCATATTGTGCCAATACCTATCATGTATGTTAGACAGTGTGTCTCTACCTTCAACAATTGGAAAGGGGCACCATCACAGGAAGACATGGAGGACAAGAAGAAGAAGAAGATCAGGACATGCCCAAATCCCTCCATTTTGTCCCCTTGAACTCCATTCTAAAAAGCCTCAAAATTATACTTTTTCACCCTGTGTTAATTCAACTACCACACTACTCAAAGCCTTGTGGCTTGTAATTCCTCATACAAAGTTGGCAGCTTTTTCCACGGGCTAAATCGAAGCCACGGGTGTTTTTGACTTCATGCCAAGGTCTCCAAGCCCCCTGCCAGGGTCTCGAGACAGCCAGGGCAGCCAGAGGGATGTCCTGGATTCTCACATCTCAGCATCCATGAATGCATTCTATCAGGGCCCATGGATGTGTGGATTTTGAGTTTGCCTAGGTGTTCTCTAACTCAATTCTCCTTGACTAAGGGAAAATATTCCTTCCAACATTCCTTTACCTTGATTTCCTGGGTCAGATTCCTGAGGGTTGGTCTTGACAGCGAACACCAATCCAAAGGCACTGTTCAATAACTCTGCCTTGTCTGTGTCCTCTGTCACCAGGATGCCCCTTCCATTTAGTAACAGGTGCACATTATCCTTTGTTTTCCTTCTGTTGTTGATGTATTTGAAGAAGCCCATCTTGTTTTCCTTGACATCCTTAGTCAGATTTAATTCCAAATGGGCCTTACCCTTCCTTGTCTCTCCATAGTCTGACAACCTCTCTATATTAATTCCAAGAGGCCTGACCCTGCTTCCATCTCCTCTGTATTTTCTGCTTATGCTTGAGTAATAACAGGAGTTCTTCATTTATCCATGCAGGTCTCTTGACCCCTTGTCTGACTTCTTGCTCATTGGGATATGTACTTCTTGAGCTTGGAGGAAGTGATCTTTGAATATCAACCTTCCCTGCAGGACCTCTTCCCATGGGAATCTCTCAGCATCCCTAAAGAGGCTAAAATAAGCTCTCTTGAAGCCCATGGTTGCAATCTTACTTGCTCACAGACTGGCCCCAATCTTCACACCTCCAACAAGCTCTTTCCCGTTTGTTGGATGAGGTCATGCAGCACACCCATTTCTTGTGGGACCCTGCACCATCTGTGACAGGAAGATGTCACCAGTGCTTTCCAGGAACCTCCTGGATTGTTTGTGCTTTGCTGTGTAGCTTCTCTAGAAGATGTCAGGGTAGTTAAAGTCTCCCACAAGACCCATGGGCCAGTGACTTCAAGGCTGATTTGAGCTGTCTGTAGAAGGCCTCATCCACCTCTTGACTAGGCATCCTGTAGCACACACCACAAGTGTCACCCTTAGCAGTCTGCCCTTTTATTCTAACCTGTAAAGTATCCACTTAGTCATCATCTACCCCAAGACAGAGCTTGATACATTCCAAGTACTCTTCCTCCCTTCCAATTGAGTTGTATCACATTCATCATTAACTCCTTGCTACTAGAAGAAAACTGAATGAGAAAAAAATATTTTTACTGTCAGGGTGGTAAAACACATATTAACTGGAGAGGCTGTGGAGTATCCAGTCTTGGAATTATCTAAATCCTAGCATAGCCATTAAGAAGCCTGATCTACTTTGAACCAAAATATTGGTTAGACCAGCTATAGGAGACAGACTCAGAGATTGTGTTCATATGGCTCTGTGAAAACAAAAATGTAATAAACCACGAATAAATGCCATCTTGATCCCTTGTACAACTCCCAAGTACTCAGAGCTCTTGGAGATTGTTAAGAGAGATTGTTGAAATGCTTAATTCACACAAAATATAAGCCATAAATCCATTCATAAATAAAATCCACACAAAGAACAAAATGCTTTCTAAAAAATACAGCAACTTTCAGCTCACTTAATTAAACATCTACCAATTCCAGTATCTGCTTCTGAATTCCTTTCATATGTACAACTGAAATCTAGGTCCCACTGCAATCAAGGTGTCAGATACTGACTTCAACTGATTAATTCTGGAAAGTAGTTTCTACTGTAGCTAAGGTAATATACTGAAGTCTCTACATAAAAGTTCACTGCTGCTGATTCTGTTGAGTTGAGCTCCAGATTCAACGGTGACTCGAGTAACTAAACTGGCATCCTGGCATGATGAACTACCTTGAAGTCTTGTCAGTGCCTTAAACTGGATGTAATCAATACTGGGTGCAAACAGCTATCCACACTGCGCTGAGCTCATCTTGGCTCATTCTTGCAAGTTGCTGCAAGACAATGAATGGATGTCTGATCACAAAATGACAAAGCTCATGGCTGTCAGAGCTGCCTGTACTGCACACTCAGGAGAAAGAAGGTCTGAACTCCACCTCTTCCATGACTATGGACTCTTCTACTCTGCTGAGGAATTAGCATTGCATCTCACATGCTCAAGGGCTATTCACTTTATACAGGCAGGTCTTGACTACACCACATACTGTAGAGAACAGGGACTTCTCAACCTGATCTATGCTGTGGGCACGATGTTTATGGAAAAGTCTAAGGGACTTTGGACTCAGTGTTCTAATCCTGAAAGGTAGGAGTCATGCAGAGTACTGGGGATGCCTACTTCCATGAGGAATTTAAGTGTCTAACTTCAGTCATCTGAATTCACTCAGGATACATGCTCAGAATAGATTTGATATCATCATGCCCTTACTTTCCTGATGAATGTGCAAGTTACTTACATGTATTCCTTGGGGGGAAAAAAAAATGTGGTCCCTAATGACAAATTCTTTTAATTTTACAGAAAGTGCATATTTTTCAGAAGTGGGTAATCTTCAGCAGTATACAGACTGGTAACATAAACTGATCAGAAACAAAATAACTGTATTTTGACCACCTTTTTTGTTTATCTAGTTCATGAGTATACTTCTGATAATAGCCAGTACCAGATGCTTCTGAAAAAGACAGAACTAGCATAATCCTATTTGGGAATTGCTACAACACATGGAAAGCTTCTTCCTAGCTCCATCAGTTTGCAATTGGTTTATGGTAAATTAGGAGCAGAGATAACATTCATAATACTGAATTATCTTGTTTGAAGTGCTTGTGATGTATGTTTATCCACTTAATATCATCTTTTCACAGGAGTCCTTCCAGCATGCTAAGGAAATCTGAAATCTGGGATATTTCTACCATATTTAATGATCCTCACTTAGATCATTTATATACATACTTGTTTCCAAAAGTGCTATATGAATAACTCCAGATGTTTGGTTATGAAGATCTGCAAACATACAGATCATCTCTTTAGAAAGACAAAAAAAAACCCACAAAAACAAAACAGCTGGCAGTTTCTGTGGAAACTTTGGTAATTATCAGGGAAGAAAAGAAAGGCCTGCAGAAGCTGGAAACAGCAAAGCTGGTTGGTTCTGTATTGAGAAAGTACTGATGAGCACAACAAAATCTCCATATGAATAAGGGAAGTATAACCTACCACAATTTAAGAAATAAAAATGATGTGGGAGAGGAAGCAACCACAAAGAGCCTAAATTTGCAGGGGGTTTTGTTTTGATGATGCAGGTGCAAAGATATTTAATAAGATTTTTTTTCTTCCTTTCTTTACAGATGTAAGACTCTTTTTGCCATATTTTCAGTTTGTCACACATGCTATCATTTCTACTCACTGAATCTAAAATGACTGGTTCAGTGACTTATGCATCTATTACTTATCAGAACTCAATATTAACATTTTGGGAAGCCTGAATGGAAAATCTTTATAACAAACATCTTAGTTCAAGTATTAAGAGATAATTAATGAAAAAAAAAGTTGCACTTTTTTTTACTTGGCAAATTTACCTTGTAAATGGAAATTTATTTTGCAATTAAAAAAATCCAGACTGAAAGAAAAAAGTTACATAATAGAACTTGTTACCAAAAAGTTGCCTAAATTACTAAGTCTAACAGGTACATTTTTAAAAATCAGGGAAGAATGCCTGTATAATGTACGACCAGCATTACATGTCTTCATGTGATGATCTGCAGATTTAGGCAGGACCTTTTCAATAAATAACTAATTTCACTAAATAACTGATGAACTTTGTCTCAAACACTCTCTAGTGACGCATCTTTCCTGCTCTTTAAACTGATGTTGAAATACTTAATCCTTTATATGCTACAGCTACCCCAGGCACTGTTCAGTTCCAGATGACCTGCAACCTTTTCACTGTCACATACTTTTCTGATACCTAGAAGAAAGCTCTTCCAATTAAAATGTCCCATTTATGCAAGTGAAGAGAAGCACCAAATAAGAGAAGCACTTTGAAATAACTTGTGCAAAGATGCCACAGAGGGTATGTCTTTAAGCCAAAGTTTTAAAGCTTTAAAAATAGGTATAAATAAACAAAAAAGCATTTACTCTAGTTCATCCAAGTATTAAGAGGTATTTGACAGCTAGTAAGGCTTATGACAATATTAGGCACCTGTGCCTCCATTTGTGATACACAATTTCAAGTGTGTACCTGGTAATATCTTACTTCTGCACAAAATATTCCCTTGTAAAGTTGTGCACAGAGCTCTGGTACACAAGTAAATAGCACAGCAGTCTGGAATGGCACTGGATGTTATCGTTCTGGACTTGATCAAGACTTTTGATGCTGTCTCTCAAGAAAACCTCATAGCCAAGCTCAGGAAGTGGGTGGTGAGATGGATTGAGAACTGGCTGAATGAGAGCTCAGAGGGTTGGGATCGGTGGCACAGGTCTATTTGGAAGCATGTATCTAGCAGTGTCTCCCAAGCTTCAATACTGGGTCCAATCTTATTTAACTTATCATAAGAGATGGAGTGCCTCCTAAGCAAGTTCACTGATGACACAAAAGCTGGGAGAAGTGGCCAATACCCAAGCAGTATGCAACACTTCAGAAGGACCTTGACAAGCAGGAGGGGTGGGGAGAAAGAAAGCTTCTGAAAATAAACAAGGGCAAATGCACACGGGAATGAAAAACCCCAGGCCCAGCACAAGCTGTCCATGAGCCAGCAGTGTGTCTGTATGGCCAAGAAGGCCAATGGTGTCCTGGGGTGCATCAGGAAGAGCACTGCCAGCAGCTCGAGGGAGGTGATCCTGCCCCTCTGCTCAGCCCTGGTGAGGCTCATCTGGAATGCTGTGTCCAGTTCTGGGCTCCTCAGCACAACAGGGACATGGAGCCCCTAGAGCAGGCAGGTTCTGTCAAAGGCTGGCATTAGGGGATTGGAGCACTTCACTTAGGAGGAAAAGGTTTACAGCTAGACTCAATGATCTTAGAGTCTTTTCCAACCTAAAAAATGCCTCAGTTCTGTGAAAGGCCTGGTCAGCATTGAGAAGAGACAGCTGAGAGGGGACCTCATCAATATGCGTATATGAGGAGAGGATGCTAAAAGGGTACATTCAGGCTCTTTTTAGTGGTGCTGAGCAATAGAGTGAAAGGCAAAGGGCCAACACAGGAATGCAGGAAGTTCCACCTGAACATGAGGGAGAATTTCTTTCCTGTGAGTGAGACTGAGCATAGGAACAGATTTTCAGAGAAGCTCTGGAGTCCCCTTCTCTGGAGATATTCAAAAGCCATTGATACACAATCTTGAGTAAGATGCTCTAGGCAACCCTGCTGGAGCAGGGAGGTTGGATTAGACTACTTCCTGTGGTCCCAACCTTACCCATTCTGTGGTCCTGTGGGGAGTCAGAAAATTCATGTAGCATAATTCACACTGTTTTTTTCAGATCATGAAATGGAAAGTGCTATGCAAACATTTGGTAAGAATTTAATTCAGAGTTTTATACTTTCTGCTCTTCAATTATGTAATCATTTTAAAATGTGTCGCTTCCAGAAACATTTTCCCTACCTTTATAATGCTCTGACATGTTGAGAGTGGTAAACCAACCAAGCTGGTCCCATTGATTGACATGATCTGGTCCCCTATGTTCAGCTTCCCAGACTTCTCTGCTGGTCCTCCATGCATCATGTTGGCTATGATAACTGTAGGCAAAATGGATCCCCAACCAGACTCCACAATCACCACACCTAGAATTTCTCCCTTTTGCTTTTCAATGTAAACCTGAATAGTAAGAAAAAGTGTTTAAAAAAAGTTTCTTTCACATCCATGGAACTAATATCATCCCACTCCAAACATTCACCAAGCCAACAAATATTGCAACCTGCCTTCCTAATTCAAACCTCTTAATATGCAACCTGCCTTCCTAATTCAAAGGCAAAACAAGATAGGGTGCATGTTTTACTACCTTTCATTTGCATTCAAACAGTAAATGACACACAATACAGACTTAGTGCTGAACACCCCTCAGAAGTAATTTCTGTTTATGAGAAGAAGAAATTACAGTGAAGGAAACCCTGGTGCCATGGGTTTTGTTGGAAAAAGCTAAATAAGAAGAGATTGAAAGAGTTTACAACTTTGCATTGGAAAAACATGACCTGTGTGTTCCAGTTGCACACTGGTTCATTTTTATTAAGCAAGCTGTAAAGCCTTCTGGCATATACAGTTATTTAAAACCTGTAATCAATCATGTTCATAAACATTGGTGCTTCTATAAATTTTATGTTGTTCACTGAATTTTTTTAAATTGTATTAATCTGTTAATCTGCTTTAAGTTTGCTTTCAAACATGTTTGAAAATTGTTTGGTAAAAAAGAACAGAACCAGATGGCAAATCAGTTGACTGCTGATAAATTTGGGGTTCACTGCCTTTGAAACAGAACTGATGACAGGGTGTCCTATTAGGGAGATATTCTAGACTAACTGAGATAATCTATAGGAAGTATTAATGTTTTTTTAGTTTCTGCCAACACAGACCTGCAACTAATAAATAGCAGCTGAATATTTGTGAGAAAAAAAATGAGACATACATCTTTGCAATTTTCAGATTTGGAGAAGTGAATCAGATCATCATTGTACATGTCCTGGGTATTAAGCAAGTCGCTATATTCCTTCTGGCTAAGGTCTTCTGGGTTGATGCCATTTGCCCTCAGAAATTCTTGGTAGGCCACACTAAATGCTTGACCTATGGACTGTGCAATCAGCTGCGCCTGTAGCAGTTCCCAGAGAAGAGAAAAGAAAAGAAAAAAAATGAAACATTCTGATGATCATGTCCACTGACACTTTCTGTTACAATCACACTGTAAAATGGATCATCAAGTTGATAAACCTACAAATTACCACAATCCAGTCTAAAAAATAATTGTGCCTTACAAATTAATTTTGAAGACCCACAAAATGTCAACACATTCAGCTCTTCCATTAATCTAGCCCAGTAAGCAATTGTAAATTACAAATATCAGAAAGAAACACATCCTTTCATAGGTAAGAACTACTAATGTAAGTGTAAAGGTAGAGCCACTGCAGCGACTGTGGCTTGCACCTACAATTCTTCCCACACATGCTGCCCCAGATGGCTCTCCCTTCCAGCAAAGACTGTCATTGTCTGACAAGCCAGCAGTGAAAACGAAAATGTCTACTAAGAAACACACAACCCATTTAAAAGGGTATTTCCAACTTTTCTTACCATCCCTTATGACATTGATACTGACTACTCCTACTTCAGCCTCAGCCATAAAAGGAAAAAGGCAGCAATTAGTGGCCAGATTAAGCCCTTAAGTAACTGCAAATGGTCATATGCATCTCTTTCTTCATCCTGCTACTACATTCAGCCTCTACCCCCTAGATTTATTTCCCTCCTTCCAACTCACATAATCCTGCCAGCTCTTTGCATCTTTCTTACTCATTCTGTCCTTTGTAGGCACCCTCTTGCACCTGCAGCTTCCTAGAGTCTTGTCTGCACCCAAAGCCACCAAATGCACCTCTCTCTACACTGCATTGCTCCCACTGTGAGCTGTTTTATTTCTGCAGCTGTGTTAGAGAAACTGGGCAGCAGGCAGACACAGGGAAAGTTCTGTGCCAAGCAAGGCCAGAGGGATGGCTGCCTTTGACATGTAATCACAGTTAGGCAAGTAATGGGCAGGACAGCAAAGCACAGCAAGGTGCAGGGTACTGCTGTGTATATTCTGTGTATATTCACTGCAATTCATGCAGTGAGCTCTGGGTAGTGCACAGGAGGTGGCTGCAATGTGCACTGAAACACAGTGCTGGCTGTGGCAAAGGCAGGGAAGAGAAATGCAGAGCTCCACAGCTGACAGTGGAGGCCTGGCAGAGTACTGGTAATGAATGAATGCTGCTCAGGTGTATTTTTATACAGTCTGATGGCCATAATAAAGGAAAGGTACCAAAACTGAAATAAAAATGTTGCATCTTAGACAGCTCAAACTAGCACTAAATCTGCTGACAGCATGATTGCTGGTGCTGAAAAGACCAATATGTAGACTGGTAGTATATTACCAAAGCTAAGATCAACCTAACTTTGACAGCAAGGACAGAAAGAAAATGTGAAAACTGCACCTCCATAACACAGTAACCTAGGTGAAGAGTGCAGACTTTACATTCATACACATGCATCTTCACTCCAGGAAGAGATCAGCTTAGACACCTGGCATTTGGACACATCACTAAGGTTCAACTCATTTAAAGGTACACCTCTAAATAGTTGAAAATCTGGTGCTGTCTGATGAGACAAAAACTCATCCAAGCAGAGACATGTTCTGGCCAACACCTACTTGCAGGCTTACAGCTTCTGTTTCACTTACTGTGTAGATTCTGCCAAGTAACCAGCTGTCCCAGAAGAAGAAAAGACAAGTTTTATAATATAAACAGGCCATATTACTTCACTGGAGGTACAAAAAGTCTGAAGCTGCCATTTCCTTGCTGCTAACAAGGTGCTACAGTCCTTCCATTCTGTTAGTCACTTCAGTATTTGAGATAAATTTGTCAAGTTACCTGTGAGCTATATACCATGACTAAGGAGAGTTGATATAATCTGCAGTTTCTCAGTATATTTTCCCCATCAATGAGCAATGCTTTTATTGGATCTACAGGCATTTTACAAGCCAGTTGGATTTACAGGCATAGAGAGGATCACACATGACACAAATACAGGCTGATTCAAACAAATCACAGATTGGGAAGCTCAAACATTAGCGCGACAAAGTATCAAGAGCAGCCCAGGAAACAGATCCATTAAGTATGGATTATGTAGAGGGTCAGACCACCCCATGGTGAAGGAAAATAAGCCCCAGACTCTGGCACCTGACAGTTTGATTTCTGCTTTTTCAACTGGCCAGTAAAAGAGCAAGCAGTGTCCAAATTTGTGACTAGAAACACAGGAACACTAAGAACAGCAGCCCCAAAGTGGGCAGCATGTCAAATGTTATTGAGCAAAATGTTATTAAGCAAAAAATACATTGGCTACTGTATTTCACACCAGATTCTTAAAAGGCTTTGCAAAACAGGTTTACATGTTATTTTGTGGAAATAATCCAGAATTTTTATACTTTGTTGATTTTGGTCCAGGATTACTTTCATCAGTGCTCATCCTTACTTTTTAACTTCAGCAGTGGGTCATGTATACACATTCATGTGCAATAATATATTCAGATAATATATTCAGACGTAGGTTTAGAACAGATTACATAAAATCATTACATAAAATCAGCTCCTTATTCAAGAAAATCTTCCCATCTCAAAGTCCTTGCTGTTCACTGGAAGACATGGAAGAAACTGGTATTTTCACTTACTTCTCTTGAGTATGTTATTTTCCCAGATTATTATGGCTAATTTGACTATGATCCTAAAAACTACATATCTAACCACGTCAGTGTAGTAAGTTTGGTTTTACTTTTCAGTTACTGAAAGTTACTTTTAAAAAGATCATAAAATCAGCAAGTTATACACAGATTGTGAAGACAGGAGGTCAAGTCCTATGTCAGACAACTTAAAGTGTAAAGTACCTTAAACATGCCACAGATTAAAATTTAGTCATTTGTGTCTCTATTCAGTATATTTTGGGATTGCTGAAATCACAAGATTTCTTTGCTGGCTTTTTGATATGATGACAGCAACTACAGCCCCAACACAAACCTCCAGAAAAATAAAAAATCACCTTTCTGGTATGCATCAGTGATTGATCCTCAATGCAAGATTTGGGAGCAGAATTTCCCTACGAAAATAAGCACCTCTGATAGACTTTACCTCTCTTATGCAAAATTTGAGCTGGTATTTGTAAACTGCAGCAAGTGGACCCTCCTATCACTCTTATGGGGAGGCACTCAAGAAGCTTTAAAAAAGTAAGCATTTCTATAAACACCAACTTCCTGTGACATGTCATGTTCAAACATATAGATGGCAGGAAAGTTCCTCTCCTCAGATGAAATATTGGGTGCAGTTAAAAAGCAAACAGGACCACTCACAATGGACTTTGGGCCTATCAAAATGTGCTTACTTTTCCAGTCCTAGAAAACTACAAGACAATGTAATTACTTACATCCTCAGACTCAAAGACATGACAAATCATTTTGTACTGCCTCTTTCCATCTTGAGAGGGGTGAGATGCTTCTACATTATCCTGGGAGTTAGAGCGTGGCATTCGCCTACGAGCCATCAAAACAACTATATTTCCTATATCAGCAATATAAGAAATGGTCCGCAGGGGATGATCCATCATGGTTTCCTGGGGAATAAGAAAACCAACATAAGCAGCTGCTTCAACTAAGTTCTTATTGCACATCTAGTATTATCAAAACACACAAATAATTGTAAGACCTCTGCTAGGTGAAGTCTGTAATACCTGTCATGCATGAAGGGAGATACAATACAAACCAAGAGCTTCACTTTCCAAAAATAAAACAAAGAGAAAGTTTTACAAGATTTTTTTTCTGTGGAAAAGCACATCAAGACCTCAACTGCAGAACCTGCATATGCTGGGCTTGTATGTGTACAGGATTATGAGCAACTTATTGCAGCTAAGCATTTTGGGCTGCTCTGGGCACAATCAATACTTGATGCAGCATGACTCAGAAGACATATGCTGACTGCAATTATCTTACCCACAAATTCTAATTATGTCTCCAGTCAAACACACCAGAATAACTGCTTGTGACATGGCTCTTGACCATGGATTTCTGATTAGAGTGGAATACAAGATCCAGCACATTTTAAGGACAAATTTTAACATGCATGTGAAAGTCTATTCCAGTAGTCTACTCCAACAATACTGACAAAGATGTCTATGTCTATACCTGTGTGTCTGCATTCAGTACTTTTATTCTCTGTGTAGAAATGAAGAGGTCCACTTCAGTCATGGGTTGAGATTCACCTTCTGGAGCCTGCAAATAAATGGATTAGAGTCAAACAAACACATTTGGTAACATACTTGCTAATAATTATGTTAGTTCACGTACAGGGGTACACTAAGACACAGTCACCAAAACAGCAATGCAGGATAGAGTATTAGACTGCAGAAGCAAAAGATAAACACAAAGATATGGAAACTATATCATATATGTGAAAGTGAATTGGGTATTGTTTGAAAAAAAAGTTAACGTTATAAAAGCTTGCCTGCTATTTTTCCTGATTCAGTAAAATTATACCCGACTGCAAGATGAACTATAAAGATTTTTTGAAAAGTAATATGATTTTACCATTTTCTGCACACTATGAATCCCACTTCAAATAAGGTTTTCATACAAGCCATAGAAAGGCCTAACAGTATCTCCTGCCTGAGGAATTTCTGTTTGGGCTAGCAGTGGCTGCCAAGACCAATGGAAAAACCTGTACCACAGGAGGTACTGTTTGAGCTATTCATAATGCAGTTCTGGCAAGATCTTCACAGTCAGACAACATACTTTTCAAGCAGTAACCCACTTAAGAAGTACTATTTTGTTAATAGAAAGCAAACATTTGTAATATTTTTAAAATTACATTTGTTAAAAGGTAATTGGAAGTTCCACAAACAAAACTTATTACAAAGATGAGTAAATCTCAGTATATTTACTGTATGTATAGACAAAAACTTTTTTTTTTGCATCCAGCAATTTGACATCTCTGTGAGTCAAACAAAGCACTCTTACAGAAAGATAAAATTAAAATAAAAAAGTAAAAACAAAAGTTGAAAAACCAAAAAACAAACAAAAAAAACCCCACACTTCATTTTAATCCATCATTTTACGATGTTTATACAACCTTTGTGATGTCAGCCCTGATTCTTTAATATGCATTTTGGGTACTGCCTGTAACCATTTGATAAATCCAATCTTTCTTCTATTTCTAACATGAAATGGCTAATGAGAAGCAACAAAAAATGGCTGATCAGGCAACTGATTTCCCAGATAGGGGATATCATATCAGATATGTCAACTTGTATGGTGGCTCAGAAATAAATCTGATAAAACCTTGCTGGATGCAGAAAATAAAATCACAAAATAAAAAGAAAGGGAAAAACCCTCCCAAGAAAACAAAAGAACAAGCATAACATCAAGCTGATGAAGTTTGTACTGCACCTTCTTCCTGCTTTTGGCTAATTTCTGGGCCATCTGCTTAGCATGGAACAAACAGAGACAGGAGAACAGTTAGAGAAGAACTTACAGAGACTCCAAGTCAAGCAGGAATCTACAAACTAATGTCAGGGCTCACAGACTACTAGCTGGTCTAAATTAGTCCCTGCTTAGATTAATTTCCTCCTTTTCTTTTTAGCTTAAAAATTGTAAAATTTCATGTTTAGCACAATTAATTTCAGAAATGAAAAACAGCACCAAAAGAGTCAGGAAGAACACAAAAGGATATTTTTTTTCACTTAAATGTTACTTGCAATAAACAAGGTTATTTTGTGCGCAATTGTTTTTGAGGTTTGGTGGAGGGACGATGGTTTAAGAAACAGAACAAAGCTTCCCCTCACTTACAGCAATGTAAACCATGAAGCGATTTCTTCTGAAGGTACACCAATGTAAAAGGTGAGAGAAAAATTGTATGCCTTATTATTTCAGGTTTTTCAGATCTCATACTTCAACAGACTTCAAAAAAATAACCTCTCTAACACTATGCTGCTTTTTCCTGGAAAAATGAAATGACTGAAGGTGACTTTCATTTTCTCCTCCTTTTGAGAAAAAAAATCTGTACCAATGTTCACACAGTGAACTGGTCAAGAAATTTTCCTATGACACCTACACAAAGATATGTCCACACTATCACATTTTTTCCAAGTAAGCAATGGAGCATGTATTTCAGCTCCAGAAACACCTAGTCGTAGACATTTCTACAAACAACCCAAACAAACATAATTTTTACAGTCTTGCAATCATGAATTCAAACCAATGGTGAACTGAACTTTACAGAACTGCTCACTGAAGGAATGCAGTACTCACCAAGCTGGCAATTAGCCCTTAATTTCCAACAGTAACAGGCTCTTTGCTCATTAAATTTACAGGTGTGTTTGTGGTGGGAAGGAGGCTATAGTTAGCATTAGCTACTTCTACAAAGAGCAAATAGGAGGCCTGAATCATGAGACACATCAAATATTTTAATACTGATGCTCACAACTTAAATCTGTTAGGTTTTGTCTGAACAAATCTAAAGCAGCTACTTAAAGTTTAGGCCACACTGCTTATTTACAAATAGAAACATTCTCAAAATAGCTTTTAGTCACCTTTTTCAAACTAAGAAGTATTTTATAGCCTGATAGGTTATTTTGCAACAGGTGATGGCAAACTATTGCAAAAGCATTTAAAACTGCCTTACATGGCAGGCTCTTCATTACATTACTCTCAATGTAAATTAATACTCAGAAATAATATACTTATATTGAGTAACAGCCTGTCATACAATGGGCAAGGAGGAGACACTCCTGAGATAGAGCATTTAGATAGCTTTCCAAAATCAAGCTTTTCTTTCTCACCCTTCCCAAACTTTAGAATGATGACCTCCCAAAAGAAGAAAAGCACAAAAGGCCAAAATTAAGAAAAAGGGGGGAGAAAAAAATCATTGAGCTACAACTTTACAGTGTAGAATCAACAATTTATCAAAATATACCATAATTCAATTTAGTGAAAATTTTGTTCTTCAAATGGAAGCATATTGAAGAACTACTTTCAAATATTTCATAAAATAAGGCAATGATAGATCAAGCACTTTTAATAAGTGATTTAACACTGCACAGAAATGTCACAAAAGAAGTTATGGTCCATGAACAACAAAAAATTAGGATAATTCTATGCATGATACTTTATTAGAGAAATCCTCTTTATCACCACATTATTTTGCTAATTCAAATCTCAGGTTATTTCTGTATTCCTAGAAGAAAAAAGAAAACAAAAACAAACCCAAAATATACCTAATCCACACAATTTTATTTTTTTTTAATATATAGAATAGGATTTTCATTTAAGGTAAATTAAATGTATTTTTCATATAGATGCAACTTCCAAAATTACATACATTAAAACCCAACAAGCTTCTTTTTTTGCTACAGAGAGGTCCTGAGTTTATTCAATGCATTTAGTCTCTACAAAAACTGTTCTGCAACTCAGTGAGCATTGAGAGGACAATGAGTGTGTGAAAATGTGTGAAATACTACACTAAATATCCACATATAGGTTTTAATCTTAAATTACACTCAGAAATTAAACCCAGTGTTACCTAGAAATGTTTAAACCTGCCCCACAGCATGTTAAAAGTGCCTCCCAATGAAATATTCCTAACTACATTTGATGAACACCTTCAAAACAGTGTATCTGTTTTAACTTAGCTGGACTTCACAGTGGGCGAAGGTCAAGCAAGAAAATACCCAACTCTTGTACTTTTAACTGAAAAGACACTTTTTTAAAGAAGAAATCTGAAGAACTGTTTTCAAATCTGTTCGCATTCCAAAAGAATGAATATGTGGTCTGAAGGCTCTGCTAAAAGGAAGCACTTTAGGGATTATTAAATTCAGACAGTATACACTTTTGTGAAGGTATAAATAGCAGGGCTTAAACAAAGCTCTTCACCTCTTTTTAATACTCAGCTTCAAGTCTGTTATTTTAAAAGCTCATTCTTAATTCATAAGCTTTGTTTTCTTTAACAATGGAGAAATGGTTGATATGCAACAAGTATGGCACTCTGTAAACAAACATGAGTAGGGCAACATCTTTCATAGTCACTGTACAAGCTATAATTTACACATCTGGGATATGGAATATCTGATGCAGTGATGAATCTGGCAGCAGGAAGTCCATCTGTCATAATGAATTTCTCTCTGAAAATGTTTAGCTTTAATGGCAACCAGCAACAAAACCAGCCAAAGCCAACCCTAATAAGCCAAGAAGCCTAAGGTGCAGGGCGATTGCCTATGCTTTACTTAGAAGCAGAAAGCAGTAACTGTCCAAGAAGTCTTCAAAGGTATTGTGTACAATAAAAGTCAATAATTTTCTGAAATACATTGAGTTTCATAAAATACACCAGCTAGGGTTTTACCAGGTCACAAATGCTATCATTTAGGCCTCAAGCTTGAGACAAATATACTATAAGAAAGGATATGCATGCCTGCTGATTTACATAGATGCACAAATTATGGCATTTGTGAGTGAAATGCATTAAATAGATTTCTTCTGTTTTGATGCACAGAAATGCTGAGGCACAACAGAATCCTCAGAACACTATTTTGTTAATGAATTTCTACAAAATACGTTTTGTATCAGAGAAAGATTCTATACTCTTACACCTCTTAGGCCCAGTTTGAATCAATTTGGTTTCGTTTTTGTCTACCATATCTCTGCAATCTTTTTCTAATGTGTATTCCTACACAAGTTTTACTTTCTAGGTGCAAACTCCCTGTGGTTCAAGTTCCACTCCTGATACCTATTTCCTATGATAGCTGATGCTAATCTTTCCTTTTACCCTCCAGTGACATGACCCTCCTAGATCCAGCCTCACCAAAGCCCTTGTTTCTCTCCCTTACCTTTAGTTTCCAGTTCACTCAAATCAGGTAAGTTTTCTAACACACAGCCAAGCATGAAGAAGGAACACTAAACAGAAGGGCACAGCCTTATTTGCCCAAAGCAGGAAAAAAACAGACTCTATAAGAAAAACTCTTCACTGCAGGTTTGGGGAGAACACACCAAGACCTGCCATTGTTGAAAAAGCTGCATGAAACATATTTTTGAAGAATGTCTCTTAATCCAGAGTCACCAATGAACAAAGAAAAAAACACTCTTTTGCAAAGGGTTCAGTAGTTCAATGTAGTGAAGACTTCTACAGAGATGCTGGAGTATAATCTCTAACAGGAAGGCTATATTCCTGCCTTTTCTAAAATGTGAGTGTTTACAATTTTCAGAGACAAGGTTACAAGAACTTATGCATTTGAACACCAGCAAAATCACAATTTTTGGAAGTTGTCTCTATGACTCTATTTGGAGCTTCTGTGTCAAAGTTATATACAGAGACTAAACTGAACATCTGCCTAAACTGAACATGGAAAGCAGTGGAAGGAATAAAAGGAGTATGAAGCATCAGCTGACCTTAACAGACAATATTATTGGTCTTGCTGATAACCTTTTCTCCCCTTACTCTCTCTTTTATACAATTGCACACCAAATCTGAGTTGGAACCCAAAATAAAATATACAAAAGAAGAATACACAGATATTAAACTAAGAAAAAATTCCCAGAGTGGGTTGTGTTGATTAGCTGAATTAGCAGAAGATGAAGCTGTGTGCCTACTAGCCAGTCATGTATGGGTAGCAGGAATGTTGCAGCATCCTGTATAACTGTGCAATACTTCATCCACACACCTTAATTTCAGCTGACAACGTCATAATTGTAACTTACAGTACAGCAACATTCCCATTGCTGGAAATGGCCTGTACAGAAATCAGTTGGAATTTCTCTTTTGAAACAAGATTTTTCAGATTTCAGAGAAATTATTTTTTTCACACATCTCTGTACCATCACAAGCTTGCTTTTTTTTTTTTTTTTTTATCAGCTGACAGCTGTTATGTGTGGAGAAACAAGTGTCCACAACAGGGACAAAAATAACTGCAGTCACTACCACTCAATGTAGCAGTTCCATTGAGTGACAAGCCAGCAGCAGCTGCAATACTTACTAGTAATTTCCTTAACCTGTTTTCCCTCCACACCCAGATAATATAAAACTTTGACCACCACTCACTTCAGATTCTGATTTAGAGTACACAGCACGAGTATCACCACAGGGAATTAAAATGACCTGGTAACATCCCCTTATTAGTCTTGTTCCATAAGCAGCATATATGATTCATTTTACAAAGGAAAGGTGAGGAACTTCCCCTTCTGAAACTACAGATAACCCCACCTGAAAAAATTACTGCTTAAGAAAGAAATTCATATCCACAATCATAAAACAGCCATACAAGAAGCAGCAGGAATTACTCCTCACCTTGATCCTGCTGACAGCTTCCTGAGCCTGCATCATTCTCACATTCTTGGATGGAGTTTTATCAGAAAGGAGTTGAGTTGAACCAAGGTAATTGGCAGCAAAAATGATTCCATCAATTAAGTCTTCAGGATCACAAGGTCCAGGAACTGTAACACAGGAAAGCCATCACTGAAGACAATCATGATGAAATACAGCCAAAGCAGAACTGTGACAACTTGAGTCTGTACCTGAAGGCTGCAAATTCTCCTCTGAAATACTTCAGTTCAGCATGACAAAAAGGCAACCAGTACTTTCAAAGGCACAAAACATCAAACAAATCGAAATTTGTGGTGGGTTGACCCTGTCCACCAAACCCCTTCTATCACTCCCCTTCTCAGAAGGGCAGGGGAGAAAAAATATAATGAAAGTTTCATGGGGCAAGACAAGAACAGGGAGAGATCACTCATCAGTTAGTGTCATGAGCAAAACAGACTCCACTTGTGGAAACTTGTTTCATCTATTACTAATGAAGTCAGAGTAGAATAATAAAAAATAAAAATAGATGCTACAACACCTTCCCTTATCCCTTCCTTCTTCCTGGACTCACTTTTACTCTCAACTTTCTTTATCTCCTGTACCTAGAAGTACAGGGGAATGGGGGCTGTGGTCAGTTCATCACATGCTGTCTCTGATGCTCCTTCTTCATCATGGGGAAGAGGCCTCACATTATTCCTCTGCTCTAGAATGGGATACCTCCCACGGGAGACAATCCTTCAGAACAGACTGCTCTGGTGTGGGCTCCCTACAGCATCACAAGTCCTGACATCAAGCCTGCTCCAGGTGAGTTCCTCTCTCCACTGGGCCACATATTCTGCAGGGAGCCTGCTCCAGCTTGGGATTTCCATGGGGTCACAGCCTGCTTTTTTTGGGCATCCACATAAACTGGCATGGGGTCCTCCAGGGGCTGCTTGTGGGTATCTGTTCCACAGTGGAGCTCAATTGGCTAGAGGGGCACAACTGCCTCACCATGGTCTTCACCATGGGCTGCATGGGACTCTCTGCTCTGGCAGCTGGAGCATCTCTGGTCCTTCCTACTCCAGTGACCTTGTCTTGAGAGATCCTTCTTTTATACATTCCCAGCCTTTTCTTCTCCAGCTGCAGTTGCTGTGGTGCGGAGCCTTTTCCCCCTTCTTAAATACATTATCCCAGAGGTGCTACCACTGTCACTGATGGGCACAGCTTTGGCCAGTGGTAGGTCTGTCTTGGAGCCAGCTGGCACTGACTCTATCAGACAGGCAGGAAGCTTCCAGCAGCTTCTCACGGAAGACACCCTTGTAGCCACCCCACTACCAAAACCTTGCTACACAAACCCAGTACAACACCGCTCCAGCAAAAGTTACAATTGTTAATCCAGCCTGTTTCTCGCAATTGCTCATTCTTTTGTGAGTAGGGATCAGCTTGGAGCAAAATAACCTGTGATTTTTCACTGTGATAAAGAGACAGACACAGTTACTCAGTTTGCTCCTCACCCACGAAAAACAGCCTTGCAATTCTCAGACCAACAGCAGAAAGAGGAAAGGTACAGTTTCATAGCAGCAATCAGCCTCTTTCTTGCTTGGGCATTAACCACAGTTGGTGCAACAGGCAGAACAATCTCCCCGGGAATGCTCTACACATACCACACATCACAATATTTTTATGCCACAGATCTTTAAAAATAGTAGTCTTAACAGGGATACTGTGATAAAGTACTTAGTTAAATAAAAATGTTATTAAATACACAGAGCATGGGCTCTCTTGATGGCAAAGCAACACTCTTAGTCCACAGATCATTAGAGATCCAACACCCATCAACTTCTGTGGAAAGTGACGGGGTGTAAAGTGCTCCTAACCAAGAAAGGCAAATCCTTACAAAGCAGCACTTATGATTTGTAAGATTTTTGGCATTTGGCAGCTTTATCTAAAAATTTTATAGATTAAAACATTCAATTTTGACACCACATTAAAACTGTCATGATCTAAAAGCGAATGGTTAACATAAGAAATTTCCTGTTCTTAGAAGTAAGGGAAAACAATTGTTGTTCAAGACAAGTGAGAATATAAATCATATTAAAAATGGTCACAGTAAATATGTTCACATTTTATTACAAAACACCTTTGTTTATGTTTGTCTTTCTTTTTTACTCTAAAATCAAGGAGAATCCTGTACTATAAGGTGATGGGGCTTTAAGTTCCAAATTACTAAGAATGCCAATTTTGTTCTAATGATAACATAAAAGACTAACAACCTCTCAGAATGAGCATGGGTAGCTTTGGCCTCAAGGAAAAGCAAGTCATTATTATGATTCAAAAAAAAAAAAAAAGAAAGAACTGGAGACAAATATCACACAAACTATACACATAGACAGAAGCACACGTATAAAACTTGTGAGCAGGCTTGTCTTATCATTTCTTTAAATAAAAAAACTTATGACTAGCAATTTTAAGATGCTCATCTCCAGTGTGCAGTTTGCTCAGGCAGTACATATCTCAAAAATTCTCAAAATGAGCAAGTCACTTGAAATTGAGTTATTTCCTTAGGGAAACTCCTGCATCTGGAAGTACTACATATTTACACAGAAATCACACAGCATTTTAAGTGTTGCTATTTATTACTCTACACTTCAAGGCCTTTTCACCACTTCCTCCACTATACTAAAGAGGTGCAAAACCTTTTATAGTACAATTTCTGATCAAAAATGGGCAAAGGTATAAGACCCCAAGAAAGTGCATATTAAATCCCAAAAGGGTACATGCTCCAATTGCATCAGAGGTGAACACACAGACAGCATTGTTTTTTAGAATACCTCCTCCTTTTATTATCTCTGACAACAAAACTATTATCTCAATGAAAACATAGCATGGCAAATTTTTCCGTGGACTGCTGGTGCATAAAAATGAAACATTTGTAATTTTAAGGAATTTTGTGCTGGACCAAGAAAATTTTAGTGTACAATTTTTTTTTCCCTAAGTTGGAGGTAATTACTTTTAAAATATAGACATATATTCCTATATTTAAAATAAAGTCCCTTGATAGACAGGACTATCAATATGAGATGAATTTAAATTCTAAGACAGATCCTTCATTGTTGCAAAATTCCAATGCTTAGCTATGAACTAACTGACATTCTAGCCAGAGACTCCAAAAGGCAGCTTATACTCTGAAGACTAAAACAACGATCAATTCGCATTCTAAAGAAAATGATCACATTCTCAATTAAACACAGTACACTGTAAAGCAATCCAAGGAGTGACAAGGAAGTCCAAATAAAGTATTACATCAACTGTATTTCTTGAATTTCATCAAGCATATGGAACAATTACGGTTAATGGAAAAGTAAAAAAAACCAAAACAATGAAACTTCTGTTTTCTGCTTCTGTCATAACTGCACACAACTTGTGTTCCTCCTGCAGTATACACAGGATGCAGACTCATACAAAAGGTAACAGCAGTTCATGTGGCAGGTAACTTGCTTTTTCATATTGTTCTGAAAAAAACTTAGAACTACTGAAACCTTAACTCTGAGATGGGAAGCAGTATTTAAGTAAGTGGCAAGTAGCTGTTGAACAAAGCAGATTTTCACTGGCAGGCCTGCCCATAAATCCAGCTGAGATTAGATTGAGCCTGCCAATTGAAGTCAATGCTGGACAGAGCACTATAGTCTTCTTGCTTAGTCCGTTTTCCTTGTCCACACACATTCTTATGTGTTGTGTAAATACCATAAAGAAAGTAGCGTTTTAAGTGATACTGAGGAAAAAAACCAGCATAACTGATACAGAAACAATGAATGAAAATGAATAAAAAATGAAAAGCTCCATGCTTCCAAATTTCAGAGGGAGCACAGTAGGATTTAGCTCAGGTTCTGAATTAGACACAATTTAATCTAAATCAGCACACCCAACTTTAGTAGCTTTTCTATTCAGCAAATAAAAGTAAAATTTTATACATTATAAATACAGGAGAGTGTTTTGATGTGAAAAAAACATTTAGAAACTGTAGAACTATCTTACCTTCAACATACGTTGGAAATGAAGCCAAGCTTTTTCTGGACTGTAATTAAGACAAAAAGGATTTCAAAAAGAACATAGCATGCACAAATATGCATTAAAAATTTCTCCGTCCCAAAAACCCCCCAAACTTAAATAAGCAATAGTTATTAGTAAAGGTAGAACCACTTATTATTATTTATATTTAGTATTTTCAAGATCTAAGCACCTACTGGAGTAAATTCAATGTATTCCATTTGTGTCTACTTAGCAGACAACATGGTAAGACCACTTGTTGGTCTTCACTAGTGCATTAATTATCTACCAATAGGTGCACTACTTTTAATAATCAAGAAATATGGAGAAAAGTACATAATACCTCAAAGATACTGGATTTTCCAACTACAAATAAATGCATACAAGAACATAAAAATTGCACTTTACTGTTATAATTCATGACTGAAACCATCATTAACAGAATACAGTTATTCATTAAGAAATGGTTTTAGACGTATCCCTCATATTAACAGTGCCTACAAAAAGCTTTCTAGATTCTAACAGGTTAGGGAGCAGCCTCTGTTCTGTGGGATAACCAGATTCACCATGACCTCACCACCAACTGTGCTTACACCATTTTGAGCACAAAACCACATTTGGTAGCACCAATTACATAAATAGTGAAGGAATAAATAGAATCTTGAATTGTGCATGTAAATACATACAGTAAAGTAATACCATACATCCTACTGGTAGTTTCTGTGAAAGACTATGAGACTAACCCTTCAGATATCTGATGGTTACAACTTTCAGTGAGTGAGATTCACCACTATGTTTAATTAATAATGCAAACTATATACAAATATTTATCAAACAAAATTGTATGTGGCATTATATAATTGGTAATGGATATACTGAAATACCTGCTGCTATCATAGGCAGGTAAGTGGGTAGTTAATGAATCTGTAACTGACTGCACTAGCAGTAACTCCTCCAATGACTGCTTAATATCATTATATTAAAAGAAAATCTATACACATGATCAGAATAATGCATAAAATCTTGAATAATTTTCAGTATTTTTCTAGATGATATACATGGAAATATATGCCAAATTATTTTTCTTTATAACAGGCAACTCACCAGGGTCTGTGTACTAGTGGAAAACCCAGGTAAAACTAGAAAGGTGACAGTTATGTAACAGGTTGACTGACTTAACCTGAAGGAGTTTTATCCTTTGTAAGATATGGAAAATTGACACAACAAATAATATTTTTAACCTATGATGCATGTCTTGCTGCAAAATAAAATTTGCAAATTAAAAACAAAAGGCATGTGACACAGACAACTGAGCCTGTGCAAGCTGTAAGTTCTGTTCATTCTCTATTTTCTCTAAATTTTCTCTAAATTACTAAGCTGTGTTGAGAATCCAAGAATCCATCAGGTCCAAGAACCCAAGAGTCCATCAGGTTCTGTACTAGCATTGATAAAGATGTCAATAATCAATGATCTGCTGCTGCCAATGCATTTCAGCTGCTGTGAGGACACTGGCATGCCTTTTCACATCTGTGGCTCTTTCACCTCTTCAGATGAATGCTCCTACTGAACCAGCTATCCATATAAACTCCAACAACTGTTTGTAATAATTGCTGATCTAGTGCTAAAGGGGGCATTCAAACATTGGGTGACAGGCATAGAGGACAAATCCCCCACAAACAAGAGGCAGCTCACATACATAACAAACATACTTTACAAAGTATTTATTTCTTTTTAAGCAGTGAACAAAATCTTTGATACAGATTTAGCAACTGTTCAGCACTCCTAAATAGAAACTTATTTTCAGGACAGAGTGGTGCATCATATATGTCTTTATTCTCACACACAAATATAATTTTTCTTGTTCATTACCCAGGTAGAAAGGCATTCTATTAAACCATTAAAAGAGTAAAGTAACAGGTAAAGTTACCAATAGGTAGAAACCTACACCTTTTAATTTTACATAGCCATGAATAATGAAATATCAGGGTCATTAATATTTCATTACTTTCAATAATCTTGCTGCCATCTGGTATTATAAATTTATATTTAATAAAAATGTTTCTCTAAGACCTAAAAATCCAGAAATTATGAGGCTGTTTTATCACTTTTATTCTTGCATTACAAATACTAAAGTGGGAATTATTCCGCATCTGAGGGAAACTAATAGCCCAATACATTCTACACTGAAACCTGGTTTACAGCCTCTGTAACTATGTGTAAGCACATCCTAACAATGGAAACCAACAGTGCTTTGTTTCCTTTCATTGGATTAGTTTACTGATACCTAAAAATAGCTAAAATATAGAATACATAGTGACAAAGTCTGTAGTGAAGAATGCTTAAGGCTTTAATAAGCTAACAGTAAAGCAGATGAAAACTTAAATGCATGATCTATAGTGGAAAACTTCAAAATATGAAAAATTATGGGTTTCTTCAGTCTTTTGAAATTTTGCATTATTTTCTAAATGCAAATGCAGACTGGCACTATTACATACATGTTACAAGCTTTTCTATCCCTTGATAATCGCAAAAGTATAAAGGAACAAATGGATTATTTAATTAGTGTTTCATTTTTAATCCACTTATAGTAGATCAGGTTTTTAATTTTGGAAGATAACTCATCCATTGCTACCAGTAACAATATAGTATTTTGTTATGGCAATTTCTAGATTGTTTTCAAGTTTGTGGAAAAAAAAAAAGGCAAATAAACCAAATTTTTTGCAGATTTTTCTGTTTACAGAACCTGCCACTCTATACTAATCCAAATCCTTTTTATATCAAATGATTTTCTTTTCACACTATGAGCAGTTCTATTCACACTTATTTTGTTTTGCTGGAACTACTGCAGTCTAAAGCACTACCAGCTGAGGGAAAAGCCCCAAACTATGTAGCTTTATTCTGAGAAGCCTGGAGTCAGGAACTGAATTCGGATTAACAATCACTTGCAGGCCAGTTTCTACAATGACAAAGTATTAAGAAACATAATTTATTATGTAAATAACTTAAGCACTTTTTCATCTGGCTGACAAATACTCTTAGTGGGGGGAAAAAGGAAAAGGCTTCTTTGTTTTGTCTCTGCTACAGAGGGGATGTTGGGTGTTTGGTAAATCAGTACCCTGCAGCCTGTTAGACAAATTTAGTGACAGCTTAACACAGAAAGGCCATGACAAAGAGTTGTGGTATGCTAGAAATTCAAGGGATTGCACAATCACAATCACAATTACAAGGGAGCAGGGAAAATAAAAGGCATAAGCAAAAGCATAAGCAGATAAGCAGCATGAACCAGACTGTGGTCTTTAAAAAGGTTTTACTCTACCTCTTTATTAGTGGAAGCCTCTGCTGTACTGCAGACATCCTGGTGATGCTGTCTGCTTGATGATTCAGCACCTCGAGGTGAAGAGGAACCTGGAGATGGAGACTAGACATGGCAAGACAATCAAAAGTTATTGTGAGTGCTCAATGTAGAAATTATTCTTTCATTTTTTGCATCCTGTGCTCTGACATTCTAAGAAAGAAAACGTAAAGTCACTTAAGAGTAAGCTGTGATGGGAGACAAGTGAATTGACCTTAAGCAGCACACAGGGATTCAGCTAAAGTTTATTTAGTTGTCAAACCGGGGAAAAGTAATAAAAGACTGAAATTTCCCCATAAGCACACAAGTCCTCAGTTATTAACCTGAGTGCTAAACTAATCTAATCTGAGCAGAGGAAGGTCACAGTGGTTGTCCATAAAAGTTATTTCATTATCTTAAAATACAACTTTTATAAACTGTGCAGAATAATATTGATGTATTTAAGAATGTATTAATATATTCAATGACAATTCAATACCAGTGTAATCAAGGACTGGGATTCCTCAATCTGGATACAGTAAGGACTTGGAAAATATTCAACAGTTCATGCTATTAGCTCAATATGTGTGCTTTAGATCCGATTTCCTCATTCTTCTCCTTTTTCCATAAACAATTCAGTGGAGAAACTGTCTATGTGATTGATCAACAAGTATCTTGATAAAGGGGAAGAACATTTTGGGAAAGGATATTCTAATCATAGACAATTCCTAATAAATTCTGGTGATGTGAAAAAGCTGTAGCAAGGTATCTGAAGTACAGAGCAGGGGATCCTGATATGAGGGTGTGACACAAGTACACAGAATGTGGAATTAATGAAGGTAACTAAAATGAAAGAGAGTACAAAGCTTTAACCCAGCAGGCATTTTTAGAGGCAGATTTTAAGGAGATACCTACAAAACATGTCTGCCCAAGCCAAAATGGAAATCCTATAAAGGGAAGTTTAACATTTACCTACAGCTGGGTATTTAGCCCAATAGCCCTGGCATTCTACAGTCTCCTTTAACATAGGAAGAGTGCAGCTCTAGCTGTGCCAGCTCAACAGTTCATCACTGATGGCAAAACAAGTAAAATGCTATTCTTATATTTTCATAAACAGTATGACATAGCTTTTCTCTGAGCCAGTAAGTCATATCAGAAAAGGGATACATTTCCAGTGGAATGAGTTGGCAGCAGCTCTACCCTCATGCTCTGCATTTACGGCAGCTGAAAAATTGAGTTCCATTAAATAGTCTACAAAAAACTCACAAAACCAAACCAAGAACAACAACTAAAACCCCAAACATCTAAGTTTCTCTTAGCCTCCCTTACATACGGAATGAAACAAGAAAACATAACTCCCTTCTCCACTTCTCTTTACAGACATTCCTCTATCTCAGATAATAACTAAGTATTAAAATTATAGTTAACTAATAAATGCTTCCAAAGAGTTAAGAAGCAATTCTTTACAGTATCTCCCATGTTAAAGAGCAGTCCCTGCATCTCCCTGTATTTTGAATTACAACTGCAAGACAGAAGAAGATGCAGCTGTGAAACAATCCCTAGAAAGCTGGCATGTTGCACTATCAGACTGAAGAATTACTTGCCACATGAGCAGGGGCTGTGGGAGAGATACAGGCTCCCTCGAGTTGCTGTGTAATTACCAGTCAACAGTGCCACAGTGATGCAACTGCACAAATGGCAACTTCTATTTACATAAGGAAGAGTTTTCATGGTGTTCACATTCTTATTATTATGCAGTATTTATATATTATGAATAAATTTAAAAGGTGCATTATACTATCAATGCACTAATGACATCTAGACATTGTAGCATTCAGCTTTAAACAAGAAACAAAGAAATCAAGTTAAGTATGAGATGTGTACATGCAAACACACAAAAGCACTCTTTACAATGGCTGAAAACTCATATTCACATACTGAAGGATAAAGATTAATGATTTCATTTAAACCAGACAATTAGCATTAAGAAATGGTGCATCATTTGAAATGTACTAGCAGTTACTCCAGTAGCACTGTAAGTGCCTTTATCTACAAAGTATTAGAACTAAGTTATTACATGGCTTTCTATGTGCTGTGTTTGAATGTCTGCTCAAATATGTGTTTTGGGGGAGAAAAACCTCTGAATAACAACAACCAACCAAACAACCCCCCTCAAAACCAAACCAAGAACTAGAATTACCAAACCCAAATATCTAATGTCTTACAAAGTCTGCTGCATGACATGACATGAGAGCTGTCCTTGAAAACATTTGTACAGGAAAGTCCAGTCCTTGAAGAATTAACACTCAATTCTCTTTGACACCAAAATGCATTTTTAGAGGTACTGTATATAATGTACAAGGAAAGAATGCAGTCACAGTAATAACAAGAAATATTTTGATGCATCATAGTGGATAGATAATTTGCAGAGCTACTCTAAACAAAGTCTAAAATAAAGGCTGAGTGACTTTCACTTGTCATTAACAAAAGTTTTAGAAGCCTAGCAAAGTTGACAGAACACAATAAGGTTACATGATGTATGCTGTTATTAGGCACAAAGGTCTATCAACGGAATCAGATTAGATTTTTTTACATGCAGCAATAAAAAAGTGATAGCTATCCCTTTTTCTCTTGAATATCTACTTACAGTTTTCTTACGATACTCAACCTGGTACATCCAAAAATTCTCCATCTCAATTTTGGCATTGACTCTTAACAAACATGCAACCCACTCCACTTGAGAAACCTTCCTTGCTCTTGTGCAGAGGGATCTAGTAACGGAACTTGTAAAAGGAGAGGATTGTGTTGCATCTAACCTATCTAGGTCAATCAGTTGTTTCCTATACATCTCATGAAGAGACATGTAACTGACACTGAAACACTGAAACTTATAAAAGCAGCGTTGTTTTATGTGCTTTCAGCAGGAGATCATTTGAAGAGAGTAGGGCTTGAGGGTCACATAGGCTAGGACAGAGGGGATGAAATCATAGAATCCTAGAGACATAGAATCGTTTATATTGGAAGGAATCTTAAAGATCTTCTAAATTTTACTGCTGCCCCTGCCATGGACAGGGACACTTTCCAATAGATTGAGTTGCATAAAGCCCCATCCAGCCTGGCCTTGAACACTTCCAGGGATGTGGCACCTGGATAAACTGTGACAGTGCCTCACCACTACCACGGTAAAGAATCTTTCCTTGTATCTAATCTAAACCTACTTTGTAAATTTGAAGTGGTTCCCCCGTGTCCTATCACTACATGCCCTTGTAAGAAGTTTTTCACTGACCAGTATCTCTCAGTCCTTACCTGTAGAGCTGCTTTCAATGAATTCTTCTTCCAGTTTGTGTTTGGGATTGCCTTGGCCCATGTGCAGGACCTTGCACTTGCCCTTGCTAAATTTCATGAGGCTCTCACAGATCAGGTCTGCCTCTCAAGCCTACCCATGTCCCTCTGGATGGCAACCCTTCCCTCCAGTGAGTTGATCACATCACTCACCTTGGTGTCAGCAAACTTGCCAAGGATGCACTCAATCCCACTGTCCGTGCTGCTCACAAAGATATTAAACAGCACTGGTCATTTTTTGTTTTGAAAAAGGTAGTTTATTCAGAGCTTTTTTATAGTACCATGTGTGTGGACAAATCAACAAATGCTTCAGAAATTCAAGATTCACTTAAACAACAGGACATTACTTATTTGACACTAATGTCTACCTACAAGCACTATGGCACAGGTATGGCAAAGTCTCCTTATACATTAGCTCAGGAGACAATCATATAAAGCAAGGCTTTTTTTTTTTTTTTTTAGAGATAGTGCTCTGAGAAGAACCCATGTACATTAGGAAAAGGTCAAAGCACTATGAGATCTCCAGGTCCAACACGCAAATATAGTCAGATGCATTCTATCACAAGAACTGCCTTTATCAGGACAACTATGGCAGCAAATCTCCCAGGTTTTAAGCCAACTATGTGATGGCAGTGTCCTCTGTCATTTATACAGCTCAAATTCTGTTCACTAAAATACAGACTGAGACCATAGGTTTTAATTGGCTCAAATACCAATAAAGAATTAAGCTAAAAGCTAATGATTATTAGTTGTCTTTGTTGAAAATTTGTTTTAAGTACAGTGCTAAAAATGGTGGGCTTGATAAAAATGATACCAACTTAGCACTTTACATATACCTGCATACTGTGGCACAATCTATGGAATTCGATTTATAATTCTGACATATGGATTTAACTTTGTACTGTAGTTCTGGTATAACTGCCTCTGCACACACCCTGTGCACTCACCCATCTGTTTGCTGGGTGGTCCAGGACCTGCCCCTGTCAGTCTGTGCATACATGATAGGACTAGATGACCTGAGACAAGGTTACTTGGCTGAACTGCTCCTTTGGAACAACACATCTGATTAACTGCTACAGGACCTCTCCATAGAGGAATTTCAGGCAGCCTAAAGAGATTCCCCCAGAAGGCTCCTCCTGTGCCCAAGACAACTGATAAGCACCATTTATCATTTTAACTACCTACTATCTTGGGTAGTTAGCATCTGAAGTGAGGGGCTCTATCAACAGGCAGCTGTTGCACCAGGATTCTGACTGATCCAACAGCTGACTCATGCAGTTGCTGACACAGAAATGACCAATTTGCTTATAGGTAAGACACTTGCTCCCTATGCAGATAACATCATGTACAACAGTCTTATTACACATTTAATGAAGGAGGTGTTTTGTATGTAGCTTAAGGTAAACAATAGCAATGAATCAGACATGCTGCAGTGATCACACAGGATCACAGGCCAACTGTATCTAAGAACAAATGCAGTTTGGGAAGTCTTGGTTTGTGGAACTTCCCCTGATCCAGGTGATGATGTCCTGCAAAGACAGAGCCTCCCGTCACTTACCACCATCTGAACAATGAAAAACAATCCCATTTGAGAGATCTGACTCAGTGCTGGCTGCTTCTCTGAGTACAGACTTCCTTAGCCATAGTTTCACTTCAACTTCCAGTGCAGTTTTATGTGTCAGTCTGAAAAAATCACTGTGGATTTTCTCCTTTATGTTCAGAAGATTTTAACTATAGCAAGTGCTGTTTTCAAGAGCACAGAAAAATAAAATTACTTTAATCTTTCAATAATTTAAAAAATGTGATTTTTGGTTTGGGGCATTTGAGGCTTTTTTCCCTGCATAAACTCAAGTCTGGGTCTCTCATAAATTATGGAAAGCTGACGTATAGTTTGTGTGCTCAACCAACAGTTTTAAAATATCTATTCAGAAAAAAACTCAACAATATACTGTCAATAAAAATTCATCTTTATTTCAATTGTTTCCTTTCCCTCTTTTTACCCCTTAGTTCATTTATTACTGAAGCCTCCTTAATTATTTATTCTCCTTTGCTTTTAATAATACATTACTTCTTCTGTGGAAGAAGTGAAGCAAATTCATCTCCATGAAAACACTGAGGTATCAAAACTGAGAAAATCCTGCAACTGAGAATGCAAGGGTTGAAATAAAATATACATAACCAAAAACAAAGGAGAAGCAAAACAATGCAGCTCAGTTCTGTTCCACCTGGCAAACTTGTCTTCAGCTCTGAATTTCTACTTCACAAATCTAAACCACCCATATACATGATTTTACTTTGTATTAGGATTTATTCTAACATGCCACCATCTCAAATGTCTGCAGAGGAACAGAGATTATAAACACCAGTGATAGGGCTTTGCAAAACCAAAGTCTTGGCATGCAGAAACAAATCGTGTCCTGGACATCAACAAAACTTGGTTTTCAGATCTATAACCCCAGGGGATAACTGAATGGACCTCAGAAAAGAAGTCATGGTAATTGGTTCTCAAATGAATGATTTCTACCTCCAAACCACTGTTTTCTTCTGATGCAGTTCCACAGCCTTTTCCATCAAGAGTCAGTTTCCTGATGCCCACTGCACTTCCTGCAGCTGTGCAGCTCTAACTGCTATTGTATTTGAGAAAGAGATCTTCATGAGGCCATATCCAAAAGATGGTCTGCTTTGGTTTGAAAGGTTTCTGATAAACACACTTTGGAAATGTATGCCAATTGTACAGATCTCATTTGTGTGGCAAATGTTTAAAAATATTCTTACTGCCTTTATTCAAAAGACATTGAGGATTTTTCAGCTTTTATCAAATACACAAGTACACCTTCCCCACAAACTCACTGTCCAGACCACCTCTGATTCAAGTGAAAGCATGCATCATTAAACCAGGGTGCACAAAGCACATGACAGCTAATATTTTCAATTTTTAAATATTAAACAGGTACATCTTTAAACTATTTATTTATTCACAGAAGGCTGCTACCTGCCTCCTACACCACAGGACTATCAGAGTTTATTACAATAGAATCATCCATGGGCAGTGAGCAATTTACATTTCTCATACACCTTATCAAACACTTCTTTTGAGAAGAAACACCTAGGAATGACTGATAATCCTGGTAGATTAACCTGTGAATAAAACTGGTATCAGGACATTTTAAGTACCCACAGATACAGTGATCTGTATCTTTCTTACTGTCACAGTCGTTGCATGTTTTTCCTAACAGTCCCAAACTATACCTTGACAATACCTAGCTTCAGGCTAGCTGAATAGCTCTGAATTGTTAGCTTCTTAAAATAGTCTCTGGACACTTCTAAATGGCACCCTACCAAACATTCTGCTGTGAATGTATTACACAAAAGCTTAGCACTGTGGAGTAATAGTCACTTTCTTGGGATAAAAGGCAAAGGAGGCTGTTGCATTTAATGAGCCTCAACCACAAATCATTCTTCTTGCTTCACTGGTCTCCAGTGGACAACTTCTAGCTAAATAAAAAGTGACTGTTGTTTGTGTCTAAACAAGTCTTACGAGTTTCAATATCACATGATTAAGAAGGCAATATTATTAGAAATATTTTCAGGTAAGTTGTATCTCTGAAAGAAAATTGTTTAACACAACTTGAGGATAAGTTACAAAGTAGACCTGCAAAATAATGGAAGGCAAAAAAAGCACCCAATTTGGATTATTTATCTACAGCAATTTGATACTTCTGGGACAAGAAAATGGAGTCTGCCTGAAGGTAAAAACACTCACATTTCCAGGTCAATAATATAAATCAGACTGAAAAACATCTCTGACATATACTGGTTACACTGAAAAGTCCCCATCTGAGATCCTGCTTTTTTCTCAAGGGGGACAGAAGAACAATTTATAATTAGATGAATGGGCTCCAACTATGTTTTTATTACATTGATCGCTTATGGTCATTTGGTCAAAACAAGCTATTTTTGCCCAATTTACAGCTAAGCAATTCTAGGAATGCTGCATTAAAGAAAGCAGACAGTTTTTGAGTTGCCATCTAAATTAAAGAATCCAGTAAAGCAAATATCACTTCTTCAAGGAAAAACAAAATTCCTACTCAGTCCCAAGTACCTTCTACAACAAGTCTTCTCCTCAATCTGCTACAGATCTTCTAAATTATTTGTGTAATTTACTTCTTCCTTCTAAGCACACAGACTCTTTGTACATCTACAACCACCATTTCTCTCTTCACTGAGCTATAGTAACTGTCATTATAAATTACTGTTTTCATTTCAGCCAGCCCTGAAAATGTAGTCAGGTTCTTATCTGACATGGTACAAAAAATATTGAATGAAGAAAATTTTTGGTGCAAAATGGGAACCTATACGTACTTCAATATCTAATGTATGCAGAGAACAATTAAAACACCTGTTTTGTTCACTATATGAGCATACCAGGCTGAGTCATATCAGCACATCTCAGAAAAGTTTGATTCTGCAAGATGCTCAATTCTCCCAGATTTTGGAGAGCAGGTGAAGCACCTTCAGAAGAATTTGGTGCTCTCAGGATCTTCAACCTAATGTCACCATCATGGCACTCCATTACAATCAGTTAGGAAGAAACAGGAAGCTATTTCATCTTCCAAGCAGTAACAGCATTTTCAGACAATATGGTAAACAAAATGTGCAGAAAAAGAGTAACGTGATCTATTTGAAAATGGGGACAGAAATAATTTTAGTTTTGTAAACTTCTAAAGTTAAGCTAAAAATAATTCCACACAAAATAATCTGGGAAGATTTCTTCCCTCATATGACTGCAAATCAGCTCTGTAAAAGACATAATTTTAAAAATATTTGTAAAAGTAACTTTTGCAATATAGTTGTTTGTTTGGGCTTTTTTAAAGGTTCAATTAAATTTTCTATTAAGAATCAAGAAAAAAGTCCCACAACACTCTCATCACTGTGTTTCCAACAGTTTTGCAGGAAAAATAAAATCTGGATGCTATATCTCACAATCAGCTTGATGTTTTTACAGCATCCCAAACACCATTCTACAAAAATCTCTTTCTATCTGTAGAATACTAGCCTTCCTCATTTTGAAGACAGATAAACAAATCACAAGCCTGTCATAGATCTACCCAGCATGTGATCTTTTTTCACCATGTGAATTCCCTTTGCAGTAACTGAGGTGTCTTGAATAGTTCCCATGCATTCCTAGAATAAATTCCTAATGCTTAAATCTGAACAACTGCCTTCACTACTCAGGTTGCTGTAAATACCACTTTATAGTGATAATGTAATATGTAATAACTGAGATTCATAATACACTAAGTTCTAGAGACTCCAAGCTGACATGCAACTTTTCTAGAATATGAATCTGAACTATGATACCATCATAAAGAATATTACCAGATTTCTAACGAAACTGTTGGGACTGTTACATGACAGAATATGAAACCGAGTGTTGGAATCCTGGATGCTGAGAATTTTATACTTTCTGTGCTGAAAGACACAGACTTGCAAGAGAGCACTGCATTTGACCTGAGGCTGTGGAGAAGACTTCCAAAATTGATTAACAGCACTGGGATTATGGGTGTGTAGTTGGTTAGAAGTATGTAATATCACAGGGTGGAAACTTAGATTTTGGAGTTTTAGAATATAGAAATAAATATGAAGCAAGATGGAGGTTTTAGGGTGGAGACAGGTTGTTCTTCTTTACCTTCTTTTTCCTTCTTCTTCATGGGTTTGGGTGATGTTTTGTAATTGGAAAGAAAAGTCCGCATTGCGGGCTTTGGGGGATCAGTTATTGGGTGAAAAGGGAAAATAACCTAGGTGTCATTTCTTAATTGGATAATTTAGTCTTAAAAGACCTTGTAACAAGAGATAGTTAGCCATTTTGTGTCTTGCTAATGAAAGACTGCAAAACTCATGGCTGTAAGGCTGTTTCGCTGATAAGAAATAATAAACACCTGAGTCCCAACAATCCCAACCTCGACAGAGGTAGAAAAAACAAGCAGAGAACCCACACCTAGAAACTTAAGAGTAAACAAAAGCATACAAAGATAGACAGTTTTGTTTGGTTTGGTTGCTATTCTAAAATATATTATAGCAGTAAATAATATAGCAGCATTTGTTTCAGAAAAGACACATAAAGAGCTTCATGTGACAAATTCTTATACAGCATACCTGAGGTCAGCACTGTTAAATAAAGAAAAATCTGGATACTTGATAATGCATGTTTACTTCTCTTATGCTCTCCAGAGTACAAATTTAAAACAAAGCACTTTTTCAAGAACGAGACACAGAACAAGAATATAATGCACGCCCCCTTACTGCCATGCATGTCCCAGTTAAAGGAATTAGACACATATAACCCGAGAGGTGAAAGCTTTGTGTACTCACAGCCCCATCTAGTGGCCTCTGGTCGTCAGAATCTCTGGATGGACTGATGTCCTGCCGCATCACCCAGATAGGCTCCTTAGGTTCATCAGGGGTATAAGGAGAACGGATGGTCCTTGTCTTCACTTCTTCAATAGCCTCTTTAATATCCTTGATAGCCAGGGAAATTGCATCTCTTTTTTCCTTGCTGTACCTCTGCACAGATTCTCCCGAGCCAGATGTAACTCGAGAACCAGATGTTAGCTGACCATTACTTTCATGCCCACCACTGACAAGAGCCTGGTTGTGCTCCAAACTCTGCTCTGACTCTGGCATGTCTTCAGCTGCTTTGTCTAAGCTCTGGGAGCTCATGCTCTGCTTCACCTCTGCTACGATCTGATCAATGTCCTCCTCTTGTTCATAACTATCCATTCTTGGGTAGGGTGCAAACTCTGCTTCCTTTTCAGGACTGTCAGACTCTCCATCAGACCGTTCATCATAATGGTGAAGGCGGGCACCAAGTGCCTCCTTGCGGTAATTGTCAGCTTCCTCTCTCTCCCGCTCATACTGCTGGATGCCCTCCCTACCATCAAGATCTGGTGTGTCTCCTATTTCCTCATACACGTGCTCCTGCAGCCCATAGTCAGCATAAGCCTCGGCATACTGTTCATCCTCTCCTCGGTGGAAGAGGCGATGTGTGTATACGTAACCTGAATAGGCTGCATTCATGGCTTCCTCGTGCTCAATGGAATGGAAATGTAAGTGATTGGGTAATGTTTGGTTATGAATGGCTTCACCATGCTCCGCCTCGGCATTCTCCGTATACTCCTCAGACTCAGGCCTGTACTGCACTGCATATGCACTCTCATCCTCGTTTTCCTGCACTCTCTCAACGTCGTAACTGTCCTCCACTGTGGCTATCACATCCCCTTCTGCAGTATCCGTGTGATTATGGAAACCACTCTCAGTGCTGGCTGACCGAGCTAACATGCCTTCCTCCTCCTGCCCAGACAGGCCCACGTGGTTGCTGTTGGTGTGCCCTGGGTAGCGAACCACATACCTCTGTTCCTCTTCCACCTCTGAGTGTGCCAGGTCAGCTTCCACTGACTCACTCACTGCTCTGTTTGCTGGCTCTTCACTGATCTCCCCCTCAGGTGGTCCAACCAAATGGTTCATGGCAAGTTTTGGAGAGTAGGTCACTTATTCTGCTGACATTTTGTCTATCACAGCTGGAAAGAGATAAAAAAAACAACTCTGACATTACTCCCAATAAAAAAAGTGGAGTTAATAAACAGAAGCAACAAAATGCACCCTTCCTTCCCAGCAGACAAGCATTTGACTCAGCTCTGCAGTCAGATAATAGACAGCACAACAGTATGATCTCCCATGCAAATGATCTCCAGCAGCAGCAACCATCAACAATACCCTTGGGGACTTTACTTCCCCCTTCCATGGACAAATTCTTTATGGAAGTGCAATTTCAAAACAACCCCTTAGAGATACCCACATGCACTGCAGTGGTATTGCAATGATGCTGGCATATTAGAAAAGCTAATATTTGCCAGGAGCTGAACCATGGCAGAGATGACAGAAATAGTTCACCTTTGCTCCAGCACTTTCCCCACGGATCACTAACTTGGAGCCAAGGAAGGATGCTGTAATGTAAAACAGCAGATTTAGTCCTGTCACAGGAGTCTGCAGTTATTCAGATACATGACAGCTATGCATTCAATAGTTCTTCAGTATGACATCTTCAGGTAAACTAGTCACCCTATGCACTTTTAAAAAATCACTAGAAATTAAAGTTGTATTCTCAGGGCACAGTACATCTGAAGCGCCTGTTTCTTCTTCCTAGAGAAGCACACAACAATTAGATACAACACAGTTATCTTTCTGGAATCTACCTATAATCAGTTAAGATGGCTTCTTTCCTAAAACATGGTGAACACATTTCTAATATTTATAACGATGGCTGCCTTGAGACTAGTAGGGCATCTCAGCCTTGCTGAGTAAAAAATCTCAAAAGGTTATATACTACTAGTGAAGTCTGCTAAGAATAAAAACTATGCAGGGAACTGAAATAGGCCTATCTAGCCCATAAGGTTTTATTTTTATAGAACAGCTTCAGCTATTTGGAACCTTGTCCTATATGTTTAAGATGCAGTGTCATAAAGACGACATGTAATGTCCTTTTGGCTACCTAAATCAAGATATATATCCATAAATAAAATACAGCTTTAGCTTGTGACCGATAAGTACTAAAAGAAAAGGTACTTATTGGAAGACTGCTAACTTGAAGGATCTATAAAAGCATGTGTCAATTGCCAAGTAAAAAAATTAACGTGAATATGAAATAGAACTTGGATCAAATCTAGTAAACTGAGGCAGGGAGGCTCAGGTGGCACTTTGCTGACTAAATGAGCTCTGTGCAGAAGTAGGAATAATCTCCTGTGATGAGAAAGCAACAGCATTGTCACTTGCTCTCTGTCAGAGAAGTTGACAGGCAGGCAAGCCAAGGTGTGAGTCACTTACATTATACTTCCACAGGAAATCCAGAGGGTGCAGCTTCCAACTCAGAGAACACTCCTTGTTTTTGTTACATCTAATGTTTTAGCCCTTTAAACACAGGAGTCCTTATTAAAAAAAAATTACAGTTGTAAAGTAATAGCTAATAAATCACATGAGGTGGACCTATAAGGATGTTGTACACAAACTAATCCCTTTTCAAAATAACTATGAAAAAACCCAATTTGGTTTTTTCCACTTAATGAAGGTGTGTTAGTAAGATTTCAGTGACAAGATAAAGTCTTTTCCTGCTAAGATTTCCAAGACATTAGGAAAGAATGGGCAAAATACAGGTGTATATACTGGTGTGCACCAGAACTAAACACTCTTCCCCTGTCAAAGCATATGGTAAGAAATCAAGAACAACAATATTGGACAGCTTTCCACTTTTAGCCCAGAAAAAGGGTAAGGATGCCAAGGTGCAAGAGCTCTTTGAAAAATCCTTCCCAAGAAGGATGAGAGCAGAGGAACACATTCGGTACAGGTAGCTTGGTTTACACCCTGCAGTGTGAGCTGCAGATTGAGCTCTGGGTGGCAGGAGCTCCAGGCAAGAGGCTGGGAAGTGACAACTCTTTGCATAACACAGGACCCAAAGATGCTGGCACCAGCCAGGTGGATGGACAGGATGGATACTGAGACTTGGGCGGAGCCATAGACTCGGCAGGAGAAGTGAGACTTTGGCACACTTGGACTATGAGGGGACAAGAGCCCAAGGGTTCCTTTGTTCAGGCTCCCTCCTCCGAGGCTCAGAGCTTGAGCTGTTTCTGTGTTATGGCACCATGAACAAATGCCTTTATGCCTTTAACCAAGCCTCTGCTGTGGGAAATCTGGGGTCATACTGGCCAAGAAACCTGGGCTGACCCTGTGAGAATGTGTGGGGGTCCCATCAGGTCACTGGAGTGGCCACCATGAAGGGGCTTTGGTCCCAGCTGTGACAGCCCCTGGTGGTGGGAGAGTGACTGCCAGAGCCTTGTGAATGGTCAGGCTGGGAAGGTTCTTTATATGGCCTGGTTTCATTGAAGTAAATTATAAAATTTCCACTCCTTTCCACATAGACAGAATTAGGTTAAAATAGAGGGTTAATTAAAAAATCTAACTAAATTTATTGCATTCAACTAGCCCCTGACTTGTGACTCAGTGTCATTGGTCACTCCCAGAACAAGGGTAGTGCTAGTCAAAACAAATCAAGTAACAGATAAACACAGGATAATGATCAACTTTCTTAAGTTTTATCATGTGTCCTGATACATCTTTAATTTAATTATGTTTTTAGAAAAGAAGGCAAAAAATCGGCTACATGAAGATAACTCAAGCCAAATAAGGTATCAAATGCCATAATTTTTATGACAATAAAAGTGATACTTGCTGAAAAAAACTGATAATTGCTGAAAAAAAGTTATCCTGTTTTAGAAGTTTTAATACATGCTTGCAACATAATGAGTTTTATGGATGCAGCATTGCATTCTTTTTCCCAGTCCCTGGCGGCTCGGGGAGCCCGGCTAGGCTCAGCGTATTGTCTGGGAGCCCAGGGTTGCCACGTGGTCTGGGCACTCTGGTTTAGTGCACCGGCGTGGGCTGGCCGCGCTCTGTAACCGGCACTGAGAGGAGGCAAAGAGGCGAAGGAAGGCACACCCTGTCCTTGCAGTTGGCTGGAGAAGATTTATTGCCGCATGGTGCTGCGGTGGAGAGCAGCGACCGCTCCCAGCGCCCGCATGGACAATATGGCGACGAGACAAAGGAATGCAAGGGGTTTTATAGGGGGTGGGCAGACATGGGTAGAAGCCCCCCTCGCATCAATGGGGACAGACAATGGGGGAGTGACATGGACCACAGCAACCAATGGGAACACGACAGGGGTGGATACAGGGTTCTGGGACGAATGGGAATGCAGGGATAGGGTAACAGACACAGAAGTCTCAGGAATGAACAGGGGGGTGACCACAAGACTGACATGGGGATGCTCCAATGGCAGACAACCTGGAGTGAACCACTGTGAGGGGAAATGGGGGTACATAGAACTGGCTAACTAACATTTAACAGAACCCCTGACGAAACCAACCTGGGATGCAACATATGGACAGACAGCATCACTGACATGTCTTAGAGAGATTACAAACCATACAAAATATGGCTAAAAAACATCTGGGAGATCCATCATTTTCCTCTGACAAAGTCATAGCTTCCAAAGTTCCATGTGTAAAATTTTTCTCATTTAAAGAATACTCTCAGCTTGACTTCAACTACTGATATCCCAAAACTTTCAAGGTTGCATATTTTGAAGGGATGAAGTGGAAATGTTAAGCTTTCTAAAAGCTTTTTACTGAAAAACACCCTTCTGTTTGCCTTTCCTCCAATAAATTAAATCCAAGCTTTTAATTTTGAAAAAATAACTTATTATTTATTTTGAAATCTAAAAAAAATTCTTAGTTGTTTCAAAGTAAGTTGACTTAGAAATCTGATTTGAATGGATGGCCTTAGGTCAGCTCAGTCCCAGTAATCTTCAATGAAAAGTAAGCTTCTGAGTCAAGAAAAATTTTTTTGTTTAACAATCCGTCTTTAGGACAGTGAATTAATGAACACCCATGAAGATTGGGGGTTAGAATTTACTAAACCTCTGTTTATACATGGTAGCTGGAAGACTACTAAACCCCACTTATTATCTATTCTTAGCAGCCCTTTCCTCAAACAAATACAAGGCCTGCCTGATCTTTCCCACCAGACCTGCAAAAAACCCTTTATTTCCTGCAAGCAAACAAAAATCAATAATCTACACAAAATGCTATAGACAGAAGAGAATATAAGCAAGAGAGGTTATCCAACCTTGGAAATATAGACACAGCACCCATCTGAATGATATTATAGTTTCACATTAATTACCCAGAACAGCAGCTGTGCTCTGGTAATCACACATATTTGGGAAAATGCTCTGTAAGCGCTCTTAGCTTTGCACACAGGACTTGATGGATGAATCTGTGTCCACAATAGAGAAACCAGAAGTTGATTACTATTGCAACTAACTCTTTGCTGAAGGTTAAACTACCTTCCTGTCTGTAAAGAAGAAAAAAATTAATATATTCACATATTTCTTAAGCAACATAAAGTTGAAAGTTTAAGAATTTTTCTCTACTACTTTAAAACACCATCTTAGAGCAGACTATCATCTCAGAGCAAGAACTCAACACACATGCCAAGTTCTACTCAGGAAATTATAGGCAGTAAGAAAATGTGGAAGTGTGAGTATTCAGATTCCAATTTAGTTTGTTATTTCTTACCAAAGTCCAGATGAATAACTGTTTGATTTCTCATATATGCAGGCAGAAAGAAAACAATTGTTATTATTATTATAAATAATAATAATAAGGGTTTCTTTTATAAGAGCATTATGCATCGTATTTCCACAATTTAACAATGACTTGAATAAAAGCTCACACTCTTTATATGTCTGTATACTACATTTACTGTCTCAAAACAAAGCTGTGTGCTACATTGAAGCTAGACTACACACACACACACAGTTTTCTGTCACATAAAGGATAACAGGATAACTCAGGAAGGGACCATAGGAGGTCTCCAGTCCAACCCTGCTCAAAGTACAGCCAGCTTTGAGCTAAGAACAGGTTTCTCAGGGCCTTATCCAGCTGGCGGTTGATAACCTCCAAGACCAGCGATGGCAACAGCTTGTCTGGGCCCCAACACCAGCACTGGACTGTCCTTGCGGGAAAAAACGTTTCTTCCTTATATTCAGTTTCAATTTCCCTTGTTTCAGCATGTCTCAGCTACCTCTAACCCTCCCGCCCACTGCACACTACTGTGAGGAGCCTGGCTGCATCTCCCCCATCCTGTGGGCAGTTGACATGGAAGCCATCCCTCCTCCCAACTGAAGCAGACCTGGTCCCGCAGCCTCTTGTGCATCTCTTGTGGCTTCCCATCATTTCCCACCAGTATCATCCCTGTGTCAGGGACTCAAAAGGGAGGCAGTACCCAGGTGGATTCTAGCAGGCTCTGAGCAGAGGGGCTAGTTCCTATCCTACCCTCTCTCTCAGAATCATGCCTGAGTCATACTGCCCCAGGTGCACCTGACCCTTATTTTGCTGTCTGGGCCTTGTCCCAGATCTGCTACTTATCCCCACCAGACCCAGCCTGTATCATCATAAGGGGTAGTTACATACATACATATTATTTTTGGTAATTAATTATTTCATTTATAAGAAGCATAACTGTTTCTCCTTATTTGGCAGTTGAGTGTGTGAGCAAAATAATTTTGTCTTCCTTGAAATACTTCAGCCACATTCACCCATGTCTTCCATGAAAAATAGCTATTCTTTTAACATACTTACACGTATCTCCAAATGACACTAGGAATACAGAGGCCTCTGACTGAATTTTCAAAGGCATCCCACCTCAAGTGGAAGTCTTCTTGGCACATGCACTGAGAAATTTCTTAAAACACCTGTTTTTCCTGACTTCAGCTGAAACATAAACTTTAAGAGATTTAGAGATTTTAGAGGACCTAAGATTTTAGTTAGAGATAAGCCTTACTAGGAAGAAGGTTTCAAGTACTAGCTAGTTTATCTCTTATTACTTATTTCTGAGTGACAGCAGGACATCAGGTATCTGCTTCCATTTACAGAAATTAAGTAAGCAAGAGCATGTAAGGGCTGCGGGCTAGCAAAAACTCATGAAGGAACAGTGAAATCCCACCAACAAAGGTATTTTATTTAAAGATCAGAGTCATAACTGAAGTTACAAACAAAAAAAAAAAAAAAAAAAAAAAAAAAAAAAAAAAAAAAAAAACAACCAAAAAAACCCACAAAAAACCAAAACAAACCTCAAAAAACCAAAACAAACAAAAAACAACAAAAAAAACAACAAAAAAAAAAAAACCAAAAAAAAAAAAAAAAAAAAAAACAAAAAAACACAAAAAAAACCCCAACCAACCCCGCCCCCGAAACCCATCAAACAAACAAACAAACAAAACCCCTTGGTGGTTTCAAACTGCAATATTCCTAGAATTAAATGCTACTTCAACAGATTCAGTCTTCTAGGTATACTTGTAAGTATCTAGCAGGGGAAAAAACACCTCACAAGAAACAAGAACTATGGCACAAAACAACAGATGCAAAGAAGAAGGAAACAGGAATGCATACATACAGGTTACAGGAGATTAAGTTTTTTTCTCTTCTTTACATGGGCAGCTGTCTCTTGTACTCTATTTTCAGTTGCCATTTTAGCCCATATAATAAGCCCAATCTCATCTCTAACCATCAACTTCTAACACTTGCATATCATTTTACTACTTCTATTTCAAGAAGCTGCTGATTCAGTCCACATTAAAGTCAGAAATATTTTGTCTGTCAATCATCTGTCAATTCAGACAATAATATCCAAGACAGAAAACAAAATACAAAACAGAAACGAAAATGCCAACCCTTCCCATTATGATGTGCTAATACATCAATTTTGACAGTCTAAATTCTACTTTATCACAGGGAAAAAGTTATACACTAAATCAATCTACTGTCTTGAAAATTTATTTCTAACGGATGAGTTTTCCTTTTTATAACCCATTATTTTCAATTATTTGCCACTACAGCAGTAGTTGCACTGTAGTGACAGTGATAGCAAGGATTCCAAATTATTTCAAATATTTATTGAAAAATGTCAAGAAAACATTTCAAAAAAATAAAAGGTCTGATTATCACAAAGTTCTGTATTTCTTCTGAAACTACTCTCTTGAGGAGCTCATTCATTTGTAAAACCATTATTGGTGCAAATAAAAATACTACTATTAGCTGCATGACCTTTTTAAGAAAGATGACTACAATTGAAAAATGACAAGTGCTGAAACTAAAAACAGTCCTCTAAGGATTCTAATAATCTCCTTCAGTAATATTTTATTCAATTAATCATAACTTAAGTCTCAGACAGAAAGAAAAAAGGAAGTAAAAAAGCAAAATGAAGTAATCATGGTCTGACATTTAGCTTATGGAGAATTATAAATAAATAGTTTTTAACATCAAAACATTTAAATTGTGTTTTTAGAAATATAATTGAAATTCTGTACTTCATATAGCATCAACTCTTTAAAGATCTATGGAGAATGCAAATACCAAATCACCAAAGCCATAAGCAAGAATGAACTTATAAAGCACAAACAATAAAATTATTATCTGTTCATAAGCAATTTTGTGGAGAGCCAATTATATATGTGAAGTATACAGAATTTTTTATTCAAGTTGATATCACTCAAACAAAAATGCTGGCACAATTAAATCTTCATTAAAGATTTAAGATATTCTGTCCCTGATTTTCATTTACTGTTTACCACAAAGAAAACAAAGAGCCACTCAAGCTTCTAAGATTATAACCTATAAATAACATTACACTGGAAAACAACATCCTGTGATTAAAGAGGCTGGAAGGTAGGCTGTTTTGCTAACAAACAATAGTTTCAAGTGACTAAACATTTGTTTATTTCTCACACTTAACTTTTTTAGCCACTGGCCAATTCTTAATTTATTTTGTAAGTCTCAAAGATAATGGAATTTCTTAAAGCTTCAGAAGTAATCCCAGCAGGTGGAGGGTGAGGTCCAGCAACAGTCAGCTGGCCAATCCACACATGGCATGACCAGGCCCACAGCTCAGCAGGTCTTCGGCATGACCCTATCCTCACCCTCTTCTTCATGACCACCTTCCTGGCTTTCTAGGGAGATGTCTACTAAGGATATGGGGAGTAGACAAGAAAGCAACAGACGAGTATAAGAACAGTAGACTTATGAAATCGTTATAACTCTTACAAAAATCAGGCTCTTTTTGTCTTTGTGTAATTTCTTATGAGTGTTCTCCTGCAAAGCATGGGAGGAATCACAGACCCGTGGCCGCATTTAGTGCATCACACAGAGCCTCAATGCCAGCCTCCCTTCATTTCACCAGTCCTGGCTTTGGATCAGACAAATCTCCTACATCCTCTCATGGAAATTCTTCCCCATAGCAGCACTTTTCTGTCTACACTGTGCTAGCCACTCTTGTGTCAGGTTTTGTAACTTCACTTTCACTCATCTCCAAACACAAACTAACTGTATTGTGAAAGTGAGTAGTTCAGACAGCCTACTGCTTTGAATTATTTAAGATACTGAAAAAGCTTTAGATTTTGAAACACTTGGGGCTGACACAGTTCTATACCAGTGTGGCAGGGATCAGAAGGTGCCCCACCTTCTCTTGCCAGGTGCTGATGCCAGGGCCAAGGAGCAGGCAGGCAACATGGTTACAGGTCATACATGGGAAGATATTTCGTTTGCCTGTTGAAACATTTTTAACTGCAGGTCCATTTTATGAGATTCTATACAAATTTCCAAATATCACACTACCAAAAAGTTCAACTCCTTCCCTGTGTACAGAATCCATCTACTTTGTAATCAGTTCTTTAATAAATGATGTCCCTGTTTGGATTTACTCCAGAAATTATTTCTTCTAAATTTTGCAACCTGCATATTGGAATTTTCTGAGTTCTGAGAAGACCATAAAGTAGGGGCAAGCTATGACAGAAAGCAAAAGATAAAGCATAGGAGGGACTGTACAAGAGCACAACTCAAGTACAGAAATGTAGCATTGTCACTTCACTGAAAGACTATTTTACCATTCACCTATTACTTCTCAGAAGAAGCTAAAAAGATAGCCAGAAAATAAGGATGAATAGTGCCTCTTTCATCCCAAAAGAACACGGAGTATTTCACTGCTGGCTTGTGTATTAACCTATACAGTCTGTCCCAGTGGACAAACCCCTGAAGAATTCTGCACAAGGTAGTGTGGTATCATGATTCATATTAATGCCAAAAACACTGACTAAATTGTGTAGAAACTTAGAAGTAAACAGACAAAATATTAAATAAAAGCTTTTTAAAGTTTCTGCATAATCTAAAAAATACATCCATATTGTTAAAGACAGGCAATTTAAAACACCTCAGTCATTTATGTTGAAACTATTGTATGACTATTGTTTCAGGAATTTTTTTCTATCTATCTCATTCCCACAAACATGATCTGGATAAGAAGGAATTTTTTCTTAAATTCCCTCAAGCTTCATAAGCCTGAGGCAAGCCTAGTGTTCTCCACATTAGAGGAGAATTTAACTGCTCACAGTAAAAAATACCTTATTAACAGAAAAATTGCCATGAAACAGCTGCTCAGAGTCCAAATTTACAAGCTTCTGCAGTTTTGGAGGGGTCCTGTTTGTGGTGGGTTTTGTTTGATTGGCTCAACAAAAATTAAAAAAAATCATACATCAACCAAGCCATTCTGTTAGGACAGTGCATGCACAAGGAGAATATTGTCTACATGCAGCTCACAAGGGGGAGGAATAAAGTTACTTACACAGATTACTTTTTTGAGAGCAACATAAAAAACAACAGCAACAAAACAAACAGAAAAAAAAAAAAAAAAACCAAACAGCAGAAATGTGGAACTTGTATGGCAAAATTTCTTTCAAATAGAATATGGGCATGTTCTCCTGAGGCGTCAATGCCTCTGTGCCACCTCAGCTCAGTTTCCTAGTAAGCCTTTGACAGTATAAGTAACAAGCATATGGATTACACAGCAAGGAGGGACCTCCAGTTTATTCTAAATAAAAGTAAATCCACAAAATTGAATACAGTTTTGTGCTAATGGCAGGATTAGAGTAAAGCTACAGAGATTTAAATCAGATGCCTCTGAATTGTTTTCTCCTCATCAAAAACATTGCTTCTTCTAGATTCCTGGAGCAGGCAAAAATCACTATTTGGGACTTGGCTAATTCTGCTAGAAACAGATCAGTGAGACCTGCTAAGTCAAAAAATCTTAAAGACTCTTAGACATTTCTATTTCATACCTTTTCAAATATCTAAAGATTTGCAATCCTGGGATCCCCAGGAAAAAATCTCATTTAGGTAAGACATAGCTAAGCTCAGAAAATATGCTGTTGATAATACCTTTCACTCCCACTAATTTCCACCTCAGAGATTTTGTATGTTGAGGCTCAAAAGCATAACCTCAGCTGTTATCCAGGGCTTCCACAATGCCATGCTCAACTAGCCTATTCATAGCTCAGAAAAAGGCTTTACAGAGCTTTACTAGCTATTCAAGACCAAGCAGTTAGTGAAAATGTAAACAGAAGCATGCAATGTAATAACTACTAACAAAATAAAGTCAGTGTTACTTTAAATTAAAAAGGTCATCTCCTACACAGAAAGGATTACCAATTAATTACTTTTCTCCTTACTCCGTCAACACTGAAGCAGCAATGTCACCTCCATTGCTTTTTATTGTTGCATTACACATAAAGCAAACAAAGAAAAGGTATTTTTCAGGTATTTCTATGATTTTTCAAATAATACACATTCAAGTTAAACCTCTGCACAAGCTTTAGTGAATCTTACCAGAAGTCATGGAAGACTGTGAAATCCCTTAATAATAAGCTCCAGGCATCAGGCAGAAGTTGTTTAATTACATATTCTGTATTTATTGAAAAGATAAAGCTAACGTTATTAGTATGCTGGTTGAAATCACAAAGTCTGCACTTGAGCTGCCCAACCATTTCACCACTCTCTCAATGACTTCTGATCTGGGTTACATATGCAGCAACAACATCAGCAACTTACTATCAAACTTAGAACCAAACCCAGAAGTTAAGAGCTCCTGGCAGATTTTCTGGTGTGCCTTCAAATACCTCACACAGCACAGCAGAAGTAGAGCAGTCACAAACCACAGCTGGCAGGCAGGTCACCAGGACAGCTGGTAACTTCTCTGTTTCACTGAACAGGCTTCACATTAGAAATCAGAGCTGCTGCAGGTCTTTTGCAACACCCCACCAGAGCCAGCAACCACGTGGGCACACAGCTATGGGGATCACACAACTTTCTACTAATATGCTACTTCACCATTATTCCAATTTTAAAGATCTAGAAAGGGTTGTCAAATAAATTGATTTTATACAGATTTCAAAAGCAGGAAAAAGATCTTAAAAATATAAAATTTATCCGTAACTGCTGTGTACATGTTGTAAAAGGTGCTTTATTGAAAATGGTAGTTTTTCAGCTCTGACTCAAAACCCTCTTTTTTGGAAAAGCTACGGGGTAAGGGAAGAAGAAATAAAATGTACAACCTCTTAGACTGTTCAATACTTGCAACCAAAATACATCCAAGGAATTGACTAATTCAGTGACATGCCATACAGTGATTTCTTCAATTCTGAGTAGCACTGAACCCACAACACCAGTTTCATACAACTGCAGTCACACCATGTGCAATCAAAACTTCAGCACACTCACTCAATGGAGACAGCCTTGATGCCTGATTATTGCCTTTTGGTCTGCTGCAAGTTGTGGTCATGCAACAGGCACCACTACCTGCTTTGTACGCTGAAGGAATTATGGTGATGGGCAACATGTAAAATGCAAGTCAGAATGATTACAGCAATAGTCTACAGAAATAAAGTTAGTAGTTCTTCTACTACTAACAAGCATTTCTACGATGTCAGATTTTAAAAGCATTGGAAAAAAGATTAGGAGAGAAGCAACAACAAGAATCTTCAGGTTTACAGTGGCACTGCTTGAAACTCCTATGGGGAAGAAAAGAAAAATGTTCTGAAATAGCTCAAGGTATATTGCAACCAAAATATCTACTTCACCTTTTCATTAAAATGTTTGCATACAAAACACAGCACCTTCTTTTGATAGGTAGCTGTGGCAGTCAAAGATACTTCAGCTAGAAATGACATTCTCCCTGGAAAGAAAATCTAACAATCAGGAGCTAAAAGAGTTTTTGTTAAACTATATTAACACCCAAATCCCATAAAGAATTTTTCAAACCTATTCCCCAGCAGTGCTTCTGCTAATTCATCACTACTATCACAGTTACTCACAATAGTTACAATTATTTTTTCCAATATTTTAAACTCTGAAACATCCATGTCTGTTTTACCACTTTCAAAAAAATTAACTAACCCTCTTCCCATGTTGGCCATTATTTCAATTGAGGGTGTTTGCCCAATTTTTACTATTTTTGTCTAAACTCTTTTTTACCTAGCATTTGATTGCACTCCCTTTGCCACTCACTGTGAATCCATCTGGTCCTTACACATGAAAGATGATTTTTCTACAGGTTTTACTTCCCCTGTATTTTTGAAGGAGGAAAGGCAAGTGGCACAAATTGTGGTAGTAATGTGTGAAATTATATCAAAGATAGATCCATTGGTACAGGAGACGCTTGCTAAAAACATTACAATCAGCTGCAGAGGAATATAAAAAGTTGCTACAAAGCATAACCATATGCAATTACACTACAATCACCTGATCTTCCTTTGTAAGACCAAACAGATATGGTACATTCCCAAACTCTACTGTGTATTACTCCAACTTGAAATATCATGCTAAAAAAGTTGACAAGTGAAAAAGTCATGGAATGCTGCTTCAAGGACAAAGCTAAAATTCAAAATAATTTACCACATCATCAAATTGTTTTTCTCATCAAAAAAGCAACATCAGAAAACTACATCTAGGGACAAACAAGAAAAGAAAAGCTGCTTAAATCAGTTTCAAGGATAAATTCATCCTGGATTGTAAAAAGCAAAACTATGTGAAAATCCCTCTGAAAGAGATTGTTCAAGCTGAGGATTGCTCCCTAAAGTATTGTTGAAGCCCCTGCACCACTGAGTATTCACCTCTCTGAAAATGTATCTTCTCTTACTCCCTGGGAGATTATTCCACAGTCTGGTAGACATCAGCGTTGAGATGTTTTTTTCCAATGCTTAGTTCCTTCTCTATCTCACCATATCATTCACAGTTAATTCCTTCTCAACATACATAGCTTTGATTCATACTGTTTCTACCAGGGCTTTTTATGGTTACAAGGTAAGATTATTCCTTTTTATTAACAAAAAGGAGATAACATTTTGTTCCTCTCAAATTATTAAGCATCATTGCTGTCCTGTGAACATCTTTGTGTTACTTGTACAAGACAAGCAACCTAAGCTGTAAAATGCACAAAACTTAGGCAGAGTTCAAAAGTTTTTAAGTGCATTTAAAGCAAAGAGCTTCAAAAGCAAGACATGCTTCAACACTAGAAACTTGCTATCAAGATTCTAATTACTCTTAAATAATTTCTTGTACTACTTGTTCTCTCTCTTCAACAGGTAAAAAAATTTGCAGAGTGAAACCTTTTCCTCACAAGAGACATTAAAAAACATGGACTTTTGTCATGCCTCAAATGTAAAGAATTGAAGGAAAAAGAAAAAAAAAAAAAGCTTTTTTAAATTTAGAAACAAAATGCCATTTTCACAGAGTAGACTAACTACCCAATTTCTGCCCAAAATCACTGTAGTTTTTTCTTTGACAGGGCAAGGTTTACCAGGTAAAATGGAAAAAGAATCCAGGAATGTATTTGTTTCTAACAAATTGAATAAATAAGCCAAACCCTCACCTAAAGCAGTGTAGAATCACAGCAGCAACAACAGCGTAAGTTCATTGGCTGATCAGATCACTACAGAAGTGCCATGCACTTGATATGCAGACAAGAACAAGAGAAACTGTCCATGTCAGGCACAATGAGGTCTTCTGTTCCTGTAATTCACTAAGCACCTTAATCAGCAAGGCACAAGAAAACCAAACACCATCTTATTAATGTACACAGAGATAGCACCCCAACAATATATTTAGTATTAATAAAAAGAGGTAAATGTAAAACTGAGAAAAATTTCTTACTTTGACCATAAATTCACAAGGGCACAGGAAAGGGAAAGACTTTCCCTGAGTCTGATATATCAAAGCTATGCATAATGGCCACCACCCACTACCAAGTCTTCAGTATTATGTAACAAAGATTTATTTAGATGCTCTGGGCCAGTGGCTCCAAACTGCAGACTGCCAAACTGTTTCCATGTTCAGAATGGTCAAGCATCTGTCAATTTTTAAACTCTAACATACTGCCACTAATCCTGTCTATGACTGTCCAATAATTTTCAAGAGCTAAAGGTTGTGTTTTTTTCTGAAAAATATGTTTTTAGGTTAAATGTAATTCTCTCCCCAAACCTCCAACACAGGTTCACCACATCCTTTGCAAAGGCTTTTTTCTAACCTTGATCTAGTGCATATAAAAATCCGTCCATATATTACATCATTGTTTTTTCTTGGGAAAAACACCACATGTACTGTGAAGTCATGAACGGTCTACATTTAGAGCCAGAAGAATTAATCTCCTCAGGACAAAGAAGAACAAATAGAAAACACTATGACATTACTTACAAACCAGATAGGAGAGAAGAGAAAAAGAATTACTAAATCTCGACCACAAACATTTCAAAGGCATGTAAAATACAAAGTACCTACAGCAAAACTATTCACATAAACAAAACACTCCAGATGCAAAATACTGTATGTACATGAGATTATGTTCCACTTCTCACAAGTGCCATGCAAATGGCACTGAATGGTGACAATGCTATTCCTTAGAAGGAATTCAATTTTTACATTCTACACTTAGGAACAGGAAAAATACAATTATAACTAGCATAGAAGAAAGTTTCCTCTGAGGTACCTGGGTCTGAGACTGAAGAATCTGTGATCATAAAGATAATACTGGAAACAAAAAAGGAAGGCACTGCTACCACCCTGAGTCCTCAGGTTAAAACTTCCAACAATACCACTGCCACCTCATAAAATGTGTATCAAAACTGGTGTCATTTCACTCCATATTTGTTTCTGACACTTAAATGCCTCCTCACAACCAAAAGTGTCAAAAATCTCATCAGTTCCCAGTGTCAGTGCTCACTTGTTAGGCTATAACCATCAGCAAGAGCAGACTTGGGAGCCACTACAATAGAATTCAGAAAGCACTGGCTGTGGAGAAAGCCTATCACAGTTGATGAGCAACAGAACAAAAGCCTAGACTTCTAATGCTTTAGTCTCTCCTGAGCAGAAAATAGCTTCAGATTTACACCCCTGAAGCTTAATATGTTGGTCTGTACATCTTCTCTTTAGGCAGGACTGCAGCCAGAAGATTTGCTCTTTGGATAATGAAAGCATGTCAGAGATCTTTTGGGAGATTCCTTCCTCTTTGTTTAAAAAGTTCTTATTTCATGAATGTTGTTTTAAAACAGCTGTGATCATTGCTTCTTCAAGTGTCTTCAAAAGATTCATTTAACAAACAAGTGTGCAAGAATAAACAGACTTCAGAAATTAGTGAAGTCTGAAGACGTAATTCAGGCACAAGAGCAGGTGCTTTTTACATTGTATGCTAAGTGCCTGTTACATATTTGGCATTGCCTTGGTTACAGTAACTAACAACACACCAACATGCTGTGTCATCAAAATGCACCAAATGGATGCTTCAGTTACACAAATCTCTTCCCTTCCCCACTCCTCTCCTCCAAACAGGATGTAACTTTTAAGAACGGGGACAGGCACCAACATGGAATACCTATGTTGATAATCACTTCCCTGCCAAAGGGTAATCACTGTACCAGTAACTTTAGTCAAAATAATGCTAACATCTGGACTTAATCTTGTAAGCCACAGTGCCTGCAAGGTTTCAGGGAGTTTGACCAGGTGACCATGAACTATACAAAACTGAAAGTCTCAGTCAAGTTTGATTTTTTTTTCCTAAAAAATCTGCTTCTGTCACCAGCCTCAAGCTCCCTGGACACTGCCAGAAAAGGTGACTGATATTTCTTGCACATTCAACATCCCAATTTGTCTTCCTAGAGTAAAAAAAAAAATCCACTCCTCTGTTTCCCACATTTTCCCCACTATGAACTCACATTTCCTACTGAATGATGTCCAAGCAGACCAGACATAAGAACAGGGCAAGGCCTCCTCCTCATCGGGGGGCACCAGTGGAAAACAGATGGGTTTTCCAGGAGACTGCAGAACAGACTGCTACTTCACATTGAGCAACTTTTCTCTGCAACCACAACCCTCCTTCTGATAACCCACCAGTATTACAGGCTGTTTAGACTAAATGCAAAGAATTATAGGTAACTTCACAGCACAAACCCTCATATTTCAAAGATGCGATAGCTTTGCACTAGCAACAGTGTCTTTCCATCTGAGCATGAATGCCCACAGATGGCAGGTGAAGACCAATGAAACCTACCCTAAGGGGTAAGTTTTATCTGGACTGCACCCACTGCTCTGTACCTCACTACATCTGAAAAGTTAAAACAGACAAAGAGACCACCAAGGTTTGTACACTACTACACCATAGTAATTGTGCCAGATATTGCAAAAAGCCATGAAGCCACAGGATTCCTGTCATACACTGGAGAGAGAGAGAGTCTTCAATAGGCAGAGTAAATAAAGTGATTATGGATATGCACATGACTGGAGGAGGTTAGTCTTTGGGGGGGGGTGTGTGTGCCTGATTTTTGATACACTAAGCATAATAACACAGACACAGAATATTATAAAAACAGAAGAAGAGCAGGGCTGTTTGCATACTATCCTTCAGTCTTTAGAGTTCATATGATTACTAAATTTTCAGATTGATTTTGGAATTACTTTAACTGACTGAAAAAAAAATATGATCCTCTTCCTTCTACCACAAGAAACTGTGTTAGTCAGATCCTGTGACTATCCCATCCTGTGAATCCCTTTCTGGTAATTTCACCCTCTGGTTTTCAGGTGTAGAATACCTACAAAAGTATACATAACCCTTAGTGTTTCAAATGGCCAATGGCCAATGGCCCTAAAATGCTGCTTGAAAATACAAGTTTCTTGGGCAAGCAGCTAAAAACCTTTCTTTCACATACAAATGAAGTTCTGCTTCTTAATGTAAAAAAGGAACTCTTACCTTACTGCTGTTCATGCTATTCTGCTATCCAGATCATACCTGGTGTACATATACAAACTTGCACGACAGTGCCTGTGGATGCTAAAGATCATAACACAGACTTTAATATTGAAGATCAAAATTGAGTTGCGAACTGTCCAGATTTCAACAGTTACATACTGGAAGGAAAAAATAAAAAATATTTGAACCTCTAGTCATTATCTTCATGGATAAAGTGGCTGAAAAAAAGGTATCTTCAATAAAATATGAATTTACACATTGAAAATGTGACATATAAAAATTGTCTTTGCTCCATGCACAAAAAGGTTGTTCACTCCACTTTTAATTCCTAGAGAATCACAAAAATCAGTTTCGAAGTAGGGACCTTTCTACTTTTCTGAAAATCTACCGTATGAATGTTAACTGTATACAGTTGCTGTATACAGCAATTTTGCTTTTATACAAGCTGCAATTGTGCGCTTTTTTTTTTGTATTTCCTTTTCACGCAACTACATTTCCATGCTGACATTCAGCTTAAACTGCTCCTATTTGCTATCAGGAGGCAATTTATCCTGAGGGTGGTCTGGTAGGGAACCAGGTCTCGTTTAGGAAATGCTTTGTTGTCCTTGGTCAATGATAGCTAACAATGGGACACCAGTGACACAGGCACTGTCATACCCAGAGCAAGACATCAGCTGATGTTCCATGTCACCTGCATAACCAATATAGACCCAAAGAGTCATCCAATACATTACTGAGAATACTTTATATCTAAGAAAACAATTACAATGCACACACATCCCAAGCAATATATTCTTCTCTTTCCAGCTTACTTATTTGGCCTTCTTTGAGACAAAAATTTTGCTCAAGAGGCTAGATTATCTTGACTTCAAATCCAGAAATAGCCAAGTCTGTAACTAACAAGAAATAGTAGGGTTTTTAAAATAATGTAGTTCGATTTTAATCCAAACTATGTTTGATGTATTGTTGATCAAAGCATTAAATCTGTGTTACTCTCAAAATACAAATGTTTTATGTAGCTTTTAAATTTTCATTCAAAAGCAGTTTGACCTAAGCTGAAATAAAGACATTCAGTCTTCACAGCTTACCAAGGTAAAGAAATAGAAAGATATGTAAGGATGTGTTAAGTCCACACTCAACTTCAACTGCAAACAGAATCTGTGTGGGCCAAAGGGTGCCACACTGAAAGTACAATGCATTAGAACTGCCTGACTTGGACCTGACTTTAAACTAGGGCTAAGCAGTTAGACTAATCAACATGAAGCTGCAGTTAAAAGTCTAAAGCCTGGATGCTGAAGCTAATACAGAGTCAATATTATGAAGTACAGTGCTGTCCCCTCAGGCTAATGCCCATCTCCCCACCAAGAAGGCATCAAGCTCAAACGTCTTCTTCCCTTGCACCTTGCAGCATGGTCCTACACAAAGAAGATTTTGAGGACTTTTGGATTTTCTTAATGTTACGAAATAAAATTAAGATGCCAAAATCTGAATGATGCTGTGGCAGTCTCAGAAGTAGATTACATTCATCATTTATCAGCAAGGAATGATCGCTGTTAAGCAAGAGCAGAACCATAAGTTCATCTTTATTTATCACTGAGACAAAAGGCATAACAGTTGTGATTATCAGAAATATACACTAAGTCTGGGGAAAGGTTACGTAAAATGTCCACTAAAAATGGAATGGAATTACAAAGCTAAAGGCTGGTTTTGTCTGACTGACTCTTATTTAATACAAATTTCTGTCAGCTCACCACAGCCTTCTTACTGGGAGAGATTTTCTCATTAAGTTAAATGCGACTGCATTGTACATACATACTAGGAATGCTGTTTAATAAATCTTCCATTTCTTAAAAACAGTACTCTAATTTTGAAACCACTGCAAAATAAATACACAAAGAACATAATTTTCTAAACTTCTGGGCAATAATTTCCTCCATCTTGACCATCTTAAGAATCCAACTAAAAAAAATAAATTTCAGGTCATTGAACTGGCTAATACAGCAAATACACCTGTATTTCAGTACTTTCCTAAGGGAAAGTGGTAAGAAGGGCAGTGGTAAGAAGTACTTAAAAACTAGCACCCAACAGGAGGACATCACCATTACCCTCACATGCCTTCACCTCAACACTCCCACTGCCCTTCATCCAACATTCCCACTGTCCCCAAATGCCCTGCAGCAAAGCAAGCAACTTTCTGCAGGGCGGCTTGTTCAGTAGAGGATGAAGAGGGCAGTAGAAGCTGGAGGAAGGTTTCTGTCCAGCAGTCATATCCCACCCCACCAGGACTCCAGCAAAACCTGCTGCACAAGCTAGTATTGGACACCCATGAGAGGCACAGCACTCCAGAGCTTCCTGCCCTGGTTAAGCCAAGAGTTACAAACATGGCATGTGCAGCCCTTGTCTCAGTGACTTGATTTGAGCAGAGCTTAGATCAGATGGCATCCAGGGATCCTTTCCAATTAAAAATACTCTGTGATCATAAAAAAGCTGGTGTGAGAAAGCTGTTAAGGAAAAAGAAGGAAAGAACCCCTCAGCCCCCCACACATACCATACAAAAACATACCAATCTCCTCTTCCAACAGTGGAGGCAGTACCCATCCTCCTAACATTTACCTGGGACAGAAATATATAAAAAACCTACTGGTTTTGCCTGTTTTTTGGATTGGAAGTGTTAGTTAAAGCACTCTGCTGATGTTAGCCTGGGAAAAAACTGGAGCAAGAACTTGTACCCTGTGCTTCTCCACCTGACTTCGGTGAGAGCTTTTTTTCTCAGCTCTTCTTTTAAAAATGTTTTTCCCAATTTAATTTTATTTACTCTAAAGAGTTACACTCGAGACTTCCAAAGCACCAAGATTTCAAACATGATCAAATTCCCATCAGAATAGACACTACACAAATACATGATAACGCTAAGACTGTTGGCATGAACTGCAACTTGCACATCAGAATAAATAAATAAATTTTTTTAAATCCACAAATAAAGCATATATTAGGAAAACCAAGTCACCGTTATGTATGTTTAAAATCTTCCATTATGTTCTTTTTTCTTCCTTCTTCTGTTTTAAAAAAACTTTCCTTTTACCCAGACCATAGATTCTTGTCCACCCAAGTTTTGAGAAAGCATGTTTATTAAAAAGAAACCAAAATCAGAATAACCACCACAAGAAGAATGATCAGAAAGCTACTGTCTTATGTACAGAAGTGAAAATTCTTGCAACAAAATAAAAATATCTACTCAAATCAATATAGGGCACCAAACGTATAAATACTAGATATTGAACAAACACCTTAACCACATACATATAGAAAGGCATTTCTCATCCCCAAAATGGAAAAAATAAGGCAAAAGTGAGTCAGTGTAGGGTAGTCACTCAAACGATCTTTGCCAAAATGGGCAAATTTTGTAGCCTCCATGGCTCTGCTGTTCTCATGTTTTTCTGACCTGTGTTCAACTTCTGAGTTTAGAGTTTGAAAATTAAATACAGCAGGCATATTCCTGATATACAAAAAAGGTTCTGGAGAGTTTAATTAGTTAAAAAAAAAAAAAAAACAACACTAAGAGGATTCAGCCTGAATTCCAGGGATGTGTTGCTCAGTTGTGACTAACTCACAGACTTTTAATGAAGTTTCTCACTCCCTACAATTACATTTTTCTCAGATGGGTGACAAGGTGGTCGTCTTCTTAAGGAAAGCAGCACTTATGGAAGTGCTCATCAGAAAGAAAGACACAAGTAATTCTTAATTGCTGGCTTATGAACAAGATCTGACAGACCAAACAGCCCAAGAATAGGCTGGAAAACACAAAGGGAAGGTATATGGCTTAAAAAAAAAATACTTAAACATTCTGAATTTTTGGTTTTAATTGGAGAACATCAAAGGACATCTCCTCCTTTTGCTAAGTGATAGGAAAAATAGAGTCTCACAGTGTGGTTTACCTCATGGAGAGCAGATATTGTTTTAAATACGTCTAACACATTTATTTCAGCTTCCTTGATGATGTTGAAAACCCCACCACTTATCCACAGACAGCTATTTACACAGGCTCATGGGTGATGGAAACTTCTTGTGATGGAAATTTTTAATTAGACAGAAACCACCACAGGAGACACAACAGACCAGGTGAGATGCCACCTGCCTAGCAGCATCTCTGTAGAAACAGAACTGCATTTCATTCTTCCTCTCATGTCAACATGGATGGTTTCTAGCAGAAACGGTTTAGTGTGAAAACACACGTTTTTATGGTTCTGGAGTATCTTCAGCTAAATCATCTGCCATCCACAGCTGTCATGTACCCATTGTACTGTTTTTGTATTTATTTCTTCAGCATTAGGATAGACATTATCATCATGTGCATGCATCTGTGAAAGCAGCAAATAAAGATGTTTCCCTAGGCCCCTTCAATAAAGCAACAAGCATGCAGATTTTTAGCAGAACACTGATGCATGCAGTGGAAACAGAAAAATACTATCACATTGCTCTTAGTAGCTGACTTACCAAATCAATCATTATTATGAAGAAAAACCAATCAATCTGTTTCTCAGAAACCTTTAACCCCTACGCAATATTACTGACAATCTATTTGAAATAAATGAGCAGAAGGTTGTTTGCTAGAACTCTCATTAAAAAGGAATCTTCACCTTCTAGAAATTAAAAATGCATTTTTCAAGGCTTCACTTAAGCCTATGCTAATAAGATCTTCTTCAAAGTTAAGATGTAATTAGTCAAGCTGCACTGCCTATGGACAACACGTATTAAGCTATCTGAAGCACCTCTTATATTTTTAATAACCTTTTTTTAGATCTTAAGAAAAAAGGTCTGATTCTTTCAATTCATAATCTCATGTAAATCCAGAGCAGCTATGATCAATAACAGACAATTCATGCGCCAAGGGAAAAATGCTGAATTTGAAGTATCTAGGCCATGACATACAAGTGAAAAGTTTTAGCTCTCAGCTTGGTTTTTCCTGCATTTTCACGTTTCTATTTGAAGACTGAACCTTATATTATAATTCCTTTTTTGGTTTTTTAGCATGTTCATTTGTTTTGGTTACTAACCCTGAACTCACATACATGTAGCAACATGGTGTTTATTTTCCCGGCTACCTTTTCTGGACTTATGATTACTATTTCCTGCTTTTGCTTGCCATAAACATTACCACACACTGATACAATCTAAAGCCAAGCAACAAAACCACTGCAAATGACTAGCTATGCTGGCCTGTTAAAAATACAAAACAAGCAGCTGAACAGGAGATTCCATTTTGTTTTACCCTCATGACTTTTCTGCTGGCTGTAGTGCTGATAAGCACTGCTTATAAAAAAAAAAATGTTATCTACATTTCAAAGATGCACACAGTCCTCATATTGAAGGTTTTTTAAGTTTAAGAACATAAGCATTGCATATGACTGTGGGTTCAAATGGTATCAAAGAAGTTAGAAGCCGGCTCCTGGTCCAATTAAAATCCATTCAAATCTCATATGCAAAGAGTTCAGGTTTCTCATTTGTGTTCCTATTTAGATATATCAACTTTAGCCTCAAAATTAGTACTCCCTTTATTCAAAGTGTTATGGATTACTTACATTACCACAGAGCAAACAAAATCTTCAGATTTATAAGATGTTTTATATCTTCAAAAATCCACACCCAACTTCCCTGCCCCAAAATAATAAGGGCATGGCAGACTACAAGATTCTCGCCTTTGGCATCCATGAGGCCACTACATCTTGTATCACAAAAGCTCTTCTAAAGCATTAGCTCTCATGTTTTAAATACATGAAGGCAATTCTATTAAATTAAAAAAAAAAAAAAAAAACCGCAAAATAAATACCAGAATGCATTCCCTTCCCAACAGATATGAACTTGTAAACTTGTCATAAACAAAGGACTGAGAAGGAAATTAACAACTCAGCAAAATGTGAAAAGGATTTCATATTAAGTAACCAAACAGGTTACTTAAAATCTTTGGCATGTCTCCCTCTTAACACACCACAACTATCTTTTCTATCTACCTAGATGCATCAAATCCCCTTCCCAGCATTCTTACTTTTTTTTAACTGACGAGCTAATCTGTAAATACTTTTGATAGCCTTTCAATAGGCTGGCCATGCATCTGTTAAAAGACAGCATAGTCGCCAGAAAGTTTGCTATTTTAAGGGCACTAAGATAATGCACTAATGTAAAATAGAAGTATCATTTTAAGCTACAACTAGAAATGTCCAAAACTCAGAGCAATGAATTACATGATTCACAGTACCCAGCCAAACTTGAACCACGATTACTTTGCAGAAATCAGTCTGGCCTAAAAGCTCACTGATATATCAATCTCAGACCACATTTTCCAAGGAAGGCAAGCTGTCTTTCGCTAAGGTTTACATTTCACTCATTAAACATCCAAAACACTCATCTAAGGTGCTCTACAACACTAAATGTTCTGCTTTTTCAGAGTTTCTTGTGATCGTGCCTTATTATTCACCTGACACTTAATTTTTTCTGTACAAACATGCACGAATGCACAAAATTCAACAGTAACTGCTCTCCTTCCCTCCTGAACAGCACTTCTAGACAGTCTATCCTGATCCTTCCTCCCACAGCATTAGAGACAAAGGTAAATACACACCTCACTTTTGATTTGGCAGCACATAGAGAATAAACACATTCTATGTCACCATCACCTTTGGGAAGAATAGACAACATGTGCTCGTTCCTGATATGGGCTGCAAATGGAGGTGCAGGTGGTCCAGATTTAATAGCAATGCAGCAGAACCTGGAGTTCTATGACTGGAATATTGGCAAGTTATTTGGAACCCCACGGGCCACAGCTGCAGAGCAGACACAAAACTGCAGCCACCTGGGTGTACTCTTATCAGCTGGTGTAACGTGACGCATGTCAAAGACAAGAAAAACGCTACATGACTGATCTGCCCTACACCCACATTAGCTCACTCTTAATGTATGCAGAGTCAGGCAAATATCTCTGCCTTTCGTTCCTCAGCAGCTATGAAAACAGCCAGATCTGCAATGCACTCTCTAAACCAAACTGCAATTCCACAGCCCAAAAAATTTACAACAGGAGAAAGCAAAAATATGTAGTTTTCCACCCTAGACCCACAGTCCCATCTCTCTTAAAGAGGAGATTTATGATAGCAGTAAAACAAGTCTTGGTAGACTGCTCCTATTGACTCTGATCTTTACAGAAAGCAGATGTAATGCATACGGCTGCACTGACCACGACTCTGATTCTGGCAATCATTGTTATCAAACAGCTTCTCCTGAAAAAAAAAAAAAATAAAAAAAAAAATCAAGACGCCTTCCTTTTTCTGAAAACAGAACGTGAAGGTAGCAGATGTCACCTTCCCCCCAGCCCAGGGGTGGAGAGCATGCTCCACGGGGAGGACGGGGAGATCCAGGCCCCCCTTGGGTTCCCTGCTGCAAACCAAGACGCGGCCGCAGACCCCGGCAGCATCTCCCGACGGAAGGGGCTGCCGATACCATCCTGATGCGACGGCGACCATTAGATCGCCGGATGCGAAATCCCCACATTGCTCCCTCCACCCCCCCCCCCCCCATTTTTCCTTTCCACCAAAGAAAAGGTGCGCGTGAGAAAAAAAACCCTAAAATATAAAAAACAGCAAACCAGTGCACTGGGGTATGCACGGCTCCACACAGCATTATTCTACACACATCCCACCCCCACCAAATAAAATAATGGAATAAATAAACGGAGGGAAAGCACGCAATGCCTCGCCGGAGGCCGGGAGGGAGGCGGTCATGGCCGCGTTGGCGCCGCTCTCCGCAGCCCGGGGCAGGTGCAGAGCTTCCCGCTGGCTCGGAGATACGCGCACGCCCACGCACCCGGACAGAGACCGCCGCAGCGTCTGCACCCCGCTGCGGACAGGAGCCGCCGGGCGGGACTGGGCCGGCATCCAGCGTCGGGCACCCGCCCCGCGGGCCCGCTGCCTCCCCGACACCGGCACCGCGGCGGGGGCCCAGCCGGACTCCCTCCCGCTCCCGGCCGCGAACCCTCTGCACCTGGTGCGGGTCCGCGCCGCCTCCTCAGCAGGCAGGGCGGCTCCGGCGGGGGCGGCGATGCAGTGCAGGGCGGAAAGCCCAGCAGCCGGCCGTTCCTCCCGCGGCCACCATCTTCCTCCTCCTCCTCCTCCTCCCCCCGCGGCCACCACCGCCCGGCCCGGCCCCTCCCGCCGCACCGCCCTCACGCGTCAGCGCGCGCGCTCGCTCGCTCGCTCCCTCCCGTCGCCTCCGGGCCCGACGGGCGTGGGCGGTGCCGCCCCGCTGGCCCGGCAGGGTCGGGGGTCGGCGCGGCTCGGCTGGGCTGCTGCCGGGGGCTCCCGGCGCGGCGGACCGCAGCCGTGCGGGCGGCGCGGCCCCGGCCTCTCGCCGGTCACACGCCTGGCGCTCTCCGGACCGGCTGCCAGCGCGTGGGCAGCTCGGAGCGAGGGAGGCCCTGCGGAGCAGCGACCTGTCCGTCTCACTTTCCCTGGGCACGGGCCCCGCAGCCTCGGTGGCCCAGGAGGGAGGAGGCTCCCGCCGCCGAGGAGGAGGTGTAAGGGTGGGTGTGCCAAGGCGCCGCATCTGCATCGAGCTGTGAGGGGCCCTGGTCGTCCTCCTCACCTGGGGGGAAGCTACAATGACCGAGGTGCAGTACACCTCACCAAATTGTGCATGCAGCCTGCAGGGAGGCTTACTGCTATGCTAGAAAGGGCTTGGCAGTGCCTCTTTCCCAAAATACCTACGCCTGTGTTCACATACACAAACACAACGTTGGACCTTAGCGTGCATCTATATCCCAGCTGTAAAGTATCTCGTATCTTTTCCAAGCTCCTACTCCTGTACTTAACTGCTTCAGTGACTCCACACATGCAGAAAAAATCCTAAACTCCTCCAGACAGTGTTTTGTATTTTATGGTATTTAAAAAAAATAAACTATCAGAAGAAATACATAGTTTCTTTTTCACAGCCAGATTGATACCTAACCAGGTATCAAAGGCCAGGGGACTTTAAAAAACCTAACAACTGATGAAAAGTTGTAGTATTGGCACCCTAATTTGGTACATTTTGACAGTACTGTTAATTTATCTCTTCAGGGAACACGTTGTGTTAAACATCTGTGAAGTGTTTAGGCAAACTCCACTGCAAATTATCATAAGTAATTTACATATAAAGGCTTCTAACTAATTACTATGGTAACTTGGTGTTAGTTTGGATTAAAATTCTGTTTTCCCCCTTCTGGTGGATAGAGACTTTTTGGTTCTTGGTAACACCGCCTATTCCCCTGTTACAATATAGTTCAGTCACTCTGTATTGCACAGCTGCATGTTTAAATGCCCAATGCCAAAATGCTACAGTATTCTCCAAATGAAGACTTCAAAAATGAGAGTATGAAAAAATATGTTGAAAAGAATGAAGAAGTGAAGGAAACAAATTTTTATTTAGACAACTGCTACCAAAGTCCCTTCCTCTGTTTTTAATACATTGTAACACTTAATTCCTTTCCCTCCTATGCTAATAGTTTCTATTCATCACTGTTTTTCTATCCTGTTCTGGAGGAATCTAACATTTGTAGCAAAAATAAATAAGCCGGGAGGCCATGTCTGTTCCCTTCTTCTTTGCTATGTCCTGTATATATGGCCCTGGAATAGCCCCGGGTCACCACTTAAGGTGTATAGAATAAGCATGACAGATTTCCAAAACTATCAATTCTAGGAGAGTTTCGTTAGATAAAACACTTCACTTGCAATCAAGCTCCTTCCCCCTGTTCTTCCTCTCAGAATAATGAAGCAGTTGGTCCCGAATGGGATCTAAATTTGTCCTTCTCTAAGAGGGACGTTTGCCCAGGTGACCTCTAGGGGTCCCCTCCGACCTACTTTTTTCTGTTATATTTCTATCGTTTTAAAAAATTAACAATAGCAGTCTCAATGACTGCTAAATTATATCCTAGGTAAGTTTCATGTCCTAAACGCATCTTTCTCACAGAGCTCCAATTACCACCTGTGTTTCACAGCCCATGATGACAGGTCTTCTAGCATAAGTTATCTATGAACCCGAAGAGACAGACACTGCTAGAATGCAACAGTATTAGTATTGCTAATGCTGCATTAGCATTGACCTTCAGGCTCTTGTTTTCATTATCATTATTTAGTGAAATTTCAATCTAGAAAATTAAAACCAACTGAAAACTCAGAAGGAAAAGCACCAAGACTAATCTATAACATTTATAAAATCAAGTAGCACTACAGATGAATCAATACTGTCTGCTGGATATTAAATTATAACCTTCTGAGGGTGACAGCTTTGTAAGTAGCTGTGGTAATCAGTGACAAATACGTACCAGCCAGCTTCTGGCATATTCAGACAGTCTTGCTAGGTAAAAAGCACTATTTTACACTGAACCCATTTTTTCATTGTATGGTGGGGGTCATGGGGAGGGGAGGGAGAAGGAAGGGGGGTGTTGCTGTTTATATATCCATTAGCCTAGATAAAAGCTTTGGCCATGGCAGCTCAGACACATTTCTCCTACATTAGCCTACTAATCTAGTCAACTTCTATGTGTTTTCAGGAACCGGACATTGCAATGATCTTAGCTTTGTGTGACATTATTTTCAGGCTTGGGCCAAAAGCAAAACAGCTCTCACAGGCTAAAAGAACAGTGCAAGCTTGACATTTTTAAGGTCAGATAGCTCAAGACCCAGAAGGGCTGGAAATGAATGCTTTCTACTGTCTGAAAGCTTAGGATTACAGCTTTCGTATCTCAAAAAGCACTAATCACTGACTGTACTGGTGTGAGCATTACCTATTGCTAGAAGAGAGTAGGCTGTTTCAGGAGTGCTTGCTGGTCCTGAAATAGGTGGGTTTCAGAAGTCAAAATGTTTTCAAATTCTGGTACTGGATCAATGAACTAAAGAAAGGCAGTTTTATGAAAAGTATCTTCCAGACTCAACCATCTTATCTTCTTTACTAGCTTCTTGGTCTGAAATATCTAAGTCAATAGCATGGAATCAGATCTATGGTTTTCAAGCATAAAAATCCAATTTTGTCAACTATTCTGACTTCCCATATAAAATTTCACTGTGCCTTCATCCAGTCTGTCTGTAACTCCTTAGCAGCATAAGAAACACTTAGGTTCCACAGACAGTGATTTTCCATGTCAGGGAATGATACCTTAACATAACCTCCAAGCACTCCTGCAATCTCCACGTGCACAAGGAGGATGCTCTTCTTTGTCACTTAGAGAGGTGTAGTCTTGAAGAAATCAAACACTTTATTCTGTAAATGCTACTTCTCTCTTATCTTTGATTGTATTGTATATTCACTGATTCAGAAAATAAAAAATGGAGATAAAAAGAAGTATAATATCTTGCAAACTAGTTACCATTATGTATCTACCAGACATAGGAAGGTTCAACTTCACTGACATAGCCAGACTCACAGAAGCCATAAAGTAACTTTTATCCTTCACAAAGGATATCAGCCTTCAGGTTTCTAGACAAGCAGGTCTCTCATGTTCTGTGGTTAGTTTCCTTTGGGGTAGTGAGCCCATATTACTTTCTGTGTACATTCAGAAGGTTTCTCATCCCCTCCTTTGCCCTCCAAGTTTAAAGAAAGATAAATTTTATCTTTCTGCTTCTCTTATGGAAACCCCTAATCAGAGAGGAATGGAGACAGGCATCTTCCCTTCTCTCCCCTCAATGTCCAGACTCATCAACACGTTGTTCCAGTGCAATCTGACAGTTTAACCTCTAAACTGGTAAATTTGCAGTGGTTAGTTCTGCTAGCAGTGATAGCAAAGAATTGACATTTTCCCAGTTCATTTTCATATTCCAAATTATGACTCAGTGCAACCAGCTGTGGCTTGCTGTGTATCACTAAGCATTTAAGTCTGCATCCCTATTTTTAATCCACTGGATCCACTTAATTAATGCAAGTCTGTTCTCTTCATCAGTTGAAGACCAACTGCTGACCGAGACAACGCAAAGTCCTTCTAGACAGAAGGGGATTTCATGTTGTTCCCTCTCCATCCTCATTACAGTCACTTAGAAACTGCTTCTCAGCTCTACCACCCTCTCCTCTAATTACTCAGTTCAAGTAGTACTTGTAGTTTTCCCTCTTTTTTTTTTTTTTGTCGTAGCACTATCTTACAGGGAAAACTGCAACTACTGCTTGAATCTCATGAGCAGATGGAAAGTGAATTTTAATTTCTGTATTAATTCAATTCAAGCACTACCCAACTGAATAGCCTGTGTTTCATGGGACTGTAGGAGCCAATAAAGCTATTCATTTGAGGACTTTTTGAAAGCTTTTGCTTTTCCAGTCAAAGTGAAAAAGCTTCAGAAAGTAAAGAATAAAGCTGTCATGGGATTAAAAAAAAAAAAAAAAACAAAAAAACTATACTGAAGCAAGGTTTTCAGTTTTCCTGGAAACAAACCTGTTTGTGCAAGGGTATGTAAAGGGAGAGAGCCTCTGCTCCCTTATAGGTATCTGATCAAAGACCTTTCAATACCAAAGGGCATAACAAATAAAGGAGGAGCCACAAACACAGCACAGAGAGACACAAACCCAACAGATGAACTAACAGAGGCAAAGGCAAGAAAAAAACCTAAATGACAGGTTATTAAAAAACCACAGGCAAACTGGAAAAGTTGCAACTGATGAGGATGCAAACCTAAGGGTCTGGGGTATCCAAGGCGATTGGTGTACCTGTGCAGACACATGAAGGATTAGCAGGAGTGGGGGATGGGGAAATAGTGGACAGTGGTAGACAGCAAGGGGTACAAAAGGGACCAGTTACTCATAAAACACAGCCAGACAGCACCTTGTAAAGACAGCAGTTATGCACAGAGAGATCCTTCTTCCCCTTTTCCTAAGAAAAAGCCATATTGTCCTTCAGTAGCGAAGACACCCCAATGAGGAAAGAAATTAAGATCAACAGATTACCAGTGGCTACTAAATTTTCATAGCTTCACCAGCTTGTTTGAAATGTTGAGAAATCTCACTGACTTAAAGCAGTCAAGTCCCATAGAGCTAAAGATGCATACCCAGACACGCTAACCTAGTGTGACACTAAAGAACTCAGATACCTTTTAGTTTTTCTTTGTTTCATGCCTGCATGTATTAAAAGGTATAAGGTTTTAGTTTTAGAGTGGATAATGATAATGCCGAGACTGATCTTTCTCTTCCTATCTTCTGTTTGACTCCACTTGGTAATCACTAACTGCCATTACTAATGTAATCACTAAGTGCAACTTCCATTATGTCACTTTTTCCAATCAGACAGAGGTGTGAGGCAGATTAATATTTATGTTTAAAAAAGCAACATTATATGGTGAAAGAAAGCAAGACCTTTAAAACTTCACAGGTTCCACAGCTAAAAATCTTTGTTATCCTCATCTTTTGAGCTATAAGACAATAGCAAAGGGTACCTCACCATTAAAAAAAAAATAAATATATATATATATATACTAGAGGGTATGCCAGAGTTGAGAATATATTCAAGACTAGAAAAAAAAACAACTGTCTCATATTAAATAGAAAACTTTCCACTTCCCTTGTGAACACTCCAGAATATGAAAAACATTGTCCTTTGTATTGGCTTTGCATGAACTGGATTTTGGTAGCAGAGAGGACACAAAGATGGCTCCCATGAAAAGCTGCTGGAAGCTTCCACTATGTGCAGCAGTGCCAATCCTGGATGGCTCTGACAGTGGACATGCTGTTAGCCAAAACTGGGCCAATGAGACAGGTTGGTAACTCCTCTGTGATGACATGTTTAAGAAGAAAATCAAAACCAAGTGCAGTTTTACTTCTAGTCAGAGAAGAGGAGGAGAGAATGTGACAGAAACATGGAGACAACAGGGTCAGTGTAGAAGGAGGGGCAGGAGATGCTCCAGGCTCCAGAGCTGAGATTCCTCTGCAGGCTGTGGTGAGACCATGGTGAAGCAGCTGTGCCCCTGCAGCCCCTGGGATCCATGGGGGATGCAGAGATCCACCCACAGCCCATGGGGATCCATGCCTGCAGCCTCTCTGCTGCCCAGCTGTAGCAGGGGAGGGTGAGCAAATGACTCTTGTGGGTGCCTGGCGTTGGGCCAGCATCAAATCACGACACCCTCCAAAAGCTGTTACCTTCCCCGAGGAACTGCTTTCCTACCTTGTCAGACATAGCTCATGGAGGTAATAAGCAAGACTCAGACAAAAACCAAAAAGAACTGCTTATGTTGTGCTTTTTTCCATGCTGTGCCCCACAAATTTACTCATCCTCTACTGATACTTCTTGACATAATATTTCCACTTTTCTTTTTTTACCTCTGTACCAGACACTGCAAAAAAGTAGTTCTCCAAGTGCTTCAAATGTTTGGTTACAGAGGAAGTGGGGAATCCATGGTTTGACTTCAGAGGTGTAGAAGCCCAAGAAGACTACAGAGTTAACAGCCAGATACTCCACATTTCCGGAAAAGCAGACACTAGCTTCTGATATCCAGCAAAGGAGTTCCAAATGGGTAGTTCTAAAGGGGAATTGGAAGCTCTGGAAGATTTAGACTTACTGGAACTAGAAAACAATAGAAGACTTGAAGCCCTGTGTCACAGAACAAATAATTATTACAAAGTACAAGCAGAAGGGAATGACCATGCAGACATATTTTTAACCTCCTTCCCTGCATATCTGAACAAGATATCAAAATGACAAGACAATCATAGGAACCCTTAAGTAAATTTGAGAAATACTGGACCTACGGTTCCAGTCACACTTTACAATATACATGAAATACAAAACCCTCAAACTTTAAAGAGTGTTTTCATATGCCATTACATTGAAATATCCCAGTGTCACTGCTTAATAAACATCCAATCCTAACTACACGCTCTGATAGTTCAATGTTATTTTATATCGATATTTATCATTAAATGCATTATTTAAATTAACCTTGGAATTATTTGGATTACAGCTAGAATGAAAGCTCTTTATAGAGCTACTGATTGCCTTGAAATACAAGGACTGGAAGCAAATTTACTGCAGCATTCACTGAAGTCTAGGAAAGAGATCTAAAGATCTAAGTGCATTTCACCAAAAAATCAACTACTTTTCATAAATGAAATCATAGAACTATACATGAAATAGAATACTATTTGAAGAGCTTAACTGCAGATCGACACTATGGATCCAGCTATTAATGTATCTGTATGTGCATAATTAGAAAGTTTACAAAAATAATGAGCATATCTCAAGTACCTTTTCATCCAGTTCAGATCAGGGGTCAGATTAGGGAGGGTTGTTCTTCAGGTAGTCTTATAAAATTTATACAACAGAATTTATGTTCTAAAGGCAGTCAACTGGAATCAAAGTACCACGTATAGTAGTACTTCTATATTACACATACCTTTAATATGAATCAAAGGAGGTATATTTTCTTAACACGAGAGGTCAATTACCTGCTTTTAAATATCTGTGAAATGCTTTCCCTTCAATTGTAACAGCACAGGAATTTATGAAACCTGGAAAGACTGGCACAAGCTCTTCTGGTTGCTTCCAGATATTAAAAAAGGCAAGCACATCATAGAACATCACACTGAAATTTTAAAAAGTTGGAGAAACATAAGCAGCAATCAGCTGTCCAAGTTCTGCAATTCTAAACAGTATAGCCAGCTGTCTGTTGCCAGAAAGAAGTACCTTATAAAGAACTAACTCCTGTTCATCTCTATCCTTTTAGAAATTAAGCTTGAACAAAGACCTAGGAAAGCTTTTAAAAAAAGGCCTAAGCGTCAGTGTTTAAAAGAACCAAAAGTAAGTCTGCTTATCCTCACCTAATTCACAAGAGAAGATGAAGCTCCTGTCAAAAGAAGTGTATCACCAAAGAGATTAGCAGTAATTGTGTCTGTTGCACAAAGAACAAAAATGGAATTCATTGTTGTCAGAAAACAAAGGTTTTTTTAGGAGATGAAAAGTTTATTTATAAACTGCCAACATTTAACAAAAACACTGTTTTCAATTTTCTACAGAAATACAATAACTTACAGCGGTGCTTAGTCCATTTTGTCACTAATACATATAAAAACAAGTCTGCTGATAAATAAGTGAAAAAATCTGTTTACCAACCACCACCACTAAAATTGTACCTGTAAATTTTGGAAGACATCTGCATAGAATAGTTAGAACTGTAAGGGTGCTCTTTTTTATTTTGTAAGTAATTTTACATTAGGATATGCAAAAATTTAATTAACATGCAATACAAAATATTTGAGATAAACAAGGTAAAACTCAGTGTGCACAACTGGGAAACAGTGCTACAATGCCCTTTTATGTTTCTAACTAGACATCAGGAAAATGCATGTTTTATATGGTGGAATTTCAAATACCCTTCACAGCAAAACCAGATGTATAACCATGAAAATCTATGCTTGTCCAGGCTTCACTGTAGGAGGACTAAAGGCATCGTGGAAGTCATCTAGTACTAGATAACAACAAATAATTGCAGAACATCTCAAATCAACATTATGTAGATGCACTTTTCAAAGTAGATTAGCTGTAAGGTAGTGATAAGCATTTGTGGAGATGGCAGGGTGACAAATGGGCAGTTTATTGTTGACCATAAATGCAGACAGTATGCCTGGAGAACAGCAACACATAGACCATCCACTCTTTATTAAGACATTCCTGTTCAATATTGCATCAGTTATCACACAGCACTTAGAACCTCATCAGTCATGCCTAAATATCTTGCACAAACCTTGAGCACTGGTATCTATTTGCTGTTGATATGCAATACTTCCAAAACTAAAGTGTTATCCTGGTTTGAAACTTTGTATGAAACTTTTTGCCACTAGAAAAGATGAAAAATCATGAAAGCAGGGGAGAGAATGGGGAGTTTTGAGCTGGGGCAGGAGGTGGAGGAAAGAGGGAGAGAGAGGAGAGGAGAGGAGAGAATAGAGGGCGGAAAAAAACAGAGGGTAAAAGGAAGCCTCCTTAGCTACTGATACCCTGTAGTACCCCTAGTTTTTCTCTAGCTGCCCTTTTAAACTTCTAACATTCCATAACCTTAATGGCTCCTTTTCCACAGTGCTAATGACTATACACTATACTAACTGGGTTTTTTTAATTGAAGCCATAAATACAACCATTTGTGAAAGACAAACAAGTCCCTTACAATTTATCACACTAAATATGTCATGGCAATCAGGTGGAGGCTGATAACTTTCTCCACAGCATGGCCTGATCTGAAGTCAATGAAGTTGCTGGGAATTTTGAAACTCATTTCAATAGATGTAAAAATAAAGCATTCAGATCACAAACAAATAACCAGATCCTGCAAATTACTTCTATACAAGGACCCTAGTGGGTTTATTACTTGCTCCTTACTGAACTAATGAACATGCAAATTAAGTAAGCCAAGATTGCTCATATTGACTACGGTCTTCCTTACATATTCTTTCTACCTAGCAGCTAGTAAGAGAAAATGGGAAAAAAAAAAAAAAAAAAGAAGACAAAGGATATGAGAGAAGCTTTTTTTAAGCTTTGCATTTAGGATAATAAACAATACTTTCAGTGACACCCTGTGATTTCAGGTGCTCGTTTTCAAAATGAATCACATTGTCTAAGAGGAAACAGGAAAGGTGCTAGCGTTTTCAGTAAAATTGCTTCCTTTAACGAAAGCTCTCAAATCCAGTAATTCAAAATCAGAAGATACTCAAAATTAGGAGTAATTCTGAGAATATTTTATGTGATTTATTTTTACAAAAAAAACGTGAGAAAAATACTGAAAACAAAGTACCAAAAAGACTACTTGTTGTTTGTTTTTTAAATACCAACTTAAGTCACTAGTTATACTTTTCTAAGTCTCCTGTGATGCTAAAGTACTCATCCAAAACACACCTGTCCACTTCCTTTCTGGAGGACTTGTGAAAAGTATCCCCTGGGTATTGACTGAGAACCCCCAAATTTTCCCAGCTTGCAAGACCTTATAAACTCTTTCACAGTCTCAAATACTCTCTACAAGCACTTGGAGTGAACACCACCACTAAGGATTTGGTTGGTGTGTGCAGGCATTTGCCCAAGTATAATGATAATCGGCAGATTAAGACAGAGAGGGGAAGCAATAGATCTCACTGCTTTCAACAGACAACCTGGCACTGACCCTGCTAGACTCAGAACAGGTCATCCATACAGTGTGTCAGCAGATAAGCCAAATGTGGATGATTTTTGCAGAGTTCACAGGACGTAATTACAGTTCCACCATCCATCCATTCACACATACATGCAGACTTATTGTGGGAGAATAAATATAGATAATTTATTCACAGATAAATTCCCTACTGATTACCAGAAAAAAAAAAAAAAAAAGACAATAATCCCCATCTGACAGGAATGCATCCTATGACAAAGTAAGACCAGTGAAAAACAAACTTAATGCTTTACATTCACTATCATGTAGAACACTGGTCATTTAGCAGATTACTTTTCAGTGTCTTACTGTCCTGTCATATTTTCAGTCTTTCTGCTACAAAATTTATCATTTATCTAATTCATCTTGAAAATCTACATAAAATTTACAATGGTCACAACTGTGCATTTGAGAAATTTTCATAGAAAAAGTATTGCAAAATATTATGTTCAAAACTAGTTGTATATCCCCCTAATAAGAAAGCTATGAGAATTAAATATTTTTGCACAAATCTTGATAAAATAAACATTTCCCTACATAGAATAGTACTTTGATGAACACAATGATGTTACAAAATTAGAGTTTATTGGCTCACTTTAACACTGTAGTGCTGTCACTACCTTGGATCTTAATGCTACTTCAAAACATTTAAGACATCTATTATTTTGACTATATGAAAGTCATGAGATTATATGAAGTTAAGTGTGTTTCCAAGTACAGCTTTCAGTTTCAAATGTAGCTACTTCAAAAACGAAAAACTGATACAAAAGGAAATGAACACAGTAGGCACATTTCACTTTCTAAAAACAAATTCTGGTACCTTGTATCATTTATGTGATTTTTTTTTTTAAATAGCAGATTAAAAACCACATTCCTTTTATCTACTCATTACATGCAGCCATTCAGCAAATCTTACCATATTAATAATGTACCAATATCATAACTTTATTCACAATGAACAGTCAGGTGTACCTCATCCAAGAAAAGCTCTTTGTTTAACCATAATTATATTCCATTCAGAAAATGTCTCGTGAAGAAAATATGCACCTCACTGTGGGTTCTCCCCACCTCTGTCTATACAGTAGGATGTACAGCAGGCTCCAGATGGTGCAGATAAAGACATTTAACAAACCAGACTTCAGTTAAGAGTTCTGTTTTCCAGAATAACTCTGTTGCATGTAAGCATTTGACAGCCATCAAAAAAAATTTAGCATTCAGAATCCTAACAAAAGTTTTTTAAATATTGAATCTAAGACCTATGGTGCATCAACACAGGTGCTGTAAAAAGCTTCCCCATCATTACAATACACTTTGAGATACTGACTACTTTACTGAATACTACTAGGAAACTCAGAGAATAAATCCAACAACTGTCAGGAGCTTCCTGCAAGACTGCAACAGCAATTCAACAGAATAACAGTATGAAGCAGACGAGATGGTGAGGTCTACTGTACATTACTGGGTACAGTGTTGGCATGTGGGTAGATGATAAAATACTATGCTAGACAAAAAAAAGTAATTAAAAGCCAGTTACATGTTTAGCTTTTTTTTTCCTTTTTAATCAATAATTATAAACTGTAAAAACGCACCCTAATTCACTATAATAGACTATGCCCTGAGAAGTAACATTATACATTAAGCAAAAGCCACTAGGAAGTGTCAGGTCCGCAGTTCAAAAGTGTAATATATGGAATTCCCTAGAAGCATATTTCCTCCATTTTTCAGCAACAGAGTTGTTTCTTCAGAGGAAAAGACAAATGAAAATTTATGCTAGTTCTCGTTTTTCTAACTTTAACTACAATATTTTTTTTCCGTTCTCCTTCAAATTCTCCCTGGAAAACTTAATAGATTAATTGATAAAGCTTTTGTGTAATTAGGCCACCTCACCAATGCTTTGCTACATTCTTCTTTGCTGGTTGGAAGAATAGAGAAGAGACTGAGAAGAAACATACCTCTGAGTACACAGGGAAAATTATCATAGACAGGGACACTGAACTTCCTTCGAAACTAACTTGAATATTAAGTGCATTTGAGAATTGGTGAGTTACACCCTATTCTTCGTATCTGACACTGATAAAATAGTAAGATCTAATTACACATATCTCTTATCACTCAATGAGTGCAAAGATGCATTTTGAAGTGACATCCACGTTTCAGTGTCAGTTCATTGCTTTTTCCAAAATTGCTCTAAGAGATACAATTCAGCAGTTGTGGGCTTTTCTCCCCATTTTCTAAGTGCAATGGTTCACCTCCTACTGGATTTTAAAAAATCTCCAAAAACCATTCTTCCCTTACAGAAGGCAAAACAAAACTAAGCAAACAACAACTTGCCCAAAAATTTAATCATCAAATCTCTAAAGACTCACAACTTAAATTATTCTCTGGTACTCATATTTTGCTCAGTGTATTATATGTTCTTGAAAAAAGTATGCTTTCTGAGTCTGGTTATGCACACAAACTTTTCCAAAACACTTTCTTTCTGTTCATCAATATTACACAGTACTGTTTTAAAAATTCATTAACAATCTACTTAGGAAAAAAAAAATCACTCCCATCCATAGAGTCTAGCTACACATTCTAACTAAGCAGCACTAGAATAAAACTGGAAATGCCAGAAATTTTCATTATAAGACAAAAATCTAAGCTTTCTCACTATATTATCGCTTTGTCTCAAAGAAAATTACATACAAAGGTAATTAATCAAATAGTATAAGCTGACAAGTTACTTTATCCCCTATTTAAATGACACATGGATTTTGTTGTATAAAGAATATGTAAGCAGGCAATAAAATACAAATATGCAGACATGAGTTCATTAAGAATATTAATCAGAGCAGCTATAACAATGCATTCCAATGACTTCATAGAAGTTTGTTATTATAGCTGTCTTTAATGCTGCATGTTTCTCCAATGACTGTAACGCACAAAACAAATAAAATGCCAGTGAAATAACAGTTACTGTATTTAGCAGCTGAGAATTTACCACTTTAAAATGTGATTCCTTCTATTCTAAATTCTGTAGTTTCAAATTACATTTGTTCCTTGAAACCCTTTGTTTCTAGTACAAACAAATTTCTACAAAGACTAATCCAGTGAAAAAAAAGAATCAATTCAAAGAACATATTACAACAGAAGACAAAATTAGGAAAGATGCTGAACTTTACATTAAGATGTTTAAAGATGTACAAGGTTTGATTTTGTATTTCAAGAAACTTCAGAGTGTGAGAACCTTGATTTCTGCAGCTTCTGCTGGACATTATCTCTGCAGAAATGTTCACTAAATTATTAGTCTCTGATCTCTGAAATACAAAACAGCTGAAATGCTTTATGTAAAGTAGCTGTGCTCAGTACATTAACTACCAATGGCCTAAAGCCACTTTCTTTTTTTCAAGCAGTGCCCAAACAGGACTCTGCAGTAACACCAAGTGGTTAGACAGGTATGCTGCAAAGATCATAGTTCCAAAACTTCACATCAGTTTTGATCTTAATGCAGTTTGTTAGAAGTACCTCTTCAATCAATTTATGCATGAGGCTTCAGGACATTGACAGTTCAAAGCAATTTAGATACTATTTTCCTTTTTAATATAATTTATATACTTACTGTTAAAAAATTAAAGCTCATATTTAACAACTTACTATTTGCATTTCCTTCAAACAGAAAGGTATTACTTGTTTCAATTTCACTGTTTAGTTTTAAGGTCTGCAAACATTTCTAAATGTAACGATTCTAACTGGATTTAAAAAATAGAGTGTAGGAGAATATTTCCATGAGGTTCAGACTTCAAAAACTCACACTTATGAGTTATACTACAGCCATCAGTGTTTTACAAAAGCAGTAAGAATATCAGCACTATCTCTAATCAGAGTTCTCAGAACATTTTCCAAGTACTAAAATTCAATGCAACTCTATTCAGTTATATAGGACCAAATCTTGTCATCCTACAAGAATTTATCACTTGTGCTGACATGAATTAAGAACTATACACATATGTACGAGGGCACCTGCTTAAATGTTTATGATGCCAAGTTCAAAAATAAAAAACTTCCACAGTACAGCTCTGAGAATGCTAACTAAGACTCCAGATTATAGTCTGAAGAAGTTTCAAGTCAGATTCTAATAATAGCAATTTCTTCTGAAAGCCTCAGTCTTTCCAGTGCAAGAAGAGAGAATCTCTTCCCTTCCACAGGTCAAGAAATGTTTCCTACCATGTTCCCACTTCTGAGATTGCTCCTATCACTACTATTTTTCTCATAAACAGATAAATTTTGCTAAGGTAAACAGAACACACAAAGACCAAGAACCTGACCTTTAGTACACTGCCCCCTTCACTTCACACTTTCCAGGTTCATATGAGTCATTAATGGGATACTGTTAATCAAACTGACCCAGGCTACTACACATACTTTAATGTATCATCCACATTCACTAAACATCAGGTCTTTTGGGATGTGTAAAAGTTCTTGCTCAAGTTAAGATCTTAAGTTCAGACTCCTGCTTGTACTTGAACCAACCCATTTATCAGTGATCACTGAGGCAATATCTTACGACAAAATCATGCTCTCAAGCCAATCCCACAGCTCCTTCAGACAACAATTTTGTTCTTCTGCAACTAAAACCATCAACCAAAACATCACAGCATCCCATAGCACCTCAAAGCTAATGACCATGTAATACATCTATATCTATGGAGAGGCAGGTGTGGATGCCCTCTGAAACAAAGCTTTGACATGGAGATGCTCAAGCCTAGAACAGTCTTATCTATGTAAAGTAAACAGAAAAGTGTACATTTAGAAATGTCATTTTTAGCTACTTTGTGCCTGAAATGGATCATGAACATACTCTCAAAAGACTGGAGGTGGTCTGTTTTCATTTTGAAATGCAAGAGTAAACTCCATTCATCTAACTACTTAGAAGTGTAGGAACTTCACATTTTGAGTGCTTTTTTGATTCAAAGTGACACCTTTTGAGCAGGCTACCTGTGTTTTTCCTCCCTCATTGTTTATCTCTCTGCCCAACAGAAACAGTATCTTGAAACTTATGGTCAAGAGGCATTTGGGACAGAAGATAAATAAAGCAATTATGGCAAGGACAGTAACTTGAAAATCTAATTCCCCCCCAGAAAACAGTCTACTTTTAAAACAGGCAATGTTGCCATTGTATAGACTTCTACAGTTGTAGAATGTTTTCCCTGGGTCTCTGTACCAGCACAATTCTACTAGTGTAAAAAATCCCTTTTACAGACAAATTCTAAGGAAATTACAAAATACACCATTCATAATTGATTTCAAATTCCCTTAAAATTTACAGTTATGCAAACAGAGATGTATGGTTGGAGTAGAGCTCTTCTTTAAGAGTAAAAATGGAAAAAAAAACCCAAAACAACAAAGACTGAAACTCTTCAAAAAAACAGAAGGGAAGGGTTAGCTCCCTCCTTGCTGTCACTGTTTTTTTTAACTGTATGGTCTCAATCATCAGTTGGAAGAGCTATCCAATATTGGACTTGATTAAGTACAAGTTACCAATGTGTGATTTGGGAGGGTGAGAATCTGTAGTGTAAAAAAAGACATTCAGAAATGTGTATCAAGTGTGATTAAATCTGGATTGTTGAGATAAATAAATAAACACCAAGTAAGAAATGAAGGTAGTCTGTTTTAAGAAAACGATTCACAAACACAGCCAAATACAGCTCTGATTGTGGATGAACATGTGTTTGAACTATTTTCTGCCACATCTTCCTGTATCTGCTTATCAAGATTTCAACCTTATAGACCTTCCTATCAAGCTAACATGACAATTAATAAGCAAACAAAAACCAAGTTAAAACAGTAAAAGGCATCACAGCTCCAAAACTGTTACTGAAGCCTTCAGAAAGAAACTCTGTATTCTGGTGTTCTACCAAAGACTGCTATACAAAAATTAATATCACTCACCAAATACAGTCTGGATCCAATAAGGTACTAGCAGGATGCCATACAGGAACAAACTGGGAACAAGTTTAGCTGATACTGATAGATTCTCCCATTTTTTCAGACACTCTGTTTCACAAGCATTTCAAACTTTTTTTCTTTTACCTCTTTTTTTTTTTAAGTCAAATGATTCAGAGTCCACCTTAATGCAGAAGTTAAAAAAAAGGAGAAAATGTCATGGTAGGAAGCCGGTAAGAGTGATTTCTTTGAGAGATTAAGTAACAAAATGCATTTGCTTAATAAAAATGTATGCCAGTTCTTTAATAAAGTGACAGATGTTTACTCTGAAATTTAGCTTTATGACTGACCATCAAAACAGAGAGAAACATAAAGCTAGCTAACACTTTCAACCAAGACATGCATTTGTGTCTGAAAAGAGAATATTGCACTAAGAGAAGAACCCTGAAAGCTTTCAACGTTTCCTTCACTGACCTAAAAAAGTAACTAACCATTTCCTATAAGCAGTAGCAAACCTGGCTTGGTCCACATCCCTACAGGTTGATAAAACTTTATCAACAAACCGGTATTCCATTTCTGGATCAAGAGAGTCCTGCACAGGAGCACGCTTCAGGCGTTTTGTTTCTTGGGTATAACCTTGTTTGCTGCTGGATTCATTCAAACCATCAACATCCATAGCTTGTGCCATGTGACTTGTTGCAGGACTGTGGTGGAAATTATTCAGACTTTCATCACTGCTGTCCACAGATACCGCTGTACTCATGAGAGGAAGTTTGTTGCTTAAGTGCTGCTGAAGGTAGAATACACACCTTCTTCAAAGGAAAAGAAAAGAAGAAAAAAAAAAAGTCATGCACTGAAAATAACCTGCTGTTGCTGCTGAAGTGTTTCAATTCATTTGCCATCTCACCAGATTTCCCTCACAGACACAAAATCTGCTGTCTGCACACTGTACTAGAAAGGGCTCCATGTCACCTTGGCAAATCTCCTGTTACCTCGTCAGGAACCTGCACACAGCTAGTAAAGCAAACATTTTCGGCACCCAGTCTTCTGTCGGCATTTTGTTCATTTTTTGTTGTTTAAACATTTAAAATATGAGGAGGCTCATTACCAGCATCTTGTGTCTCTTGCACAAATTATAGAGACAACCGGAGCTTACACTGCAAGATATTTAAGCCAAATCAAATTTCCCACACAATAGCTCTGATTATGCTCTTGAATATTTTCAAAAGGCTTAATATATAGTAGCTTAAAAATCTTTTATTGAGTGGTACTTCCTAAAACCAGAACAATTTGTTTGGAAATACCATGTGAAGACTCATCCACAAATCAGAAGGAACTCTTTTGACCAAGTCCTCTTACCTATGACACCACAAGGTTTCATGCCCTGGGTAATTGTCGATCAGTTCACTGCAGAGTTCCATCTCTTCATCTAAATGGTGGGGAAGATCCACGTTTTGCTCCTCTGCACAGGCAGCTTCCGTCCCTGCACTCTCTTCCTCCTTCTTCTGTTCATTTACCACTTGATTTTGTACCAGTATGTTTTTGTCAGTCATCGTTCGGTGTATCAAGGAATTGAGTAAGAACTGGCGGTAATGAAATCCACTATGGTCTGAGACATGCATGGATACCCAATATTTAGTGGATGAAAGTTCATCGAGGAGAACCTGAAACAAAATGCAGAGACAGTTATCAACCAGTATAAAGGAGGAACTTACCACTACTGCTTTTGTATTAAGGTAACCTCTTCTTTGGGAATTTCAGCCACTGTAGTAATGGTTTAAGAATACACAGAAAAAAGAACTATTACTGAGCCTTTTCTACTATGTGCTGAAAAGCATCTTGGCATCCCTGCAGAAAACAAATAAATACTTCTTCCAAACTGTGAAAAGGAAAGTTTTTCAGAAACCAACCCACAACCTGAGTGGGGGAAAAAAACCCAAACCTCTTCTGATATGAAAAAAGCAGTGGTTTAAGAACCTCAAAATGGCTAGCAATAAATACTATTTAGAGGAGGCACAAACTGCTATTAGCTTTAAGAATTTTACTTTCTACCCAGTGGATTGTGGGTGTCAGAAGGTAGGTGAGTTGCTTAAAAGGAAAAAAAACCAAACTTAATTTGCGCCTTGATTTTCCGTGAGAGAATGTCAACCATAACATTATGTTTAAAGTCCTAGAGCCAGTGAAATATGAAAGTACTTGTCCATAATCAGGTTGCTTGATTTTACTACTGAAGAACCCCTAGAAAGGCTTTCACACCAACTCTGGTAAATACTTGAATTGCCAACTGTAGCTCTATTTTTAACACTTCTGGCTCCTGTGTATTGTCTCTTAATTCTGAGTGCTTTTAAACTTTCAAAATTAATTTCTGGAGAGAAATGCAAGTTTGGCTCCCAGACAAAGCTTTTACTATGCTTTGTTTTCTCTGTTAGAGCCACTGGTTTCATTTTTTTCATAGGCCTTAACCTCTTTCCTCACACTGCTTCTCCTCCGGAGCTTAAACTATCCAAAGGGATCAAAACTACCCTTTTCATTTACTTCTAAAGACTTTTGGAAGTAATCTTAATAATCTTACGGTATACTCTTGCTTTTAACCTCTTCTCCTAAGCTACCTACATCACTTAACAGGACCAGCTGATGCAAAACAACTTTCATAAGTAGAAGTCTTTCTTTCAGATACTGCAGCACAAAAGCCACAGCCTCCCACAAAGAAAACCATGGAAACACACAAGGCTAGCTATACAGCTTTTTTGAGGCCGTCTGTTCTAAAAGAAATTGGAGCAAATACAATGAAAACAGTGCCTTCTATCCTAGATAGTCATCATGTTTTTCTAAATCTTGCCAAAAGATACCAGCATCACCTTCCTTTCAGAGATCAGCAAACAAAAGTGCAGTATTAAATAACAGTCCACACACAGGGTTCTTAAAGGGGGTAAAAATCCATGTTCACATCTGCACTTTAAACAATAAGATCAGCTTTTCCTTTCTTCATAGAATTGAGCTTAGTATTTTAAGCTTTTGAACTTCAAAATGTGTAAGTCTGTTAAGAACAACATAAGGCTCAGAAAAAATCAGATCAGCCTTTATTCAGCTGTGATTGATACTACACACATTTATGCTCAACTGAGACCTCAGAAGAATCTAATTAATTTATCTGAAATATTTATAAGCTACATATTTACAGAGGAACATCTTAATTACACATTTTAACTCCCTGTACAAAGGGAACAAAATTATTCCCAGCATCACACCTTACCTGAACCAGAACACCTCTTTTAAAAAAGCAACACTGAAGACTGCCATGAAAACTTCTTCAGATCTACAAAAAACAGCCTCGTACCTAGGAACCTCAGAGTACCAGTGGAAGATGCTTCTTACAACTGGAAGTAAAAGAAAAAGCCAGCTAATATCTGAATTCCAAGAGGTTCCTTCTTACAAAGCCAGCTTCCTCCATTTCCATCTCTATCAGTACAAGGCCTTTGCCACTGTTCTGTGAAGAAAGAGGAAACTATATGAAAATACCTCCTACTCCACTCTTGACAACCTCTTTTCTACCTCTGGTGGTGAGCTGACTACCATGGAACTGGCAGCCTCCCCCAGAACATGATGTGTGTGCTCAGTGACCTTTGTCTCAATCTCTGGGTCTGCATTCCCTCTTACACCCTCCCTGACCATGTGTTTGCTTGTTTTAGTGCATTTTTCCAACCATAAACTAGAGACCTGAAATTTCCTCCCTAGTCTGGGACACCAAGGAAATGAAAAGGAACTGGGGAAACAAACTTTTAAGGACAACCAAATAAATAGCACTCACAGAAACTAGCACTTTTAAAGACCCTGTCATCTAAGAAGAAGCTAAGGCATTGCTGGGGATGGCTACAAGAAAAACTACTTTGTATCTCATGAACATGTTGTCTTCTGGGCATCACACAAGAGAAGTGTTGCCTCATGACAATTACCCCACTACTTGTTTGCTTGCTTGTTTTACTGTAGGGTCTGATCAGTCAATCTCCACCCTTTAATTATGAAATTGAATATTCCAATCTAAAGAAAACAAAAAAGTTTGTCAATCCTTGCTGAACTACACACTATTTTTCTATCTGCATGACTTCACTGAAGCAACACGGTGTGTATGAATTTTAAGACTATACCCCTACTACTCTCCTACCCCAGTTCTCTAACTAATTATGCACCCACCTTTTAGTAGGTATCTGAAACTCATGATCGAACCCCACTAACTAACTGCACAGTCATGTGAGAAATCTGAAATCGGGCTTTCCATGGTAAGAACTCCAATACCAAAATTATTAGATTAGTTTCAAATAATCTATTCTTGACAAATCCTTGATTTATGTTAATGAACACTTATAAACACTACATAAACTTGCTAATGCCATCTAAATTCTGCAGCTAGAACAAACTGAAATGTCTATATTGAAAGAAGATAATGTTTTTGACTGTCCAGTGTAAGAAAGAAGAAACATCTATATCCTTTGAGTATATTTTCCTACTGGGCCAAAACTTTCTTCTCTAGCATTTTAAATCTTTTTCCCAGAGCTTGAGCTGAGATTCAGTCTGCATTAGCATTAGGATTATCAAACCAAAGGGAAAAGAATAACCAAAATCCTATTACACAGCCTACCTCTTGAAATCCTTCAAAGCAGGCTGACAGCTTTGTTAATGATAAACTCATTTTGACAAGTCATATTTAAATGATAATACAACATACAATTTATGTTTCTGGGCCTCTGCTTCCTTGTACACTTCAAACTACAGGCAAAGTTTGTATTACAGCAGAAATACAGCCCTAATTAATACAAGTACTCAATTTCAGGCAACCTTGCAAGAACTAAATGGCCATAGAATCAGCGACTGTTTTATCTGTCAATTTTTCAGCATGGTTCCAGTCTTGCATCTTGTTGATATTTATCATACTTTTCAGATATTCAAACACAGAAATTGCTGAAGGTGTTACATGAGACATCAAGCAAGTAAAAAACCTCTAAAGAATGGAAAAGCCAAGGCAAAGCTGGACAGGACTTGGCAAGAAGGGACTGTGTAAATACACAGGTCACAAAAAAAAGACCAAGGAGCATGTATGCTCGCTAATAAACAAGAATTGATGGCAACTCACATGGAAAATGATGAAGTACTGAGTTTGTTGTCTCAGTCTTCACTGGCAGTCAGGCCTCCCTCCCACTTCTCTCTAGTCCCTGATCCTCTAGACTCTTGTGCGGGAAGCTAACTCCCTCCCACTATAAGCAAAGAGCAGGTTCAGAACCACTTGAGGAAGCTGAACAGCCACAAATCGATGGCATCTGAAGATCCACGTTACAGAGCTCTAAGACAACTGGCTCATGTTGCCAAACCACTGTCCACCCTATCTGAAGTCATGGCGGTTAGGGGAAGTCCCCAGTGACTGGAAAAAGGGAAACACTGTTCTCATTTTTAAAATGGGAGAAAGAGGAAAAAGGAAGACCCGGGGAACTGTAGACAGTAAGCACCCCCTCTGTGGTTGGCAAGGTCATAGTGCAGATCCTTCCAGAAGACATGTTAAGGCACCTACGAGACAAGGAGGTGACACAAGACAGCCAGCAATCATGCCTGACCTATCTGGTGGCGTTCTATGACAGAGTGACTACAGTGGTCAACAAGAGAAGACTAACAGGTGCCATCAATCTAGATGTGGAAGGCATTCAATATGGGTTCCACACGACATCCTTATCTCCAAATTTGAGACAGATGGAAGGTCCATACAGTGGGTAAGGAACTGACTGGATGGATGCAGCCAGAGAGGAGTGGTCAACAGCTCTATGTCCAAGTGGAGACTGGTGATGAGCCCCTTAGGGCTCTGTCTTGGGACTGCTCCACTGTCCCCTCCATTGAAGTATTCAAGACTGCGCTGGATGGGGTCCTGAGCAACCTGATCTAATGAGTGACATCCTTGCACATTGCAGGGTGGTTGGAATGAGATGGAGATCCCTCCCAAGCCAAACCATTCTGTGATTTTATGAACCTGAATATTTTTGTGAAAATGCCTGCTTTTTCCTTGTTCTCCTTCTTATTTGCTTTTTCCTTGCATCATATCTTGCAAATAATCACTCTATAATTCTGCCTCTTAAAGTTACCTAGACAAATTTAATCAGAAGTTTCTCACAGTCTTCAATGTTCCACACTTTTTCCTAATTTTCCTGTATCCCAAACATCTTCTACTAGGCCTTCTGATGAGGTGCATTGGTGGTGTCCTGAAAAAAACCTAGAGCCAACACAGACACTTTCCAACGAGTTTAAAACATTGGTGGAGGAACAACAGCACCAGTGAAATTTTGCCAGAGGTAACAGAAACCAGAAAGACAACTCTAGACAAAAGTATCACTTCCATAGTCTTCATTCCAAAAAAAGTAGATCAGTAGGGGAAGTGAGATGGCAGGCAAACTAAATAGACTTTAGAATGGTCAAACAAATTTAAATACTACCTTCACAGGCATGTTTGTGATTTACCACAAAAAAGCACTCACAACTGATAGTGAATGAACTCACCAGGATAATTCCAGTTCTGCAAAAAGTTATTTCTATTGCAATGTAATTATTTTTCTTTAATTAAATCAGTACCGAATAGTGAGTACAAAAAGCACTCAAGGTGTAATCCTGGTCCTCAGACTACTGTTAGCAGTATAATGGACACAGAGCTGTTTAGAACTTGTTTTAAGGCAAAAAATGACTTGAATTTTCTTTAATAGTGCTAACTCCCTTCACCTTTTAATAAGCTCTTGAAGGCACCAAAGTTCCTGTTTTCTGTTAATATAGACTTCTAACCCTAACTTCTAATCTCCAATCTATCTGAATCCTACAATTCTTCTGAGTTTTCTAAAAACTACCTTTTCATATAAACTTGTTAAGCAGACGAGTCCAAATTCTGCCCTGTCTCTGCAATGGACATAAAAATAATGGCTATATTGATTCAACAATATCCAGTAAAATCCTCCCTTACAACCCTATGTGGCAAAATGCAGAAACTGCTGTTAAAAGTGAGTGATATGTCACTCCTAATACTCACAAAGAATTCACGTAACCACTCAGAAAACATGGTATTACAAAACTGCCTATGTAATTTTAGACCACATCACATTAACTAATTTAATTTGCTGCAGGTCTTGATGTTATAGATGCACAACATTCAACACTGCATAAAATGTCCCTGCTGTCCCTGAAATAGTTTAATCAGCTCCCAGTGTAAATGCTGCCAAAAAATACTGCTGGAACTGAAGAAATTAGTTACAAGCACTACTATGCTTTCTCCAAAATTCCTGCTGTCTTTACTTGGTCCTTTAAAATTCTGAAACCACAGGTAAGCTGAGTAAGGGCATCGAAACATTGATATTACATTATCAAAATAATATCTGTTATGTATTACCTTTTTCCTCTATGAATTTCCTCTATGAATTTCAAGACTAGTGCTGGAAGAAATACTTAGAGTTGCCCATTCCTTACTTTGGCTCACATAGTCCCATCTATACTCTTCCCACACATATATTAGCACCAAGTACTAAGAGAGAAACAGAATTTTGTATACAGGCAAGAAAAATGTATTATTTCTGCTGAGCAGAACCTGCTTACACTGGCAAGAAAAATGCAAAACATACTCACTACAAGATTTTGCCCCCTTTCTTAAAACATTCTTAGCTCCCTGTGATAACTTCACTTGATACTCTTCATTCATGTTATACAATCTGCTTTGCAAACCAGTATTTGGGTTTTTTGAGAAGAAAATTTAAGAATTTATTCACTATTGTATTATACCTTGACAGTGAGTTTTGCCAAATGCTGTAAAACCCAGATGCGATGGGACCAGGCATTGTAGTTGCTTGGATATCTCCCAGCAGCTTCAGAGCAGACATTCATTTCCTCCTGCACTAGTCGGTGAATCCTCTCCACAGGTGCTGCTCCCAAGTTTCCTTTAGTTGCAAGACTGGGCAAGGAGTTTTCCTGAATTAGCTGTTGCAGCACCCATCGTCTGGTTAAACGATGTAAAGCGTTAATGGTGAGAGAGCAGTTTTAAGAGAAAAAGATGGTTTTTCATGTGCATAAATCAAACCTTTCCAATCTTTCCATCTCTGAACTACTCTGTAGCTAGGTAATGAGTGAGTAGTAAACAACCATCTGAACACTTGCCATGCTATAAACTACAACATGATGATTGCACTCCCAACACACCTGCATCAGTTAGCTCAGTCTAAGTGATCATGGCTACTTACAGCATTATAAAATAAAACAGAGGGAAACAGCAAATTTATGAAAGAGTGCAAGCAGCATGGGCATAAAATTTCTAATGTGCTCCTCTTTCAATGTCTTGCATAGCACTAAAAATGAAGTAGCCAAAGCGAGACAGAAAGAAGTGATTTAATAAAAAATTAATTCTGCTCAGTATCTTTTACATCTGACCGTACCACACACCACAATTCAAACTGGTTTCTGTACACCACCAGCAGTAGCAAAGTCCAAAAGGTTTGTGGTTTCAACGGCTATAGGTATAAACAAAACAGATGTTTCTACTGATGAATTACACATATTTGATTTCACGTGTCTGAGATAAGCACAGATTCCTAGATGTTCTGTTTTTTTTATTTTACTTTGGACAAAATTTTAGTAGCATTTTTAGAGGCAATCTCAATGCTGCATCTGCAGCCCCAACACAAAAGGGTTCTACAAAAACAGATTACAGATGTGTAAATTTCCACAGAGCAGCCCATGTCAATGGAATTGCTACAGTCCAGTGTGGAATGCTCTGGAGACACTGACATCCTCTTGTGTGCAACACGGAGGTTATCCTATTTTGTACTGGCTCACATTGGTTCCAAAACCAATGAATTGCTACTTTCAAAGATGTCAAAATTTCTTTTAACTCCAAGTTAAAATAAATCAATAAAATAAAATAAAAGTAATAAATTACCTTTTTTGAAAGAGAGAACTCTATTTTGCAGGCCATATGTAAAATTATGTATCTACATATATATACACACATATATAAAAAATAGATAAGTTAACCACATATTAAAAAAATTGCTAACTCATCTGCTTTTTCTCTCATTTGAAGACATCCATAATATGCTTGTTCACTCGTGGGTTTTATCTATATTGTATATATATTCACTCAGTTATCAAAAAAGGACAAAGTATTGGAAGACAATATTGAAGATAATTTAGAAGAATGCAATTTTAAACTGACTGTGGTTCTCAGCAGAAAGTTACAAGCAGTGTATGAACACTTTCTTCCTATACACCATTTGTTCTAAATAAAGATGTACAGCTAAGCAAACCATGCTCTGACTGTTGTGTAACAGTATTTCATGAAACATAGTAATTTTGAAGACTTAACTTTGAATTTTTAAAAATGTTTTTGAACCAAACATCACCTTTTGTATTTTTTACTTCAGTCCACAGATATGCAAGAAATGGAAAATTAAAAAATTCTAGGCAAAAAAACTCAATGAGCATAGTCACTCTTTTAACAAGAGATATGTATTATTTCATTAACATCATTATCTGAGTGAAACCATGAAGACAAAATATTTCAACTCTCTAAATTATTTCAGTTTCTTAAAATGAGCATGCTTTATAAACCAAGGAAATCTGATAAATTACATATGCAGGGGAGAGTGAAAAAATACAGACTTTATGATCTCTGTGACTACAGCATCAAAAAACCCATAAAATTAAACTAGAGCTACTTTCTAGACAGTTCAATCACAACCTCAGAAGATTTAAAATCTATTTCTGGAACTCGTTGAATATCACAGTATTATTTGGTTTTTATGCAAAATTTCTTGCATTAATTTTACTCCAATTTGGAGTCATTTTCATTTTTGCATGTTACTACTGCTCTTACAACTCCTGGAATCCAACAAACAAAGGATTGTTAAGTGACAACTGCACAATCAATATATATACTGACTGTATAGGCACAAATTATATCTGAACTTCCAAAATATACAGCAGGAGGTCATCTGACAAAATGAATGACAGGTATTTGGCATCCTCAGTGAGTGTATCTCCCATGCATAAGAAAAAACAATTTGGTTATGTTTTACTGAATTTTATTCATAGCCCCATTTTTTGCATCTTCTGTCTGAGATTTAATACCATGGGGGAATAGGTAACCCAAAATCAAACATTATGCTGATGCAGAGAAATATTTTTGCAAATCTTATTTTCTAACATGTATGAATCATGGTCAGCATATCTAAATCCAAGCCAAACATTTGTGCAATCACCCTCAAATATAGTTTTCTCATGTAGGCAAGTAAGAGAAAGAAAAAAAATTATGACACTATCAAAATACTCCTAATTTAAGTTTGCATTTAAATTATTGACAATTTAATATTATTTCTAAAATGTATAAAGAACCTAACATTCTGACTTATTTGATAAAAATATAGTGATCATCATAATTATATGGATGGCACCAGGTTCAGAAGTATTAACATGCAAAAAAATCTTATTTTTCTGGTGTTAGCTACCATGTAGAAAAGGTAAACTATGACAAACTGCAAGATTTTTTCCCCAATATAACTATATACTTCTGCTTCAAAGTTATCAAGTAGCACAAATCATTAGCATGAGGATGATGAAAAGAAGTGGAACATCAAAATTAAAAGTCAATGCTGCAGAAATTCATTGTTGTTGCTGTATCAATGAAATACCTTGGAAGACTCCAGGCATTGCTTACTAGGTTTACCTTGAGACTTTTAAGCTCGTGCATACACTGACAAACAAGAGTTTACCAACAACTTTCATTTCCAAAAATTCTCATGTAGTCAGTAAGTTTTGTTGTGTTCCTTATAGACTATGAAGTCCCTAATGCAGTATCAACTTTAACACGTCCAGCATTAGGGCAGCTGTAAACACAAACATTGCAAACTGCTTCCTAATATGTTACATTTAAATCTCTTTAGGGCTGTCTATAAAAGGTTGACCTAGCTTTTTATTTCTATCATGAAAAAAGATAACACGCGTACAAAGTTTTTTGGGTTTTTTTGTTTTAAAGCTGAGCAATGGATCTATGCTTCACTTGGCTCCGCTACAGGCTTTTTATGGACAGTCATTAATTGAGATGGTTAGCCTTGTGCATTTGAGTAACACTGGAATTAAATTTTCCAAACATGTGATCCATTATTTTAATATCCAGTAGTGGTGACTGAATGATTTAGTTTAAGTTAGAAATAATAAAAATAAATTCACCAAACCAAAAAGACCAGTATTGAAATGGAAAAGAACCCAGCTTTATTTAACAAAGGTTGGCTTTAATAGAATCTTCATTTTCTGAAATGCAGACAAACAATACAGTAGTAAATTTGAGGGAAAGGAGAAATCTACAGTGCTGAAATACTTACAATTGATGAAATCAGAATTTTCAGGTTGAGGATTTTAGGTGTTGCAAGACATGATAAACCTCTAAGGGAATTTATCCCCCCTCCGAAGTTTATTTAAAAAGTATGCAGCAGAAAAGGTACATATGATTTCAGTTCTAAGTGTAGAATATAGACAGGTAGCTTCAAAAGCCAAAGCACAGTATTCTGCAATGACTGGTTCAAAGAATCTGATATATTTCTAGATGTCCTCCTGCATCTACATCTCTCCTTAACCCAAGAACAAGAAAGAAAAAAAACCCAAAAAAAAAACCAAAAAAACCCCCCAAAAAACCCCACCAAACCAAACCAAAAAACAAAACAAAACAAAAAAACAAAAACAAAGAACAAAAAACAACAACAACAACAAAAACAAAACCAAAACAAAACAAAAAAAACCTAGGAAAAATACTTCAGGAGTCAATAGAAGGCAAAGGAAACCAACCTATGAATCCATGTTTCTGGACTTTTTGGAAACTTGGTTAACGCCAGTTTTCCAAGATGCAAATCTTTAAGTGGATTTAAAGTGCCAGACAGTATTAATTCTTTCCTACAAAAGATAAAATAAATCAGCGTGAATAAAAGTAGTAACCTGAAAACAGAACACAAATCCCAATAACAAATTGCATGGCATTTCCTTTGTATCATAACAGAACTCCACTGTCAAACAACAAGAGTTTAAAAAACCCTTAGTGCATGAATCCATTTTACAACACATACATATGTACTACACATATGCGCACAAAGAACTTTATCTTAATCTGAACACATACAACCCATTGGTTTTCAAACCTACCCAGAAATTACTGAGTCAACTACCTGTAGGGTTACATATATGAAAAAACATCCCTTCTTGAAATTAAGCCCTTGGATCACTGTGTACATGTGGGAATATTCTTACACATAGCACTCTTCCATACTTACTTTTAGTTTTTAAATACCGTTCAAGATACAGTGTCAAGGTTCCCTAAATTTATTTTAAAAAGGGAAGTATTCTCTGCGTGCAGAATGTTTTACAAATTTAACAAAAAGGCTGCAATTGCTCAGTTTACTTAAATGCAAAACAATCTTTGGTTAAAAAAAAGTTGAAAATTTGCCCTGACAAAACTTAATGTTCATCCAACACAACCCTTTCTAGAGTACCTCCCACAGACAGAGCAAAATGAAAATCTGTACTTGGCTTTCTCACCTTCTTTGCACAGAATTCCCTGCCCCTCACCCTCTTCTTTCTAGCTTTATAACTCTTATTGCCTGTCCTGAGCATGTTTGTAGACATCACCCCATCACTGGCTCCTACAAGGGCATTAGTCTTCATATCCTATTCTCCAATCTAGTAGGTAGCAGCTTTGAAGTAAAGATACAGTAAGTTCCAAAGTTACAATCTGTAGAAAGAAATTACACATTTCATTTCATTTAATGACATGTGCAATTACACATTACACATTTCATTTCACATTTTCTGTGAAAAAACTGAGAGTACAAGAAGCAAAAGCAATTTTGGCATGGGTTTGGATTTTGGCTAATAATTTCTGATTCATCATAATGATAGGCATGGCACTAGTAAGTGAGGAGCAGATGATCAACTCTCTGACCAAAAGACCCCAGTGGGAGGGGAGGAAATAGATTCTGGCAAGTTCTGCTATCACATAAGAAGGCAAAACTCTGCAGTCTGACGCAGAAAACATAATGTTGTCCTAAAGTTATGGCCCGAGTCTCACAAACAAATTGACATATTTCCTTTCTGTCAGTATATATTTTCTGTCTGAGTTGGTAATTTTTAGTAGGAAACTGACTCCATCCGGTACTTTGGCTTTGTGTTGGTGTAACTGAAACTTATAACCACAGTCAGAAGCTAATGGTTGCAACACTAACAGTGAGCAAGTATTATTTAAAATTGAAGCAGAGTGGGGAACATATCCTTATGGAATGAATCCTTATAGAAGTTTTGCTTCTGATAGCTACTGGGGCATCTGTTTTTATCTCAACCAAGTTCCAGCATTCTTCAGATTGGATGCTTTTAGATGTTTTTTAACAGGCAGGTCAGATATACCAACCAGAAGTGGCAGACTGATCAGACCATTCTGTGCTAATGCACTCAAATTTGGAAAGCAGACAAAAGAAAGATTCAAGGTCAGCACTGGAGCAGGTGGAACAACTACCTCATTACTGCAATGCAAGAGGTGACATTTTGGTAAAAATTACTTACCACACACACACAATGAAAATACAGCTTAGATTATTGTGATACTTAAAACAAATACATGTACATATTTAACAGAGATTTAGATTACCAGGCCACCTACCTCCCAAAACCTAAACTTTCAGTGAAGAAAGTGCTCTTTCTATATTAAAACATTCACTGTAAGTAAACAGCCTCACACTTATACACTCTTAAACTTCCTCTTTTGCAAAACTGAGGAACAGTACAGACAAGATTCACCTTCACTGCTGCAGCAGAAAAGCTGGTTTTAGCTGTAATGATTTTCAAATAAGAGATTCTCCCATTCACAAAGGACTGCAAGCACTAGTATGACTGAAGTACCATACACTCCCACATAAACCTCTTCTAAGCTCTTTCAAATAACATCCAACTTGGGATATATAATTTCTAGCTCACTTTCTTGCCATGTGGATCATAGATAATGTTTCAGCCTTCAGGATTATAGCTCCATAAAAGATCATCTGGAATAATTTTTACTTGCCTTATGCTAACACCTTTGAAGTCATTTATATCTGAAAGCAAAATGGGACTTTTCAGAGCATCTTGTTACCTAATGTCTTTTCATCAATTGTACATGCTAGGAAGTATAACAGGAAGAACAAAGGCAATTATGAAAATTCCTTTACAATCACCCCATAAAAATTCAGGTCAGTTTAACTTACAAGACTTTTCAACTTCTAAAAACACAGGATAACTGAATTTAGGATCAACAACTGGCGATATCTCTTTTCCCATTCAGTATAACAGGGGTTTCTCTCTCAGTTCCTGGGAAGTGACACACCTACTCTCTAGCAAGTGTTTCTCAGGGTTTAGGATAAATATATATATATATATATATATATATATATACACTGCCCTTCTGTAACTTTCCAATCACTTCTAATTTAAACAAATAAATAAACAACAAATGTATGTAGTAGGCACATTACAACTGTTCAGAATAGCTACAAAGTCAAGGCAGACCTATTCCTAGTTGGCCTAGATAACATGTTTAAAGTTCTGTGATCTCCTGTGCCTCATTAATCAGATACGATTTTCTACGATTGTCAGCTGAGCTGAACTGCCCACTTGTCTTCCACAACAGCATTCAAGTTTTCTGACTGGGCTCTGCAAAGTCCTGTGTCCTTTCCTAGAAAGGGATTTCCTTTTCTCTCTCTTCCAGTTCAGTGCTACTGAGTCAACCACTATCTGTGAAGCTTTCAGCAGAATTTGATATATGAAAAAGGGATTATTCCTGTCTACAATGAAAAAGTCAATAAAGAAGATACAAGAAACACGCTGTGTGCAGGGCTGCTATTCAGTAAACAACTAGAACACTTTATATTTTTTTAGGCTAGAACACTTTTTATTTTTTAGGCTACTTAAGAGTCTATAATGCTTTTTCCCCCTCAAAATAAAGCAGTGAATTAGTGTATGGAGAACGCAAGATGAACCTGGCATGACAAACATCATCTGAGCAACAAGAAACCAATCATCCCACAACAGATCCATCATGTTCTGCAAGCAGAGTGCAAGTCTCATACAATTAGTTCTCAGTTGTGACTATCTCAGGATAAGGATATATCACCAGCATCTGTATAGAACACAGTCAGTCCTCTACTCTGTGATTGATTATGCCAAACATCTGGCTAGCTTGATCTGTAATTTCACAGAGAAGCTGAAATATATGTCAACATAACTAAAGTGCCTCCCCTTCAAAAGAGCAAACTCCCAGTGGAAGCCTAGAACAACGTAGGGTCAGATTCAGCAAGGCAGTTCCTTTGCTAGAATGGGCTTGCTGGCAACCTCCACAGATACTGACTGGCTTGTGTAACAAAATCTCTCTGGATGCTAAACAGAACTTCAAAGACAGACTGACTTGTACATCACTAGTCAATAATCCAGAGAGTAAGGCCAGCTTCCGTAGTAATTTGTGTATTTTGGTAAATCATAAACATCATAAAAGAGAAAATAATCTTCATCCATATTCCTTAGCATTTTTAATTCCACTTACAACTTTGAACTACTCTTCACATGCACATAAAAGCTAACTCTTTCAGCTGTCAGGTACAAAAAAAGCCAGATTGATAAGGATGAATGCATGTGCAATAAAAAAAATTCCACGAAACATAAACCAAAAATCAACTGTAAGTACCATAATATGAGATTACTGTAGCAGCTCTAGTACATATACAAGCTCCTAAGTCCATTTTAACACTTCAAAGCTACTCAAGTTATACATTTTCATGACACTAAACCCTTTGCTATCACATTCATCCCCCTTTTTGAGACCTGAGAGATAGAAAGATACAGAACACAGCAGAATCTTTCAGAACTGTATCAGCAGTGAAAGAACAAAAAAGAAAAAGCTGAATTTGCCACAAGTAGGGCTGACAACTAGACACAGCCATTATCTTTCTAGGTCATTTTGTTAATACACCACCTGCAATAGTGCACTGTAAGTACAGAAGTCCTGTTTTCCATTAATGCACTCCCAGAGACTATCATACTTCTGTCAGCCCTCCAGCCCTCCTGAAACTATAGCTTTTATCGACTGTCTCCAGTCTTCGGTAACAGAAAGAGAATATTCCTCCAACTCTGAAACTTACAAAACAGCTGTAAGATTACAAAATTGTAAATAATTGTTGTTTCTGCACCTCCTGAAGAGCAAGGAGGTAAATTCCTGCTCCTCCTCCATTATGACTCCTGGACAAGTTCTGAAACTTGACCAATGATGAAGCTATGCTAAACCCAGCAGGTACAAGAAAGGAGAGAGGGGGGGGAAATGTGTTTGAAATAAAGGGTAGACACCTTCTCTCCCTCTCTTGCAGTGTATCTACTGAGCCTCAATAGCCTGCACCGGTAATGGCAGCAAACTGAGCTGGAATCTCAAAAGAACTCAAAGACAGGTAAAAATGAGAACAGTGAATACACACAGCAGATATCAGCTGAGCACATTAACTGCAGAAGGAAAGAGGAATGGTAGGTCAGTGGGTCTTATACACCCTGAAAATGTGGTGTAAACATGCCTTCATATGCAGCACTGTAATCATCAGCCTGCAATAAAAAAACCAAACCAAAACCAAAAAACCCAACCAAACAAAAACCCCCAAACAAACAAACCAACCCAACAAAAAGCAAAAAAGGGCAGTCTCAAACTATCTGCAACATTTAGGAAAGAAGAGATTTTTAATATTCTTTCAACACTTCTTAGCTGACAAGTTCTTGCTGCGTCACTAACAACCACTTGAAACAAAGCTTTCAGTTGACTTATGTAAGGCCCAGCTCTTTTGATGGCATTTTCTGAGTGCAACATACCTTACATTCCAAGCAGTGGTGAAGTCGGGGTTCAGCAGTAGCAGGGTACACGTGATATCTATCAGCTCTAAAACGATGGAACAAGAGACATTAAGATTAGTAATGATTTGCACACAGCACTGATCTCTCTGCAGACCTTTACTCCCTCTCATTCCCTCAGTCTCTCTGCTATGAGCTGCTGTACCTCTGTAAAATACTGTTCTTATTCCAGAAATGAGAGAGCATTAATTAATTGTTAATTTAAGAGGAAGCAAGATCTGCCATACCCTCCCTTTCATTATTTAAAATAATGAACTGAGTATGCCCTCAGAAAGGAAAAATCATAATATGAAATCCTTGATTATTCAGTGATTTTAACTAAACACACTATATATGAGAAGCAGAGAATTCTTCAAAGAAAATCCAAAGATTTTAAAATACTAGAGAAAAATAAAAATATACCCTACTATTTTAGAGCAAGTCTGAGCTGCAGATGGCTGCCATATATCATACTGTTACAAAAAATACACACACTATTAAAAAACCTATAGCTAAAAAATAAAACACCACAGCTATGAATGAGGATTACAGAAATACTCCCTATTAAACTGTACAGGAAACACTTTAAATGAAGCACTTCAGAATGAAGTTTTAAGACTAATTCAATAAAAAACCCAAAGCAAAAACCAAAACATTTGCTTGCATCCCTGCATTTAAGCACTGTATACTGTAGATTTATGTATTACACATATTTTTAACTATGTCATAAAACTGGAATGTGACTATACAAGCCTTTACTGTAAATTAAACTTGGCTACATTCTCTCCTAATCACCCTGCATTTAACATACTAATTAGGTCATACTTCAGGTGATTTCCAGCAAATAAGAGGTACTTCATTCCTTGAAGGAAAAAGAAAAGGATGGTATCTCATGCAAACAGATCTCTGGTTACTGCAGTCAATATGATGGCAAAATGAACTGTTAAGAAATTCCACAGTAATGATACATAAATTCAAAACGCAAAGGGACTTGGCTTCACATATCACTGTGTGTCTGATGGATCATTTATGTCCAGCAAAGAAATTTTGTGTTTTCCATTATGTTCTTCCTTATGAGGAACATGCTAAGCCACCATATAATGCAAGGGGTGATGGGGGGCATGGTGGGGAATTCTTTAGTGTACTTGACTTTGCACTAAGCTGTAATGTTTTGAAGTGTCTCAAGGAACGAACTTAACTTTCTATTTTCACAAGTTAAACCTCTCTTTGCTGCCAAGGAATAAATATTTTTCATATATAAAAAAATGCACATTCTTCCTAATTTGCTGCCTGAATGTACAAATATTATTCCTTGGTTTACCCAATTCCTGAACCAGCAAAGTATTTAAATACCCATTTAATTTTATGCCACTGACTATCCCAATTCTTAAGTAATCCCAAGATTACTCACATAAACAAAATCAAACATACATAAAATTAAACATCTGCTAAGTGTTTTGTGGCTACTATTTCAATTTTACATTCAGAAATTAGTTTGGAACATTTACCAAAGCATAATTTTTATAAGGAGGTATAGTTAAAATTGTGGGCTGTGATTGTTTCATGAACATTTTCCATTTTACCTAAAACAATGCTTTTAGTAATTATTAGGTACTACCACTGTACATGTTATATGCACATCAAGCAAAAGTTTATTATAGCCTATTTCAGTTTTTTGAATACTTCTCCTAAAAGCTTTTCAAAGTCAACTTCGAACAACACAGCTTGTTTCATCATGATTTCCAGTTAATATGACCATTCTGGTAATCTCAAAGGTCTGTAACAGCACTCAATCAAGTCCAACTTAAACAGAACTTGTTTGCATTTGTCCATTTGCCCATCACACAGGTGCACTTCATCCTGATTATTATTATTATCAAAGGAAAGATGCAGATAAAAGGAAAATCTCCAAGTAAAATCCAGTTCCTTCATGTCAGTGTTCTTTGATGTAAGTAACAGATGAAGATTCATGAAGTGTGGATTCTGAGCCAGAGATGTGAAATGACAATTTAGTAACCTCTAGACCACTTTTCAATAGAAAAATGGCACAATTTAGTAACCTCTGAGCCACTTTTTATTAGGAAGTCTTATGATGGATCTGGCACACAATGATAGTACTTGCCAACTATTCCCCCTGTGTCAGTAACAAAACCCAACATCTTTTATTTACAATTTAAAAGTACTTTATACTAGATATGTTTCAGGCAAACTACTGCATTATAGGTGCTCAGGCTGAACATGTCCTTTTGCATATTAAAGATTCCCCAGCTGCAAAAGGACAAATAAAACAGTATGGTTTTAGCTCACCTTTAAATATGGTTGCATACAGTTTTTTAGATATTCTGTGAGTAGTTTGTAACAATTTCACAAAATCATCTTGACGTAACACAAATAGTATGCATGTATAAATTTAAAAAATACTGGAGAAAGGATAAAACATATTGTAAAATTTAGATATCTAAACTCAAATAACAGCAGGGGGATCAGTCATGATTCTGGATTCCAAGTATCCAAAAGAAACTGTAATTAAACATCTGTGTCACTAACCTATCAATGAATGACTATAAAGCACCTCCTTCTTCCAGGATCCTGTCAGAAAAAATATCAGACATCTGAAAGCAGACACTTAAATCAGCACCCTGTTCTCTGCTGTTCTATTTTAAATGGCTTACAGTGACTCAAAACAGGAGAGGTGAGTAGAGACTACATCTGCAATCACTGATTATAACAAGCTTCAACAGAAGATACAATTGAGTTCTGAAGTGGTAATAGACAAATCAATTTCTTTACTGGATGCAAAAGAAAACAACTACCCTGATAAATTCCAAGTGTGCACTTTTAATTCTCTCCACCACTGCAGCTCAGTTTCTGCTCAAACCTTTTATCAAATGTGAAACTCAATTATGGTAAAACATACTAAACTCCATTACAAACAGGGTTTGAACATGAAGGACCTGACTGTGTTTTACAGTGGTTACAGAAAACTTCAGCAGACATGAAAATGCTGCAGATCACCTCTTCTCACACATCTGAAACTAGCTTTTGTAAATGAAGAGACAAAACAGAATGGAGTTTCATTTTCAAAAGAAAGCCAGACAAGTTGCAGGCACTAGTCTAAAATCCATGCTACTGCAGTATTCACTGACAGAGTGCTCTGAGCTGCATTTTGAGAGGAAGGGTTGTGCAAAGTTTCACCTGAGGGAAGCAGAGGCCTGCAGACACCATCCCTGTGGCATTGGCAGATGTGACAGCATCACAACAAAGCACCTGCACTGGTGTGACTGGAGCAGGGTGCCAGAACAGAGGTAACGGCTATCAGCTGTCTTCAGACACCCAAAAATGTGACATAGATTTCAATGTTTGTAGTTTGGCTTGAAACAAGAAGTTTTTCTCTGCACAGAAATTTCAATGGGTAGATGTTACAGTAAAACCTGAGACCAAAATGAAGCCACCCAGCTGAAGATCTGCAGTGTAATAACAATATACATCAAAAACTCCTACCTCAGACCTCCAAAAGCACTGCAATGACAACACTGGTGTTGCTAAGATTGCCCGTGCTAGTAGGTTCAACTCCTTAAATGCTAAAGTTTGTATTTAGCTATGTAATTCCATGTATTAAAGTTCTGTTCACTGAATTTTGTAGTCGTCTGCATTACAAATTTCAAATTTGGCATGTCACAATCACCAGTTTCTATGAGAACTGAATAAATCAGCAGCTGGCTGGTAGCAGTGATCAAAAACATCCTGGTCTTAACAGGTCCAACCATAAACCACAAAGACCAAGAAGAAATGGAAGTTACTTATGTTAGCAATACACATCCTCTAGAAAGAGTCTTTTAAAGATGTCTGTTATGAGAAAAAAACATTCAAGAAAATAAATTATGTACAAATAAAAAAATAAAGGGCAATGTAAAATTTTTAAAGTCCACATCATGACATGACATCAACCCTCTAGGAGGAGTGTGGGAAACACAATGACACAAACAATCTGTTAGATAAAAGTAAAACACAATTGATGGGTCTGTCATACCCAGCAACACATGAAAACACTTCAACTTCTTTAAGCTACTCTTTTGAAGGTAATTACTTCTAAGGATCAAGCCAGTGCACTGTTACTCTAACATCACTCAAGGTGTACAGCTAGCACTGGAAGACTCTGTGTTGCCAGGAGAATGGGTTCCTCCTTGTCATGATCTGCCTTGTCTGCCATTTCCAAAATGCTTGCATTATATATCCATATATTTCTAATAAGAAATCAGTGTGTTTAGCAAATCTAGAGCCCACCATCAGGCAGACAACACAAAAGAATGCAACACTCTCTGCCTTAAGAATGCTCCGACTCCAAGATCCACTAAAGACCTCAATCTTCTTTCTCTGTATCTCTCCAAAGGCAAAAGAAGCTTAAGTGCACATTTACAGATCTGACCAACACCACCTGACTGTGCCATACACTACACTTTAATGAGCATCAGTGCATATCTGGCTTCATCCACTTTAAGTGAAACAGAATACAGCAATAAAACACTAAAGAAAAGTAGATATCAAAGGAGAAATGCTACTGGCCACATATTATTACAGACCTACTCTAAAAACTTACCTAGCAGTAACACCAAGTAGTACACCATGTTAGTTATGACTAGGCGCTAGAGTCTGTACCAGATGTATGCTAACATCCCACTATTTAAAACATAATTCTTTAACTCTCTGTTTCATAAAGCAGCCAGGGAAATTGGCTTTGCTACAGCTGCAATCAACACAACTGAATGAATGGTGGCTGTTTGTTTTGCTTCAGGAGGGGAAGACAATCCCACACATGTTGAAGCAAAATGGACACAGTCAGTGCTTTATGGACAGGTTAGTTACAAGTAAACAGAAAAAAATTAAAATATGGTAACAGTCCAAAACTGAAACCCAGCAGCATGTGAGATATTAAAGATCTGAACTCTGTGAATGGTCACAGGGTGCTCTTCAACAGAACATATATCCCTCTTTCTGAGGGCTATGAAAAATACCATAGTAGGTAAAAGATACTAGAAAGAAGTCTCTAAAAGAAAAAAAAAAAAAAAAAAACAAACCAGCAGAAATAAGACACTCAGAAGCCCAGCATAAGAACATCCTCTATTCCAACTGCTACTTAGAAGATACTGCAACAATAAACAAAAAACTTGCTTCATCAACTAGTTACTCATTCTTATTCTAAGAAGGATACTTTATAAGCAGTCAAGTACCTCCTATGTCACACCTGTTCGTAATTCTTTATTTTGATTTTTTTAAAGAACATATACAAAAGAATTTTTCATACAAGTTAAACTAAAAAACAAAACAAAGAGATGAGAAAGGAAATAAAACTTTACAATTATCAAGCTGTAGGGACTAATGATTTCTGGTAGCTCTGCATCTGAAACACACTGCACTCATTTCTTACAGTAGATATATACATCATCCCATTTTTCTTTGACTCAGGAAAACAGGAGAAAATTCCTTCTGAACTAACATCACTTCCTCAAAGAACTCATTGAAGTTGTCTGTCTCTAACCTTTCCAGTTTGGGCAAGAGAGAAAGAAATTTTATTTTCAAATTACCCTAAACTCATTCAAGTTAAGAGGCACAATCCAAAGCCTGCTCTCCTCAGTAACCACCATTTCTTCCAGAACAGGTTAAATTGGCATTAGGAAGGGTAAATGATCCAGACAAGGGCATTGAGTGCACCCTCAGTCAGTTTGGGGATTACACCTCTGTGGGTGGGAGTGATCTACTGGAGGGTAGGAAGGCTCTGCAGGGGGATCTGAACAAGCTGGCGGTCATGAAAGCCGGGGCATCTTGGCTTGGATCACAATGGTGTGGCCAGCAGGACCACATCAGTGACCATCTCCATGTACTCACTGAGACATCAAGGTGCTGGAGTGAACCCAGAGAAGGGCAAATGGAGCACAAGTCTTATAAAGATGAGCTGAGGGAGCTGGAGGTGTTTAGCCTGGAGAAAAGGGGGCTTGGGATAATCTCATTGGTCTCCAAAACTACATAAAATGAGATTGTAGCCAGGTGAATGTCAGTCTATCTTCACAGGTAACAAACAACAGGATGAGAGAAAATGGTCTCAGGCTGTGCCGGGTGAGATTTAGGTTAGACGTGAGGAAAGATTTCTTCACTGAAAGCATTGTCAAAATTGAAACAGGCTGTCCAGGAAGTGGTAGAGTCACCATCCCTAGAGGTATTTTGGAAGTCATGTAAACACAGCACTTAGGAACACGGTTTAGTGCTGGACTTGGCAGTGTCAGGTTATGGCTGGACTCTGATCTTAAAGCTCTTTTCCAAACTAAATTATTTTAGGATAAGTAAGAAATGTGTACTAAAGATCACATCATATACTCTTCTCCAACTCAGAACTTACCATCCTTGTTCAGCCACTGTTTTCTCTGTCTGTAGAGGAGAAGTTTATTGTGGACATATGGCAAAAGAAACTTCACACACCAGCTCTCCACACCAAGCTTGTTTTCTACCAGGACAATAGGGCTCCGGTTATATCTGGCTTCAGGGCAGGGTATTAATCCAATTTCATCTCTTAAAAAACAGAAAGAAATATAATTAAGCTTATTTCAAGTAGGTAACAATTATTTTTCTCAATACAGAAATGCAATGGCTGGCAATGCTTCCCAACCAAACATTCCCCCATACTTTTTCCTTGTCTTTGCTGAAATCTGTAATCAGAAAAGTTTTATTTGATTTTCACAAAGATATGAAATGATGAAGGCCCCATTTTTTCTGTTTTTAGACTACTACCCAATCAGTTTAACTCAGCTTAATCAACATGAGCAGCCCTGGTTTTGCAATAAATACACAACAGAGCTGTAACTGCTGTTTCGGCAAGAGAAACAGAACATGCTAACTAGTACAGGCACCTGACTGACCAAAAGCTACCCAGGTGTGCTCTGCACCAGGTGCTCTGAAACTAAGAATCACACAGAAGAATATGCTCACTTCCACATGTCCCATTTTTCACTGTCCTATGCAAGGCAGGATGATCAACAGGGGGAAGATTTGAGACACAGAGGCCAGTCTGATTAGATGACAACTCTGTACAAGAAATTTAAGCCTTTAAAACAACAACGACAAACATGACCATTTGTACCAGCAAACAAAGCAGAAGAGACTCAGTTGTTCAGTTTCAATGGGTCATACCATATTTTACTTTTTGTCAGATTTTTCTAGCATGCTGAATAGCAGCTTTGGCAGCTTCTTAGAAATAAACACAGCTTATCAAGGATTCACACCTGTTTAGACATAAAGCAACATTATTTTCTTTCGAATATGCATAATTTCTCCACCAACTCCCATTCAATGGAAAAAAATTGTTGCTAAAGAGGAAAATCCTCATATCTCACGCAGGATAAAAAAGATTTTTTGCTATCTCATAAAACATTTTTCCATCTTAAGTCTTCTTAATACAAGATTTACAGATATACGGCAAGTGTCAGCTCCTAAACCCCAACTCAATTATCTTAAATAAAATTTATTACTGGGTACTCTGAGTGTGCTGATTTAGTTCTCTGTCCTCACTGGACTATTACTGAGATAATCAAAAGCGACACAGTATGCTTGTTTAAGAATGCATTTGCTTATTCAGAGAACAGATTTGATCTTCCATACATCACAAGCTGCAAAAAACAGGTAAGGTGAACTCAAGGTAAAACACTTGCAAATCACATGGCTCTGTCTCCAAACACACACGCAGGTCCCTTTTGTTTCCCCAGTCAGCTGAGAAGAGAGAGAAGAAAAAAGCATTCCTCTACCCCAGTAAAAGCAAGAAATGGGTATCAAACCGAGAACCTTATATATTCTGCTCTATTTAACACAAGCTAAGCTCTTCAAGAAGCAAGATTAAACTTAAAATGACATTCCAGTCTGCTTCTTTCAACACAGTGTCTTAACAGCCTGAAGTTTGTATGTATCGCTGGTCTTTCTTTTATGAATGCTAAACCCAGTCCTTGGCAAAATGTTGCCTGGCCTTGCACACAGGGACATGAAAGTCTCCAAAAGCAACGAAGACGCAGTCAGACACTGCTTGGCTAATTAACTCTCTGAATTAACATAGGAACCTACCAGCTGTAACTCACAAACAGTATACCAAAGGCAAACAGCAAGCAGAGGAAAAAAAAACCCACAAAACAAATGTCCACACCTTTACTTATTACCAAATGGAAGAAGTCTGACTTGGGTGAACTAAGTTTCACAATACTGCTTTGAACACACCAAAATGACAGACAGGTAGAGTTTGCACAAAGCTGACAAGTGGGTAGGTGTACCCACTTGTGCTGGAAAAGAGGTGAGTATGGGACAAAAGTATGGTAAGTAAACAGGAACATTATGCATGTAGCAGAATCCCTATTTTCAGTGAAGCTAGGCAGTTCCCATGTAAAATAATTCAAACCTGGATCTGCAACACGTTGAATTCAGGATATCACCTGTCAGGAACTGCAGCTGGCCAGCACCAGAAGACAAGATGAAGATATGAAAACACCTGGCCAGCAGAGCTACAGCCTGGTGCTCCTGAGGCACAGAGGCACCACAGCAAAGGGCTCACAGCCTACATTGGCCTGAAGAGTCCCATTTCAAGTATTTTCAACCACTTCACAAATCTAGCAGACAAGACTATTACTTTTTCTATTTTGAGAGATAAAGTAGCAGCAGCTTGTGCTTTTTCATTTGAAGCATGTCACAGTGCATCAGTCTCAGTATGCACAGCTCTTGCAGCCTACTTTCATCTCTGAGATTGCATCTATGAAAGGAAATTACAATAGCAGCAAATTCTTCAAAAACACCATCTCCAAGTTTGCTACCAATAAAGAATCCTGGCAGAGGAGTGGGAACTATGAAAAAACCAGAACATTCATTCATAAATACTGGCCATTTACAGCACATTATGCTTCACATCCTAAAAATGAAGCTTCAAGGCAAAACACAGCCTTTTTTTAAACAGCATCCATATGCTGCATTTTAAAACCTGGCCACCCACCAAATTGCTTACTACGTTTGGAGAAACATGAGGGTATTTACTTTAATCTTTTCTTGTTAAGCAAAAGGATAAATTAAGTGACATAGAATTTTCCTATGCCATTGTTTAGCTTATCACTTTCTGGAACAGATTAATAGGTCACTACCTCAGAGACTGCAGTTTCCACCTGACATAAATACACTTCACTTAAATTAGGAAGTTTTTATTCCTTATGTGCTACCTTATTTGCCATAACCAACATGAAGCTTGCATATAGATTGAAAGATAATTCTGTAGTTTGTGTCTTAAAGGCTGGGGAAACATTCTGTGAAACAGAAGTACAGAGGGCACTTAAAACAGGGTCTCAAGGCTGGTCAACAACACTGAAAAATAAAACAGACCATCTGCCCCCAGATTGCTGGATAAATCTGATTGTCATAAGATAACAATTACTGTGGTTTGCATTTTCATAGTCATTCTGGCTTCCTCAAACCAACACACAATGAAAAGCAGTGGCATTTCTACCAACAGATACGGATTTGAAGGTGGTGCATCCATCACACTGCTCTGTTTCTGCAAAAGTGCAATTCAGGAGGCTTCAGTCCTAAGCTTTGTTCCCACCAGCATCAGTGCTCTGCTCCAGGCAGACACAGAACCCGCTGCCTCCTGTGGGGCTCGGCAGGGCTGGCCCATCCGCAGGCAGGCTCAGCCCCATACCGAGTCCCCGATGGGTTTAATCCTGCCAAACACCGAGTTCAGAGAGAGCTCATTAACAACTTTTCTTTGAAAATGTATCTGTCTGCGGACCCCTGGCTGGTTTCCATGACGCGCTGCGTTTTACCGGGGGGGCGGTTGTGGCCGCCGGGCTGCGGCCGCGGCCACACCAGTCGCCACGGCTCAGGCTCCCGGAGCGAGTCCAGGGGAAGCCGCGGCGGCAGGAGAGCACCGAGGACAGGGACACGGCTCCCCGCCCCAAGCAGGCACAAATGCCACCGCGGCCGCCCGGAGCCGACCCTCTCGCTCGGAGGAGACCTGGCTAGTCCCCGCGGCCGCTCACGGCGTGACCTTGGGCCCGGGCCCGGCCCCAGCCGGCCGCGCCGGGACCCACACCCCGCCCGCCGGGGGCCGCGGAGCGCGCACGGACCGGAGTGCAGGCAGCTCTCCCTCCGTGCCGCCCAGCCGCGGCCGCACTCACATGTGTGGGTTCCGCTGGAAGGCGTTGCGGATGTCCTTCACGACCCGCTGTACCAGCACCGCCACCTCCTCCGGCGACTCGGCCATGTTCCCACAGGCGGCGGCGGGAGCGCTTCCGGGGCAGCGCGGCCGCAGCGGGCGCGGGGCGGTGCCCGGGCGCGGCCAGAGGCGCCCGGTGCTCAGACGTTATTCAATCGCTCCGTGCGTTTGTTGTGTCAGAAATCGCGCTAGGCCGCGTAGCTTTGAAAGATAAGCGTTGTGCTTATAGCTTCTCTTGACTGCCAGCAGACATGGGAGCGCTTGTCTTCAAGGCGGAATGCGAAGAGGCGACTGTAATTCTGGACCGTAACTTATGTATTTGCTTGTCAGTAGAAATTGTATGCAATGTATTTACAAAGCATTAACCGTGCGTAGTTGATTTGTTTCTAATTTGAAAGCTTGCAATGTCGTCATCATCTGCTTCATCATTGCCTTCCCCCCCCCGCGGCAAGAGGCCTAGTAGACCCTTCCTATTCTCCTTAAAAAAGAAAATAAAATAAAATGGCATATGGGACATATTGTGGGGCCTTCTGAGACCCAATTTTGAAGAATTAAGAATTTTAGGAAAGCTAAGATGATAAATTAGATGTTGCTGAGTTAGCAAAAGTAGATAAATAGGCTCTGCTCAATCTTAGACAAGATGTCCAGGATCTAGTAACTCATTGTTTGTCAACTTTATGTTGGGTAGCTGCACTTATGAAAAACAGAATGTGATAAACAGATTTCAGGGACACAAAAACAGTTGCAGACTTCCCGTACTTGAGGAATCCATTGAACACAGGAAAACTGCAGGATTCATTTGTCACGTATGCACTGCAAAGGTAGAAAGGTCAGAATGAAAAAGACTTTTTTTACTTCTTCATTTTGGAGACCCCTCCCCAAAAAGGACCCCCGACTCATTTCAGGGAACAAAACTACGCATGCTTAATAGCCTTTTTGCCAATTAGCATACTGGAGCAGAGGAAGTGACAGGGATATGAAAATGCATTCATACTTCGTGTATTCAAGACTTCTGTAAATAAAAGGGCTTTGTAATACCTGTGATTTTTGCAGTCCGCATTAGGGAATTATCCCACGTACTGCCCGGCCCGTTGCAATAAACATACACTTTCTAACTGTAGACTCTTAGAGAGTTTTTGTCCATCTCAGTTGGATATCAATATTAGATCGATATTCATATTTTAGTAAATCACTTCTTAATAGCCAATATATTAAGTGGAAAAAATCAGACTAAATAATGTTGGCTTCGGGGAATTTTGTCTCTGCTGTTCCAGGTTTTCAGTCACTTCGTAGAATGTATAGACACTGTTTTTATGAGTGTGGTGTCTAAATTTGTTGAAGCAAACTGATACATTCTGGATGTCAAATAGGCAAAAATACAAATATGAGGAAAAGTGTTGCAACACTTGGTGACCATTGGGCGATATTTTTAGCTGAAAAATACAAACTGTTTTTTCAAAATAGCTTAGATTACTGTGTTCAGCATAACCCGGAATTTTTAATTTTTGCCTATTTGCCTTGCAGGAAAGGACTAAGTTGGTTTTATGTGATGGACAGTATACCTTTTCTGACTCACTGCCTGCTGACTTTGTCCTGTGCAATTTGTTTGTTCAGTCTGGGAACACAGTAACTGAAATAGTTCTAGCTATGAGGTTGGTTTGAGTTGGGTTTTTGTTGTTGGAATTCTGTTAAGAGGTTTTGGTGAATTAGACCTAAATTAAACAACTTTCAGATGTCATTAATCATGACAAAAATACTCTGTGGATTAAAAGCTGAATTTTTGTGTTTGTGATGGGTTGGGGTTTTGGTGGTTTTTTGGTTTTAGTATTGGGTAAAAGTGAAAGTCAACCATAACAATGCAAAGTTCTTAAAGTACTGAAAATTGATATAAAACTACTAACGTACTTAAAGGTTGCAAAGTAGTTATTTAGAATTGTTCAGTCAACTGACAATATACTGTCTATGACTTCATGCATACCTTTTAAATAGGAATGAATATTAAATTGCTATTCCCATTTAAATGTCATAATAAAATTTATTTTAATTTTACATCTTAGCAATTATATATGTTGTCAAAGCTTGTAAGGTGTTAATATTGCACATGATACTTTATAGTAGCTTCTGGGAGTGATTATTGAATTGTCACCCAAGAATGCTTACTTGCTGTAATTTTGGGGAAATTATAATAATTTATTTCAGAAAATACTCTTTTGTTACATTTCACATAGGGCATAAACTGTAGAAAATAGACTGTAATTAAATAGTCAGGAATTATCTTTCTGTTACATGCAGAAATTTCCCTGAGTAGTCCATTCCTATGTCATCTGCGGCAGTCTCAAAAGTATTGGAAACTATTTGCTTGAGGATTTCTTCTCTCATGGGTACAGAATAATATGTCCTTCTAACTATCTAAAGTGATATAACAAACTCCTAGTGCATTAAAATTGCCTTAATAAATGCCTAAAAGGTTAAAACTTTGCAATTTAGATCCACTTCACCAAGTGTGAAATGTAGTTGTTAATTTGTTCATGGGCACCTTCACAAAATGAGTAAAAATCTTGGCTTGTTTCTGTGCCCCCCAACAATGTTAATTTGTTAGAGCTTTATAGACAAGTCCAACTGAGTTCAATGCAATTGATTTCAGTATTAAATTTTTTGTGAAAGTGTCTCACAGCTGGTACTAGTTGTTCCTCCTTTGTGAGAGTGAAAACAATTGCATGGGGAAATGGGCACATCAGTCTTAGTGATTTCCCATGGCCTAATATTTTTCTAAGTAGATCGCATTGCATGGCCAACACGAGTGAAAGTGTATCACCACTGTCCTTGCTTTTCTATTTATTAAAAAGATTGTTTGAAATTTTGACAGGCATGGTACAAATGCAGGAGTTCGCAGCACATTTTTTCATATAATGAAAAGCATGAGTCTTCAGATTTTTCAGTGATGGTTCTTTAACATCAGGGAACGTGGTGGGTGCATGTATGGTTTTATAACATTTATAACCATTGTGCTTGTGTTTGCTTCTTGGGTTAGCAGACAGAAAGATTTCTGCTGTTTGCAACAGATGCACCTGCGGTGACTGAGCTAACAGTACTTTGGTTCAGGCCGTGCTGACAAACAGGCTTGGCTGAGATCAGCCCTGATGTGCAAACCCAGCCAGCTTGTGGGAGGTCACATCTTATTGGGGACTAGTGCCTGAGCCAGAACTGCAGTGCCTTGTCTGGTATGGAACTGGGTGGAATGAAGAATTGCCACATTTTACACCTGCACACACACCAAAGGGGTGTTTGACTGCAAGGCTGTCACTTCTCACTACAAGTGTCTACAGCCACCAGAGCCCACTGAGCTCTTCAGCACTGAGAAGTCTTGGGCAGGGATGCTTCTCAGGGTTACCTCTCAAGAGTGACAGATTGCCTTACCCAGCATTTGATGTCTACAATGGGGGATGATACAAAAAGGTCTAAAACTGTATTGTAGACAAGCCAATTATTTGTCATGCAGTACAATTGCAAACATTATATTAATTAATTATTTAGTTAATTATATTAACTAAATGTGGTAGCAGAGAGGATTGGAAAATACTATTAAAAATAATACTGGTTTTTAGCCTTTATCCTGAAACTGGAGAATGTCTCACTCTGGCTTTCCAAATATGTGACTTGTACTTTTTTTAACCTTTCTTCTTGCCATGCTTTGGCACTAGGAGGCTGACCTCAAAAGACTAGGATATAAATGAGATTCTTTTCAATGTATTTGATACAAGGAAATACAGAAGAAGCAACTGTGCCACCTCATTTGTTATAGCTCAGAAACTGAAGTGCACACATCTGTGAGGTCTGTTTATAGCTTTAACTAATAACACCTGCATCTTCATGTCCTTTAGGTTTAGTTTATTCAGCAAACATAACATTTAAATGTGCATTTTCCATTGAGAAGGTTAAATGCAAATTCAATTAAAGTAGGTAGCTTTTCCTCTTTGTATAACAGACTAAATATACATTCACTCTATGAATAATCTTTTTTTTTAATGTGTGTACAGAAAACAAGGTTTTTCAAATGTAGTAGGCATGGCTGTGTATTTTTCTGGGTCAGATCTGATGGCTCATAGGAATGTCACTAAGGCAAAATGAGAAATATGTATGTATCATTCCATGCTGGCTTTATTTCTCTGCTTCTACTGGAGAGAAATACAGTTCAGTTATGCTAAACAAAAGCATTCATAGAGAAATCTTTCTCCAAGGAACTGTAGTCAGCTGGGCTGCAGTTTCCACAACAACAACACCTCAAGACTATCTTGGCTTTTTTCTTCTGAGTTACTTGGTGGCTCTCCTAAGGTCAGTGAATTAAGGTATCAGGTGAAAGCCAGTACAGTTAGACGTATTAGACACGTTTTTATTAATGAAACCAAACCAGTTCAGCAGCCTAACTCTAAAGTAAAACATATTTTGATTCATTATCACCTATACATTTTACATTTTTTGCTAGAAAACTTTATGTAAACGAGCTGTCATTTTTATTAAGTTGACTACAAAGGTGTGTTATGTAATGATGTTCTTATTTTTAGAAGCATTTATATATCTGAAGTACAATAATTCAAAAGTGTCAGGCTTCTACGATTTCTGAAGTGTTTTCTGTGAAAAACTAAGATTCAAGAGCATTCTTAGAATAGAATCAAGAAGAGACTAGACTTGTACATCAGGTGTGTGTAGGACTTGCCCCTGCTTGTCTTCACAAACCCAGTTCCATTAATACTCACATGGATGCAAAGTAAATTCATCTACTTGTGAGAATATGTCCTAACCCAACTTTTATTTTGAAGTCATGTAACTTACTGTGTTTGGGTTTGCTTATGTTTATCTGAGTGTTAAAGCCGTCACACAGATTAGTAATATAGTAAATATGAAGGATATTAGTGAACCTTCTGTCGGTGCAAGATGTTTCCAAAGTGACAGATTCTGTGTTGCACTGAACTGTGTAATGAATGTGACAAACTTTCCACACATTAAAAAACAATGCTGTAAATGTCTGCTTAAAATACTGAACACTACTTAAAACTATTCCTTAGCAACACTGTCATTCTTTACAGAAGACAAGTGTTTAAACCAAATAATAATGGAATTATTTTATTCTTACTTAGACTTAGTGATCTGACATACTTACTGTCATTTTATACAATTAATACAGTGGTTATCCATGCCTAAACTTCTTATGAAACATCTTCCTGTTCCCAAGTGTTAGGAAAATGTGGTAGGAATATGTGAGTGGTGCTAAAGTGTAGTGGGGGAGCCCTTTAATTTTGTTTCATTTAATTGAGATGATGTCACAGTTGTTTTGACTTCACTTCTCATGCGAGACTGAAAGCCCCATTTCAGTTTAATTATCTGACTCATAGAAAAAGCACTTAATACTCATTGCAGAAAGGAGAGGTTAGAAGTTTCTCAAGTCCAGGACAAACAGAGATAGCACTTGGATTTCTAATGCGTAGTATTTCCTGCATTCCTTTTGTGGTAAATCACAGCAATACAGTGCCATTTCTAAATGCAAAAAAAGAAGAAACAGCTGTGTTCTGCTGGAACAGCAGTTCTTACTGCAGTTGTAGTAAACTGATTAATATTAGAACTTGACCTCGTTCTCCCACCCTTTTAGTACTGTGGCTTAACCGTGTTATGAGGCTGTGGTTTTGGAGTAACTCCTCAGTGCTTGCTTTGAGCAGCAGTCACTCCAGGGAAGATACTAAACGATATTTTAATGTAATCTGAAGGGGAAAAAAAGGATTAAAAATGCAAAGGCTTATATGATAAAAAGCGCTTGCACTTCATTTATTTTGTTTTAACGTCCTGAGTTTGGCTGTAGCTGCAGGAAAATGATTGTATAGGAAGGCAGGAACGATTTACAGGATTAGCACGGGAGCGGGTCCTGGAGCTCGGCCGGGGACAGCAGGGGGCGCGGTGACATTATCCTTATCCTGGCGCTTCGGTGACGGAACCCACCTGCGTCTGCGGGGATCGAAGGAAGGAAGTTGCGGAAGGAAGTTGCGGAAGGAAGTTGCGGAAGGAAGGAAGGAAGGAAGTTGCGGAAGGAAGGAAGTTGCGGAAGGAAGGAAGGAAGTTGCGGAAGGAAGGAAGTTGCGGAAGGAAGTTGCGGAAGGAAGGAAGTTGCGGAAGGAAGTTGCGGAAGGAAGTTGCGGAAGGAAGTTGCGGAAGGAAGGAAGGAAGTTGCGGAAGGAAGTTGCGGAAGGAAGTTGCGGAAGGAAGGAAGGAAGGAAGGAAGGAAGGAAGGAAGGAAGGAAGGAAGGAAGGAAGGAAGGAAGGAAGGAAGGAAGGAAGGAAGGAAGGAAGGAAGGAAGGAAGGAAGGAAGGAAGGAAGGAAGGAAGGAAGGAAGGAAGGAAGGAAGGAAGGAAGGAAGTTGCGGAAGGAAGGAAGGAAGTTGCGGAAGGAAGGAAGTTGCGGAAGGAAGGAAGTTGCGGAAGGAAGTTGCGGAAGGAAGTTGCGGAAGGAAGGAAGGAAGGAAGGAAGGAAGGAAGGAAGGAAGGAAGGAAGGAAGGAAGGAAGGAAGGAAGGAAGGAAGGAAGGAAGGAAGGAAGGAAGGAAGGAAGGAAGGAAGGAAGGAAGGAAGGAAGGAAGGAAGGAAGGAAGGAAGGAAGGAAGGAAGGAAGGAAGGAAGGAAGGAAGGAAGGAAGGAAGGAAGGAAGGAAGGAAGGAAGGATTCTTTCTCTGTGGCTGTGTCAAGAAAATGCTGTGGCTGAAACACACTCATGCTGTCTAGAGTACTACCTTAGGATTTTGAGGATGGAATGATGTTTTAATCCTAATCCTAAAACCAAAACAACATAAACACATGCAGTAGTTTACATACTGCCTAGACTCAGTCCTGTATTAAAAAAAAAATTACTCCACCTTTCTCTACACCAAATAGCTTTGCTTGTAGACTTGTTTGCTAATGGATAAAGCAGTGATGAAGATGGTATTTGAAGTCCTCAAGTGTTTAGGAACTGTATGTTTGTAAGGGAATACTTAGTTAACAGTGATGAATCCCATAATGAGTGGACCTGAGTCTGCCCCCTTCCCCGATGGTCTTCACCTAAAGTAACAATGGAATTTGGTGTGTATTATTGCACTGAGTCATGAGATAGGATAAGCACAATGTATAATAAAAGGTCACATGTGGTTGTGGAGGGCTGTCCCAGAAACAGTAAGCTCACAGCAGCCGCTCTAGTGTGAGAAGGCAATAAAAGAGCAACAAATGGCAAAGAGGTGGGTAATGTAATGTATTTTAGGGGCTGTTGCTGTACTGCTTCATGGTCTAGTAACCTTCCAGTGGAAAATTTATTTTGTAGCATTGCAGGAAGTAATAAAATAAACTCCCCATGTCTTCTTGAGTACAGAAACTTTTATCTTTGAGCTCATGAACTGACAGTTGGCTGCTCAGTGGTGAAGAATAAGAGGTTTGTTGAACTTGGACAAGACCTCTGTAAGCTATCTGGTCCAACCCCCTATTCAGTCAGGGCCACTAAGAGCTGGGTGCCCAGGACCATATCCAGATGACTTCTGAATATTGACTCCAGAGCCTCCCTGGGAACCCTGTGTCAATGCTGAGTCACCCTCACAGTGATAAAGGGTGACAGCTGTTTGTAGGGAATTGTCTGTGTTTTAGTGTGTGCCCATCATCTCTGGCCCTGTCACTGGGCTTGTCTAGAAAGAGTGTGTCTCCCTTCTCTGTGTGCACTCCTTCAGGAGTGCACTCCCTTCACGTTAATAAGATCCCCCTGAGCCTTCTCAAAGCTCTGGGCTGAACAGCCCCAGGTCTCTCAGACTCTCCTCAAAGGAGCAGTGCTCTGATCCCTTCATGATCTCTGCAGCCCTTGCTTGACTCTCTCCAGTATGTCCACGTCTCTTGTGTCTGGGGAGCCCAGAACTGAACCAGTACCTGAGTGTGGCATCACCAGAGATCAGTTAAGGGACAGGATCACTTCTTTTCGCCTGCCAGCAGCACTGCTCCTCATGCAGCCCAGGATGCTCTTGGTGGGGCTTTTTGCCACAAGGGCAGACTGCTGGCCCATGGTCAGTTTGGTGTCTGTGGGACTCCCAAGTGCTTTCTGTAAAGCTGCTTCCCAGCTGGGCAGCCTCCAGAATGTGGTGGTGCCAGGGGCTGTTCACTCATGCAGGACTGTGCAATTCTGGTTGAACCTCATGAGGTTTCTGTCAGCCTATTGCTCTGGCATGCTTTGTGAAGAATGTATAGATTTTTTCAGAAAAGGTGATAAAATTTTAAAAATAATTCTAGAAGTAAACGTTACAGCATTTTCCATAATAATTCCACTAGATTTTGTATCACTGTGCCAGAAGATAACTGTGAGAGTTTTCTTTCACTTCCCTGCACACTTGAATCATCACTTATCAAGCTCACCTTTCTCAGCCTATTATCATTATGTAATATAAGAAAATTATATTTAAGACTTCTAAAAGTCCACACTAATGGAATGAGGACTTAATGTGTTATTTCTGGTACCATAATGAACATTTATCTCTGTGTGTGACACAGAACTCTGAACTGGACCTCTAAAATAATAATTTGTAGCATGATGAACTGGAACAGCCTCTTCAGTCTGGTGTTTGAAGAACTTAATTTTTAGGATTTTCCCCTCTTCAACACAGGCCTTTAATCCCTGCTCTAAAGCCATGCTGATGGAAGGGGTCTGATGGGGAAGAAAATGCATATGGCCTGAAAATATGTATAACACTATATGATGCAAATATGATTAAAATGTAATCTGTCTGTCAAATAAAAATCTTTCTCTATATATAGAGAAGTTGCAAGGAGGGACTGTTGAAAAACTATTTAAATAGTAAATGAGATAATGCATGCTTAAGATGATACTGCTTAATTTGCTTTGCAGATTTTTATGCCATTTTTTCGCTGTGGAAAGGAAGAGGAACAATATTTTGTGACAGATTTGTGTTATTAAGTCTTCAGCAACAACCTTCCCTGAATGCAGAAATACTGTGAACTTCCAAAAAATTCCTGCAAAACTGTTTGATTCATATCAGTTTTCTATTAATTGTTTACTATTTAAACATTTCTTCATAACAGATGAAATGCAGTAAGTCTGGAATCTCAAACTAAGAGTGATTGATTTTCAGGAAACTGACAGAATGTCTTTTACACTCTGTAGCTGTTTTCTCAGGCTGTCATCCAGGTCACTTTAAAATACTAATGATTTTACTTTTTATTATTTCAGGTAAAGAATATTACAGATCTGTATGGTGTAATATATTCATAGCAGAGAAAAATGTTTGGGAAGATTGTAAGAAACTTCCGGACAACATAGCTCAGAGTTGCTTTTATTCTGCTCTTGATTGTCAGTATGTCAAGTTTGCCTTCCAGGATTGGAAATAAAGCAGTAAAAGGATGTTGACTTCCAAACTGATTCCCCAAGATATTTATCCTAGAAAAGCACAGGTGGAATGTAGAAAGGCTGTTTAAATGAAAGCTCAGATGCTAGAGGACACAGTGTATCTAACAGAGGGAGGGCCTGTGTATATATTTTACTCCTTTTATGGTTTTCTCCTCCTTTGATCTTTAGTTTCAAATATAGCTGAGGATAGCCAAACTCCACAACTGGATGTAAGCCATCAGGTGCTCTGGTGCAACTCTTGACAGAGATGATTTAGTACATGCAATAACTAATGACTTAGTGTTGCATTTTACATATAAAGGTGTGATTTATTTTTCTTCTTTGTCCTCCCGTTTTGTAATTTTTCAGTAGGCAAATGTTGAAGGACAGTTTTCAGTCATCTCTGCAAATGCACTTAAAATACAGGACTTTAAAAAAGGCTGACAGAGTTGTTCACTCTGGTAAAACAGGTGGTGGGCAATATGTGTTAGTGCCACCTGAAACAAAGAGTTTTACTCTAACGAAGAGTAAGAACTTGTCCTCAGTGATATTCCAGAGTCACTCTTCCTGTAACTACACCCATTTCTCTGACCCACATAAGCATTATAGCTGTCCACATTTTTCACTTTTCAGCCTTTCTTGTAAATCTCTTTTGAGAATTTCAAGGGTAGGAGCTGAACTGAGGAGTTGAGTAAGTTCATATCACAGTTAAACACCAAATCTATTTAAGATTCATCTGACATTTATATTATATTTAGATCACCAAGTTAAAATTGAGGGATGTGTGTCTGATACGAGTATTGACAGCTATGTCTTTAAACTATTCTGACATATAGACAGAGTGTCTTCAAATGCCTTACAAGTAATTTCACTGAAGCCAACAGAGATAAAATGGTTCCAATTAAATGAGCATCTGCAGACATAGCAGTTGTTCTTATTTGACTGTTGAAAAAACTTCATGTTCTTGTTAATTCAAAGGTGGTCAAACTTGAATGTCATGATCATTAGAAAACTTCAGAAAACTGTAGAAAATGCAAAATATGTCTCTGTTACCTAAATGAACCATTCCCTACATGGATACCCAAGTCCGGTGTATGCATTACCCCATCCAGCTGTAAAGGCCAGCAAGAACATATCTTGTAATGTTTCTCCAGCTCTAGGCAGCCACAATTCTTGGCTTATTAGGAAAGAATTTTCAAAATGCATTTTTCTGAAATTATGTAATCTTTATTTTTCTTCTTTTATTTTTCCAGTATTTGGTTTGTTGGGTTTTTTCTTTACAGCTGTAGTTAGTATAACATCATAAAACCAGATGTGTTACTAAAGCCAAGATAATTTTGCCTTTTTTTTTTCCACTGTCTCATCTCAGAACCAAATGGAGAGTGTTGAGTCAAGGTGATAAAGAGTAAGATCATTCTCATCTGGTCCCCAGCAAATGGAATCTTCTCAGGACTTTTTGGGAAAGTATTTTCTCAGTGTTTTTAGTGGTTTTAATACACAGATGGCTTAAGCTCAATTCTATGGAAATAAAATAACTATAGCCCCCATCCCTGAAACTGCCCACTTTGAGTTACAATTTGTAGGTTTTATTTTGGGACACTAGCCCAAGCACTGACCTCTCTGAGTTACAAATTGTAGGTTTTATTGGGGATTTTCATATTAAAAAATTGATTGTGCTCTTCATTATTTTGTTTCTTTCCCTGCAATTGAAACATCAAAGAAAATAAATTATTCTGCCATTAATAATAAGGTAGGACCTAATTTCTAGAATATATGTCTGGAGATATGAAAGCACTCCAAATGTTCTTTTCTTCTTTTTGTTTTCATTGCAGTTCTTTGTATATGAAGCCACCAAGTAGCAATGCACTCGTATGAAACCTTGAGAGCTGTAAATGTGACTGTGTCAAGTCACTGGAGTTTTTCCAAACATGGCTTAAGTTTCCACAAAAACAGTGTAACATTTTAAGTAGAACATTTTAAATTGTTCCTCCCCCGAGATATTGTCTGCCCAGTTACCATCAAATACTCCGTATGTTAAATATTTGCTTTCATTGTGTATGAAACTAGAAAAACCCAGTGTAACATTTAATTTTAAACATCTTATGTTTAAAATAAAAAAGTATTAAAATGTATTATTTAAATTAAAAAGTATTCATTTGTTTGGGGTTGAATTGGCACAGTGATAGTCATATTTAGCAGATCTGTGTGTAGCATATGTCTTTCACATGGTATTTTCTGAGTTTTAGATCTAGCCCAGTTATTAAAATAATTTGTTACTGGGGAGAAAAACCCAACAATGTACACAATAATAGATGGAACACCTTTTACTTCATCCTTATTTACCTGCATACTTCTTTTGCAATTCTAGTGAATAAGGAAAAACGATAGTGTTTGAACTATCCATTAATTTTCATAGATCAACAAGAGGTCAAGCTAAGCTGTGTAAATAGCTTCTGTTGACAAATTCATGGAGTCTAAACAAAACATTTAGAAATAGTTTGCAACTATTGCTTTATAATACCCAGTTGTAGACAAAAATAAGTCTAGGTAAGCCAAGATGGAGAAATATTGAACTGTTGTATACCTCTAGGTGCTTCTTAAGAAGAAATTACCATCTTAGGGAACCAAGGAATTTAAACTGTCATGTATTTCTTAAGGCATACCCAGAGAATAAACTCTTACCTACAGGTAAGAGTTTTATGTTTCTATTTTCTTTTCCTGGATCCATTTGGAGGTGGATCCAGAAAGAGGAGAAAACAGGAGAAAACAAAAATTGTGTCAAACCTAGAAGCAAAGCTGCATCTGGACTCAGATTTTGGGTTTTGCAGAGGCTGTTTTGGAGGCTTATATAATAAGCCTTTCCTGCTTTCATAAATGGCTCTTGTTTTTTTACATTTGCATTTATCATATTGTGATAAAGACTACATTTTCAGGGCTATATCCTGTTTCTCTGGTAATTTTGTTATGTTTAAGCTGGTTAAAGTCTGTTTTGCAAACAGTTTAAAGTCTGTTTTGCAAAAGAGAAAGTGCACATGTAAGGGTGAGTCTGCATCATGCGTATTGTGTGTCAAGTGCAGGATAGGCACCTAATTCTGTGGGAGTATCCTAGTAACAAAACTACTATAAATAGTGACAAATCAAACACACCAGGAGAGACAGCTGATGTTTTTGTTCTTGTAAACTATTCTCTTACAAAAAGATGAATAAGAGCCAGGTCTTACTCTTCGCTAAGCAGCAACATAGAGCAGCAGGAAAAAAGAGCATAACTAATCAGGTACACCTGAAAGTTACTACGTGCCTAACTCTTACTCAGCCATTTGATTTTAATATGACTTGGGACAAAAGGCTAAGATATCTGAAGGGTTTTAGTTCTGGTTTTATTTTTTCCCTTAAAATCATTGGCTCTTCATTAAATTGTTGAATCACAGAATATGCTGAATTGAAAGGGGCCCATCAGGATCATTGACTCCAATGTCTGTCCCTGCACAGGATACCCCAAGAATCACACCCAGTGCCTGAGAATATTGTCCAAATGATTTTCAAAATCTCATCAGGCTTGGTGCTGTGACCACTTCCCTGGAAAGCCTGTTCCAGTGTCCAGCCACCCTCTGGGTGAAAAAAACTTTTCCTAATGTTCAACCTAAACCTCCCCTGACTCAGCTTCAGGCCATTCCCTTGGGCCCTCTCACCGGTCACCTCAGAGAAGAGATCTGTGCCTGCCCCTCCTCTTCCCCTCACAATGACAGATAGGAGACAAAACATACTAGTTAGACTAGGTAATTTAGCAGAAAAAATATACAAACTGTTAAACATGTAAGCACTTTCTTCAGATAATTTTACTCATAGAGGATTTAGAAGAATGCAAGCTAAGTTGCAGACGATTACATAATAGATTAGGGTGTTAAAAGAATGTTTTCAGGCACATGAAGTCTAATAAAGAAGTAACAAATTCCTGGCTAAAATAATTTAGGACAGCACTTAGGATCTGCTCTCAGTATCTGATTAGGCCTGTTGATGACTGTACATCTTCTGGGGCAGGTATTCCTTCTGTATGTAACTATGGATTAAATGGTGAAATTAAGTTACTAACTATATTCATCAACTAGACAGATTTCAGTGGAAAAGTTTAAACAAAAAGAAACAAAAGTCAGTAGAGGTTTGGGGAAGGCTATAAAATTATATAAAATTCAGTCTTTGCATTGGTGTATTTGGTTTCAGCAGAAGTGTGAATTTTGTTTACAGGTTCATCTTTTCTGTATGTCTTTGTTGAAAATCAAGTTGAGACATAAAAGATAGAATGCTATTTTTGAGACAGGATTAGATTACTTTTGCACAGGATTAGTATATAATTTTCTTAGTCTTCCTAATGGAGTTCCTAAAGGTACTGTAGTTGAAAATTTCCTATCATTGTTACATCATAGGTTTAATTTCTCTTTCATGTAGAGCTTAATCACATCTGAATATTCTTACCAGAATATCAGTTTATTGCTCTTTAAGTTGCTGTTTTATTAATGACAATTAAATCACTCATGGTAAAAGCTGTATTATAAATTAGTATGTAATAGGTATAAAATTAAGCAATGTTAAAGCTGATATAATAACGATTCATTAAAGAGATTGATTTTCATTGTATTTTCTGAAATATTTCTTATGTTCATCTAGTAAAAACAGTAAATTATTTTGTTTCTTAATAATTTTCTGGTCAACAAGCTCGCTATAAGGGTAGTTTACTATTGTCATGAAAATAACTGTATTTGTTGTTATTGGAGAGCATGCTTTTCTAGAGTTTAGCCTTATACTGACCACTCTTTTCCTCTGTTACTTGACAAACAAAGCACAAAATTATAATGATAATAGGTTGATTTAAAAAGTTTTTTTCCAACTGAAATAATTCAATGATTCTAAAATGAAAAGGCAATTGACAGCTGAAGTAGCTTTCTAAAATCATATGTGTTGGGATAGAGCAAGCTCCCAGAGATGAGAAGGCGAAGCTGGTAACAGGGTACTTAATGAGTGAAAAGTGAGACCTACATGTGCATTGTTCAGATCTACCCCTTCTACTCTCATCTACCTGTCCAGAACTCAAAGTCTGTCACTGACATCAAAAAATGGTGCAAAATATGTAGGATGAGGATTGCTAGAGCTCTGTGTCAGGCAGCACATGCCATGTGAGTCTGGTGGACATAACCAAGGGCAAGGGCACAGCAGGACATTCTTATGTCATGTGTAGAGCATAAGAACATTACTTGCTGAAAAGTGTGTATACATATTGCTAAGGAACAGACAGTACCGTTTCTACAGTTGCTTGTGGCAGTACAACTCACATTTAAGGATTTTTTATTGTGCTGCAATACATGCTGTTCTGTTCTACCTTGGGTATATAAAAGCATAAGCATCTGGTGATAACCACGTTGAGCTTCCCACAGTCTAAAAAAAAAACCAAACAACCAACCAAAAAGCTATATTTCATACTGTGATATTTATCTGGGAGGTGTTCTGTACCAAATAAATCAGTGTTGGCAGGGGTTGTCTCTTATATGCACAGTGTTAGTGTGGCCCTCTCAGACTTTGAGGTATTTTGTGCTAGATACACATTGTTCTAATTATGCTTACTTCTTTCTCCTAGACATTGCTTTCCAATGCAGCTCAGAACAGAATCCTGGTGTTGACTTTATCTGTTGCTGTGAGAGAATACTAACTGTGCCTTGATTTTTCATTTTAGTCATGGAGAAATAAAAAATTAAGTATTGTTTGGACACTTAAAAGTAAAACTTCAGTTTACTATTGTCATAATTTAAAATTTGTAGTACTTATGCTGACCTCTCACACTCTTTTTGCTTTCCTTCTTCTTCCCCTGCCCCAAATGTGCAGAGATTTAAAAGGAAAAACATAAGAGAAAACCTACATTTGACTGTAAATTTTCAGTGATTACACAATGAACTCAAAGAATTTTTGTGTTTCAGCTGAGAAAAAGTCAGAAGAGCATAGTTATTGAAGAGGTGTTTGAGAAAAGAATTTTTAAATGAGACCAAGTAAGTGCAAAAAGGAAGTGGACTGCTAAAATTGTAAGCTTTCTTTAACTAAAATTTAGCTTTGTCTCTTCCTATATACAAGAAATGACAACATTGTTAGGAAATTACTGTTTTATCCAAGCTACTCTAATGTGGACAACAAGTTCTACATTTGATTTAAGAATCAGGGATAAATTGTCATTTTAGGCCTATATGTTGTGTATTTTACTATAATTTTTCCCCCTTGAGTTAGAAGAGTGGAAAAAAATGTTCCAAGCAAATACTCATAGAATCATAAAAGATTCTGAGTTGGAAAGGACCCACCAGGATCATCAAAGTCCAGCTCCTGGCTCTGCACAGGACAGCCCCAAGAATCCCACCATATGTCTGATAGCATTATCCACAACATCCTAGCTGAAGTTTGTAGTTTTCACTAAAGAAAATCCACTGTAGAAACAAGTGCTCATAATCTCTTGACACTTATTTTGCTTTCTTGTGCTAATTAACATGAGTAGTCTGAAACATTTCTACAAAACTAGGAAGTAGTAATTGCATTTTAGCCAATCTAAACACTTGTAAGATGATGCAAAACATGCTTCAAGCTAGAACTGTTCTTGCTTCTCTATTCCATACTCTTTGCAACTAGCACAGAAGTTTTTATGCCTGGCCATCCCTGAGTCCTCATTATGCTGACAGCCCAGGGAGGAACAGCTCTTCTGGAAGAGATGTAGGCAGAAGGAAGGTCTCAAAGACATCTTTGTGTCCATTCTCCCCATTCTGTTTTGTTTCACTGGACTTCTGTTTCACATTTCATCAATAACTGCAACTAAATTATATATGGCAATGGCACATAAAGCAAAGCCGCCATGTAGGTGTAGGAGGTGAGTAGGCAGCAAAACACGTTTTCTACATAAACTGAGTTTTTGCGATCTGGGAATCTTGGGGATAGCAAATCCCCATCCTGGTGTTACTTTTTACTCTAGAGAGTTTAAAAACAGAAGTTTTCTCTCAAAAGGATATGCTAACGTTATTAAGTTGTATTGCTTTTACACAGTATGAAAAGTGCAGACCAAATCACATCAATAGTGAAAGATGTACTCCCCACTTCTTTGGTTTCCTCTTTTCTTTTCCCCTAATTCAAGAGGTATTGAAGGAAAGTAATTGTTACTTCAGTAACCTCTTTTTAAAACAACTGAAGAATAGGTTTTTATTTGCTGGTGAAACTAGAACAAAGTAGCAAGCCTTAAACATATTTTTTCAGTTTAAAGTGTGATATGTCTGTAAAGGCATTTCCATTGTTCTGATGTTTTACTGGGTCATGCTGGAGCTTTTAAAGGTCCTGTAGTTATGATCTGTTAGCTGGAGCTTCAAGTACAATTAGAAACAAATAAACACTTACTAAATGTACGGATTATCTGCTATTAGGGCTCATCTGAAATCCCAGACCACAGGAATGTGAACTGAGACTGTTAGATGGGTCACCATAACCTTGCTGCAGGCATCTCAGATACACTAGCATCTAGGTTAATAATTCCTTTGACATCTGGCAATAATGACAAATAAAACTCAAAATACTGATACCTGATATTCTGAACAGCTGGGTCAATTTGTACAATAGGGCTGGAATCTCTCTTCTGGTAACTACCATGAAAAAGGAGTGGTACCATGAAAAAGAGCCTGGCTGCCTCTGTTTTGCTGGAGCCATTATTTACAAGGGTGAGGTGTTCTTACAGCCAAGGGCTGTTCAACATGGACCTGTTTTTTTTATAATTTAGGTTTTGGTGAAGAAACATAGGAGGAGGAACTTCTCCCTCTGGTGGGTCTTGGGCCCACAGCATTCCCATGCCTAGTTGATGCAGGAGCAGTTTCAGCTCAGGCACTTGATGGTCATGTGTGGCTGTTTCACAGAGAAGGCTTTGTGATTCCAGTGAAGTGGTGTTTGATGAGGCTGCTTCTTTTCGCTTGCTTCAGTGGTTTGGGCTGTAGGAACCTGCTTTTCTATTCCCTGCATAGACAAAGTTTTATGTATGAAAGAGATAGGTTTTGCTCCCTCTTTCTTATTTGGTTCATTTATGTACTTTTTTTGTCTAGTGCTAAATGTCAGCTTCAGATATTGAATGAGAATTTTACAGAGGCTGCCCTAATATTTTCAGAGGGTCTCTCATGACCTAGTATTAACTTTCTAATGAAAAATTTTGCCCATGTAGTGACCTACTGTGTGGAAGAAGAACTATTTCCAATAAATCCTGTCTATAAATCTTTTCCTATTTATTTTGTAAGAATTCCTCTTCTGTTTGAGACACAGGAATTAGAATTGTCTCAATCACTGTCTGAAGAGGCAGAGTAAACCATGAGAAGTGGCTGTTCTTTGTCAGAAATAAATGCATAATTGATCCTGATTATAGTATACAACTGTGGAAGCCACCCAAGAAGAAAAACAGGTGGCTCAAGCCTGGAGATAATAGTCTAGTGGCCACAAATTTCAGGTTTTGAATGGAAACTTGAGCATCAAGAAGAAAAATGCCTGTTGGAGAGTAGACTAGTATAGGAGAAACAGAAGTACATTGATGAGCTTCTTTGCCATAATTTTCTTTGCTACTGGAAAGTACATGGGAGTAAGCAGACTGCTTTGCTGAAGGACCTTTTCCTTTGGCTCATCACTCAGGATGTACTTGTGCTGGTGTCTCTGAGGTGGGGCAAGGGAAACTGGGGCAGATCTGTCTGGGTGTTTCAATACACAGATATTTACAAACAGGCAGCACAAACACATGTTGCACCCTGTGTGGTTCTCTCACCACATGCAGTTCCAGGAGGTCTCTGCATTCTGCATGCCCTGTGCTAGGACAGACAAAATACAACAGTAGCATGATGTTTCATTAATACTGAATAGCAGGGTTTTCAGTATGTCTTTTGGTTCTGTGCACCATTTGCCACTAAAAAGTCTTCAGAGCAGATTTCCACCTATCCCCAGTTACCCTGTCTGTATGGGAGATGAAGCTGATGGTCACCTAAGGAATACAAAGAGAGTAAGTGTTTGAACAGTTAAAGAAATATTATGAGCTTTCTGAATTTGTTTGTTGATATTGCTGTTAAGGAAAAAGAAAATCACAAATCTGGATGCCCTTTCAGTTAATATAAACCATCTGTCTGCTTTAGTCTACTTTTCTGGCAGAACTTTTACTTTTGTGGTTCTTTTTCTTCTCTTTCTGATTAGGAAACAATCCCCAGTGGCATGTCAGAAATCACCATTATAAATGCTGACAATTGTTCTAGGGTTAGCATTAAAGGCTTTCAAAACCCAAGATATGTCTGAAGCTGTGTATGTAGTCATTGGCTTCAGATGCAAGTTGCCCTCCATTGTGAACATGCTACGAATTCTTTTAACACAGATAGACTTGTCAAATGCAAATCAGAACTTAGTCTTTGGGACACCATTCCTAAGAGGAAGGGAAGTTTGCTAAGGAACCAGTTGGATACAGTGGGGTGGCTAGAGGAGCACAATCCTAGCTGGTGAAGGTGGAGGGGGGCAGAGGTATTTTATACCAACAAATCTTTGCCCTGAACATAAGCAGGGACAGAAATGGTAAGTAACTGTCACAGCTGTGTACAAAGTGTTTGAAAAGGAAAAAGTGTGCAAGGCTATTTTCTCAGACAGATTAGTGCTCCTGCCTAAAAGACTTGGCTTCTTTTGCGTGTTATTCTTCCTGCCTTGATTTCATGGGTGTTTGTTGACTTTTATGCCTGATTGGCTGAGACTAGGATTTCACTCATGGCCTCTTAGATGCACCTTTCAGTCGTGGAGAAAAGAGGGGTGCAAATGAACAAGAAATGGGTTTAAGTTTGCCTCCAGTGAACTGCTAGTTAGCAGCTGTTTTGCCTACAGCTGAACTGGTATTTGAACAGCAATCTACATACTGTGGCAAGAGAAAGGATGAGAATGTTAAATCTGTGTTCTGGGGAGTTCTACAGTATATTATAAAATTTGAATCTCAAACATATTTAGAAAAAAATGCACACAGAGGCAAAGAAAATAACCTATTTATACACTTATTAATATTAAAAACTACTGGTTTGTTTCCGTTCTGAAAGTAGAAATCTTTACTCTCTACTGTGATGTGCTGGATGAGCTAAGATGCCTTTCATAACCTTTCATAACCAGAGAAAAGAATTAATAAATACCTTTAATACTGTGTTTGGATGTTCTAAATTTTTGCTGACTGAGACTATCTTTCTATTTCTAATGCCAAATAATACTGAACAAAGTAAAATAAAAAGTAATGTTCTCTTTGTCTCCAGCGTAGTGTTCAAGGATACACATCTTTTCAGTTTGCAGCATCTCTAGGTGACTGAAAATCTTTGCCTGTTTCCATTAATATCAAGTGAAAGTCTTTTTCTTCCTTCAGTGGGAGCACAATTGAGTCATTACATACAGTTTCTTAAAAGCAATGTCTGATCCTGTTTTCTTTCACTTTTTACTTTTTCCTCCTCATGTCTATTATGGAAATTAATAAATATCAATATTTTATTATTCTCTAGACTTTTACTACACTCTTTTTCTGTTTCCAAAATTCAGTCTGCTGTTTTGGCACACAAGAACTGTCAGTGGAAAGACTTAGTTAATAATATTTGGAGAGTATTACAAACAAAATCATGGGTTTTGTGTGTCACACCACTATGAGATGGGTTGAAGTAAGCTGAGTATTCAATTCTGCCTGTGCCAGCATTTCAGAAGTATGGTTTTTTTCAGCTTCTAGTGGTGTATTCCACTTCTACTTTCATCAAGAGATTCTGAATCTTCATTAAAATCTACAAGGGAAACATGAAGGATTAATTCTGTTTTTAAAAGCAGGTGATTGTGTAAAATGTTGGTATTGAACAGAGTGTGTGACCATAGCAAAGTCAAACACAATTGGACTCTCTAGTGCTTGACATAGTGTAATAGGGTTTCTGTTATTGATGCATGTCAAAATTTAGCTTCCAACACTAACAAACTGATGTCATACTAGTTCTGGTTTGAATTAGCAAAAATCAGAGCTTTTCTTTCTACTCTCATTTTTCAATAACATTGCCAATTTAGAAATAAGACACCAGCCATGAACAAAGAAGCAGTTCCTGCTCTAATGAGTTTGTGGTCTAAATTCAACAGGCCTGATGGTCACCAGCTGTTTTACAGCTGTAAATCAAACTTGTATTTCCATCTTAAATTGGATGTCCTCATGATATGTAGTTCCTCTTGCTCGGGGAGCCTTTCTCTTCTTTTTGTGAACATACTGGGGATTAGAATTATGATCTGTATAATTACACAAAGAAGAATAATTTATTATTCATGTCTGTCTTTAAAACCAGATGTTTTCAGTTCTTCTGCTCACAGAAGTCTCCACTTCTGGTGGTGTTTGGGAATTTCTTTACTTGAAGAAAACCAACACAAGTAGTTCTTATGAGCAAATTATTTCAATGAAGAGTTTTGTAATTTTTTTCTGAATAATCTCTTTCATATGAAAATTTTATTATTTTATGATAGCTACCACATTTCCTCACAGGTCTGAGGAAATAAGAAAGCAATAGCTGCTGCTTTCATACTCATGTTTTGTGTGAAGCTGTCTACACCAATTATAGAAAACTCCTGGCAGGACTGAATCAGGGGATTCCAAGTAGGAACACTTTGTTGATCATGGCATACCTTTTTGGCACAGATTTTCACATGGCTTTTCCATAAAAATTCTGGCTTCTTCAAACTGGGACAAGTCAACTCAGTAGAGATGACTTGTCCCAATTTTGCATACACACTGTTATGTGTGTATGCAACTTTGCATACACACTGTAGATTTTAATTACTGTTTTCCATTATTGCTACCACATCCATGCCAAGTACTAAGCTGGCTATAATCTTTTCATCTGACCTCAGACTTGTCAGCGTCATTGCATGGCATTATACTTTTAAACATGGCTCCTTTTTATTTTAACACACTCCATAATTTTGGATACTGATACTTTATCTCTATTTTTACCAATTCTATACTTATTACAACCAAAATCTGCAAGTGTTTACTTGTGCCTGCTGCTTGGTGAATATGTACTGCTGTCTTTTCTTTAATATACTTACCCATGGCATAATAGGAGATCACAATGCACAGTCAGGCCATGAATAGAACATCTCATTTTAGGGATGGAAAATGTAGTGATTTCTGAGCTTGATATAAAAACAAACCATATGTTATGTTTTCAATCCCTGTGTGCTGTATGATTCTTTTGAGGAGAGTCTGAAAGAGCTGGGGCTGTTCAGCCTGGAGCTCCAAGAAGGCTCAGGAGGGATCTTATTAAGGTGTGCAAGTACCTGAAGGGAGTGCACATAGAGGAGGGAGCCAGACTCTCTCTAGACAAACCCAGTGACAGGGCCAGAGGCGATGGCACACACTGAAACACAGACAATTCCCTACAAACAGCAGGAAACCCCTTTTCCACTGTGAAAAAGCATTGACACAGGTTGCCCAGGGAGGCTCTGGAGATGCCATCCCTGAAGATATTCAGAAGTCATCTGGACACGGTCCTGGGCACCTGGCTCTGGGTAGCCCTGAATGAGCAGTGGGCCAACAGAAGTCCCTTTCAGCTTCAGTCAGTCTATGGTTCTGTCATTCTGTGCATGCCTTTCCTAGAGTCTCCAATTAAACTGAGCTCAAATAACTCATGTTTTGTTTTACACACTGATTTTTACATTATAGAGGTATCCATAACTGCTGTTTAAAATTTTGATGTGGTATTGTAATGTATTATGAAATAGATAAGACAAGTTTTCAAGTGAAAATCATAGACATTAAATTTAAAATCAACAGTAGCAGCAAAGGAAACAATAGCAAATAAACAGAATTGTCAGGTGTGTTGATTGCAAATCATGTATGGATTAAGCAGCTGTAAACAGGAAGTTACTGAATTACAAACATAACTAGGGTCTATTGATTTTTAAAACTGGGCATTGTTAAATGGTCCCTATCATCATTTAACATAGTTTAACTCTGGTTGTTCTATGAAAGAAACTTGCCATCCAGCATTATTCTCCATCTCCTTTTGCTCACAGTTGCTACTGTTGTGGCACAAGTTTCTTTCGCGAGCTTAACATTTTCTGTTACAACAGAAAAAATGTAATTTTCATATTTGTTCAAAAGCCAGTCAGGGTTTTTTTGCAAATAGCCCAATTTGCCAGCTGATATAACAAGGGATTATATATATCTATGATTATAAGTAATGAAAAATAGCTGCAGTACATGCTTGGATTTCTTTGTTCTTGCAGTCAGTCTCATCTTCTTCTGGCTCTCCTGACCTGTAGAGGTTAGACCTCCCTGCCCATCCTACTACTTTGTATTCCTCCCTTTTTCTAACAGGTTTTCTTTCACTCTTCCTGTTCCTTACAATCTCATGACCTTGAAATCACTGACCAATATATGGTAACACCACAGAGGTATTTGAAATGCCTGGTGAACAAAGATGCATGCTGTTTCTTCCACCTCCCAAAAGCAACACAGCTCACCCCTTTGCTTTAAGTGATGAACTCTCTAGTCCACATGGGAAAGGGTTTGTGACACGATCCAGTGTCATTGTGTCTATGTCACCATTCCTTTGGGGCACCTCAGGTTGCAATACTGTGGTAGGTTCTCAAGGCCCTGAAATTCTTCCTTGGCTTATAACTGTCTCACAAGCAATCATGGAGTTTCCTTTCTCCCTGTCTTTTTCTGACTGGCACCAAAACAGAAGTCAGACACAACATATTATTTCAGGGTTACTTAAAACTTAAACAAAATTGTTTTCACAAAAGGAGTTACTAGGGAAAACTAAAGAAGCAATTTGCTATAGTGCTCTGTTATTCCCTTGCATTCTTTGCTGTTTCCATCTAAAGCCTAGTAATTCCACAGTCTTTGGATTAAGCTGGAGAAAAGATCACAACTTCTTGTTTCTTTGTTAAAGAAAGGACTGTATTCCTAAAAGACTGTATACCAGAAGATGAAATGGAGGTTAAAATGATATTTTTTTTTCACCCTCTCTTCTAGAATTCATAATTTAAGTTGCAAGCGCCCACTACCATTTAATTATCTAATGCAGCTTGGGGAGCACAGCGGGAATTGGAGGTCTATGTGCATTTGCAGCGTTACAGGCTCACTGTACTTACCTTGGTGTACTGCAATGAATGGAAACATACTTACATGACTAGAGTGCTGTGATGGATGGAAACAGATTCATTAGGAAGGACAGGCTGGGAGATTGAGGAAATGGAGCTGCCCTTTGTACAAAGGAGCAGCAGGAGTGCATGGAGCGCAATTTTGGAATAGCAGGTGCACATGAAGGGTGTTGAAAAAGGTGTCTTCTATAGAAGAAATGTTTAGGAAAAAGAAGATCTGGTTCAGAGAAGATCTGAAGATCTTCAGATAAGGTCTTCAGACACCTAGAAGAAACTTCACTTTCACTTGCCCTGGCCCTCAGGGGGCTCTCCAGCTCTTCAACTCTATCTGCTGCAGAGTTAATGCAGTAGAGCACAAGTAATTTGGGAATTTTCTGGACTCCACTGATGATGATTTCCTGACATCAGTGGCTGAAAAGCCAAAGAAGTTCTGTTGTTTCTGTTAATTTCACAGAAAAAAAAAATTGGTTGGGAATGTGACTATTGGGAGGAGCCACAGCTGCAGTTACCACAAGACAGTGTAGTTTAATGTGTACAAATACCTGATGGGGGGCATAAAGAATATAAAGCCAGACTCTTCTAATGGTGCCCTGTGACAGGACAAGAGACAAATAAAAATATGGGAAATTCTACTTAGAGAGAAGAAAAAAATTTTTTAGTGTTTGGACAATTAAACAGTGCATTCAGTGTCTTGGGCTGGTGGTGGAGTCTCAATTCTTAGAGATATTAGAAACCTAGTTGAACAACAGTCCTGGTAAACTTGCTGTAGCTGTTACTGTTTGAGCAGGGGTTTTGACTAAGTGACTTCCAGAGATACCTGCCAACTTCTGAGATTCTGAGATGTGGATCTGTGATAAAAATAGATTCCAAAGCACATTTCATGGTAAATTTTAGAAAAGCTTATTCATAGAGAAATTACAGGGAGGAATCCCAGCTGACAAACAAATTTGAAAGTGTTCTTTCTTTAAAAATTCTGGACCATCAGATTTCTTTAGTCTGTTATGCACAATGCCATACAAATAGTAGCAGAACATGCTATTTATTCTCCCATACACTTCTGTGGCCCTTTCAGCCCATGGCTTCACCACTGTGCACAAGGTGAGCTAAGTATCATAGTCAGCTGTCATATAACTGGGACTAGTGGGCACCATAAATTAATACTATTATTCACTATTTATGTCAGATGGGGTGATGACTTCCAGACCATCAGCCAAGTATAAAGGAGATCAATACAAAGTTAATTAGGTGATGATGTGTTGACAATGCCCAGCTCTCCTGTCTCATAAGGTTAGGTCTGGACAAAGAAGTGAGTAGCCCAGTCCTTGGAGGAGGTGGAACAGTGATGAGCAGTGGCCCAGTCAGTCTGAGGAAACTGATGAAGTTGTTGCTATGTCATGGTGACAGATGTAAGATCTGTGTGGGAGCCCTGCCCTGGAGCAGACCAATTCTTGTGGGCCCACTTGTAACTGAGCAGCTCAACCCTTATTCTGGTTTGTTCCCTAGGTGGCTATACATATTGGCACAATATAATCGTAAACCTCTCTATGAGAATTGACCTTGGACAAAACCAGTTTAGGCACTCCTGTTTGTCTCAGAACACGTAACAATCAATGTCTAGAAACTGAAGGAAAGAGGATCTGACAGCTTGCTAGTTATTGAACCCATCTTGTCATGATGCTAGAACTAAAAATGGAGTATTCCTAACCACAAGAGAACACAGCTCAAAAACATATACATATATTGTGTAAGTCAGTCATAGGACCCAGTCCATGACAGCACATTGCTGTGGAAACCTCATAACCAGAGTCATTAATTATTAGTTATTTCACCCCTTGGACCTTGCCATATACTGTAATCCTCACTCACTACTTTTGTCTCTACATGGTTGAAAGAAAACCACAAAATTGTAGCTTTGTTGACAAATGAAATTTGCTTGTTTAGCATGATGTGCAGCTTTTGGTGCAAAGACCACTACTGGATCATTTGACAGTTTATCTGGTGTGAGGCAGCCAGGATGCACACACAGATTGTTGGAGACATTGATCAGATCAGCTGACAGGGCAAAACCACAGCCACAAGAAGGGGTGTAATTTTGGCTTTTCCTTTTTTTTTTTTTTTTTTTTTTGTCTAAGTAAAAAAACTTTAGAAGAAATAGCCTCATCTGTTTGTTAGCTTTAAAAACAGGAAGAAGAACTTCTAAAGTTTCTAGATTTAATTTTTTTCTTTAGAGATGATCAGTGTGAGTCAGTCATTCCTTCTGTCAGTCTGGAAGCATTCATAATGTCCAACAGTCCCTAATAATTCCTAGGGAACAAATATTTTAACCTGTGAAAGACATTTTTGTCCTTACAGATTTTCAAATTGGCAAGGCTTTTTGGTTGGCAATCAGATCAGGAATCACAAAGTGGTGCTCTCTCTTTCATGAAAATTGGCTTTTAATGAACAGAATATATAGGGATTTTTCTTACCTCCCAGGTTTGCATTCTTTGTGTTCATTATTTGGGTTCTATACTCCCTTAACTTGGGCTACATGACATTTCAGTTTGAGAAGCTGCACTCTTCTCACACCAACCAGGTGTAGAAGGGAAAACCAGGAAGTAGACTGAAGTATAAAACTGGGATATGAAATGCCAACCAGGCCTTAACTGTTTAAACAACACTAAATATATAAACATCTGAGCTAATTAGCTTGCTGCCCCCTTGCTGAGGAATGAAATGGATGATTCCAAACAATAAACAACCACCATGTTAATCTCCTTCGTTTCCTGTTCCAGCAATTTCCTTTCTCCTACCATTGTAATAAATGCTGCACTAAACATTTTCAACAACTCCTTGAGTGCCACAACATTTACAGATAAGAACAAATTGGTGTAGCAGGGAAAAGAAAGGCCAGTTTTGGCCATGAAACAAGGTGGAAGTCAGATCAATTGGTATACAGGAACACAGTGGAGCTGCCATTCAGGTTTTTCATCATGTAGCTAACAAGTTGTGACCTGTAATCAAAGTAAGCAATACTTGCAGAGATTTTTCTTTGTTGCATGTAATCTGTTGAAATGCTGGCATTTAACATGAGTGGGCTGGGGTACCCTGTGGCAATACCTGCCTGTACAGCTTTAAATATATATTTATCTCATGGCCCATATATTTATGCTGTATATCAAATAGAAAAAGGATGAGCAGCTGGAGCTGCCTCTTTGGATGGTTGAAAATGTGAAACTATACTTCTTGTGATACTCAGCAATCTCTAGTGCTGAGTGGGTGTCCTGATTTCCTTTGCAGTTGTTGTAAAATAAAGAATATTCTTCACTTTGTTATGAATTTGTAAAACTGCAGCCATAGTTCCTTCAGGCAAAAATGCCATATGTATATCAGCTCTCTTGTTTTTGTGGTTGTGGGTTGGTTGTTTTTTGGTTATTTTTGTTTTGGGGTTTGTTTTTTTTTTTCAATCTCATACACTTCCTATTTGATGTTGCAACTGGGACTGCTATTGCTGTAAGCATGTCTTTCATTTATGTACATATGTACATATCCTTGCTCTATTCAGCATGTTTCAACAGTTTCAACTGGAACAGATGGTTCCAGTGCTGGCAAAGAGAAAGGTCTGACACAGGCAGGAGGAGATACCCAGCTAAAAGGAGTACTGCATGACTTCAAACCACACAAAATTCCAGCCCAGCAGCCAGGTGACTGCAGTAACTTTCCGCTGTAGGACTTTAAACCCCTAGGATGCAATGCTGAGATGGTGTCTGCTAGTTCTTTGCTGACTCGGGAGACAGAAAATGTCCTGACACAGCTGAATCCTGTGACAGGAGATCTCTCTTAAAGAGGGCAACCCTTCTTTGCAGGATTTTGCTACTTTTTTGGGCAGAAATTTTGCCCCTGACAGGGGAGTTCATTACCCTATTTCAGTCTCAAAAAGCTACTTTATAACAAGATAAGGCATATACAGGTCCACTTCACTGAATTCTAAAACATAGGCACCAATGATTTTCAACAGCACTGAATAAATCTTCCCTTTCTTGTCTCACTTCCTTTTTCCTCCCCCTCCTCCTTCTCCATCTCTGCACATATCGTCATATTTGGCTTTGTCCTCTGTTTTCTATAAAGTTCTGCAAAAGTAATGTCATCTGAGGGAGAAATTGTCTGCAGGGCGTTTATTTGTACGCAAATAATATTTTACCATGGCACCCCTATTTTTTTTCATTGTGCAGTCCTCTGCATCATGAAATAGCTTTTGAACAGCTGGGCACTCCCCTGCTTCTTCTGCAGATGATATCTCAAAGCAATCTTAGAAGTATATTTTTACAGGCACAGAACCAATAAACAAAAGGGACACCATCAATATAAAAGTATTTCTGCAGTTGTCAGTGGCTTTTGTTCATGACAATAAGAAAGAGTTATTTATGTTGAAACAATCAGTGATGTTAATTTGCTCATATTTGATGTTATAGACCTACTTATATTTACTTTTACATCTATACTGTAGCATCTGGTATAAATTACTGTCCATGGTGTTTTGTTATTTCTGGATTACAAATTTTTGTTTACAATTTCTTCTTTTACCTGATTCGTTCTACAATGTCCAAAGAGGATAATAGCACTTGAATGCTTTTTGAGAAAAAAAAAAAAAACTTTTCTGTTTTCAGAGCTAAAATTTGCAGCAGAATACAGGTAGTCTATATTGGAAAGAACAGTTTACTTTGGCCAATTGGACACTGCTCCAATGTGGTCCTCAGATAACTAACCCAGACCCTGACTTTAAACTAGGTATCTTTGCAGGGCATAAGACCTGTTCATGATTCCTAATGTGTACTGAGTTACAGCTTTTCCTGAGCCCAGCTGCCATCCCATATCTTTGGGCTGAGCAAGATGTTGCTAGCACTTCAGCTCTGAGGTCTTTGATTTCCCTGGCCCTAAACCAAATCCTAACTCTAGCTTTATGCAAAGTAAATTATAAACCTCTCCTGTTCAAAATATATGCTGTCCTTCTACTCTATCCTGTGACCATCTGGATTTTCCTGGAATTTTGTCTTCATGGGAAAACTTCACAATTTACAAGCTAGAGTTACACTGGTAATCGCATAACTGCCTGCTCTAGTACATATTGTTTCAGAGTACTGTGAATCCCTTTTAAAATGAGAAATATACTTGTGTTGGAATTAATATTTAGACTCTATTTTTGCAAGTAGTCTCTATTCTATATTTCACAGAATCACAGAATATGGTGAGTTGGAAGTGACCCACAAGGATCATGGAGTCCAGGTCCTGACCCTGCACAGGACACCCCAAGGGTCACACCAGGTATCTGTACTTATTTAAACTCATCTTTTTATGTCAAACAGCAAAGGCTATTTTTTCATCTAGATATAACTAACCCTCAGTAACTGGACACTCACAGGACAGCTTTAATTGAAGCATTTATTTTTGTTTTCACCTGAGTAGCTGAAATATTCACTAAAATGCCTGAATCTTCAGTAGTTCTGTGGGTTTGTCCAGGAACCAAAACCTCCTTGAATATTGAGCCCCAAACCCCAAAATATAGTAATATTTGTTCTTTCTTCTTCCTGAGTTCATTTCCTAACTGCTCATCTCTAAGAGAGTATCTGGGGAATTCTAGCACTCAGCTTTGTCTTGCGAGGTCTTCTCTTCTGGTGGTTCCTGTCTCTTGCTAGTGAAGCAAGGTGCTGTAGCTTGGACTTATTCCAAGAAACTCCCTTACATGGATGCATGTGGAAAGGCTACTTTTTACTCCTACTTTTTCATCTGTAGTTCTCATGACTATGAGATTGCCCATCTCACTTTGGCTCTCCTGCTTTGCTAAGGATGGTGCTACCCCAGTTCCTACCTACTGGCTTCCTTTTCTCCACAAGGCTGACCAGCCTATAGTGTGAAGCTGTAGAAAGGACTCTTGGAAACTGCATTGCTTTGGATGGATCAAGCTTGGGTATTCTCATAACATTCCTGATCACTTATACCAACTGCAAAATCAGTGACTTGTGCACCCTCCGTTGACAGAAAAGGACAGAATTTGCAGCTAAAAGCAATATCCAGGCCCTTCAGGGGCCATTACCTGGCCAGCAGGCCCATTCTCAGCCTTGTAGCCAATGTTTAGATACTGTACAGTTCAGTCACAGAATCACAGAATAATAGAATGATTGGGGTTGGAAAACATCTTTAAGATCATCCAACCACTAACCTAACACTGCCAGGTCCTTGACTAAACTATGTCCCTAAGACATCTACATGTCTTTTAAATTCCTCCAGGGATGATGAATCAACCATTTCCAATAATCTGCTAGCTGTCTGGTTTAAAAAAAAACCCAAAAACATAGAACTCAGATGTGAGAGCAGTTGTAAACCATACATTAGCTATTAAACTGAGCATTTTGTGGCTAGCTATATCTCTGGCACCTGAATGGTGTCTCTTTTGTTTGTTTGTTTGTTTTTGAAAGAGGAAGTTGCTGTTTGCTGGTTCCAGCAGAGATTTAACAAAGTGCCAGATCACTAGGATTTAACTAATTTAGTAATTTCACACATAGGTGTCATTCTTGACTGTTCCTTTTACTCTTCTTAATGAAACCACAATGATGTACGGCAAGAGCTGACTTTGTTCCAGCAGCTGGCTTTCCTTTACATGGAATTAAACAGGGTCTGAAAAGTATAATCTTAGTAAAATAATACAGAAATTATAAGACATAACCTGATTATTTTAATGTAAGAGAGTACTTTTAATGTATGAGAGGGCTCCTGTTGTCTCTTTGTTGCCCCTCAGAAAGAGTCAGCTTTATGGAGCAGTGCCTTCATGCCCAGCTTTATCTTTCCTGAGATTGGCCTCCTGGCCTTTTCCCTACTATGAGAAACCTGCATATTACAGAATGATTGAATATTTTTTAAGGATTGCTCAGTTCAACCACTAACTAAATTCTTATCTGTAAGTACAGCACTACTTGTATCTCATATATATACATATATACAGCAAATACTGACTTGGCATCTAAAACAGATCAACCCCCTCCTGTCTGTTGCCGTGGCTCTGTATCACAACCCTCAGCAGCAGCCAGTCCTGCCAAGCTCAGTCGCAGCAGGATTCCCTTCACTCAGCAGGTGACCCAGCACTGGACTGACTGTAATTTCCATTCAGAAAGTCAGGTGCTCCTTACGATCAGTCATCCACCCTCAGCAAACTAGAAGCAGTGGAGAGCTCCACAGGTCTCCATGTGTAGTTTTCAGAACATCAATTAGTAGATGCAACTTCAGTGCACAGAAGAGTAAATACACAGAATCAAGACACAGTAAGTTGAAACAACATGACAAACGTGTGCATTTTGTTAGGAATAAACGATGTCAGATTGTGCAGAGCAGGACATTTCAAAGTGTTATACAGAATCAGTTCAACAGAATGTGAATTACTTTCCTCTCTGAGCCATCCCCAAAAGCACACAGGTGTATCTGTTTTGCTGGTAAACACATGTGGCTCATGAAAGAGATAGCAGTAGGAGATTTCCCCAGTGCTTCAGCTGGCAGTTGCAGTTTGCTTCTAACAGTACAATGTGATAGCAACCAGAAAAATGAAATAATGCTGCCAGGAGTTTTTCCTGCTCATCCCATGGGTACATTTCTTCTCTTACCCCACCCTCAAATGGTAAACCATATGGGAGCAGAAATGTCCAGCACAGCCACTGGCTTGCTAGTACCTTCTACCTTTCCAGTGGAAGCATTCCTACAGCATGACATACTTCCAGAAAATGGAGAAGACAGCAGCTGCAGAAACTGGCTCATAGGCAAGATCAGAATCATCTGGAATTGTGAATCACAGAGAAAATGGGCAAAGGACATAAAAAATATGGATACACCAAAGCAAAGTTAGCTTAGACGAGCTTGGCTCAAATTATTTGTATTTTTCTTGCTGAAAATAAAGAGAAAAAGATGCCAGGATTTCTGCCTAAGTAGACTTGTAAAGTGTCATGCATGATTATAGTTCCATTAAAGCATATAAAGTGTAAAATAATAATACTAACACATGTATATGAGAAAACTGAAGTTTGAACATTGAAAGGTACTACAAGACCTCATTTCCTTTTTCAGTCCTGATATCCTTTTCCAGCTGAGAACAGTACTGGTGTCCAATGTCTGAGAACAAGTGGAAAGTTTGGATGTGCCTGGGCATGCAAAGAGATCTTTTTTATTAAGTGTATTTTCCAGGATTTCAAAGCAAACACTGGAGAGGACAGTATCTGTAGCTGTGCAGAGAATTTGGAAAAGCTCAGACTTTAGTTGCTGCTCGTCTCCTTCTCTGGTGTTGCAGTTAATCTGCAAAAATGGAGTCAAATTAATAAAAGTCAAATGGTAGCCTGTGGATTAACTTTGTACTTAAAGCAAGCTCACTTGGTAATAGGAATTGACAGGAGTTGTAACTGGCCTTCTGCCTTATCCTAGATCTCTGCATTCCCAGTCTCAAAAGGCAGTAAGGACAAATGTGGCTTGCGCATTTCCTGCCTGCTTAGGAACAAACTGGGTAAGTGCTTATGGAATTAAACTCAGCCATCTGTAGAAGCCTCTTGTACCTCTCAAATACTCCTATATAACAATTAATGACGCTTCTGATATTTGTTTTCCCTTGTGAGATTGCCTGATTAATATGGCCTTGATTATGTTACTCCCTGATATGAAGAGAACAACCTAATTAAATCAGCTGGAAAGGATGGGGTGAGATTTCAGGAAACATGAGTCAATAAGGGGCAAAATACTTTTACAAATTCATTATTAAAGAAAATGTCTTCTATACAGTTCTTGGAAAAGAGTGTAGTGGGCCACTGAGGTTTTACATCAGTTTCAGGAATTTTAATGTCATCTCATTCATACATACCTGCTACTTCCTTGGCTCCTGAGATGTTGCAGGAAGCTGGAGGTGCCAGTTTGAAAACCAGTTTACACATAGTGCTGTAAACTTTGGTGGCTGACATGTGCAGCTAAGCCATCTCTGCTAAGAGGTGGAACATCTTGGATATCAGCAAGGAAAAAACTGAGGCCATTAGCCACTTCAGCTGTTCTTAGTGAGTGCTTATATTGGTGAGTCATCAGTATCAGTTGGCTGTTTTTGCCATCAGCTTTTCAGAAATGGTGTATTCTAGATAATGCCCAATACTCAATTCTGTGTAAAAATGGGCATGTGTCAAAGCTGCTGGAGAAATTTAGCTAATCAACTGCCTTATTACTGAAATTAATTCATGGAGATGCTGAAATTGGCCAGAATTACTTGGGGTAACTCAATTCGAAGTATTAGAAAACAGGCATTCTTTATCTACACAGGACACACAGAGAGGATCAAACTCTCCTCATTCTGTGTGTGAGGTGAGACTTTACAACAAGGGGTTTATCCATCATAATCATACATATTCATTAAAAGGTGTTTCTTATCTAATACATAAATATCACTTCCCTAAAAATAATTTACACATCCACCTCCTGCTGGAAGTCCTTTTATGGTCCTGGAGAGTAATAAAAGGGATCTCTGGTTGTCCTGTTCACTGAATGCTTTGATATTAAAGCATGGTAATAAAATGGAAGTCTGTCTTTTAAATACTACTGTGTGCCAACAGTCAAATCTGAAAAGTATGCTATGTCTGCAGCCCTTATTAGACAAATAATTCAGAATTTCTGTACTTGCAATGCAACAAATTAAGTGATCTTAATCTCTTTTAGATGTGAGGTGAGGGAAAGCCACTGAGGCAGCTGGCCTGGAGACCCTGTCCTGCAAGGAGAGGGTTCAGCTGGGAAGAGAGATAACTTTGGCAACATCCAACAGCAGTCCTGGACAGGAGAGGGATAGAGGAAATGCAGTGTCAGGACTCATCAGAGCGGTGCATGGCTGGAGAGTGAGAGGGAGTAGCACAGATGAAACAGTGGAAATTCAGAGCATTCACAAGGAAGAAACATTTTCCCCACAAAAACAGGCCAGGACTGGAGTCAGGGCCCAGGCAGGTGTCACCAGCCTTGGAGGTTATCAAACCCCAACTGAGCAGCCTGGTCTGAGCTCAAAGCTGGCTGTGCTTTGCGCTGGGTTTGGACTGGACATTTGCCGTGGTGTAGTCCTGAGTTATTCTGTAAGCCTATGAACAACAGCACTTGGAGCATCTCAGCAGCTGCTGGACCATTCTTAGCTAAAAGTGCCAGGGTACCCTGCCATAGTCATCTGAAGGTCAGATTTAGTGGAAGGGAAAGTTGGAAGGGCAAGGTGTGGTAACACGGGAGCTCTGGTGGGATGAGAGCCCCTTTGTCCTCTGCAGATATGTTTGAGTGGGCATCTTGCTTTTGTGCACAAACACCTGACAGCGAGTCAGACAAACGTCAGACAAAGTCAAACTCACGTGTAGTACCCAGTGATGGTACGCAATGACGGGAGTGATGTACTGTGTACAAGCTGAAACGCGGGGAAAAAAAAACACTTAAACGTAAGAAAGCACATTTTCGCTGTGCGGGGGGTGATACTCTTCCGCAGGTTCCCCGGAAAGGGGGCGGCAACCCCCACTTTGGAGGGCACTCCAGCCACTCCGGCCTTGGGCCACCGTCGGGGCCGACCCCGCTCGGCGACAGGAGTGGGACGGGCCGCCCACCCGCGGTGTCCGCGGTCCCTCCCCGTCCCTCCCCTGCCTGCCCGGCCGCGCTGCCCTCCCCGCGCCCCGCCGGGGTGCCGAGCGGCCGCGCTCAGCCCCGCCGCACACCGCGCCCCGGGCCTGCCGCGCTCAGCGCCACGCTCTCCCCGCCGCCGCCAGCCCGGCCACCGGCGCGGAAGATGCTGCGGCTCTGTCTGCTCGCCGCGCACGGTAAGGGCGGCGGGGACGCCTCCCACCCGCTCGGGACGCGCCTGGCGCTGCTCTGGGGGCGGCGACGGCCCCCAGTCGGCAGCCCTCGGGCCGGGCGCGCCCGTAACCGGGGCTCGTTTTGTTCTTGTAGCTCTACGGCTCGCCGGGGCGGCCTTGCTTTCGCCCGGGTCGTGCACCTTCGAGGACAGCGCCTGCGGCTACCAGTGGGACTACGCGCACCTGCCCTGGACGCTGCACGGGGAAGGTGAGAGCGCTGCCGCTCCGAGCGCAGCTCCCCCCGCGCTCACCTTTCCGCCCGGCGCTGACGGAGCCCGCGGCGGGGCGGCGGCATCTCGGGGTGCCGCTGCTGTCGGCGGTGCCACGCCGCTCGGTTTCCCGCGGGGAGCAGCCGCCGTCGAGCCCCTCCCGTGGTAGTCCCCTGACAACAGGCAGGTCCTGCGGGGAGGCGTCTGTACTCCCCCGGCGCAGGCACCTCCGCAGGTTTCTGCAGGATGCCTCAGAAATCTCCTTTCTTTCACTGTCTTTCATGTGTTGTTGGGAAAAGGTGTCCTTTATCAAGTCCTCTTTGTAAAAAAACATGTCACATCGGTCCCATTCTTTATGCATTATTTTCCTTATGCATTCCTTATGCATCACTTTTTTCCTAAATGTATTTTGGGTTCTACTCCAAAAGTGGATGCATTTCCAGGGCAAGAGAGAATCTTTAGCAAGATTATCTTTGCAGTATGTTCAGTTAAGACTTTTCTCCGATTTATAGTACCTCCAGTTCAACAGAAAAAGTGAAGTCTTTCAGTAAGTTGTATTAGGCTTTACAAGACTTAATGCTGTTGAAAAGAATAGTCAGCAACTGCAGAGTTTCCATGCAACTGCAACTACTTCGTAAGTTTGGCCTCCAATTTTTGACAGAATCTACATGAACAAAAGACTAAACAAAAATATACACAGCATGGTTGTAACTGGGTGATAAAATAATTTAATTTTGATTATCTGGTCACCAAATTGTCATTCATTAAGTGAAAGCTGTGCTCACACAGAAAAAGGGACTATGTGTTTTTAAAGTTTTTAAGCCCAAAAACAGTTGCCAAGAATAATGAAGAGGTGAGTAGAGATACACAGAGATAGACAACCCCTCAGAAACCATTAATCAGTGCTCCCTTCAAAACTGGCTGGTCCAGTTTTGTATTCCTCTTGTGTCTCAGTTGAGAAAAACGTTTTTTTCCCCCTGATTCACACCCAGTTCTCACCTATGCAAAATAAATTACCTTCATTGTTACTTTTTAGATTAGTCAGTAGGCTTTGAGAATGTACAAAAAACTCAATTCAGAAAAGCCTGCAAGGTTGTAATAATTGAAATACGTGCTTTTTCTCTTATTTATTTGATATATATTTCTTAGTTTATTTATTTAAATATACACAGATTTTCCTGCATTTTTGAAGGTACTAGTCTTTGCTGTCCCAGCTATGCCTCCTAACACTATGCTGTCTTAGTCTATCTGTCTGCAAAGCAGCACTTCCTCCTTGTGATTTACAGGCAGCCACATGGTAGTAGTATTGATTCAGCTCCAAGAGACTGGGAGTTGCTGGTAGCAAAACCTGCAGAAGTCGGTGTGTATCATGTTGTGCACATTCACACTACAGTGTTTCAAGATATAAGGACCTTTGACCAGAGATTTGGATCAGCAGCAGCCTGCTTTTTTTGGTGCACAGAACACAATTTTTGTTGCCATAGTTTGATCTTTCTTTACAAACAAACATACCAGTGAATGCACAGCTTCTACTATTGCATATCTCATTTTCAGAGATACATAACTGAACTGTTATACTCTGGGAGGATATGTGGTATACCAGCTCTCGTAATAGGCATAGTTCTATGCTCATAGTCAGCATTTCCATTATAAACAGCTTTTCTGCAGTCTGTAATTTGATCATAGCAAGACATTCTGTGCAAACATTTGGTACACAAGGTACTATGTTGATCTCCTTAGAAATACATTCATAGAATCACAACTAAATCAAGCTGAAAAGAATTCATTCTAATTTACACAGTAGGTGTGCAAAACTAGTCTTCCTTAGATACTCTTCCATTCTTTTGTCTTATAAAACTGTGCCCCTTTTGACAGCACTGTGTCCTGGTACTTGCTATGCAGTGTACGTGCATGTGGTAATTTACTGGGACAACAGAGGAAGTTAAGAACAGGAGACACAGTTTAGCTTTGAATTGTTCCACTTCTCCTTGCATTGCTTTAAAGTTGCTTTATTGTTTTAAAATGTTAGTTGTGGTATAGAATTACATTCAGTGGGTCTTTCACAGGGATTATCTGACTTGCAGTGTTAAGTTCTTGCATCTTATAGATCTCTCAATAGTGTAGTCTTGTGCCAAACTGTCAAGGTGAAGTAAATATAACTAAAACCGTGCCCAGAAATTTCCACTCCATACTTGAAAGTATTTTGCCCAGTTGCCAAGGAAGCCAGTATCTTCTGATGGGCAGGGCACACAGAAAGGAAGTGTAAGTTTTGCTTTTGTTTGCAGCTACACAGTCCCACTTAAATGACTATATTTCTAAGGTTCAGCTGCTGTTTTAAATGTTTCTGGCTTCTCTTTAGTGTTCTGGTAGTTCCAGCATAAAATAATTTTTTTTGTTTAATTTTAGAATTTTCATAATTGAAAAAAATTTACTTTTTTAGGTAAAGTTTTGATACCTGTAACTGGCATTTTAGGGCCTATTTTAATCAAGTGTAAATCAAAAGAAAATAGTCAATGCTACAAAGGATAGCTGTTTCACTGCTAAGTGCTTTACTCAAGACTGGCAAATCAGGCCCTAGTGAAGTGGATGTCTGAAACAAGAAGCAGTTCAGACATCTGTCCAGTTGACCTGTGCTCCCATAAAATCTCTGCTTCAGTGAAACACTCCGTAAGCCTCAAGCTCTCTCACATGACTCTGAATTCAGGAATAGGACCTTCAAGCATATCAAGGTGCCTTTTTTAACTGTCAGCTTTTTCAGTCACTGGCTAGCTCGGTGATTGCCTTTTAGAACTATAATGATTTTAGCAGACAAACACCATGCAAGGAAAAATGTGACACACAGAAAAAGCTGTGGATATAAATTTCTAGTGAGCCTTGGGGTGGGGCTGGGAAGCACACCCAACTGATGTCATGGCCCAGGCTGCTTAAGTACAGCATCAGGCTTGAGGAAGTGTGTTCCCTAAGGAGCCAGTAGCATGGGAAATTCCATGCAACACATTCTGCTTCGTGTGTTTGTAGGATACCAACTACACAAGAAACACAGTAATGTTGTTGCTCAGGAAGAGATCATCATAGTGTAATCCTGCTTCTGAAATGAGTAACAGATCAATTTGTATGTTACCAGTGATAAGAGCTGAAAGCTTTATGTGAGTTTCTCCTATACATAAACAGAGGGGACAATGGTCCATTTTCATTTCAGAGGTGTAGGCATGCCCACAGAAATGTTACTGCATTCATGATGCCTCTGAACAGATAATTTTACTTAAAGTTCAGAATATAAGACAAAGATTAAACTCTTGACTCAACCAATGGATAGGAAATTTAGAAATCACATCTATATTCATCACTACTATAGTAGTTAGAGATAGTTGAGAAGTTTGAACACCATGCTAGTTCTACTAACACCTACAGGTGTATGGAGCGTGAGTTCATGTCCAGTTATTTTGGGGCATACAGCTTTGCAGATGCATAATGGCTGATTTCCACAAGAATTCACTTCTTTGTCAACAGCATATGTGTGGGTAAGGGAAGTACCAATTAATTCTAAAACATACTGTCAAATTGTGTAGGGTAAGATTAATCAAATAATCTTGAGATTTTCTTTAACCAAATTGCACAATTATTTTAGACCACAGACAGGCTCTGCAAATCCAAACCGGTCTTTGAAACAAAGAAAAATACTGTGTGTAATAGGCAGTAATCCTGAGTAGAGTAATAAATAAAACCATGCAGACCCACTTATAACAGCAGTAGGAAACACAGCCTTGGTTCAATTGTAGGCATTCTAAAGTGTTAGGTTTGGGCATTTTTTGCATTCCTCTTAGCCATGTCCAGCACAGAGCTGGCCATAACCTGATGGTAAGAACATCCTGCTCACAAACAGTATTACAGATAAATTTCTTTAGACACAATAACTGTGGCATGTCTTTTCTGTGACTCTGGGCAATGTTTACATTTTTGCTTAGAATATCTGTACAGCACTTCATGTGAACTGTGGGTATGTTTGGTTTTCCATTGCCCTTCACTCTAACAGTGACCAGTTTAATAGTGCTAAAAATAATGTACGTTTTGGCTTTCAGCTTAACTCTGCCCTAATGGAGTTTGCTATGCTGCATCTGCTTGCCTGTATTTAAGCACTAGATAAGAAACTTGTCTATTACGATAGCAGCCTATAGGGAAGAGAGATTGTTTATATTAGCAATGTGCTCCAAAAAGCAAGTGATCACTGTTTTATGTGCCTAATGAGTTTTGTGGCACTGAAACACTAAAGCTATCACTAGTAGCTCATACAGCTGTATGCACCTAGCTCTCATAGGATAATTGACAGCCTCAAATGCATATATTTATGAGTGTTGCTTTCCTTCAAAAATTCTGGAACTGTGTGTTTCTTAATATCTCATGTCATCAAGGATGCATTTTAATAGCACACATTTCAGGGTTTTAATAATGTTTTTTATTTCTGCAGTATTTTGAAGGAAAAGAGATTTCATTCAGAAGAGTGATGCAAGAGATAACATTACATACAAATATGGCCTTATTTTCTTGTTCCTAAAGCATATGCCTATTTTTGCCTCATTATTCCAAGACGCTGTTCCTGTGATACACTCCAAACAGGCATCCATCAGGTAGCAATTTATGGAAAGCTAGTGAGCAAGCAACATCAATAACAGTAGTTTCAGGAAACTGAAGTTTGTCTGTTGGAACATATTTATCACATAGCTACACTTAAAAATATACGGAAAATAATTTCAAGAGACAGGACAGCTATTGCAGGACATCAGATAAGTCAGGCGTGAGAGCAGCAGCATAAGGAATCTCAAATCTAAACATTGCCTGCATACCATTTAAATAGCTTGTATTTACAGCTGTGCCATATGACTTAAAATTGACCTCTTTTGATCTGAGCTCTCTGATCTTGACTGTCACATCATGTGGTTGTAATATGCAGAGTAATGAAGCAGGTGATAATTGGTAATCCTTGTTTTTGTGGCACAGCACAGTTTATGTCTGATGTGTGCTCTGTCATGCTCTGTTACAAACCTATTGGCAAACAAATTAGCACATTTGAGGTCTTAGTCTTCTTTCCATTTATCTACAGTATTTTCCTGTACATTGGGAAGTAAACAATTTGAAAATGTAAAAGAAGTTGTAACATTGCTGGCTTTGTACAATTCTTGTAATGAGACTAGCGGTCTCACGTGTTTGTTGTGAGATCACTGTGTACTTGGGAGTCAAGGAGACTTGCACAAGCTTGTACCTAGCTGCAGCAGAGCCAAGCTGGCATACCCCAGTGCTTGTTTGCTAGCAGGATCTCAGTTGGTGAATTCACCCTGCCACAGGAGCTTATTGGTTTGGGATTTCCAAACCTGTAGCCAGGGCATCTCTGTATCGAGTGCAGTTTGATGGAGGGTAGAAGCCCTTAGTTGGCGCATGGTCTGTTTTGCCTTGTCCTGACAATGAAAATGTTGGTGTTCCTGGCCACGGTAATTGAATTTGGAGTGACAGCTGTCCTTACTGAGGAGCAGGGAAAGAAAGGTTGACTCACACACTTCTTCTACACTTAGAATCTTGTGTTCTTCTTGTTTTCCTTTACTTCTGTGCTGTTTCTCCTGTACACTCGACTTTGACTACCCAGCCACCACTCTTGTGTTAGCAACTTGTTTCTTCATCTATTTTCCTGTTCAGGCTGTCACTGGCAGCTTAATAGTAGTACCATGTGTGAGGAGCATTCCACCTTGCTCCAGCCTATCCCTTGTCTTGCTGATTCCAGTATGATATTTTACATTTTGCTTGCCTTGCTGATCCCAGTATGAAATCTTATATTTTGCTTGGCCAGGTATAACTTCCATCCTAGGCTTCTGGGTAATAGCATTTTTATTAAGCTATGCTCCCATTACAGTTATTAGTGTATTTTTTCCCCATCTTCAGAGGCAAGTCTTGTGCAAAAAAAAAAAAAAAAAAGATGGCCAAGAGCACTTTATGTCCATTAAGAGCTTCAGCAGCAGTTGCTTGTGCAGGGGTAGGGGAACAAACAAAGCCTAAATTGTTGTCAGTGAGTCACTACATAAGAGATGAGTTTCAAAGCATTCCTCTTCTCCACAGAATAGTAACATTCCCATAAGTGTATTTTCACATACAGCTGTTACTGATTCAACACTTACAGAGTCAACAACTGCTGTAGTGCGATTTACACTGAACCATGGAATTTAGCCACAAGAGCAGGAGGATGACTCAGAAATACTGAATATACCCTGCACTTCTGACAATAGGCTGGACCTTGTTTTGCATGAAAATACTGAAAATAGATAATTTGCAACTTGAATTAAAAAAAGAAAAAAAAACGTAGGAGGGCAAAAGAGAATTTGGGAGTTGTGATGGAGGTGAAATCACCTCAGTCAAAAAAATCACTTGCATGTAACCCCTGGCCTTGCAGATGTTGTTGAAATTTGCTAAAATTCAAGTACAGACATGCAAAAATCACTGAAAACTGCTAGAAATATTTTCAGCTTTCTGAAAAAGAATGGAAGATGCAAATGAACTGAAATTAAGTTTCTTTCAGGAATTTCAAGATGCAGCATGGCATGAGTTTTTTTATCAGTAAAAGTGCTGTTAGGCAGTACTTTGTGGTTGTTGCACCTACTACATGTGTAATGATTTTGAAAAATGAAAAGGAAAGCTGATCATTTGCCAGTTCATTTTTTGGAGGGAAGAAATTTTCACTATAAATTTTGGTCAAGATCCAACGTGAGTCAAGATCTGTAGTGAGGAGAAGTAAGCTCGCACTTGTGCTGAAAGGATGATCACAGACACTCCAGAAGCATTTCTACAAGTAAAGAAGGTTTGTTCATCTTGCACATGGTCCAGACTGTTCAAAACTTGAATAGAATCAGCCTGAAAATGCCCTAATATTCTTATTATATAGGATGGTATTGAATAGAAATATTTGGAAGCTTATTGAAAGAGTAAGTCCAAACCAGTTACAACTAGTTGTTTTTGTTATCTTTTTTTGGAGCTCTCCCATTACGTTACTTTCTGAGACGTTTTATCCCCAGCTGAGAAATCCTCAGCAGATACATAAGATAGGAACCTTAATTGTCCAATGTACTTACTAATTCATTTGTAGATCTGGCAATGAAAATGTGACTCGCTTCACTGGCCTCTTTCACATTTATTCCAGCCTGGAACATGGTTTCTTGTTTTTCAGGATTTACCATGAACACAACTTGAGAAGGCCCTTGAAAAGGGCTGGAGTCAGCAGGTGGGATGAGTGCTTTCTCTGGGTTAGTGAACTGTGGAATGCAGCAAATGCCTCTTTAAGATCTGCGTGTCCATTCCAGGGTTAGATAAGGAGATTGGTGCCTGGCTGTAAGGATCCAACCAGCCTCATGAGAGTTACAGGTATCTGTAAGGCAAAGTCACTTCTGACTTAAAATCTTTATGGTTACTGCAAGATTTGTGAGCACTGGAGGGTCTTTTGAGAAAACATTCCATGTTTTTTATATTGTGGTCTAGTTAGAAACAGCTAAGCAGAAAAGGCCCTGGGGGCCTTGGTAGATATGAGGTTGGACATGAGCCAGCAATGTGCCCTTGTGGCAAGGGCAGCTCATGGTGTCCTGGGCTGCATTAGCAGTGTTGCCAGCAGCTCAAGAGTGACCCCTTTCCCTTTGTTCAGCACTGTTGAAGCCCTGTCTGGAGTTCTATCCAGTTCTGGCCTTCCCAGTACAAGAGACACATGGATGTACTGGAGAGATCCCAATGAAAGATCATCAAGATGATTAAGAGGCTGGAGCATTTCTTGTGTGAGAAAAGTCTGCAAGAGCTGGGACTTGAGAAAAGAAGGGGAGAAAAGAAGGGTTGAGGGGGAAGTTTATATTATAAATAAATAGAAGGACCTGAAGGGAGGGTGCAAAGGGGACAGAGCCAGGCTCTTTCCAGTGGTACCCAGTGACAGGACAATGGGCACACACTGCAACACAGAATGCTCCCTCTGAACTTTAGGAAGCACTCTTTCACTGTGAGGGTGGCTGTGAGGCTCTGGAGTCTCTATTCTAGCTGATACTAAAAAGTTGTCTGGACATCATCCTCAGCAACTGGCTGTAGGTGGCTCTGCTTGAGCAGGAGGGTCAGAACAGATGATTTCTGGAGGTTTCTTCCAACCTTAACTATTCAGTGATTCTGTGGCATCTTCGTATTTTTGGCTAAAAGTTAAAAAAGCCTTACTGCAGTAACCTTTCAGAGATACCTTCATGCACAGCAAAAGAGCATAAGAATTTCTGGTTTCTTTTAAAGTTAAGAATTAAATAGAATAGTCACATGCTATGTGTAGATGCTTGATCCATTTATATGTATGTATGTATGTATATATGAAATCTCTGCACCCTCATGCAAGAGAAGAAATGAGTTTGTTGTAGATCCTGTTAGATGAATGATCTCTTAGCTGTAAGCAGGATATGGAGAACTTGCTACTTCCTCGTATCTTTGGAGCTTGATTGTCATGTAGCTAATGTTTCTAATGCTCATTGCAGAATTTTGTGGGAAGCAGATAGGTTAAAGTGTAGAGTGCTGTGATGCATTTTGTGACAGGATCTGTTCTTTATAATTTCCTACTTTTTTAGTAGTTTCCTTTTGAAAGCTTGCCTTTGGTGTGTTCTGTTTTAGACATGGTTGTTATCCTGAGGAAGTTTTAGAAAATAGTTGTGCCCCATCTAATCACTCTTGGCAGATCATTCTGCACATGAACCTCCTTGAATGAGACCACAGTTTTGCAGCTGTTAGGCCAAAGTGAATTGAGTTCATTTTAGGCCATATGACAGAGTTGATGGTAATTGGCATCATTGTTTTCTGGAGCCAGAAGAGAAGCTGATGAATGAATGGATATTGGCTCTGAGTTGCTTTCAGCTTATCACTATGTTCAGGCAGTTGATGAAACAGATGTAGATGTCTGTGCTGTCTCCCTTGCATCTGTTTGGGAAATAGAATCCTTAATTCTCCCAAGCCATGTATCCTCAAGCTGACCTGCAGTTCATTATCAGTATTAATTGCTGTTGTCTGCTCCTAGCAAATCCCTTCTTCTCTCCTTCCCCTGAGTGCCAGATGCCTGGTGTACAGCAAAGCATATTCCCTGCCTTAGACATGTAAACACTTGTGGCAGACAATCACAATCATTTGCAAGCTTTAGGTAGGAGCTGGAACCAGCAGACCAGGTACCTGGTGACACATTTCTTCATGCTTCACAATCTTGCTGAAATATTTTTTTATCCCAGGAGGATCATATTTGTGTACGCAAGTGTCAGGTGATAGTCAGTTTTGTCCTGTATGATTAGAGTAGAACAACAGTGAGAACTGGAGTAATGCCATTGTTCTTATGTTTTGCCTGTACTCCATAGTAATTAATTTTCCATTATAGAGCCTGACAGTTTGGTGTCATCCTTAACTGTTCAGTTCAGAAAATTTAATCAATACAGACTGCAAGAAAATGAGGAACTTTTAGTACTGCTCTGGCTACAGCTTGGCTTAAACTACAGCTTGGTTTACTCCAAGAGAGTAGCAGAGAACAAATTTGGGTATGGTTTTCCATAGTGTAAACTACTTTTTGATTGTGTAAATTCCTGAGTCTTAAGGAAAGTAAAGTCTGCCTTGAGTGCTAGAGTACACGGAGATACCCAAACACAAACTGCAAATGCAGCTATCCTGGTGCCTGGATTTTAAAAGGTAACAAATATGATCATTTTTTTAAGAAATATTTTTTTTAAGAAAACTGGATATACTAGATTTTTTTCTTCCCTTAGAGGTAGACCTTAGCAACATAATCATATGGGCACAAGCAGATAAAATCTGACACTGTACAGAATAAAGTGTGTTTTCTAGTCTATGTCATTATAGGGGTTTATTTAATGTTTGCATTTGCAGGTTAATATTGAGCTTCACTGTGCTCACTGTCAGGTATTAACATCTTCATAGTCTCAAAAACTTACATGTAGCTATAGGAATGCTTAATTTTAAGATGTTGCTTTATAGCATTTCAAGTAGAGTAACCTTTAACATTTTGAATATGCATTCATATTGCTAGACAGCACTAATCTAAGCTGTGCTTGTAGAAGCTTAGTTGAAGTTCACTAACAAGCAGGAGGAATTCAAATGAATGAATCTTTTCTAGTTCCTATACAGTCATTGCTTTGCGTTTGAATTCTTACAAGACCTTTCACAGAGGGATTTCTTTCCTGGCCAAGGATATTTTTGTGTGCTTGAGCGGAAACATGAGAGGATTTTTACCAATACCAGATTGTTCTCTAAATATAGCCACTTCTAGTTGTTATTTTAAACTGAGTGTCAAACTGGAGAGTTATTAGAGCAGTAACTGTGGTTTGTTTGAAAAAGAAGAGAGAATGTTGCACAGTGAAGTTGTCTTATATGGAAATAAGATGAGTGGTATGTGTAGTTGGACTACCACATGTAGGTAAAAATCTGAAAGCTGTAATCAGTGTTTGTTTTTATATAAATTTGGAGTGAATATAAAGTGAATATAAATTCACAGCTGATGGGTGTTGAAGCCAAAAATGGGGTTACATGATCAATCATCCCTTACTAACATAGGAATGAGGATCTTTTCCTGTGCTGGGCAGCTAGATATTTTTCTGTTAGTTAAAAAAGTTCTCTTTTCATGGTTGCTTAGATTTTGTGCTAAATTTTTGATTTTTGATTTTTTTTTTTTTTTTTTTTTTTTTTTTTTTTTTTTTTTGAGAGGCCATTTTGTGTTTTCTGTTAGTTATGCATCTAGAAGGGAGTTTCATTGCTATGCCTATGGTTGACCTGCAGGTAGTCCACTATAAGAAAGCTGAAGCCTAGAGTAGTAAGAAGTCTCAACAGAAGTCCACAGCCTGAAAATATTTAAACAATTCTGTGAAAAGACAAAAAAAACCCTACTTTATCTTTGAAACTTGCTGGAAAATGGAATTGTTGCCTGCTGGACATCTGCACTAGCTGAATCATCCTCATAAGATCTTTTCTAATTAAGTGGTTGTACCCCTTGATTTTGTACAGTGTGTGTGTATGAGCTGTTTGGCACAGCAGGGAATGGTGGCAGACAGAAGGGGCCTCACAGGAATATTTTTCTATAGCCTGATGGAAGAAAGCCTGTAAATTCGTTTGGGGAGATGTTTGCAGGCTTTATCTGGCCAGGGGGTCTGTGGCATTTAAGCACAGGTCACGGAGGAGGTAGCATGGTCTGCCCAGGGAATCTGCTGCAGGGTTTCCATTAGTGCTGCTGTGGTCACTCTTGTCTCCTAAGGTGCCTGAAGGTGACAGGAAACAGCCCTGCAAATGCATGGAGAGGAGTTTAGGAGTGGTAGAATGTCCAAAGCCATGAATGCATTAGATAGGTAGACCACAGTATATCTGTTGAAAAGGGTGCTGAAGGAATCCAGGTCAAAGAGTAACTGATACACAGCATAGAATTTAAAAATTTAACCAGAAGTCATGGCTCTGCTTTCCAATCACTTTATCTCTTCACTTTATCTCAACTTTTTATAGGAGTATCTTGCCAAACAAGAAATTATTTTTTTCCAGAAAGCTGAGAGAATTATAAAAATTATGAATTATCGAGACCTCTGTCAGTCCTCTATCAAATTCTGCAGCCCCTCATCTCTAGCTAATACCAATAGTCTTATGTCAGCAACAGTCTGCAAGCATCCACAACCAAAGAACCATAAGCTGTGAGGGAGAATGGATCGTGCTGTGACAACTTCAGTGATCATCAGAAATGAGCATGAGATGGGTAGTTCAGTTCCAAAGTTTTATTCTTCATTAAATTATTCCTTAGATTAAAATTAAACTGATTATATAAGTAATACTCCTAATAATTGATTTTGCTCTTTTCTCCAGTTATGACATTTAAAAAATTTTCATCTAAAGCAATTAATTAAATTAATTGCTTTTAAAACACCAACTGTAATGAACTAGTCTATACTTACTGCCTTATTCTCCTATCTCACCACCTTATTGCACAACTGCATAATACTTAAAAATAGTAATGTGGAGATAAGCGCAATACAGTACAGTGCAGGCACAGAATTGAGGTCAAGAAGTGGGTATGGACTGTAGGGGGAAATGAAGACCACCAAAAACCACTGAAGCCCTCTGAACTTTTTCCATAAATGTCTAAAAGAATGTACCATGTGTGGTAGCTAATTTACATAGAAGGCAAGAAACTTATCTCCAGCACAGGTCTAACATACTTGTAGAAAAGTAACTCCGCAAAGCCCAGGTGTTTGGGCACTTCCAGGACCCTGGACATCACAGCTAGTTCAATACTAGAGCCAGGACTGGTGACATTTTTTTTTTTTTTTTTCCTTTTTCTTTCTTTCTTTTCTTTCTTTTCTTTTCTTTTCTTTTCTTTTCTTTTCTTTTCTTTTCTTTTCTTTTCTTTTCTTTTCTTTTCTTTTCTTTTCTTTCTTTTCTTTCCTTCCTTCCTTCCTTCCTTCCTTCCTTCCTTCCTTCCTTCCTTCCTTCCTTCCTTCCTTCCTTCCTTCCTTCCTCCTTCCTTCCTTCCTTCCTTCCTTCCTTCCTTCCTTCCTTCCTTCCTTCCTTCCTTCCTTCCTTCCTTCCTTCCTTCCTTCCTTCCTTCCTTCCTTCCTTCCTTCCTTCCTTCCTTCCTTCCTTCCTTCCTTCCTTCCTTCCTTCCTTCCTTCCTTCCTTCCTTCCTTCCTTCCTTCCTTCCTTCCTTCCTTCCTTCCTTCCTTCCTTCCTTCCTTCCTTCCTTCCTTCCTTCCTTCCTTCCTTCCTTCCTTCCTTCCTTCCTTCCTTCCTTCCTTCCTTCCTTCCTTCCTTCCTTCCTTCCTTCCTTCCTTCCTTCCTTCCTTCCTTCCTTCCTTCCTTCCTTCCCTTCCTTCCTCCCTTCCTTCCTCCCTTCCTTCCTCCCTTCCTTCCTCCCTTCCTCCCTTCCTCCCTTCCTCCCTTCCTCCCTTCCTCCCTTCCTCCCTCCCTCCCTCCCTCCCTCCCTCCCTTCCTTCCTCCCTCCCTCCCTTCCTTCCTTCCTCCCTTCCTTCCTCCCTTCCTTCCTCCCTTCCGCAACTTCCTTCCGCAACTTCCTTCCGCAACTTCCTTCCGCAACTTCCTTCCTTCCTTCCTTCCTTCCTTCCTCCCTCCCTCCCTCCCTCCCTCCCTTTCTCTCTCTCTTTCTCTTTCTCCTTCTCTAATTAACATCTCTCTCCCTCTTCTCTTTTACCCTACCCCTTTATCCAAAACCCACTGTCTCGTGTTTATGTAGCAGGTCAGGAACAAACACACCAATTTCCTTGGCAAGGGTGAAATTTACTAAAAAAACTTGGTAAGCTATTGCAGACCCTCTGACTTTTGTAATTCCTTTTGAGCAGGAGCATCTATGAATCTTACAGAATCTTTCAGAAAATTTAGTTACCTATTTGCAGGATACTTTTATTGACACCCCCATTATATTTTTTTTTTAATGGAAAAAGTAAAATGCATATAGCAAAGTTCTTTGCAGCATTCTTGTATCATTACATTTTCCTAAATTCAGAATGTGAAGACTTTTTGCCTTAGGTAATTGTTTCATTCTAGGTCAGCTTGTATCAGCTTCTTGGTAGCCTTAGAGACCAGGCTTTTGAAGACTGGTATGTGAGCTCCTGTGCTTTCTTTCCTTCCTTAGAGCACTGCAGCTATAGGGCTCAGTACTTCAGGTTATTTCAGTATCATGCATTGAAAAGTTGTCTTTTTGTCTTTTCTGAGTTCCCAATGGTTATAAATATTCCCCTTGTTTTCCAAGATAAAACTTGGCAAACATCTATTCTTGTGGCCTAGTTTACTCTCAGCTTCTGAAGTGTGGAGGAGCAACAGCTCTGGGAGTTTCCCCCTCTGTCTGCTCTGGAAGTGGGTCTTTCTCCTATTTCACAGCAGAGGAAGAGGCTCGGGACCATGTCAGAAGGTTGCACTGATACCATGTTTTATGGCAAATCTCGCATGTGTGTTATGAAGCAGCTGTTGATGCTATTTGAGTCTGTAGCTTGGAGCAGAAGCTGGAAAAGATAGTCCTACACCTTTTTGCTTTAAAGAGTTGAGCAGCCTGTGTATGAAATTTGAACCCAAAATAACAGTTGTCCAGCTAGTCTAATCTCTTATTAACATTTAATAAGGAATTAATTGTCTCTGTATTTCTGGAGATGTCAATTGATACTTCTTGGAGGAGCAAAACTGCAGATTTCTTCAGGAAACAATGAGCTTTCTCTGCAAGCAGCTGAAGTTTCTGACTCCGCAGAGTAACAGGCTAAACTGCTGGGATCAGCTGCAGGGACAGGCTTGAAAATCTGTTTCTTGAATTGTTTCACGAGAAACAAAGCAGTGAGTCACTGCCAGTGACCAGCCAGACACACCAGCACTCCTGTCAGTGCTGTGAGCAGCATATGGGAGCACTCACATGTGCCCATTATGAGCTCCTGGCTCCCATTTCCCCTCAAGGGACACGTGTTTGCTGATAATACTTTTGCAGCAGAGAATTTGCTCTTCCTGGGGAAGCTGCAGACACAGAAAACATGTGTTTGGGATTGACACTGAATGTGTTTGTTGATGCTGCATGAACTTTGGTAACGCCTTTAAGCATTCCAGCATTTGCCTTGTCTCAACTTCTGAGTTATACATTATGGCAAATATGACACTAAAAGGCATTCTCAGAAGACGTGGACTAAGGACTGTTTTTAGAAAGACCACACAAAGCTTGGCAGATAGAGCAAAGTTATTTCTGCAGTGTTTATTTTCTGCATAATTTGTTTTTATTCAGAATAAATGTGAGACACATGCTGCTTAGTTAGGCTTGTGTGTTCATACAGTTGATCCCACAACCAGCACAGGCAGACCACCACACTGAAAAATGGCCACAGGAACTGGGAGGCAGCAGGAGGGTAGTGTCACAGTGTGCTTATTCTACATGTTATTCATACCTGAGCATCCATCTGAGACCACTCTTGGGTACTAACAGCTAGCTGTGAGGAGGTGAGGTCAGATCTGCTGGCACATTTTGGGGCTCTTTAACTGCATTGTGAGCAGTGCTCAAATGTAGAGTGTACATTTGCAAGGGAATCACTCCTTTGGTGTAGTGTTAAGTGCCCAGTGAGATTTATCACTCTGAGTGCAAGTTAATTTAAACAGTGTTTTATGGATTTACATAAACTTCCTTCATGTCTATTTGATCACCCTAGGATCACAAAATCACAGAATATGCTGAGTTGGAGGGGTCCCATCAGGATCATTGAGTCCAACTCCTGGCCCTGCTTAGGACACTCCAAGAATCACACCATGTGCTTGACAGCATTGTCCACATTCTTCGGGAATTCTGTCAGGCTTGGTGCTGGGACCACTTCCCTGGGGAGCCTGTTCCAGTGCCCAGCCACCCTCAGGGTGAAGAACCTTTTGCTGATATCCAGCCTAAACATCCCCTGACACAGCTTTGTGCTTTTTTCTTGAGTTCTCTCACTGGTCTCAAGAGTGCAGAGATCAGTGCCTGCCCTTCCGCTTCCCCTTGTGAGGATGTTGAAGAGCACAATAAGACCTTCCCTCAGTCTCCTCCTCTCTTGGCTATTTAGGATATAAAATAAGTAGAATAAGGCCTAATAGCCTTAGTGATCCCTTAGGGGGAATAATACTAATATAATAATACAAAATATCTAATGAGAGGCTACAAACTCAATTCCTTTGGAAGGTTTTGACAAGTTTTTACTCTGACTGTGAAACAGGAGTCAGTGAGGACATCTTGAAGAAAACAGGTTCATTAATTGGCAGGGTCAGATTGATAGATTTTTTTCAATGACTCATTTATATCTCAGGTTTTACTTCAGTCTTGATAAATGTGTCTTACAGCTCAAGTGGGATTTGCTGAATTCCTTTGTGAGCCATTGCCTAAGGATAATACTGGATATTCACTGGAATGACATTGCAGAAAGTGCTAAAATTCACCAACATTCTTGTGAGCTTTTCACTTCAAAAGTAATCTAGGAAAAAAAAATTGAAATCTTTGAGGCTTGAGTTACAAATAAAGTTTTAGCATCTGTGATGACAAGTGTCCCAGGGCAGCTGGGTAGCATTTGAAGGGGATGCCTGAAAGAATTAATTTGTTGACTGTTGCCTAGTAAGGGGAAGCAGAGAGGCCACCACAATGTGACAGACGTGTGAAGACTGGACTGGGACAGACAGATGGCAGAGCCCTGCGCCTGGTGATATCTGATGGCCTGAGGTGAATTCAGATGTGTTAGGTGGTTCACAGAGTTGGACAAAGAAGGGTTTGACTAGCTATTTTAATTAAAATAAAACCTAGGGAAGCTAAAATATATCAAAACTCAATTGCTTACAATCAGCAGTTAGATATGCTGTAGAAAGCCAAATACTGCTTCCTAAATCTCCTACATAATTAAACATTCATACCCTTGACTGTCATCTATCTCTTTCTGTTCCTTATATCGGAGTATGCTCAATGAGTTGTCTTTTGCTTTTGATACTAAGTGATCCTTACTAATTTTGGATAGTTTAATTATCCTGCTTGGAGCAGAAACTCCATGACTAAATATCCTTACAGTGGTTCTAGGGACTGCAACTACTTAGGAATGGGGGAGAGAATCCTAGGGCATCAGCCCCTCCCCACAGAGACCCAGAGCATCCTGTGAAATACTTTGTGAATGTTACGAGTATTGAGACCATCAGTAAATTCACCTCTGTGTGTGTGAGATGTTCTAGAGATTACAGATTTATATCTTGGGACTATTTTGATAAACCCTTCTCCAATTTTGTGGATTTTGGCTCAGTCTGTACACCTCATACACACTTAAAGTCGCTACCAGCCCCTGCCAAGCAGGAATGATGTACAGGACTGCAAGCCTAGAAGCATCCCTATAAGCTGAAGTCAATCTTTGAAATGATTAATTGATGCATGCAGTTGTGCAGAACTCCAGGAAATGTTAGCCGTGAGGGCTGGTGGTTGTGATGTTCAGCATTAATAGATGTATTCCTTGACTGAAGGTTTTGTGATTGTGCATATTGAATTTTCACCATCACATGCACCTGGTCCAGGATGAAGATTGCTGGGGCAGAAGATGAGTCACTGTCCCTGCTTTCTTGCTTAGGGTTGGTTCCTCTGGCCAAAGTGGTCACAGAGTGAGTAGAGCAGGAAATAAGGGGCTGCTCAACAGCAGCCAGTGATAAACTGGTTAAAAGACAGTGATCTCCAGCAGTTTTTGGAAACTGATTGTGTGGCCTGGCTAGTTCCCTCAGGTGACCTGTGACCAGGTTACTGCCCCCACTCATCAGGATCTGATTAGCTCACCTGTAAGCTTTCTATAGCCAGCTGTTCCAGGTCATGTATATAAATATGTGCCTCACCTGTCTGCAGTTCTGTTTGCATTTTAAGATGTGAGATCATCAATCAGCCCACCATGAGCCTGCCAGTTATCCCAATGATTCTGGTATAAAAAAGAATATGAAACCACTAAGCTTATGTAAAGCAGGAAACTGAACTCATAGGAGTTCAACTTCTGATGCCAGTAAAAACAAATTTATATTTCAAGTATTTTTTTTCCATCTGTGTTGGATCTGGGGCCCAGCCAAATATCAGAATAAATGTAATTTCTACCCAAGCAGGTCTGTAGTTTCCCTTGGAGAGATAAGACTTGTGGATAAAGGTTACATTTTAGTTGATCTGATGTAGCTGTGAGAGACAGACAAGTGTTCAGGCAGATGAGCTGTTTTCCAGGGTAATGCAGTAGGCCAAGTTATTTGGCAGATACTGAGAGAGCAGATTCAGGCAGTAGAAAAGTTTAACTTTTATAATCTTGCATTTAGTGCATCCACATGGTTTGCAGATGCACTTCAGAAGGCCACCAGCTGAGGTTTTTTTTTATTTCCCCAAGGGAAAACCTGGTCCAGGACCTCCCATGCATGCTGTGACCCTATTCTGTCATGAACCAAAGCCAAGTCATGATGGGCAGACTTGTTCCTTGCTCATGCCAACTCCAAAGCTTACTTGCCCTCTCCCTCCCAGGGCCACTACTTCCTGTGACCAATCTGACTGCTTCCCTAAGTCCAGGATTGCTTCAGAGCTTGACTTAGATTGTGAGCACCACGGGCTTTTAGTTTAACCACTTTGGAGTACACCAAGGACTCAACCAAGAAATCTTTACTATTGATGTACAAAAGCCTAATCTTCCAAATGATGGAAATCCAGACACGTAGAAACCAAAACAGGGCTGATTGGTTGGAGTATCTCTTTCTTAAACTCTTACTCCTCATGGCTATTCTTGTCACTCTGATCCAAGGAGAAGTAAATGCCCCCCATAAATGCCCCCTTTAAAAACACAGCCAGAAGTCCTTTGTTTCATGGTCTGGCTCACCAAATTCCTTATGCTGGCTCCCTGTGGAGTGCTGGCCTACAGTTTGATGTGGATTGCAGATTTGATAATTTTTTCTTCAAAGATGTGCCCCCAAAACTGTGTGGCCTACAGTTAGGCAGGTTTGCCTTGGCCAGGCTGAGATGTGCTCATACCACAGAGCACATTACATACACATAATACAGAGCAGAGCTTGTAATATGTTATCTGCATACTCCACTGCATTGCATCACATCACGTGCACCTATGTAAGCAAATAAAAGGAGTCATGAGCAAAGTAAATAGACAACATAATGCAAATGAAATTTTGTATTTTTCTGCCAAAGAAGGGATGCACTCGACCAAGACAAGCAGCTGTACTAGAAGAGATGTCACAGTGCATTACCTTGTGTGCTTGATCCTGGTGGAAACAGGATTTAGCAAAGAAATAGAGCTAGTAATGGAATAGATGAAAAATGTGAACAAATAGATGCTTGGTGATTTCAACTGTATCTGCTTCTTATCTTTAATATTCCTGTGCACTGTGGGCAATGGAAACTCATTTAGGATGCCAAAGAATAAAGAAAAAGCTTTTTTCAATTATTTCCCATCCATAAATTCACAGCAGAGAATCTCGTGTCTCCAAATATTACCTATATTGGAGACACAAGATGTTGATGTATACCAGCTAACAGAAGTCATGGACATGTCTTTTGGAAAGAGCTGTTTGAAGGAAAATCAGAGATACTTAACAAAAACTTGGCAGCCTTTGTGCCAGCATATGAAAAGTTGTCGAAATTATGTGATGATTAGCATGAAAATGAGAACTGAGTGATGTGAACAGCAGTTTACTGAGACTGATGGGTTGGTTGAAACAACAGAAACAAAATTTGAAAGTGTATAAAAATTGTTGAGGTCATTGTGAAAGGAAAAAACCCACATGCTTGTGGCTCAGAACAAATAGGAGATCTGGTGCATGATGTGAGGACCTTGGGACTTGAAAGAGAACAAGGAGAGGAAGCATCCCCAATGCAATGGAGCAGCTCCTCTAAATCAGTAGCAGAAAACAGCTCAGGATGAACCCTTGCCAGACCTTCACAGGCAAGCTGACGGACAGACGCTGGAAGACTTTTCCAGAGTGTCAGTTAGCTGCAAGCAGATGCCGCAGTCACAGAGTATTTCAGTGCTAATTGTATTAGTTTTGACAGGCTTACTAACAGCTGTATTCTGAACTTCCTGGGGGAGCAAAGGCCAGGGCAGGAGGTGGAGCTGGTCATTAATTTATAAAGCCATCTTTGGGAAAGGAGCCTTGGAAGATTTATGCCCTGGGTCTGGTGAACAGTTCTCTGGCCTGGTCTGATGAATGTGGCAAGAAAAAGATGAAATCATTCATCTCAGTCCCTGTAGGTAGACTCAGCTTGTAAAATAAGGTGAGCTGGAGAGCAAGCTGCTGGAGGAACTCCTGTTGACAGGTTTGTCCATTTGGCCAGAGGAAGGTGGGTGACTACCTGGGTGAACTGCCTGTATGTTCATCACACCAGGCTGTGCTTTTCTAAGAAAATTCTTCTGTTTTTTAACATACTATTCAGCTTTGTGAGAGTTACCTGGAAACCCTGTTGACTCCATGAAGAAGATGAGCAGATCTGGTGGGGTATTCAGGTTTCCTCCCTGGCTGGAAGGGCAGCCAGCAGTGGCCAGGTGGGACCATGGGCTTTTTCTGCAAAGAAGTGACATCTTTACACTTGAAACTGCTGTTGCCCCTGTAGATACAGAAGAGAAAGCAAAATCTTGACAATAGCAATGCATGCCAGTCACTGCAGACAACAAACACAAAACACTCACCTCCTGCTTCTCCATCCCTCAGCTGTTTTCACAGGGCTACTTTTAAGAAACCATGGAGGAGACAAGGAGGCTTAAAGAACAGAATGTTTTTTCTGTGATGACAACACTGATTAGTCCCAGGATATACCATGTAGGTTGTCTGGTGTGAATCTAACAGCTTACCAGAAATAAAATAATCTGTGGCTTGATGGGAATGAAAGCACCAGTTATACCCTGCAGCATCAAGTGCTGTAATCATGGCACCCCCTTGAATGTATTGGGACTGAAACGTTATGTTCATTAATGTGGGCCAGGCTTTTCCACTCAGCCCTGCATGTATTGTGAGTACATCCATCCGTTCAGGGGAGAAACTGCTGCTGCAAGTCTCCCAGGGGCCAAAGGGAAGGGATTAAACACCAGCTCTGGCAAAAGCGGATGGCTGCTTGTGTTCTTTTAAGACAATTTAATGAGTGACACTCTGAAACGAGTTACCTACCCTTATAGTTTTAATCAATCCCTTTCTACCAATGAGGAAAAACTAATATGAGTAGATATAGGTGAAGAAAATAACATTTTACTAACAAAACAAAATAGCAACAGGCAAAAAAAAACCCTGCTAATAGTCATAAGTTACAAAGGTGCTGAAATCTCACTGGCTCCTGAGGAGCAAGGGAAAACTCAAAACGGGAGAGTGACCTCCCCCAAGACAGTGCCTTCTTCAGGCAACTGCATGAAGAGACACGAGGAAGATGGCAGACAAACCGCAGTTCTCTCTGGATCAAATAACCAGGAAGGCAGGAGTTTACAAAGCAGTTCTGGTGGCAGAATTGCTGGTGTAGCCGGGACACTCCAGCCCCATAGTGTCAGCCTCTGGTTCACTGGGTGTTGGTGCTGTGGTCTTCTGCCTCCTGCTGAACTCCACTGGTGTTGGTGCTGCTGTTCCCAAGCCGTGGGTGTGTTGCGGGGCAGAAACGATCTCCCCAAGCACTGAAAACAGCACCCTACAGCTCTAGCCCCACACTGCACAATCCACTCTGAAACAGGTTTTGATTGTGAAATGCAGCTTCTCAGGTTGCTGCTGTTGTGGGTCCACAAACCTGCCTGAAACAACCCCCTCTGAAGGCAAGAGAGAAACAAAAAACCCATGAAGGGGAGCCTCTGGCTTGAGCCAGGGCGTGGGGGCAAGAGAGCTCTGCTTGGGTGACCCTGGCTTTAAAAAGACCCAGCACCCGCTGGCCCTGTGTTTCCCGCTGCACTGCTGGGTCTTAGAGAGACAGTAGCAATTTTGGGCACAGATAGATATGGAATAAAATAACATTTTGTGTTATCTACCACACTATTGCTGCATTTTCTTACCTGGAGGATCCAGCTGGGGAAGAAGGCATGGAACATTCATGCACAAACTTCATTTGCAAAATTTTGTCCTTCTGGCTCTGTTGTTAATATTTCCAAATAACTTTCTGGAGATGTAAGAAGACTTCATAGATCTCAGAAATGTACTGCTTTTCTACCTTTTTTTTTGGCAATGAAATATAAAAATAAATCCCAAAACTAAAGCCAAGACCTAAAATTGAGATTCTGTGATTCCGCAGAAGGGATTGATAGATCAACTTTTATCCTAAGGAACCCCGGTAACATTCATTCCTCTTTCTGTATGGGAAATACAGAGAAAATTGAAAACAGGACTTGCAAGTGTTAGACATTTCTTGCCATTTTTTAATATAAATGAGTACCTAACCAAATTAAATTTCTCAAATTTTCCTGCTTATTATTGTTTTTCTTGGAGCTTGCTGCTTATATTCAGTTTTTCTTGCAAAGCTGTACTGTGGCTGAACTAAGTGAGCAGCTATGTCAGACATAAACTCCACAAAGAGCCAGAACAAGTCTGTGGTTACCCTTCCACATTTTTACAGAGGAAATGTATCATTGAAAAGCTAACTGGTAATTATTTTTATTTCAGTGGTTGTTTGTTTTGTTTTTTTTATTATTTTTCTCAATGCAATTTGTTTCAGTTTATCAGCCAGCATCTGGGTTTTTGTCTTGTTTGTGCTATTTACAGAGAAAGCAATCAGTGTAGTTTCTGTGCTCTTTTTTTGGAAAAAGCACTATTTCTGACCTCAGTAGCCCTTATTCCTTAGCCATTGATATAACCACTGCTGACTGATCTACTGATGCCCACCTTTATGTATATATTTTTGGAAATATTGGGTGAATGACTCATGGAGTTAATGCATCACAAACTGTAATTGAGAGAAGCTCTGTATAGAACTGCTTTTTAGAGCAGCAAGATGACAAACATTGATACAGGAGGATTTTAAAGATCCTTGTTGCTGCAGTGCATAGTTGCATTGGGAGGGATAGACTTGAAACATAGTGTCCTAATTCCCCCTGGGCTCAATGTTTTGCTTGGACATGGAGGAATATAAAAGGAACACATGCTTGTCCTGTAAAGTTTGATTCAGCTGTCAAGCAGAAGACATTCAAGTTACATGGTAGGTAAAACATCATCATAGAAATGTGAGTAGAAAGTGCATTACTTACTAGCCTGAGCAGTGAGAGAGTGGTGAAGGAAATGTATCTGAGTCTCCTTTCTCTCATCCCTTGTCCTGGCTGGAGGTGTTTGCCTTCACCAGGCATCTGCTGGCTGTCAGCTGTCAAAGGTAGTTAGCAGTCCCTGGCTTTTGTCATGTCTGCAGAAGCTTGTCTTTGCTCAGGAGCGAGCAGGGCTCATTGACAAAGCTTTAAACTAGATGTGTCAAGGAAGGGGACAATGTCAGTCAGTGGACCTGAGATGTGCTGGTCGCACTGGAGCACATTTGATGTCATATGGAGACAAGCTAGGGCACCTGAGGTAACAGAAGGCAAGAAATACCAGTGAAATACCTCTGTGACATTAGAGGGTATTCCTCCAAGCGGGCAGCATGAGCTGACAGCTCAGCTGAGGTGCCTTTCCACCAGTACACACTGTGTGGGAAACAAACAGGAAGGGAAGGAAGCCATTGTGCTGCTGTGAAGTTTTAATTCATTTCCAATTCTGAAACTTGATGGGACAAATCCCATGACTGGATTGCACCTATGGATGGCTACAGGCTGTCCCAGAAAACTAAGGGTGAAGGGGTTGCTCTCTGTTTCAGGAGGTGGATTGAGTGTGAAGTTCTGTCTCCAAAGAACAGGCATGAGCAGGTTGAAAGCCTGTGGGTAAGAATCAGACACCGAGACAGCAAAGAGAACCTCATGGCTGGTGTGTACTACAGGCTGCCCAACCAAGGGGAGCCTGCTGACAAAGGACTTCTTGCTCCACCTGCAAGAGGCATTGTGCTTGCAGGCTCTTGTCTGGCCAGGGGCCTTCAACACTGGCAAGTAACATGGCGAGCTGTGGGCAGTCTAGGAGACTCCAGTAGTGCATGGAGGATAACTTCTGAAGCCAGGTTATAGACAGCCCTACCAGAGGGGGATGTGATACTGAACTCGTGGGTTACCAACACAAGTTAACTTGGGCTGTCAAGATTAGAGGCAGCCTGGGCTGCAGTGATCATGCACTCAAGGAGTTTGCAGTCCTGAGGGATATGGGTCAGGCAAAGAATAAAGTCAGAATCATGAATTTTAGGAAAGCAAAATTCCGGGTTGTCGAGGATGTAGTCAATAGGATCTTCTGGGAAACTGCTCTGAGAGTCAAGGGAGCAAAAGAAGTTTGGCAGATCTTTAAGGTTGCTTTCTGTAGAACAGAAGAACTAGCAAAAGGAGTAAATGTTCAGGCAAAGAAGGTGTTATAAATGAATGCCCCAATTTATTAATTAAAGAAAATTTATTAAATGGTCCAAATAAAATTTAAAGAATAACAACGAAAAAGCCACTATCCAAAAAAAGGTCAATGCCAAGCCTGGGTATCGGTGTTGGGTGAGATGCAGGTTTGACTGCTACAGCAGGGGGTCTCCTGTGCTTCACACCAACTGTCCTGTCCGAGCAGTTTTTTTCTTGCCTGAGGCAGAGTCCCTTTTCTTCCTTTTCGGACTGCACATATTCATATGGAGTTCTTTCTCTGTGGCGAGTTGAACAAAACATGTCCAGAGAGTGATGAGCACCCATGATCAAATTCCCAGAATTCAGTATTGACATGCATCGGCTATCTCAATCTCAGATATTTATTGTGTATTCATCCTCAGATCACCTTGATGGACAATCCATCTCCAGGCTGGCCACTTTTATTTGATTGCAAATGAAGTTCTCCCTCCCTTGTCCAGGTGGTTTTGACATTGTGTTGAAATCCCTGTCACTGGCTTGTGCATTTTTAAACTTCTTATAAAAATATATCTTAACAGTACATAACTATGAAACATACAACAATTTTATTTGCACAAATTATCATATACAGATATAACAAAGGCAAAGGACTGGAATGCATTAGTCAGGACCTGCCGGTCAAACTAAAGGACAAGAAAGAAATTGACAGTCAGTGGAAGCAAGGACAGGTATCCAGGGAAGACTATAGGGTCACAGCCCAGTTGTGTAGGAATGGGGTGAGGAAGGCAAAGGCAAAGCTGGAGCTGAATTTCACAAAGGTCACAAAGAACAAAACAAAGAGCATCTATAGGTGTGTCAGCCAGAAAAGGAAGGTCAAAGAAAGCATTTACCCCCTTGATAAGCAAGGCAAACTGGTAACTAGGATGAGGAGAAGGCTGAGGTGCTCAAAAATTTTTTGCCTCAACCCTCACTGGCAGCCTCTCTTCCCCACACCTCATGAGTGAATGGACTGTAAAATGTAGCTGGGGGAGCCATGTCCCTCAGAGAGAATCAGGTTTGTGACCACCTGAGGAACCTGAGCATACATAAGTCTATGGGACCTGATGAGATGTATCTGAGAGTCCTGAGGGAGTTGACTCTACAGTTGCCGGGTCACTCTTCATGATACTCAAGAAGTCATGCCAGTTTGAAAAAGACAAAGTTCAGCTTTCCTGTATTTGCACAACCTCTTACACTGCTAAGGGCTGCATCTACCCCCTGAGCAAGTAATTGCTGTAAATCTCATGCTTGTGTTTCTGTGTCATCAGGGTTTTCCTAGAGTTTTGTGACTACTCTCATCTGCCTTCTGTGATTTTGAAGAGTAGCCCTCTCTTGATAGCTCCTGAATGACTGCTATAAATTAACTGTCATGAGCATTTACAGGAGGATTGTGGCATGCTGCAACATGAAGCTCTATGTTATAGTTTTGAGAGGCTACACCATTGTGCATTCATCAAATTCTCCACAGACTGGAAAATAACCTTCTATTACTCCCACAAACAAGTGTGGAAAGTTGTCTGCTTCTTTACTTCAAGGACCACCCCCCTCTCCTCCCCCCCATCCCGTTCGCCTTGCTTTGCTCTCACAGTTGCTCTGTGTCAGTACTTGAGGTCTGCATTGTGAGACCTTCCTTTCTGCATCAATGGCACGTCATTGCTGGTACTGAAGTGCAGTTTAGGATAAAGGTCGTGTAGTCAATGCCGCCATTCATTTGGAAGAAATGTAATGTTGGCATTTTCTGTGCTTGGTACTGCCAAGTGCCACATTCCCTGATCCTGATTAGCAAAGCATTTGAACCTACACATAAAGCTCTCTATCAGTACTCACACTGATTTCAGTGAAGGCAATTACACATTTAAGTTTTCAAAAGAAGCTAAAATTATTAGGTTGGGAGTGAGAGCACTGTTTCTGGAGAGTTAAAGAATATGTAAAATTAATCCTTTTAGAAAAAGCAACCAACTCCCATCCCCAGTTAAAAAGGGAGTTCATGATCTTTGCTCTCCTATCTGTGGTGAATCAGACAAAAGTGAGAGCAAGTGCACAACACACAGATAGCAGAGTCAAATTTACACTGATGTAATCATCCCGATTGGAAATTACAAGAGGTTTTCTTTGAAATCACTATTTTTGTAGAAGAAACCTTAGTCTACATATAATTAAATTTTAAATCCTGGCAGCCATTTAAGCTTCATAGCTGGTAATTTGAGGTCTTCATGTGAATGTATTTTCCTATGTCAATGCTAATTTCTGGAAAAAAAAAAAGAGAAAAGATTACTATTATAAGAAGGATCTGTTTTCTGTGGGGTTTCTCTTGAAGTACAGACAAAATCAGGGCTGAAATCTAAACTGAAATTGCCAGGCATGGATTCCAAATGATAGGTTTCTTTGTAAGTAAAATGATCCAAGTTCAGACTAGCCTAAAACATAGATTCTTCATTTGAATAGGATATTATCAATTATATCAATTAAAACCAAATGTTTTAATTTAAGCATTTGACTTTTGATGGAGTCTCGATGATTTCTCTCTATCTTGCTGTGAAAAAACATGTGTACCTTGGGCAGGGATATGCCAGCAAATAAACACTGCCTGTGCTAACTTGTGAGAGCTAACTGGATTAATGCATGAAAGTGGATGCTACAGAGTACTGGCAGATTAAGTATTTGGCATGCACATTAGGCCTATTTTTAAATATTTATTCTGTGCTTATTTTTCTTTCAAATACTGCTACACTAACAAGTTACTTGTACATTACCAGTGCTTTTGTCTCTTTCCCCAGTAGACTAAAACCAGACAGCAGATATAAAGAGAAATCATGATAAGAGGCAAAAAAAATTCCATTCCCTAAAAAGGGAAAGAGAATGCAACTTTTCTGTATTTGCACAGCCCCTTACACTGCTTAGGGCTGCAGCTGTCTGCTAGCAATCATTTATCTTACATCAGTTAAACAAAATACGCAGTACAAATGGGTTGTTGGGCACTGTGTCTGCAGGTGAGAAAGGGAGCAGATGCAGGGGGATGCTGTAACATGCAGTTCCCAAAGAATCAGTGTTGTTAGAGTGACTATCTGCTCCTGGCACCTTCCTGGGGGGGTCTATGGGAGAAGATTTTGGGAACCTCATAAAGCAGATCTATACATGTGCTTTGCCTTGAGGGGGTGGTGACCCTCCATGCAGATGACTTTTTTTTTCCTTCAGAGAGAATACTTTTCAAAAGGCAACAAGGGAGCTTCTGGGAAGCAACTCCAGAGTGTCTTGGTAGAGTGGGAGGGTTCAGGCAGAATTTGGGAGGGGATTTTTGTGCCTCAAAGGCAAGCAATGTATTTAACATCAGTGTGGCCACTGACATTTTTGAGTTATCCAAGTATTTACATATGCATGGAAACTGACAAGTGCTGTGGTCAGGTGAGAGGAGATTAAAGAACAGGTGTATTCTCTGGAAAGTGTGATGTGCTGCTGAGTAAAGGACTAATTTGACAAAGGCCCTGATAGCTCTTTTAACTCATACTTGCAGCTCGGGTGATGAGAATTAGTATCAGAAATGGGATTTGTCTAGTGTACATTGACATTAGGTTAGCAGGATCATTTTCCTGATAATCTGTGGGATAACGTTTCAGACATGGGTGTCCTAGTTTGTCTTACTGTTTTGTTTTATGGTGTTTTGGGTTTTTAAAATTTATTTTTAAGTTTTCATTTTTTGCATCACTTATTTCTGGCATTGTATTTCAGGTTTCTGTGACTCCTGTAGTCCATTTTACTCTTCTGATCTTGGTTTTGATGTCTTAGTAGGGCTTCTAGGACCATTCTTACGCTTCACTATAATTTATTTACTGTTGCTTCATTTTTCTACACATTGTTTCATTTGCACTTTTTTTTGCCTCCTCATGCACTTTTAGCTCGTCATTGCAACCTTTCATTTTTATATGGAAGGCAGTTTTAGACCTTGCCCCAGAGAGTAATTTTAAAATAATCTTGGACTGCTGCTGTGTTTAAATGTTGCTTTACATTTTGCAATTTTTTGAATCAGCAGACTTGAACATGTTAATTTTACTACTCAGAAGTGTCTTTCTAGTTTTATTCTTTGAAACCAGAGGTGCTTTGGGAGTTTTTAGCTGCAATGTCTCATTTTATGTATTGCTTTTAAATCTACATGAAAATAAAAAAGTTTTGACCTATAAAACAACTAAACATGCCTGCAAAATGTTTCTCTGTGTGCAAATTGTCTTGTTAATCAAATTGTCTATCTACAGCTATCCATTTCAAAGGGTACTACTTAATAATCTGCATTAAATAAATATAAATCAAATTTTGAGACAAGATAAAATGTCTTGTCTCAAAATTTCCAATAATTTAAAAATTTTGTTTAAACATTATGGGAGACTTGTGAAGTCACATTTGTGTGAGTACAGTAGGATATCAAAAGGTTAAGTGACTTACCAGAGGAGTGGTGGTCTCAGCCTCCAGACCTAGTCCCAGAATTACCATTCCTTCCTAAATAAATACTTTCTCCAGGGATGCAAAAGCAAAGCCTCTGACATTTATTGTCCTGGTATGTGTCTGTTCCCAGGACATTACATTTCTGTGGATACATCTTATGAGGGTGATAAGGCAGTGCTGTCCAGCCCTGATCTGTACTCCGAGGAGTGGAGCTGTGTCAGACTGATCTATCAGATAGCGACAACTTCAGACACCTCACCTGATCCTGCCAGGCTCAACCTGTACCTGAGGCAGGAAGGAGAAAGTTTTGATCGTTTGCTGTGGTCAACCAAGGAGCCATCAGACAGCTGGCTCATAGCTAGCTTAGATTTAACGAACAGCACAAAGAAGTATAAGGTAAGTCCAGTTTTAGAAGATGCCACAGGCTTTCTGGTGCATATGTTGGGCTGCACAAACTTCTTTTTTTAATATATACAAACTTATTTTGAGCCCTATTCTTGGCTTTCATGTCTAAGGCTGGCAGCACAAGTCAGCTGAGCCCTCTGTCCCTAGCACCCATGAGCAGAGCTGGCATAAGGCAGTGCTCTGACCAGCAACTGCGTGGAGCATCTCATGGGGACACATGGCCAGCTGAGCCCTGCCATGAGGATGCTTCATCTCCTGGTATCCCTGCAGAGCTGCTGGTGCCACATGGCAGATACAGGAACCCCCAGGTCCTGGGTCTGCAGCTGTGCTCACTTATTCCTGCCCTCTATGCCTTTCTGGAAGGAGTCACACGCTGATAGAAGAGTATTTCTACCCACAAACCATCATGTTGCATCACTACAATAACATCATGTGCATAACCACAGCTGAGGAATATGGAATTCCATACTCTTAAATGAAGTGTGGAATTTTTTGCCTTGTCTCATTGTTCTTCAGCATGTCTTCTGTGGTTACAGAAGAACACTGGCTCCATCTTTAATACATTCTGCCAAGATCTTTCAGCAAAAGCATGCCTGACTGTAAAGATGATGGTTCCCCAAGAAACATTTAATTTGTTCTCCTGTTTATCCTGTTTAAATATTCAAGGTACTAATGAAATCCTAAAATTGACAGTTTGGTTTATATTATGCAGCTGGTACTTGAAGGTGAAATGAGACAAGATAAATCCACCAGTATAGCAGTTTTTGAAATCAAAATAACTTCTGGATATTGTATTGGTAAGTACTTTTCACTCAACCCTCATATTCACTGCATAGAAGAGAATGCCTTATTAGTAGTTTTAAAACTGGATGGAAGGTCTGGCTTTAAAAACAGATAATTTTTTTTTCATAATTCAAAAGTACACTGCCATATTCAATACAGATAATTTTTAAGCTAAGAGTGCACAAACTAGTGAGTGGGGGTTTTTCACCTATCTCTGTGATATATATACACACATATTATATATAACAATATAATTCCAAATCTATTTATTTTTCAAGCAGGAACAAATGTTATATTTTAAAAAGCTTTGCACTGCTTCAAATACTAGACATAACAGCTGAAAGACTATTTCTGCTCTCTGCCTGCTCATGGCTTCCTTACAAGTGTCATCTTGTGGCTGCAGACAAAAAACTCTGCTGATATATATATATTTATACTTACTGCCATTTCCTCATGATATTTGCTAAAAACTGCTAATGAAGTTCAAAAATTCCAGTGTCTAGAAGGCTGGGAGATCTTCACATTTCTGGAGAGCTGTGGTGGAGTCCAACTAAGTTGCCACAATTCTTTGTCTCTGTGAAGGAGACAAAGCAGTTGCATTACTGTTATGAAATGCTTATCCTGCTTTGCTTCTGGCCATCCCTGATTCACAAGTAAAACTTCTGCTTTGACTATTTACTATAAGGAGGTGGTATATTTAAATCTGCTTTATTTGGTTCTAAATTACAGCAGTCCTGTCCTGGCAAATGATGAAAAGACAGATTGGTCCAAAGAGGATGGAAATGAAAATTTTATCCAAAAATTACCAAAATTTTGGATAGGTTTGCTTCTATTTATTATGAGCTCTTAAATGTTATGTCCACTTTTATAAATACAGGCATTATCTACTCTGCCATATGTGAAATGAGGTCAGTGCTTAGCAATTTGCTCTTCCTATTTCTGTAATGAAAATATGTGCAATCAGCTGGTGGTGTCTGAAATTGCAGAATGTGACTTTGAAGAAAACCATCTTTGTGGCTATGTGAACCACTGGAATCCTAACGTCAACTGGTTTGTTGGTGGAGGGAACATTCGGAATTCTCAGTCTATCCTGCCCAAAGACCACACACTTAACAGTGCACTGGGTAAGCAACAAATGTAGACCAGAAATATAGTGGAAAAGTCTGTGTCTGTGATTCATGTATGACTCTCATACTATGAGTTATTATTATGTGAGTTCTTTCCATTGTGGGGTTGGGGTGGGGATGGTAAGAGTGATTTAGAGGGAAAAGAAAAAGGGATTAGAAAGAGGTTGGGGGATTTTGCAGAAGTTCACACAAAATTGCCTGTAAGCTTTATAAAAAGGTTGTTACACTCTTTGCTAGGATTCAAAAGTACTCAGAGGTACGAATAAAATTTTGGATGTGAGAGCTGGAAAATTCAGCTTTCTGTGTATTCTAAATGTATGGGCCACAGTAAGTTTTAGATTCTTCTGCTGCTGCTCTGTACATCTGGCAGGAGTTTTCTTTACAATGGCTACTGAGAAAATTGAGTAGGAAAACTAAGGTATTAAAACATGCTTGGAGAATCTTGGGTGAAATTATACAGTTTAGAAGTTTTGTTTCTTTTAGTCAAAAGTGCTGTTAGTACAGCCTCTCAGAGACATAATGCTGGGAAGAATTATTGGAATTTCTACACTTGCCTGGTATGAAATGTTTGTCCTGGACACCTTGCTCAGGGAAGAGATTTTTACACAGCTGTGAAAAAGGTTGTGGGATAACTTCACCTTTGTACCAAGTACCACAGCAGATGATGGTCAGGACATTGGACTGGTGCTGCACACTTTGTGTCTTGGGTGGCATGATGCTTGTGGCAGTGCAAGGAATCACATCTCATGAAAAGCAGGGTTGATCCTCTTTCCTTAACTCATGCCACTGTGCCTTCTTATTTACTTCACAATTGTGTGAATTGAGTACAGAGTCTCTCCAACCCTGTGTCACCCCCTGGCACTGAAATGCTGGTAAAATTTTGATGGAAGTTCAAACTCACCACAACTTCCAACAGCAGACAGTGGATCAGCCTATTAAATAAGTACTGTGACAGGAAATGCTCCCAACTGGGAGGGATGTGTTTTCTTGTAGCCACAGCATTTCTATTTCACACCAAGCCCTCACTGCTGAGCATTTACTGAGAAGACTTCAAGAAGCCTAAAGTCATGGAAGAGCCTTCCTTTTGTAAGAATTAGGCTGCGAAGTTGTATCATCCAGGGAGATTGTAGCTAAGCTATGAGATGTGCTAAAACTGCAGAACAAAAGTGGAGCTGAGAATCTTGCAGGCAAGTATTGCTGAAGTCACCCATCACCCACCCATCAGTGGGCAATCTGGAGGAGACCCACAGCCAAGCAAGTCCTTTCCCCTCCTTCTACCAGAGTGAAGCAAGAAGTGACATCTGAAGGTCTGAGACTGATGTGTGCTAATTAATGTAGTGGTGCCCACTCAAACTGAATGGCACAGTTTGCAGTGTTCATGCTGAAGTACCCCTCCAGTCTGATGTTTCTATCTTCTCCAGGCTTTCTACTTGTGAAGAGCCATTTTTTGTTCACCAAATACTGTTTGTTGCTGTGCTTCTGGGGGTGCAGAAGAAGAAAAACAACAATGCACAGCATATTTGTGAACATAGATGTGTCCTGCTAAAATTGAGACAGCACTCCCAAAATCAAAGACTTAGAAGTTGTTCCCTTAGAAAATCCTGCAGGTCATATTGGCTTATATTCATGATGGGAAGATACTCTCCTCAAATGCAATGCATTTTTCTGTTCATTAACATCTCCCAAAAATCTTCTTTAAGGATTTTACTTAAAAACTCCAGTCCATGCAGTAAAAATAAGACATTTGTAAACCAAATCCTAGAAACACTGAGCAGATATGTAAGGACTAGAAGCTATTTGACAATAATTTAATATATTAAATGAACTGCAGTGTAAAAGATGACAAAACACATGGCTTATAATCTTGTTCATTTTCTTGGATTGCTTCAATAAAAGTTGCACTTATGAGAGACTAAGTACTATACCAAGCTATTGGGAAGCAGGGAGATTATACAGTTGTTGCACATTTTTCCATTTATGAAAGGCTTCCAAAGTTTAAAGTTTATTATGTTTCAAATATAGATAAATATATTATTTCTAATGATAATAAAGACTTAAGAAAAGAAAGAGCTGAGACTGACTATTTTGCCAGTGGTATCTTAGCCAAACAATTTTGGATTGCACAGAGGAGGAAAAGAGAGGGAAAAAAATATTTTAGAATTACTAAAATTTTCTAGGAAGCAACCATTGTTGCTCATATATATATATGTCTAGTCCCTGTTCATCTGCTGAGACTTCTTGTACGTGGTGTTTCTTAAAGAGTGTCCTTATACCAAATGTTTTTCTGCTTCTAGGTCACTACATGTATGTGGACTCTGTTTATGTCAAACATTTTCAGGAAGTGGCCCAGCTAATCTCACCAAAGACCACAGCCCCAGTATCTGGCTGCTTATCTTTTTATTATCAACTTAAGCAGGAAAGCAGCATTGTTTTTACTGTTTACCTAAGAGACATGAGTGGCTTTTATGAAGAGATCTGGAAAACAGACAGTGCACTGAATGCAGACTGGACACTAGCAGAAGTTGACTTCAATGCGCCGTATCCCATGGAGGTAAAGCAATCCTTCCTGCACAGTCCAGCTGTGACTTCCAGATTGCTTCAGACATGATTGCCAACTCAGGCCAAGCCAGGAACATAGCAGGGACTATCTAGTATCTGAAAGATGGCTGTAAAGATGGTTGTGATCTGTGATTTCCTTTACCCTTTGTGTAAAGGCCTTCAAGGAGGGATCACTTTACACACTCATGCTTGATTTTGAAGCCAGGTCATTTAGTGCTTGATCAGAGTATCTTGAGAGGTTGTAGAGTCTGACTGATAGGAGGATTTTTAGTTGCTGAATAATACCAAGGTTCGCTCAGTGCCCTGTTTCTCTGACTCTGTGATCCATTTTTGAGGATGTTGAGTATTATAAAATAATGCATAAGAAAAATACTGCAGAAGAAAAATTTAAAAAAATATTTGAGGTCTATTCTCCACCTTAATTAGATCCTGCAGTTCATGAGAGAAAGTCCAAACTTGGGTCCTAAGCACAGTAGTCCTTAAATGTGAAAGACAGCTCTTGATGGTTATTATAATGACTTTCAAGAGTATCAGAAAAATTTGAATATGTTATTCTCTAGTGTTTTCTAAAAAATACCCCAAACTTAGAAGACTGAAATAAACAGTGTATGTATATTATTTACATACATATATACTTACATGTGTATTTTACACATATATATGTAATTTTTTTATATACACACACATATATACTCTCTCTATACATATATACTTCTTATACATGGATTACAAATAAATTCAACTTGCTTTATAATTCTACATAAATTATTTGCTAATTCGCCATAAACCTGTAGATTTCCAGAAATTATTAGGGGTAAAGCTAATTTTCATGAGATGCTACATAGGCCTTTTACACTCTATAAAGTCAGCGATAATCCAATTAAATCATCAGACTTCACAAGAAAGGAAGGCAGCTCTCAGAAGGCTTCATAATACAGAATGGTAAGTGAATTACAGATTCATTTAATAGAAACTAAATTCACGTACATATAAACTCAGTCCTAGTACTATGAATGGAAATTAATTAATGATCACTTAGAGCTTGGCAATGCTGTTGTTGAGTTTGTGAAAATATCCACTCATTTCCTGGTGGCATTCAAAAATACATCCAGAATGTTGGAAACTATCCATATGGTAATATATAGCAAAACAGAGGATGTTGTACCACTGGGTAAATGCACAAGGAAACCTTGTGTTCACCAGGGTATACAATTTCAGCTCCCTCAGTTAAAAAAAAAAAATTAAGAAGATTAAAAAAATATTTTAAAATATTGTCCAAGAGGGAGATGCAGATAATTTAAAGTATGGAGACGTTACATCAATGAAATAACAGTTTTCAGCCCTTATAAAAAAAGATGGAAGTATAATATGTTAGAGGTTCTTAAGAGTCATGAAGGACACAGAAAAAATTAACTGTTCCCTGTTTCTCAAAATTTACATTCCTGTTCCAAATTCTTAGTTACCATGTAACAGTTCAAAAATAAAATGAACAGAGGGTCTTTTCATATATCATTCAGCCGTAGAACTTGCATCCACAATGTACTGTAGATACCATTATTAAGATAAAAAACTGATCAGAAAAACTAATGAGAAAGGAAGAATCCATCAGGAATATAATGTAAGGGAGGAAGAACTGAAAGCCTGTCATTGTCTTCAGTTTTTTCTCTGAAAGTAGGTGCTCTCTGCTGGAAAAAAGACACTGGGCTAGACAGGCCTTTAATCTGCTCAAGGAATTTCTGTGTAACTTAACATAGTAATTATTTCAGAGATGATTTTATAGAAATAGTATTAAACCTCAACACATAAATCCTTTGGTTGCTTCAAGAGGACCTTCCTCTTTGTTTCATCTGGCTAAAGGAGATTGCTCAGGATTCTTTCACTAGCTCTCCTAGTTTGCCTCCCATCCTCAGCCAAAACATCACAGACATTTCTTTCACTGAAAAGAATCTCACTCTGAAAGCATTTGTCCTTATTTCCTTACTTTGTCCCTGGGGGTGGCTCTCAAAGTTTTCTTGTATCTCAGATCTTTGATACTTACAAGAAATTTTAAGACGCTTCCTCAAGAATTATGGATGGTTTTCCACTTACTTGAGGAAATTATTTCCCCTGGGAATTACTAAATACAATACATTGTTTGATCTTTGTGGTAAACAAAACACAGCAATAGCTCTTCTGTACAGGAAATCTTCCCTGACAGCTAATGCCAGGTCACAGGTTTCAATGTCTGAGGATATTTACAGCAAACTAATAGCAGAATCATGAACATAGGGGGTTTTCAGCTCTTGATCAAGACAGATTCTAGTCAGTAGTACGGACTGATGATTGTGAATAGTGGTTTTGTATAATACAATGGCAGAAGCCTTACTGCATCTTGAAAAGTGGTGCTTCATAAAGCAGAAGTGCTATATTCCTTTTGGTTTTTCCTTTGACCTTGAGTGAACAATGATCTAGTGCCAAGGTCAGGCTCTGATTTATATCCCTAATAAGTGATATAATTTAATTAGTCCCCACACTTGCAGCGCTGTATGAGATGTGCTGGAGTCTGTCTGGGACATTCAATCAGAATTCTGTATTTCAAAGACATGTACCAAAATTATTGCTGACTATATATGGCAGATGAATAACAACTTATTATAATTTCTAGGTAATATTTGAAGTTGCTTTCAATAGCGCCAAGGGAGGTTATGTTGCCCTTGATGACATTTCTTTCTCTCCAGTTTACTGCAGCAATCAGACAGGTATGATGAGCTCTTGCTGCTATTTACCTCCCTTGTTTTGCCTTGCCTTGCCTTCCCTCTGCCTTGCCCCTCAGAACTGTCAGTATATGCAATTTTGGTGCTGCCTTCTCAACTGATTAGTGCCACTGGGCTCCTCTTCTTTCAGAAGACATAACAGCAGATAACACCAGTGCCATTCAATTTTTCAGAAACCAATTCTTAATGCTTCCTTTCCAAAGACCTTCCCTCAGGGTTCTGCAGCTGGAGCGCTGGACTGAATGGTGTATTTGCATCACTACGGGTTTTGAGAAATTGCTGCTTGCAGGCTTGTCACAGAAAGAGAGGGTGGATTTTCCTAGGTGTGATGGTATGAGGGAGAAGATGGCCTGGGCTTTTCATTAATGCCAGTGTAGGCATTCATGCCACATGCCCTGAGGTGCTCTTCAGAGCCAAAACATGAGCCTTGCCTCCCTGTCTTCACTCTTCCAGAAGTTATTACTCATCTCCAGCAGGGTGTGTCTGTTGGGTATTTGTTAGGTTTTCACAACAGCAGACACCACCTGAATCCCTGTGACCTCTGATGTAGAGGCACTTGGGACAAAGGACATTGTCATTTGTGAATGCAGCCTCTTAAGTAGCTGGTTGCTGAGGTTTTACTGTGGCACTAAACACTAGTGAAAAGTAGATTAGTGGTTTCCCACTGATGCCATCTATTCCTTTGGTCAGAAGTTTGAATTTTTTGGCAAATTCTTTAAAGTAATCAATGAAAAAGAGGCTGTTTTTCCCTCCTTTTTATCTCAGAGCATCTGCTACCTCTGCCTCCACTGCTGAAGTATCACTGCTGAAGGAGGTAGATTCCAGATACATTAATCATTAATAATCCACATCTCCTGGCTGAGTAAATCCATTATTTCATTATCTCCTCAGTAACTTTTTGGTATCTGCTTTATTTTGCAACAAAAATCCTAAGTTATGCTTGCAATTTTCATGGGGTTGGAGCTGCTTATCTGTTTTTTCCATTTTAATTTTCAGATAAGTTATATCTGTTGAGAAATGGGATAAATTTTGTAGCATTTTCTGCCCCAATGGCTGAAGTTCAGATCTAAATGAATGGTTGATCTAATCAGATCTAATCTGAATGGATCAGAATCTGTTCTGAATATGATAGGTTCATCTAGAACTTTGCCTACTAATTTTGATTTTGAATGTTGGTTTTGTGGTTGTTTTGGGTTTTTTGTTGAGAAATGAAAGTATATTATTTGCCTTATACTTTGTTGAAATAAAACTTATACTGTTTGATCCTTTAGACTTATCAATTATTGTCATCTTCAGTTCTTCTGAGTAAAGATCTTAAAAAGCAAGAGCTCTTCATTCTCCTTGTATTTGGCCACAGCAGTATATATAACAGCGCTAAGTTTTTTCTTTATTTTTTTCTGGAAGTTTTGCTCAACAGAAGTCTTGATGTTAACCAAATGGAGGAAAAGGTACCAGAGTACTAAACTTGCTCAGCAAAGGATGAGTCAAAATATGGGTTTAATGCCACATGGCAGTGCTCCACCTGCCTTTTGTTTAACTAGGAAAGCAGAGATGGGAGGCCATGGCTGCAGGAAGAGTTAAGACACATAGGAGGGCTTAGATTTGACCTATCTGAGACTGAAAAGACCTCAGGCATCACTCATCACTCCAAAGCCACATTTTTTGTTCTACTAAAGCTGATTGCCTGTGTACCTGCCACTGGTGGAAAAGCTCTCTTCATCTCCATGAAGAAAAGTCGTATGTGCTGCTGTAGAGTGCTGTACACAATGTCCTGTGTCTGGGCTCCTGGCAAAGCCAAAATTTGCATGATAGGTTTGGGTTGTGCCTCTCCTTCCCCAGGCACCTTCTGTAAGAGACTGGTGAGGCCTTTGAAGAAGTAGAAATGTTTTACTTACTAGCATGGCCCATACAGCAGAGTCACTTTTTTTTTTCAGGGAGCCATCAGCAGGGCTGGGGAGGGTCTTCATTTTGCTTTTAATCAACTTTACTATACATGATTCAGCTTTCTTCACTGCAGTGTTAGCACTGTGTGAGGCAAGCTCCAGAGCAAAATTGCCCTGAGGTGGTACAGGAACTAAAAATTATTTTGCTTACCTACTTACAGGATGCATATGCACACACGTTACACATAACTATGAAAAGGATTTTTAATAAGTGCTCTTTAAAAAAAATACTAAATGTTGATGTTCAGTGCACACACAGGCACACGGACACACTTATTTTGTCCTAATAATCTTTTGAATGAAGGAGCGGATGAAAACAAATGGTCTGAATGTCCTTGTGAATCATCTATCCTGAAGGAAGACTCTAGTCTTAATATGAGGAGCTCATGTGTCTTTTAGGGGGGCTATGAAGCAGGGTTTCTCTTGGCTCCTGCAAAAAAATATAAGAATATAAGACCAACTTGCAATAGCAATTTGATAGTTTGATTTCATCATGGCTGTGCACTATATATGTGTAACATCCTTTCACATGCTTATCTTCAGTAAAGCAAGACAAACCAAAGTATGCTTTGGCATCCTTCTGCATCAAACCTATTCTTATCACAATGTACTCATCCTAACAGAACCTATGCATCTTTCTTTTAGGAGTTCCTTTCAATCCTGCCAATGCAGGCTGCAATTTTGAGGAAGATCTGTGTAATTTTTACCAAGATCACAAAGATGGCCCAGGATGGAGCAGAGTGAAAGTGAAGCGCAATGTGTATAGAGCAGGAGACCACACTACTGGATTTGGTGAATCAAAACTGCTTTTTCCTAGAAGAGTCAAACTATATATTAATGTTGTATAAAAGGTTAAGGTTATCCTGTTGTATCATTGTTCACTATGTTAAGTAATATCACTGGCACAATGGTTAGCTTACCTCAGTGCAACACTCTGCCATTAAAAATCAGTGTTCACAGCTTGGTCCTATATGGAACTCTGGCTGTGCTTCCCCATGTGTACAGTCACCTATTGAATAGTCAGGCAGGGCCATAAATCAGAATATCTTCACTATACTGCTCTGTAGTTGCTGGAGGGATGAATAAAAAAAATATATGGAAGTAAATGTAATAAGTTAATGCATTGTTTTTAGAGAGGAAAAGTGGCCTTTTAGCTCTTCTAGGCTTAGGAGAGTTGGCTTTTTTAAGGGAAAACATAAATATTATGTAGTGAAACCACATGGTGAAAAGACTGTTAATAAGTTCTGAAATTCAGACATCTCTCTGTGTAGAGTATTCATGGTCATTAATCATATGCACTAAGGTCTCAGTTCTTTATACTTGGTGCTGGGAATAACAAGCCTTGTGCCCACCCTCCTTTTTTTTGTCCCACCATGGTAACCCTGAAAAGGCTAGTTTTCCAGTGAGGCCAGCAAGCCAGGGAATTTTTCAGGATAAATTTGATAAGTGCTTATTTCTGGTAACTTAGCCATGTGCCAGTTTAGCTAGAAGCAGACAGGATGCTTTTGGAAAAAAATGGTTATTTCCTGTCAGAGTGTGATAATCTATTTCTTGCCAATTGGAACTGTTTTTATAACTGTTTTTATTGCATCAGACTTGCATCAAGTCTCATGCAATAACAGAAGCTGCTTTAATAGCAAATCAGCTGTGCTAATACCATATTAAATACAATAATTATGCTGTCTTGCAGGCTATTACTTGTTGGCAAACACAAAGTTTACATCACAGCCTGGGTATATTGGACGTCTGTATGGCCCGACCCTGCCAGGAAACTTGCAGTTTTGTCTGCGTTTTTATTATGCCTTATATGGGTTTTTCAAGATGAGTGGCACTCTTGCAGTTTATATCTTTGAGGAGAATCATGTTGTTCAAGAGAAAATCTGGTCTGTCTTGGAGTCTCCAAAGGGAGTTTGGACTCAAGCTGAAATCTCCTTCAAGAAGCCTATGCCTTGCAAGGTAAGAGCCAACTCTTCAAATTTGCTGAATTCTGAGAGGAGATTTTCCTTGCCTTCTTAGAGTTCTTTTGTATGCAGGGATTAATCCTAAGTGAGCTATACCTGCAAAGTGAATTAGCTGGAGACTTCACCAGAGGAGCTCTAACAAAAGCCAGCTGTGTCTTGGTTTCTCAGCATGCTCCACATCCTCTCATTTTTGTTTGCTTATTTGCTATGTGAGTCATATCATCGTCGCACTCAATTGCAGATTTTAATTAATCAAAAAGTACTGGCAAGTTCTGGTCAAAATGGAGAGCTGATCCTAATTCCCAAAACTCAGTTGCTGGGTTACAATAAAACCAGAAGTCAATGTAAATGAGAGCAATGGACTTGGAGAATTAGCAGTGTCTTGTTGGAGAGGTCATTACATTATCTCAGGAAATTACTAACACATTGGTACTTGACATCACCTCCTGAGTAAGTCTTTAAGCCATTGTAATTCCTCATCTCCACTCTTTTTTCAAAGACTGACTTTTATACAGATTTCTATAAGTGCGACTTCTGTATTTATCCTGATTTCTGTAACAGATTTGCACTATCAGTGAGTTGTCTACAGAGAATGAAATGGATCAACTACATGTTGACCAGAGTGTGATAAGATGATGAACATATGAATGGAAGCTTGTCTTGCAACTCTTAAGTATTTCTAAATTAAAGAAAAACTTCTTAAACATTTTGTCCACTACAAATTAATTTTTGAAATAACAGTCGTTACTGACCATAGAAGGTCACCAAAAACCAGGTGCCCAGTTGTGTTGAGAGGCAAATTTACATTTAAAATTTCAGTCCTAACTGTTGGATAGTGTTTGCTGTCAGATACCTGATACCTTAAAGTATCAATGGGGTTTTTTTCTGTACTTTATCCATAAAACATAATAGAATTTGTAATGCCCTTCCAAGTGTTAGAGAATAAAAAAATAATTTTATTAGTGCTCAGCAAGTGCATACTAGAAAAGTTTCTCATAGTATCATCCCAAAATCCTTGCAGAGAAGTTAAAATGGCAAGCTTATAATTTACTTGTGTCATCGTAGGCATATCCCCGCCCCCAGGTCAAAAGGGGGAATGGACCCTGAATTTCTCTAGAATCTGGGTCCCTCACCAGCACCGGTGGCCACTCTTCTGGCTGGAGCTCTTGGTACTGCTTGAAATGTCTCAGGATTGGTGGTTCTGGCCTGTCAAAAGAACAGTTTAGAAAATTGATGGTAAATGACACCTTGCAGAGCCTCTTGTGCGGTGACAGCACTCGCACATCTCCCGCTGCTGTCGGATGACCTGTTTTAACATCTGGTGGGTTTGTTCTATTACTGACTGTCCGGTGGGGAAGTGAGGAATCCCAGTCTTATGTTGGACCCCCCCATTCCTGCAGGGAGTTACTGAACACCTTGGAAGTTTAAGCTGGACAGTTATCAGTTTTAATAGTGGCTGGGACCCCCAAGGTTGCTAATGCATGTATGAAATGTTTTCTCATGTCTGCAGCCCTTTCGCTGATGGGGGCTGAGGTGAAAACTGCCCCCAAGAAGGTGTCCACTGACACATGGACATTTTTGAGTTTCCCAAATTCATGGACTTTGGTGACATCCATTTGGCATACCTCACAACTGTGGAGTCCTCTGGGATTTACACCGGATCCCAGTGTTGGTAAGATGGTCTCCTGACAGTTGGGGCATGTGGCCACTATTTCCCTGGCTTGGTCACGGTGGAATTGGTGGACCAGACCTGGGGCATTTTGATGGAATTGCTGATGGCTGAGCTTGGCCTGCTGGAAGACGTTAGGCTGGCTAGCTAGTTGTAATGAGGCAGCCAAGGCATCTGCTCTGCAATTCCCCTTGGCAATAAAGCCTGGGAGATCAGTGTGTAATCTCACGTGCACCACGTAAAATGGTTGCTCTCAGTGGGAAATCAGGTGTATTAGCTTTGCGAGCAAGCTAAAGATGACCGGGTTTGAGACCTCCTTTAAGACAGCATGTTCTGCCCTCAATACTACTCCTGCAATATAAGCTGAATCGGTTACCAAATTAAAAGCTTTGCCAAATCTCTCAAATGCTCTGACGACTGCGTCCAACTCAGCTACTTGTGGAGAACCCTCTACTGTCTTAACATCTGTTTCCCACAGCTGAATCTCAGGATCCCTCCAAGTAACCACTGACTTGTGGGATTTTCCTGACACGTCTGTGAATACTGTCAGAGCTTTGAGTGGTCTTGTACTTTGTATCTCTTTTGGTAATAATTTGAACTCTGTATTGAATGAATGGTGACCTGGGTGCCCAATCTGAATTTGACCTGAGTAGCTATCAAGAGCGAACTGCAAATTTTCATTTTGTCTCAAAAGGTGCTCAAAGGTCTGCTTGGTCATCTTCCCTGTTAATGTCCTGATGGGAAGGTGGACACGTGAAATCACACCCTGCTAACACTCGCAGGCGAGCCCTGGCCCGCATGATAAGCTGGGCCATCAGCTCCCGTGGCCTGGTAATGCTTTTGGACTGCCTGTGGCCAAGGAACACCCACTTTATTATTAAGAGGGGATCCCGTTGGCCCTTGTCCCACTGAAATATCATCCCATAGAGGTGTGGCAACTCACCCAGTACTATGAAGCGGAAAGGCAGACCTGGTTGACAATGGTGGACCTCCCTGCTCGTGATGGTTGTCTGGACCTTCTCGAGTGCTGTTCTGGCCTCCTGGGTCAGGGTCCTCAGGGAATCTAAACCGTCATCCCCCTCTCTTTCCGTTAACAGGTCGAAGAGGGGGAAGAGATCCCTCATGGTGAGCCCCAGCCAGGGCCTGATCCAGTTTAAGGACCCACACAGGCGCTGGAGGTCATTCAGCATCCTTGGATTGTTACCTATCTTTATCTGCTGGGGCCTAACGGTTTTGTTGTTTATTTCTAGGCCCAGATACTTCCAGGGTGGCACACACTGCACCTTTTCTTTTTGCAGCTCAAATCCTGCCACCGACAAAAGCCGCTATAGTGTCCTCTAAGGCTTTTTGCAGGATGTCGTTGTCAGGGGCACAGACTAACACATCATCCATGTAATGATAGAAAATATAGGATGTCCACTTGGCACACATCGGGGACAGAACTCTTGCGACATACCACTGGCAGATGAGAGCATTTGAGGCCCTGTGGCAATACTTTCCAGTGGTAGCGTCGCACTGGGGCTTCTCTGTTGATGGAGGGCACAGAGAAAGCAAAGCGCGGAGCATTGGCTGAGTGAAGGGGAATTTGGAAGAAACAGTCCTTTATATCAATAACAGCCAAATTATAATTTTGGGGCAGCATAAAAGGGGATGGCATACCTAGTTGGAGGGACCCCATGTCCTCGATAACATCATTAATTTTTCTCAGGTCGTGGAGGAGGCGCCACCTATCCTTCCCCAGTTTTTAAATAACAAAAACTGGAGAATTCCAGGGGCTGTTTGTTTCTACAATATGACCTTTAGTTAGTTCCTCCTCTACAAGCTTCGTGAGTGCCTTTAATTTCTGTTTACTCAGCGGCCACTGCTCCACCCAGACTGGCCGATCCGTGAGCCAATTCAGTTTCTGGGTAGGGTGCTCTTCAGTGGCCGCACCTAAAAACTCTGGGGGGCCGGAAATTCCAATTTGGCTCCCCACTGGGACATGGCGTCTCTCCCCCACAAGGTAAATTTGCTGTCAATCACGAATGGACGTCCTGAGGCCAATAGCCCGTTCAGTCCCTTAATTTGCACTATGCTTTTAGATTGTTTTGCGAATTGAGGCCCGCCTACTCCTAAGACTGGTGTTGCCACGCTTTGCAACCCCCATTGTGATGGCCATTTGTGTGGTGGAATGACTGTCACATCTGCTCCTGTGTCCATCATCCCCTGAAGATGTATTGAATGCCCCTCGCACTTAAGGCCACACCATACGAGGGGCTTTTCCTCTCCCAACTTCTCACGTAAAAAACTGAGAGTTCCAGATCGTTACACAGGGCACGAGGGATGGGAATTGCCTGTGCAATGATCTGGCCCTTCGGTAGGAAGGGGGGGGTGGACACAGCGTGCCGTGAGATAGAAGACCCTCGGGTTAAGTGTGGAGATCACAGGAGGAATCCCTATCTCCAGTGGAGCGTGTTTTGTGTCCCCGACAACAAGGTACCTACAGTTCAGGAGGTCTTCTCTCTGTCGGATTTCGCAGCAGCAGATGTGCAATAGAAGCTCTGCATCCGCTATAAAGAAATGCCAGTCCTGAGAATAGAAATGGACAGGGTTAGTGAGTCGAAGCCGACAAGGTTCCCTTTTGTCAGTTGTTGAGAGGCAGTCGCTTACTGATGGCACTATATGATGGATCACGGCTCCTCAGGTGGCACCGCGACCTACCTCATTTTTATCTGCACGTGAGGCAGGTCCATTGCTCCCCCTTTAGTTTTTTTGAAATGTGGGGTTCCCCTCCCCCCCACCCTCCCGCATCCCCTGGTGGTGCACTCCCTAAAAGTGGACATTGGGCTAGAAAATGTCCCTCCTGATGGCAGTGGAAGCACCGGTGCTTAGAGGGAAACTGCCTTGGAGCTCAGTTCTTTGAAGGCACGGCAGCTGGGGCGACCACTTTGTCTCGAGGCTTCTTCAGTATCTCCTCTGTCGTGAGCTGTGCTTTCAGTGTGCGTTCCTCTATTATTTGATCAAGGGTTGGTGGTGGTGAGACCGGCAATGCTAGGATGATTCTTTTGCACGCTTCATTGGCGTTCATGGAGGCAATTTCCAGGACAAGCTTGTCCTGGAGTTCCGGTCCCCCCACATGCCTCTCTACAGCTGCTCTCACTCTGTCTACAAAATCTACAAAAGACTCAGCAACAGATTGTTTAATCACTGTATATGATAGCATTGGCTCCTTGGTGGGCATGGCCAGGAACGTGCGCTCTGCTGCACCCCTGGACATGTCCAGCACCACGTTTGGAATCCCCCTAGCCTGCAGCCGGGCTTCACTCCAATCTCCCTCACTAATAAGGTGGTCTAAAGGATTGGTTCTTCTACAAAGTCAAAGTTATATGGGCCCTCCAAGATCTCTGGGAGGAGATCCCCTGCCAATCTCTTCCACTTTCTTTCCCATAATTTGTATTCTGATGGAAGGAGCAAGCAACTAAACAGGCGCTTAAGGTCCACAGGGACTAATGTTTTTGATGTAAGAGTTGCTTGTAAAATGCTCCTGAAAAAGGGACTTTTTGGGCCGAAATCTCTCTGTGTTTTGCAGATCTCTTTTATAGACTTGTAGGAAAGGGGTTCCCACTTAGGGTTTTCCCCTCCCACGCTGTAGGAGACCAGAGCTAAAAACGGCTGATCTACTATACAAGCCCGTTCCTGCTCCCCCCGCACCCCCCCCCCCCCCCCCCTCCTCGGACCTGTGGGAACCTGGAGGTGGGGCATGGGAAACAGGAAGGGGGCTGGCAGAGACCTCAGTGGCCTGAGGGGGCAGGGCCAATGGTGGGGCCATGGGAAAATGCAGAGGACCAGAGGGAACGCCCACAAGAGGAGGAGCAGAGGGAGGGGGAGAAACACGATCTCCAGGAGGGGTGGCACCCACGTCAGCAGGGAAGGAGGAGGGGTTTGGGGAAAAGGTGGGAAAGGGAACAAAGGGATTATGGGAAGGAGAAATGCCCACGGGTGCCTGGCTTCCATTTTGTTGAGACAAAGCTGCCACCATTTTGCGCTGGCACAGCAGCAGTGCCTCTCCGGGAGAACAAAGGAAAGGGTTGAGGGGAACAGAACTGCATTGGGCTGCGCCGAAACCGGGATTTATAACTGGGAAAGAGAGATGGAGATGAGGGTTAGGGGTAGGGTCCTGACCGCATGGCCAGCGCCATCAGGGCGAGGGTACCGGGGGGACTTGGGGGAGCCAGGAGCGTGGTCCGCATTCTGGGAGCTGCCCTGCACCTGTGGCTGGTGGATTAGTCCCCCCTGCACACCTGGTCTAGGGGAAGAAAGGGAAGGAGAGGAGGGTAGGGAAACAGGTTTAGGGAAAACTGGGGATTTGCCCGATGGCCACACTTCAGCCCTTCCCTGGTCCATGTCTCGCGTGCCTTCCGTTTTAACTACTTCCCCAATTAATACAAACAGCTTAATAAAATTATCCTTGACAGAGGGATCCCCATGTTTTATTCCCTCCGTTAATCTCGCGCCAACCCCTTTCCAAAACTCCTTGTTTCTAACCTCGTCTGCCGAGATTCCCGGGAAGATAAAAAACAACCATTGGACGAAATTCTTAACCGAATCTTTAGGAACACCTTCACCTTCCTCCCGCAACTGCCAGTTAGGATTTCTTTAACTTGGATATAAAGTTCTCTCTGGTGAGTGGCCAGTGTGTCTCCCATGCTGTTCACTCACGCAATCCCACCCACTCACTGCAGGAAAAGAACAAATAAAAAGAAAAATGGGCCAAAGCTGCCAGTGGCAGGCCACTCACGCTGTGCACGGCATGTCCCCTACCCTCGGGAGCGTGGCCAGCCCACACCCAGTGAGGGAAGCCCCAGCCGGGTCTGTCCCAGCCGCTGGAGACTTACCCAACTGGTGTGCTTCGGAAATGAAACTGCAGCGAGGGTCCTCATTCTTGAAGGTGACTTCCTGTAGTCATCCATGACTGGTGAGAAGTTATGCCTTCCTCCCTCGTGGGCACTGCAGGACAAAAATCTGCGTGCTCCCTTGAGGGCGGTGGTACTGTCACTGACTGTAATCCATACAGCCAATGCCCTAAATTTCAGTCCAGCATGGGGCACTTCCACGCAGAGACGGCAGCGTCCGCTACAGCTCAGCGGCGTCTCTCTGCGACTCGGGAATGCCCTGCAGTGGGCGCCACCTGTGGTGACCTCAAGCAGACAAAATGAATCGGCTAGCACTGTCCGTGTGAGCCCAGGTGGCCACCACATGTGTGGGCACTCCAGGGAAATGGCGTCTGCCACCTTGGTAGTGCTGAGTGCTGCGGCATGGGTTATGTAGCTTTGGTAGCTTCACACACTGAGAGGAGATGAAGAGATGAGAGAAGGACACTTGTTTGCGAGCCCAAAGAGTCTTTATTCCCCCAGGCGGGGCAGGAACAAAGAGCTCTTGGGGTGGATGCAGTGACAAAATGCCAACGAAACAAAGGATAGCAGCAGGTTAAATAGGGGGTAGGCGGACAGGGGTGAAAACCTGGCTCGCCCAATGGGGACAAACGATAGAGGAATGACATCGACTGTAACAACCAATGGTAGCATAACAGAGGTGGGCATAAAGTCTTGGGACAAATAGAAGGCTAAGGTGGAGTGAGTGATACAGAACTTTCTTGAAGAATCTGGGAGTGGTTACAGGATTGACACCCAACAGGGAGTGAACAAACCTTGACTGATGGGACCAAGTAAGGAGAAAACAGGGAGAGGTGAGAAGATTGACAGGTAACTGTGGAGCCAAGTGGCAGGAACTCTCAGGATAAACAACTTGGAACAAACCACTGTGAGGGAAAAATGGGGGAGTACAAGGAACAAACCTAACTAACATTAATAGGACAACTGTCTAAATAAAACCAAACTACAACATGACATCTCTTGTTTAGGTATTTCTTTATTACTTCTGGAAGGGTTTAGTAGCTAATGTAGCATAATCAACTGCATCAGTAGTGATGACATCTGAGCATGACTGTTAGAACTGGTTGACAGCCTTGGAGGTGGTAGGTTTTTAGCATCAGACATTTACATGGAAAATCTTTTCCAGCATGGATTTGTGAAGAACAATTTTTGTTTTCCTACAAGTCAGGATATGTAAAACAGTTGTGAAGAAGCTTGCCTCGCTGCTTCTGAGCCTGAAGATGTGTAGGAGGGGAAGAAAAACCTTGCTCTGCAGCATGGTTTATTGGCCTCTTGCAATTCTCAAGAACATTCTCTGTGTGCTTCCAGTCTTGTGAAAGTCTTCCTTCCCATGGAAACAAGTCTCAAAATGTTTCTGTTGAGGATGCATTCCTCAAATATCACAAAATATTGGGAGATTTATTGGACTTTACAGAAGTCAGCATGTGTTCAGCAAACCATACTTCAGGCACCCTTTAGGTAAATATGTATTTGTCAGGGGGTTCAGTTTATGAAGTTTTCCTTAGACAAACAGAAGAAAATGGGTGAAGTTCTGAAACATATTAAATGGAAAAGTACATCAAGGTATGTTTACAGATTGGAAGGTAGCATAACAAAGACAAATATTGCCAAAGTTTAAGCATATCTACTTAAGGCAGAGGGTGAAAACCTGGTGTAGTTACAGGTTGTCTGCTTGTAATATTTAGAATCACAGAATCACAGAATAATGAGGTTGGAAGAGACCTCCAAGATCATCAAGTCCAACCTAAGCCCTAACACCTCAACTAGACTATAGCACCAAGTGCCATGCCCAGTCTTTTTTTAAACACATCCAGAGATGATGATTCTACCACATCCCTGGGAAGACAATTCCAGTACTTTATTATTCTTTCAGTGAAAAATTTCTTCCTAATATCCAATCTGTACCTTCCCTGAAGTAGCTTGAGACTGTGTCCTCTTGTTCTGTCAGTTGCTGCCCGGTGGAAGAGACCGACCGCCACCTGTCTACAGCCTCCCTTCAGGAAGTTGTAGAGAGCAATAAGGTCCTGTTCTCCAGGCTAAACAACCCCAGCTCCTTCAAACGTTCCTCATAGGGCTTTTGATCCAAGCCCCTCACCAGTCTTGTTGCCCTTCTCTGGACGCGCTCAAGCATCTCAATATCCTTCCTAAACTGAGGGGCCCAGACCTGGACACAGCACTCAAGATGTGGTCTTACCAGCACCGAGTACAGGGGCAGAATGACCTCCCTACTCCTGCTGGTCACACAGTTCCTAATGCGGGCCAGGATGCCATTGGCCTTCTTGGCCACTAGGGCACATTGCTGGCTCATATCCAACCAGCTGTCGACCAGCACCCCCAGGTCCCTTTCTGCCTGAACACTGTCCAGCCACATTGTCCCCAGCCTGTAACGCTGTAGGGGATTTTTGTGGCCAAAATGTAGAACTCGGCACTTAGACTCACTAAACTTCATGCTGTTGGACTCTGCCCATCCATCCAACCAAACCAAGTCTCTCTGCAGAGCCCTCCTTCCTTCCAATAGATCAACACAAGTTCCCAGAACTTGATTCTGGCTTTTCCTTGCAATCTCATGTCCAGCTCTTCAACCTTAATACTTTTTAAAGTCTTACCATGCTTTATTTTATTTCTTCTTTTCCAAGGCAACAGAAGGAAACAAAGTATTACTGTGTGGCACTGTGTAAACACTCAGGTTGGTTATCTGTGAAGATGTGTCTGCCTAGCACGTAGTGAAATAGCTGGCAAAACCCACTTATTTCAATGTAGGGCAGCTCTGGAGGTGCACCAGAGCATGTTTTGGCTGGTAGAAAGGAGTGGTGGGAACCAGCAAGTAAGGGATTACACTTCTGGCTCTGCAGGGAGACAGTGCTTAGACACATGACACACTCTTGTCCTGTCTTCTGTGACCTGTCCTTGTGTCTCTTGCATCCTCACTAAGCCATCTTTATTTTATCTAACCTGTCTCACAGGCAATGAACCACCCATCTGCCCCTCACCCCAGTCCTCATCTTACTCTCAGCTCTGGACAATCCAATTTTTTTTTTCCTGTAATATTATTCATGTTCCATTCTGTTTGCCCTGCCTGTCCCATTTCTTACAAATTCTAGTTTCTCAAAAACTAATGACTTGACAGAAAAGATAGCACTGGCATAAAGATCAGACTCTTGACACTTTTCTGTTCCTATTCCAAAACCTAGGAGTGCTCAAGATTTTCACAGTTTTTTTTTTTTTTTTTTTTTTTTTTTTTTTTTTTTTTTTTTTTTTTTTTTTTTTTTTTTTTGTTTAATAATAGGGGCAAAATAAACTCTTTTTCCTAGCCTTGGTTCTTGGAAATGATGGAACTGTTTTGGATTAAATCTTCCAAAACAAGGCTGTAGCAAGGACCTAGCATGGAAAATCTGAGCTGAGATCATTGTGTCTTGGCAATGTTATAGACAAGTGAAAAGAGGTCTTTCAGTGGAAAGAGGTGGTCTCAAAACAAGATGGGCTGCCACCATTCCTCTAATACAGATGTAGTGACTGATGGGCCTATATTATTGTTTTCTGAGATGTATCATATGTCGACATGGATGGTAAGAAGTTGTAGGCATGCATAGTAGTTTGGCTGAACATCTTCTTGGTTACCAGGAGCCACTTTTGGATTGGGTCAGCCCATGTGGAAACAGTAAACAGTCTCCTGGCAGTTCCTTCACAGCTGGTCAAGTCAGCAACAATGTGTCCTGAAGGTCAAAATTATTTTTTCAGCCAGAAAACAATTGCTGTAAAACAACCAATTACTCACATCCTTCATCTTTTTTTCTACTATGAATACTACTCCCAAAGCTTAGAAAATCACATAAAATCCATCTAATACATTTTAGTTTTGATAGCATATTTGTTTGCATCAGAACAATAAAAAGATGCAGATTTTCATTGCTTGGTTTCTTTAATGGTTTTTGCAAGTTCTTTTTGAATTAGCTAACTGCAGTCTGGCACAAGTTGATGGATTGAGTTCTGTGAGCAGGAAATGTGAAGCTGGCCAGCTGGCTTTAGTATGACATTTTGAAAATAAAACATTTTAAAGGCTAGGCAGGTATGATCCAGCTAAGCAAGTCATGTCTATACCTACATACATATATGTGTGTTTGTGTGCATATATATTTATATTTATATATGTGTGTATGTGTGCACATACTGTAAATACAGATGCTGTTAATGTTAAGTGAGAAGGCAGGGAATTTAAAATCCTGATTTCCTACTTTGTACTTGCAGCACTGTCTCTCCTAGTTGGTGTGAGTACCTATGATCGTATATATATACAGTGTATATTGATTTATACTGTACCCAGGGAATCAGTGTGAAAAGAAAGAAATGCAAAAAAAATTCTAATGTTTTTTGACATCACTTAAATCCTTCATGGTTTATTGTATAAGCCTCTGGAAGGGCAGCATGAAAACATAAATCTGAATCATATAGATTATTTTCAGTTGATTGAATGTACTGAAATTGATTTTCCATGCCGATACATGTCAGGAAAATGTAGGAGCTAACTGGAAGAAAATTTCACATATCATTTGCATCCTTGAGAAGCTCACATGAACTGTGAAGCAAGAATCTACATTTTAATTGTGTGTGTGTGTGTGTATGTGTGTGTGTGCATGTGTATGTGGGTAAACACCAGCATGGAATAATTAATGAAGGTTTGAGTTCATTTGGGTCTGCTTTTATCAATTCTGCTCATTCTTGCTACATCTGGGTTACCATTGTGAAGCTCAGGTTTTTGAAAAAAAAAAATCTTGTGTTCTTTATCAATCATGCACACTTTTACAATATTACCTAATAAAATATTGCAATATTTTGCAATATTACCTGCTTGAACCTCCCAGAGTTCAAAATCAAATCCTCAGAAAGGTAATTGGCATAACAGTCTATCCTACTTTCATCAGAGTAGCTGTGGCTGCATTTTTGGGTTTTCATTTCTTAAGTATATTTTCATTCCTCTTTGATGTTTTTTCCTCCCTCTCTTTACTTGAGTTCATCTGTTTGCTTTCTCTCATCCTCCATAACTAATTTTAGTTGCCATTGGGAGAAAGAAAAATCAAGTGACTCAATGTTGTACTTGAATATTTACATGTTTTAAAAAAAAGGAAAGAGAAGACTTTCTCAGAACAACACTGAGAAACTTTGCTGCAAGATGCTGTGAAGGCTAATAGTATACATACATTTTTTAAAAGATTTAAAAAATCCATGGAAAATAGACCTCACAGTGACTGTAACCACAGTGGTCCAGTTGTGACCTCCAGTTCAGCAAGTTCTTCAGCTTTTTTGGGGTTGGACATGATACAAAAGCTTTTGTGCTGGTTTGTTTCTTTGTTCTGTGTTTCCCTAAATATCTGTCATCACCCTGCTGCCTTCCTAGTACTTGATCTGAGTGTCTTTGGACTTTTCTTCTCACATCATCACTGTGGTGATGCTCAATGTTAAATGATTCTAGCATTTGTTTCTCTTTGCTGGCAAGAAATCTGTGTTTCCTGCTAGTCCACCAAAGTCATAGGTAAATGACTAAACTAATCTTGGATAAACAATGAAAACCTAGATCCCTGTGATCAAGTCACTTGTATGAAAAACAAAGTTCTCCAGTCAGGTGCCAACTGAAGGAGGGCATCTTCATCCTCCTCCTCGTCCTCATCTTCCTTGTCCTCATCTTCCTTGTCCTCCTCGTCTTCATCCTCCTCCTCCTCATGCTCATCCTCCTCCTCCTCCTTGTCCCCCTCCTCCTTGTCCTCCCCCCTCCTCGTCCTCCTATGCAGTTTAATTAAGCTAGCTATGAGTAACACTTAAAACATCTGCATTGAAAAGCCCTGAGACAGTCAGAATGTTTTTCCCATCCCCTGTGTGGTCAGTCCCTGGCTTACATGCTTATATGTAAGCTCTTTATTAGCATAACTGACTGAAAAGTCAGGCTCCATGTCTTGTGTGAAAACATCTTGACTGCTTCTTCCTGTCAGTTCACACTTTGTTTCTAGTGTTCAAATTATTCTTTGATTTTGTAATACTGAGTTTTGTGTCACTGTGAGGAAGTTACAACAGTCGCTTCTCAGAAAAAACAACACCTCAGACTCCACTACAACTGTCCTTCTTCTTTAGGAAATTGAACTTTAAATGTGTCTAAGTGAAAGACCGAGTTTTGTGTCTACACAGATTTACAGTGCGTCATTTAAACCTAGGATTATTCGTTAGGATGGAAAAGATAAATTATCTTGTTGCAGAGGCATAGCTTGCTTTTAAATCACCAGATTGCACCGTTTTCATGTTTTTCTTCTGTTTGGCTGATCTGGCTCTCTAATTGAGCAAGATGTATATGTTCTGGGATAAACAAGGAGGAAAGAAAACACATAGAATATATAGGGATCTCCTTTTCTCCTGTTCTCTGTCCAGCTCCCTCCAAACCTCCTACAGCAAGCTTCCCCATTATCCCTCCTTACACTGAAGGCAACTTACTGTATGTCCTCCTATTTCTTCTCCTCTAAAAGCAGATTAACTTTACATGCATGTGAGTTTTAACCCCTTGTAGAGTCACTGAGTGCTAAGGATGAGAAATCCCTTCTACCTCACCCAGTATCTGCAGCACAACCCAATACAGTGTCTTAGCAGAAGCTTGCTTGACTGGCCATTTTCACCTGGCATTGCTCATACCTCATATCATCCAGGACAAGTGCTAAGAAAGGATTATTGATACTTTAAGACTGAAGGCCAGGACCATTGATTAGGCACTGCAAGATAAACAAACCAGCTTCTAAGCTGGGGCAATGATTTGGAAGGAAACAGATGGCCTAGCTGTGTCCTGTTATTGGAACAAAAAGAGACATGAGAGATATGTTTTATTTTTCAGTAACACAGGCAACAACTGCCTTCACTGGATAATGTTTTTAATTTAGCATCCAAAATAGCATGTGAGTCCAGGAATCTCTGTTACCTAGCTTGCAACAATCAGTATGTTGTTCATCTGCCATGCTTTACGACAAAAAAAAAAAAGCTCAGCACAAAGAATCCCCTATTGTTTTCTCCAAGGCATGAGATAAAGTAATAAAATTATATTTTGGAAAAATTGACCTAGCAAATATTTTAATTTAAAACAAGAACAAATGCAAAGCAACTTGAGATTAGTTCTACTGAGACTGTAGGATGGATTCAGAGATCTGACTAAGTGTGAAAATAAGTAGTTGAGTAAATCCAAGTTGATACAATTTTGGTAGGTAACGTTCAAATACTCAAATATTTTGCTTTATGACAGAAAAGGATATTTAAAACAGAAGAAGAGTAAATAAATTTGACCTGTAGATAAAAAATGTTCTAGTCCATTGCCTAAAACTAAATCAAGAATGTAACAACAAAATAAATTGAGGAGACTGTAACAATTTCAGTACATTTGCTATAGGCATTTCAGCCATTTGCTGAAAACTCTGCAATCCCAAGCAGAAGCTCCCAAGTAGAAGACTTTGTAATTTCATCCCTGAAATTACAGAGTGTGCTCATGGCAGTGTGTCCCTCAACACCACAAAAATCATGTGGAAAACCAATGAAGCTTAAGCTACAGATGGAAAAACTGAACACATTTACAAGTGTCACTGTACAACCAAAGGATTGATCTGATTCAAAGATCACTGGTTCAATGGCCTTTGAGAGATCACAGTTATTGTTGTGATGCTTTTTAAATTGAGGGCTTTCTCCAGGAACCAATGAGTAGTTACATACCTTGTATAGAACAAATTAGTGCAATCTCTTAATTCTGCTCCCAGTGAGGTCAATACTAAAGCATCGCTTAAAACATGACTCCACAGTGTGGAAATGTTACTTCACAAATGAGGACTGACTTCATCCTTACATGTGTGGTTCTCTGAAGATTCATGGATTTAGGGCTATAATATGTCTTTAGATCATTACAAATGTTCACCAGAATGCATTTATTAAAATTTGGTTGAATGATATTCTCCCAATGTCAGTATCTTATTTTACGCTTATTTTATGTTTTTTTTCCAAGAGATGCTACTGTTTTTAAAGGATTGCCCTGTATGCTGACAATGAACTTATAAAGTATGAAAGAATTTTTTTCCTGTTAAACCTTGAGGCTAAGATACAGTTCTACAGTGGGAAGAAAACAAAAACAAGTGTGGGGTTTAGGCAACCATATGCTGAGCAGTTTTGCATTCTGTGCAGGGCCACTCTTCAACTCCATATCATGGCAATTTACAAGACAGATAATCAATAATAACCAGGATTGGTAGCACTAAATGGAAGAGTTTCAAAAATTGCTCTACCCTGGGTAGCATAATACATACATGCTTCCAAGTTTTTGGTGTAATACTGCTTTATAAGCAAAACAAACTGGCAAAATACCATGTAGGTACCATATTGAAGGTGTTACCAAGCCTACTAGAAGAGAACATACTAAATAATGCTGTAACAACTCTTAAATGCCTTTTTGTAACCTTATGAAACTTGTCAGTTAGCATTTAACCTCAAATATGCAACCGAAGCGTTGTCCAGAAGATTAAACAGTCAGAAGTGACAGTAATCCATCTGCAATCACTAGAATAGACCTCAATACATAGGAATTGTTTTTTGAAAAGCTCTTCCTAAATTATGGTCATAACCCCAGTGGTCAGCCAGATGGTTTGGAGTAGTTAGGCCAAGAAAACCACCAGCAGTGTTTTCACAAAATAAGTCCTAATGTGTCTTCTGCAATTCAAAGAGATCTGTGTCAACTTTGGCAGAAGGGCAACTGACAGTCTTACAGTTTCTTTACATTTTATTTTACTATCTCATGAGTGACTTGTATTTTCTGTGGCAGAATTAATGTTTACTCAGATTAATGATCTTGGATGTTTTTATTAATCTTCACTAACTCAGATGAGCACTGTGAATGATGCATAATATTTAAAGTCTCTTGCTCTATGATGTCATGGCACTGAGTCATTTATGAATAATCCCATTTTGTGTAGTACTTTCAGTTCATCTCTATTATTCTTTGCATTTCGCCACAGCCACTCTTGTCCATCACTCCACATTACTCTTTCAAATTTATTTTTCCATGGATGAAACCTCCTAGTTTTCAGAATAAGATAGCTGAAGATATTTGAGCTGGTCATGTTTGGTGTTGGGCAAGAAAACACAACGACCTTAGTGAGTCATGTTTTCTCACAGACAAAAAAATACTCTAGTAAAATGGGAATTACATACAGATATACATAATTTGCCTACAAAAGCAAGAAAATATTTTCTTTAGATTGAAAACATACATTTAGTCCCCACTGGAATAGACATTTCAGTCATTGGCAGAAAGTGCCAAGGCAAAGTGGATCCATTATTCCTGTTCTGTAGATTTCAAAATTATCTGTGCATTTGGAAAAAACACTTAACATTTCAGACTCTTAACAGTGCCAGGTTTTGTACCTGAAACTTCCTTCCTGTATTGCAGGTTGTCTTTGTTATCTGGTGTAAAAGCTTCTGGGACTGTGGACTTGTGGCACTGGATGATGTATCATTGAACCTGGGAAGCTGCCAGGCTGCTGGTAAGACCATGTTTATTTGTCATCCAACAGCTGCTATCCTTTTGAGTAAGAGTTCATCATACACCTACATTTTCCAAGCCTATCCTACAGCTGTCTTCATCCTGTTGTGGTTTCTTGTCTTTTCTTTTTTTCTAATAAGTATTGCATAAATTCTATTTTTGCAAAGTAGCAAACATCCAGCAAGGACCAGTTTTTGCTCACAGGGGTACCAGCTAACTCCTAATAAATTTCAGTGACTCCAGATCAGTGGCATATAGGTGAATGGTCCTTTGAGGGCTTTAAAATAAACCCACAGTTCAACTGAGTGAAAAGTAGTTTTCAAATGGTCTTTAAGAAGCCAGGAATAGACCCCAAAGCAGTATTTTTCAAAACACAGCATATTTTTTTTTTAGGCAAGAAGTACAGTTGTGCAAGGCCAAGACACAACCTAAAGAACTGAGCTGCAGTTTTTTGATGAAGACAGAGAAGAGCAGTCCAAGACTCCTTCTGTAGTGGGAAGAACTGAATGGTTTTCAGCAAAACTTTACCCTTTGACATGCACAGGCCAATCTCTCTGAACTCACCAAACTCCCTATTTGTGGCTTTGTGAGGTTTGACAATACAACAATTGTATCCTAATTTAAAAAAAAAACATTCTCATGAGGCAGGCACAATCTACAATTCCATTCTTCTTTGGAATAAAGCCATGTCTTTGCAATGTCCTAATAGCTTTTTAATGACCTCTTTTGATTGGATTTTATGCATTCAGAAAGAAATCACATGTACAAAATAGAGAGAAATCACATGTACAAAACAAGATGCCATTTTTCTGAACTATTTCCAACAGTTGTCTGTTTTGCCTTGCTGTAAATTTTAAGTAATTGGAAAAGGAACCAAAGGTGCAGAACTGCTATCTGGGTGTACAGTCATGCCATGGCTTGTCTTTGATGGCAGCAAAACAAAAGCCTGAAAAATGCCCCAGAGGTATCAAGGCTTCCTCCTCTTCAAAAGGTAGAGGCAGCTCAAAATGTCTACTTCTGAATGACAAATGAACATTATCTGACAGAAGCTTCCTGGCATACACCTGAACTGTATCACCTTTTGTATGATCTAATAGAATTGAATTCTAGTAATTGCAGCTCTGTGGTCTGTTGTAGGCTGCAGTAGAGTCTGGTGCCAAAGGAGCAGAGGAGAGCTGAATGTGGCATTGATTTCAGTTCACAGAAACTCCAGTCTTTGACAAGGCTCATTTATTATGCAAGTTATACATGCTGGAACTTGTATGTGTGCTTGGGGAGCCAGAACAGTGAAGAAAATTACACTGGTAATCCTATAACAGCCCATTTTAGAATCATAGAATTGCTAAGATTAGAAAAGACCTCTAAGACCATTGAATCCAATGATTAAAACCAAAAGACCTCATAAAATAATCTAGTCCAAAGCACTGTTGGGAAGACAAATAAGCTGTTTTAAAGAATCCTAGGACTAGTGAATCCTAGTCACTGAGCTAGACTAGGGCACAAATTTTCCCAAAGATGTGAAGAGAATTAAATTAAATTTTATATGACAGTTTGAAGGTAGCTTGTATAAGCTTGTGACTATTGTAAGCATTGCCAGGTAGCTGTAATTGATGTCAGCAGGTGAGAAAATGCAATACACATATTTGAAATTTTAAACTATATCCTCTCCTTACAGATTTGTTGCTGCCCACTCCTGGAGAATGCACTTTTGAAAAAGATGAGTGTGTGTTTACCCAGAAGAAGAGAGGTCGTGGGAGCTGGCACAGGAAGAGGGGTCCAACTCCCACTTCTTACACAGGACCGAAAGGAGACCACACTACTGGGGTAGGTGAGTTAAGTTACACATTGAATTTTCAGAACAGAGATTGACAGTTAATAAAAAATATTAATTAAATATTTTAAACGATAACCCAGAAGATAGAGAAAGCTTCTACTCTTCTCTTCAGAAAAGTTACTAATCAAATTAAGTAAGCACATTCTGCACGGAGTCATGAGTGGTTTTGAGATTATGACATTTAATGTGAATTATCTTCAGGCCATGTGGGTAATTTGGTTGTCCCAAAGTAGCCTTTTCCTTAGGAGACAAAAGAAGAAGATGACTGTCCAGATCCTGCAGAAAAAGCTCCTTCCAAACTCCCAGTTTATGTGAATAGTCCCTGCAACTGAGTTTAGACCTATTTTCAGTTAATGTGGATCATTAAGTAGTCTGAGAAGTGAGGCTGATAGCTTGACTTTAGGACTGTGAGCCTTTTAAGCCTGTCTGTGACTCAACAATCAAATATCAATCAGGAATAATTCAATAATTCAAATATCAATCAAGAATGATTATTCCTTAGTTAATTTCTTAACAGGAAGCTGTGCAAGTGTTTGGGATTCTTCTGCATGAACACCTTTGTGTTCAAACTCAAAAGAAAACATGAAGAATAAAAGAGATCCCACAAGCCCTTTATCTTGAAAATGTGCTCCACAAGCTCACTAGTGCAAGTTCAAGTATTTAGGTAGGTAGGACCCCCATCAGCAGAAGTGCACAGAAAACTGCATCACCACCAACCATAGCCTAAAGCATACCCTCAGATGTACTTGCAGCTGTCTCAGAATTCCAATGAATCGATCTCTATCAGAGTGCAATTCCTGGTGTAAGAGCAGCTGTAGTATATTCTTCCTTTGTATTCTTTTCTGTGGCTTTGTATTTCAACAGATATAACCAAGTTTTAAGGGTTCAGGCTGTGAATTGGTGGAAGGCAAATTCCTGCCCCTCATTCCATCACACAGGTATCACCAGCTGGAGCAAACTGAGGTGTGTCACAAGACTGAGGAGCATCCCCACATCCCATCCACTGCATAAAGCAACTGTTCTGTTTTGAGATGTACACTCTGCCAGGAGACAGTGAACTCAGATAATGCAGGAAATCTTCATGCAATCCCAGTGCACTCTTTTTGTGGTCTGTCCCTTTACCTGCCTGTCACCACAAGTCCTGGGGGTGAGACTGCCTTCAGAGGGAGAGGGAATTCCCAAGGATCAGTGAGACACACAGAATGCTGAGAGCAACAACAGCAGCCAGTGGATGCTTGAGAGTTCCTTGTGATACTCGGGAGTCCTATTTTCTGCGCAAACCCCTAGTGAAGACATCCCTTCTAAGCCAGGTTGTAGTTTGGTGGGGAGCAGCAGTCAAGAGAGGAAGTGAAAAGGAAGATATCTACACTTGTAGGTCAATAATTCATACAGCGTATTGGAGAATTCCCAAGCTGGTTTGTACCAAACTTAGTGCAATCCATTTCAAAGATTTTCTTGTTCACTATGCGTAGAAGTTCCTTCAGTTAAAAATCAAAACCTAGAGCTCATATGACAGCATAATAAAATAACTTGCCTTTTTCGCTAAAGACTGAATCATACTATAAACTTGTTAGAAAGACTAGATCATCTCTTGGCTTTATGAATTCAAACCCATCATTATTACAGTACACAATTATTACAGTATCTCAAATATTACAGTTTACAAATGCAGAAAGTCTATGAATCATTATCAAAATAGTTTCAATCGTGAGCTTTTTTAAAATATAATAAGCATGTTGAGCATAATGAACATTCCAACATAATGTATCCTACTTTGCTAATATTTACTTATATATCTCTTTAAGGATACTACATGTATATAGAGGCATCTAACATGGTCTATGGACAGAGAGCATACCTAGTTTCAAGACCACTAAGAGGAACATCTGGAAAACAATGCCTGACGTTTTTCTATCATATGTATGGAGCTGGGACTGGATTATTAAGTGTTTATCTAAAAAAGGAAGGGGATGATGAAGAGATACCTTTGTGGAGGAGGACAGGGGAACAAAGCATCTCATGGCTAAGGGGACTGATAGAATATGAAAGTGATACAAGCTACCAGGTAAGAAAAACAAACAAGAAGCAGTCAAATTGGAATATTGAAGTGAACTATGTACTAGAACCAAAGTTTTGTATTGTTTAAAAAAATAATAAACTGAAATGTTAAAAAGTAGGTGGTATTGAATGGATACCTGAAGAACATGAAATAATGTAATTTTTTACAAATGAAGTTAGGGAGGGATTTATTAAAGATGTGAATAGGTTGCAAGTAGGAAAATAGTTATGAATTCAAATTTTTTTAAACATACTTAAATGCTATTTCAAAGTATTTAAATTTAAACACCCTCATTTTTTGTCAGTAGTGGTAGGGCTTTTCCAGGATCATTTGTGCAATTTCTTTTCCTTCAGTTGTCTGTAGCCCTGTCCAGATTTGACACAGCCACTGATCTGTGATGAAATGGCAGCTTCTTGTAGGGTAGTCTTTCCAAGGGAGCACCAAGTCCTTCCAAGGGAGGAGAAGGGATGATGCAAAGCCAGAGGTCTGTCTAAGGAGAGGGGAAAACGAAAGAGAGGGGAGAGGGGAAGGGAGGGCAGGGGAGGTGGTAAAGGGTACCCCTTGAATATGTATTATTTTTTTCAGCCCTTCCACCATTTGGATTCATGAAAATTTGTGTCTTACTTTACAGATTATTTTTGAGGCAATCCGTGGTGTGTCAATAAGAAGTGACACTGCTATTGATGATATTCTGTTCCAGGCAGGACCTTGTTTGGGTAAGTTCCAAGATACTTTGTTAGACACACCTGAAATTCACAGTGCTTGTTTGTGGGTGGGTGATATTTCCCTTGAGTTTCCATTTGAATTTAATATCAGACTGCTGGGTGAGTGCAGAAGTTTTACTCTAATAGGATGTGAGATCATCCTCAGAATCTCAACTAATAAAGTGGCTGTAAACTTTTTAAAAACCACATGACAGTCCCATTTAAATTCAGCATGCTAATTAAATTCTGCTGTATTATTAAGTATGACAAAAATAAAAATAATTAAGTCTTTTTTCATTCTTTGTATTCCAGAAGTGGAAGAAATTCAATTTTCATCAGGCTATCCTGACAGCTTAAACGAAATTGAGTATTAAAAACAGTCTGCTGAAAGGAATGAAGCACATTGAAGAACTGTATGTGAGAAACTGCATGAACTGCCTGTTTTAAAATATGTTTTAAGTAAATGCTGGACTGGTTTGAATACACACCAATACACAGGAAGAACTTGGAGCACGCATGTTCCTCGCCTTTTCAATGAGATTATTGACTCAGGGCTTCTTAGACCATAAGTTTTTAATATTATTTCCTCTTTTGCATGAGGTATCAGTTATTATATAAAGGCTTCCCATTTTGCACAGATCATTCATTTTTAATTTTTTTTAACGTTTCTGGTATATAAGTAAAAAGAGGAAATTCAAGTTGCACAATTGAAGTCCAATATTGTGTTATCTTAAATCTGCATTCAGTGAATGTTTTGTGTTGGGGATAGAATGGATTTTTGTTAAGAAAATTATAAATGTTTTGAAATAACAAAGAAAATAGTGTTAGCTACTAGTATTATCCTACAGGTAAAGTGCAATTATTCTCAGTGACAAATCTCTCTGGGAAACTTAATACTCTGCTGGCAATCTTTTGTGACAGTGTACTTTACTATAACAAATATATTTGTCAATAACAAACTCACTTCTAGTGTTCAGTATAATTCAGCATAAAATGCTGGCCTGTGGAATTATATGAAATGAAACACTTTAAAGCCATATGTTTTCAGGGATAAGAGTCTTGTTATTTTTTTATTAAATAAGTTTGTACACTCACTGAGAATGCACTTACACTTTGCCCAACCACAGATGTCTTGCATTTATATTAATAGGAAACTGAGTTCACAGCTAGTTATTTTTTAAGGTCTAATGTATTTGTGCGTAAGGGTTTTTTTTTTTTAATTTACTATAACTTCCTAAATAATTTGAATATCATCTTATTGCTCTGCTCTAGATTTCATACTAATTAGTGTAAGGAGAAAGAACTGAACCTAATAAAGTAGCCTGAATTCATTTTGAACATGAAGAGAATGAAATGTGTGGATCACATCACCTATGAAGGCCAACAAAAAGTAATCTGAACTGCTGCAGGAAGCTATGTACTGAGTGGTAGAAATTATTCTTACAGCGACCATATCCTGCTCCTTTCAGAACTAATATGCTTTTCCTAACAGCATATAAGGATCAACAGCACCTAGGATGATCTAGGTCCTTGCATCTTTCATAAATTTTCATTTCGGTGACAGAAACAATTTAAGAGATTGTTCAATGCAGTACATTCAATACTCATGTATTTATTTGACCACACAGATTGAAGCCATTTTTTGTTTCCTGGAGACCGAGGAAGAGCCAAAAGGAATAGATATCTTATCTACACATCCTAGATACCTAGTCGCCCCAGTCAGCTGCTTATGAACACATCACTCTTGCTATTATTCAAAAATGAAAGCAAACAGAAATAATGGACTGTTTCCTACACATCAACACAATTTTACAGTTGTTCTGAAAAGTGCATGTTTTGGTATCAATATTCAGCTCAAATTATCTAAGCAGAAAACAAGTGAAGATGAAGCACTTAATCAGGCTTGGTTGTTCTCTGTATGTAAATGAAATGAAGCATGAAGTACAACTGTTAGGCTCCTATCTCTAAATATTTATGCAACTCTGCCTCAACTCCATCAAAGTGCTCAGATTTAGGCTGATAAAATAAAAACCTAAATGAAGGATCCTAACCTGCTCTCCACTGAATGATTTCTAGGGATCTCACTGCTAGTGATTTTATCAGTATCACTGAAGAAAGTACTTATCCACAAGGTGTGAGGCATTGCCCTGATGGGGGGGGACGGGGGGGAGGCAAAAAAAGGAGCGAGGGAAAGCTCACCAAAACACCAAACCAAAAAATCACCTAAGTTCTTCCTTAAGTAGGGATCATCTCCTTTCCAATCATTTTTGCAGCAGGAATTGAAGTACAGAGAGAAAATTTGAAAGGTGGCTTTCATTTACTTCAATGTTTGATGAATATCAATTCATAGAATAGGAAATTCAGAGATTAGTGAAAGAATGGCTACAAAACATTTGAAAACTGGGTACGGTGCATTAAGATTTCTCCACTGGCAAACTTCAGTTTTATGGTGAGATAAAAAAATATTCCATCAGCTCCGTCCTAATGGGAAACTCCTCATGCAATTAATTTCTGTCCTGGATCCATATTCATTTACTATTTTTTTCTTCACTGCTGTACCAGGACCACAGTGGGGCAAACAGTTTTTCTGAGACTTGCCATACCAGTCTCCTGTTTAATGTCTGAAAATTTCTTCAAAAGCTAGTGAAGACCTTACAAGTAATTGCTTTTATCCCAGTTGTGTCAAAATCTGTAAAATGGAAATTAAAAAACCTCAAAAAGCAGCCATAATGTCCCAAGCGGTAATGGGCTTGTATTTGATTGCTGTAAATCAAATACAAAGCTACTGCTGTAGCTTTGTGCTGGACTGGAACTCAGCTTGTCCTGAGATCAGTGGAGAGCCCTTTTATTGTCTTCCTGTTCAATACTGTCCTTATGTTTAATCTTGATTTTATTCTTTAAATATTGTCCCATTAGTTTTCATTTCATCATTATCCTTACTAATTTCCAAAAAGAGGGGCAAATTCAGATCTCATTTACACCAACAGAAATCCAGAATAACAACTGTTATAAATTGTCACTGTTATTCTGTCTTTATAAAGTAAATGAAATGGTATTCTGACTATGGTATCACACCAAAATAAACCTAATATAAACTTCACTTTACAATCATGAAGATTCACAAAGACAGCTCAAGCCAAGCACTAAAAGACCTGGCATTTTGTCCACCTGGATGCGAGCAGAGCTTGCCAGTGTGACTGCCCTCACTCAGGAGACCTACTGCTCCAAAGGAGCAGCGGTGTAAGGGCAAGGCCTGAAGAGAGCACACTTCTTTTGCAATGTGACAGACACACTGAGTTCTGTTCTACCTCTCACGTTTTGAAAAAGAGAAAACCTGCCTCTCATCCCACCTCAAAGAAAAGACGAGCTGTCTGTTGTGGTGCATTCACCAGCCACGCTCCTCAGTCTGGGCCACTCAGGAATTCTCCTTAGGCCTCAGCCTGGATTCATGGCTCCTGGGCTCATCCTTGAGCTGACCAGAAACACCTGTGAACTTCTGCTGCCAAACTAGCCCCTGTTGTTTGACAGGCAGTCTTGGAATGTTACTTACCGGAACCATTAGCCTGAATCATGGAATCACAGAATTGTTAGGGTTGGAAGGGAGCTCTGGAGATGATCAATTCCAACCCGCCCTGCCAAGGCAAGGTCACCTACAGCAAGTGACACAGGAATGAGTCTAGGTGGGGTTTGAATGCTTCCAGAGAGGGAGACTCCACAACCTCCAGGGGAAGGCTGTTACAGTGCTCTGCCACTCGCAGTATAAAGAAGTTCTTCTCATGTTGAGGAAAGCTCCTGAGCTTTACTTTAGGGCCACTGCTCCTCGTCCTGTCCCAGGACACCACTGAAAAGAGTCTAGCAACCTCCTCTTGGCAACTACCTTTGAGATAGTTGTATGCATCAATGAGATTCTCTCTCAGTCTTCTCCAAACTAAACAAGCCCAGCCGCTCGAAACGTCGTAAACGTTCGCAGGAACTGTGGTGGTGAAGGGACCGCACGGGTAGCGGAACGCGGTGCTCGCCACCAGCCAACCCGGCCCATTCAGGGTGCTGCCACCGCGGCCGCCCCAGCAACAATGGCCGCAACGCCCCGCCCCGCCCCGCCCCGCCCCGCCCCGCCCCGCCCCGCCCCGCCAGCCAATGGGCGCCGCGCCCAGGCCGGTGAGGAGCTTTAGGGCGGCTCAGTCCCGCCCCCTCGGGCGATTGAGCTGAGCGCGCGGCGCGGGCTCGGCTCCAAGGGGGAAGGAGGGGTGGCCTTGGGGCGGGAGGGGCCTAGGGCCATGGCGGCGGCGCGGGAAAAGGGGAAGGTTGTGAAGCGTGGTGAGTCCAAGTCCCCCTTCGTATTAGGCTCCATCGTCAGGATCTTCATGAAGAACTTTCTGTGAGTGAGCGGGGGGCATTTCTCCCCTCCTGAGCGGCCGCGGCCTGGTCCTTCCGCCCCGCCGTACAGGGGCCGAAGCAGCGGAGCGGGATCGCGCGGGTACTGAGGGCTGGAGGAGGGAGTGCGGGAAGCGGTGTTCCACGGAAGGTGGTGTCTTGCTGGGAGGCGCTGCTGTGGGCGTTACGACTCCCAGGGGTTGTCAGCTCAATGTCGCTTCCCTGGGGGCGCGTTCCTTGGTGGCGGTTAGCCTTCCCCAGAGGTCATGGCTCCTGTCGGCCGTGCAGCCTCTGCGTGCTCTTTGTCTCTCAGGTAGGTGCTTGCCAAGCAGTGGAGAAGGGGAGACTGCAGAAGATGCTCGTAGGGCAGTGGGGATAGGCCTTGAGACCCATTAGGATGAAGTGTCTGTGGTCTTTGCGCGTGTTTTTTTCAGCTGCTGTGTACTGCGGATATGATTATTTTCGGACGTATTTGTTCCAGCAAAAGTTGTCGGACCGTTTTCTTACGGCTCCATTCGAGCCTTGAAAATCTTCAGTATTGTAGTGCATGAGTTACGTGTTAGATGTTAATTAAATCCTCAGAGACAGTAGTTAGATCCTCATTAAGGGTTCATATACCTTCTCTTCCACAAGTACATGGTTTATAATATTGTGTTGCCATTAACTGCTTTGTATTCCTCCTTTCAGCTCTCTGTATTTGGCACAGTGCAGGAATAGAACATCAAATGATCTTTATAAATTTAGGATGTTAACTTGATACGAATTTGCAAGGGTGGGTTTGGTCTCTTCCCATAGTTACTGTTGCAGTAGGCATTCTGGATGCGCATGATGAAAGATGTCTAATGCAGTTAGAAAAAAAACGAACACTAGGCACGAGCTGATGTGGTAACTCCAGAAAGCTACTGCATGATCAGTTTTCTGTCTTTTTTTTGATGCATAAAATAAAATGATACCCTAGTAAGTTCATTTGTGAAGTTGTCATATTGCTGGATTTTATTCTTCATAGTCACTAATTTTAAAGAAAGTTCTGGTGAGGACTCTGGCTGGTGGGAATGTATTTCATGGTGTTTCACTGAAATGTTGGTTTTCACTCTTGAGACTTTCTTACAAAACAGTATTTCACAATTGAGTCGAGATGAGGAATTGTATGTGTTTAATAAAATAATGAAATGTTTCTAAGCAAGTTCCTTTTTGTTTTTAAAGGTATTGTAATGTTTTAAAATTCAAAAACTTGCTGTGCTTTCCAGAACATACACTGTCTGTGAAGTACATCCAGGGCCCAACCTGAACCTGGTTGTAGGTGCTAATGGCACAGGCAAGTCAAGCATTGTTTGTGCTATCTGCCTGGGACTGGCTGGAAAACCTTCTTTCCTAGGGCGAGCTGATAAGGTAATTATGAGGTTTTGTGATTTTCATAGTTAATCTGAATTTCATTCAGAGCGCTGCCAAGCAGGGGATAGGGGGAAAAACTCTTATCCTTGATTTGCTTTAATTTTATAAAAAGTAAGGCATCTGAATTGAAGAGTAACCTAGTCCAGAGACAAAGGGGGGATTATTTTAATTAACTACTTGCTGTCTCATATAAATTATGAAATGGAAACACTTAAATTGTAGTGCAATCTAAGTTGACTAGAGGTTTTATTTGAAGATGGCTAAGTATCCACAGTGGGGTAGAAAAATGCCACTTAATGGCCTAAACATTTGATAAGTAGTACCAACTAAAGGAGAAATAGACACAGTCTAAAATAAATTCCGAAATACATAGTACCTCTAGAAATAATGTACTCCTAATGTGTCTTGAAAATTCAGCTAAAAGCATAGTGGCACTGATCTTTGATTTAAGTAGAATTTGGATTGCTTTACTTTGTTTGCACTTTTTACTGTCAAGGTATGCATTGATGCTGTAGTAGGAAGTTTATATCTTGAAATTTTCACACTTTTGCACTTGCCTTCTTGGATATTCTCGTTGGATGCAATTTCTCTGAGTAGATTTGGAGCAATAAATCTGGGTGCCTAAATGATTGCACATATTCTCCTGTAGCTGCTCAGTCATAAGCAAATGTGAATATGGGAATTGATTGCATGGCAATATTGTGTTTTGGTATTTCTCTTCACTTCTCATGATGTATTTTCATACTATTAGAATTGGCAGTTCTAGTACAGGTACTTGGCAGTGTCTTGTTTTTGTTCCCCAAATTCACAAGAACTTCTTCCTGTCCGTGGTTCTGCTGATTATAATTTGTTCAGTTTTGGAGGCTGAAGTTGATCAGAAATTGTTAACTTGTGGAGGAGGTTCTAATGCTTCTTGTGGAGGATAGTGTCTTCCTTTATTTTTAGTTAGTGCTTTATTTTGCTTTTAAGTTTTCAATAAAATACATTGTTAAGTAGTTCCATTGTACAGATGTGTATTCTTGTAAGATAATACATTTTCTTTTGCAATAACAACTTGTAAATTAATTTTGTAGATTGGTCTGTTTGTGAAGCAGGGGTGCATGAAAGGCATAGTGGAAATTGAACTGTAAGTAGTAAAACTATTTCCTCATGTGCTTTTAATTGGATCATTTCCCCCCACAGTCATTCACAAACTTGTGAGAAAAAAAATTTTTGTGCGAAGGTCTGTCTTTAAGCTTAATTTGTACTTTTTTAATTCCTGCAGGCTTCAGAACATAAAGTTATATAATTATCACACAAGAAATAAGCAGTGATGGCTACTCTTGATCGTGCGTTCTGAAGCATTTCACCTTGTCTTGATGTACAAAAAATGCATAGAAAAAGATAGTTCTATGTGGTGTGTTTAGCTTTTGATTCCATTTAAGGTTCTGATGATTTAGTCACTACTGCCATCTCTACGTGGTGGTTGGAATTCTTTTCATTGAAGAAAAAAAGACAAAAGTCTAAGTTTTAGAACAGATTGATCTGCCTTCACTTTCTTATATTGATACTGCTGGTAGGAGGGGCTTGCTCACATTCTCACTGAAAATGTCACATACGGCTAGAAAAGAAATAAAAAAAAAGATCTGACTAATTCCATGTAATGCGGTCTTGTAGGTAAGGTGTTGTAAAACAGAGTAACTGGAAATCTTTTGGCCTTAAAATTCCATTAGTAGCTTCTGCATAGGGCAATACTACATGCATCCTTTTGTGGACGCTATGGCACAGATGATTTTAATCAGCCTCAGCCTGGTCTATTGGCCTGAGTGAAAGAGAAAATAGAGATAGTCAACTGATTCATAGCCTGTGTTAATTTGTATAGCAATTGGCCACCCTGATCAGGTTCTCCGAAAAGAAAATTTTATTGAGGGAAAAAAAATACTGCAGCAAGGCCTTGGAAAAATTTTTGTCTGTCCATTTTTGTTATTGTGGGATTGATCAAGTAAGACCTTCTTTGGAGATTGGCCAGGCAATATGTTCAGGAGATAGGATGTCTTTCAGATAGATGGTGTAGTTGTTTTAACATGAATGTATTGCAATGTTACTTGAAATTCTGAAAAGAATCTTGCAATATCTGAAGATTTAGCATTTCATAGCTCATTAGACATAAACATATCATGGTTGCAGTGTAATTGAGTCCTTTGTCTGATTGGTAGAAAATATTTAAATACAATATCTAGATTGGAAGACCAATGATGCAGAAGATTGCTTTTTTGACAGGAACTAAAAATTGAAGTTCTGTAGGCATGTATTGCCTTTGTTGAATTTGGTGCTTGAAGTGTAGCTAAACCCAAGTTATGATAGTACAGTGATATTATTTTAATGAAAGAATGGAGCATGGCTTTGTAGGTCTTTGGAAGGAAGTCTCATAAATTAAAATGAGGTGACACAGAAAGTAATAGTTCAGTAATCAAGAAATAGGATCATATCCCTATGGTGCTTAGTCCAAACACCAGCAGCAAGTGTGTACTCACTTCTGCATTGAACTCCATTCTTAAATGTCCTGAGGTACATGGCCACTCTGCAGGTCTATATTCTCTATCCTTAACAATGTGCTTAACAGGCACTAGACAATTTTTAAATCAAAATGGTAAACTAAAATTCCAAGAGTTTGACTTAGTTGTTATTGCTGCATCTTAATCAGACTAAATTTTTGAAAATAAGTATGGAGCTAGAAAACTAAATGAAAACTAATGTATCTTCTGTGGTTTTTAAAAGCAGAAAATGAAAATAAATTAGTATTTTTTGTGTTGTATGCTATTTTTTTCTCAAATTGAATATATATACACAGCTTACTGATTTGTTTCTGTATACTAATACTTAAAGATGTATTGTACCTCCTTCACACCAATTTTAAAACTTCCTAAATGTCACAAAGATGATGCTTTTATAGAAACTGTTTATATTTGTAACAACGTTTAAGTATTTCATACATTCAGCATGAGCATCTCATTTTTATAAGTAACTTCTGAGTTAAGATTTGCAGATATTCTTGATGTTTCCCATATGAGTTTAGTTCATCACTGAAGTACTGGATTTTTTTCTGAATCATGAAAATGAGAATCTGATGCTACTGTCCAATTAATTTACATTAAATATTTAGCTGTCTATAAATTGTAACAATACTTTGACACTGGGTAACCTTTGAAAGTGTAACATTTTTCAGGTGTTCTTGAAAGTGTAAACACTTCTTTCTATTGATCAGGTTTAAGTCACCAGACAATATTCTTATCACACGTGAGATTTATGTGATGAACAATGCATCAGTGTGGTTTATCAACAGAAAACCAGCAACCCTGAAAACAGTAGAGGAACAGATTGCAGCCTTAAACATCCAGGTGGATAATTTATGCCAGTTTCTTCCTCAGGTATGAATCAATTTTGAAAGACAGTGGGTGCAAATGGAGTGCTGTGGTTTGAGAAGATTTTGTTGCTGGTTAGCTTTAGCAGCACTTTACCTAATTCAGTGGGACAACACAAAGAACAAGAGGGGTTAGGCAGCCATACTGGTATGATGGTGAAAGAAAAGAAGAGCTGTGTAACCTTTAAAGCTCACTAATCGGACAATTTTGTACCTGTTCATTCTGAAAGGAAAGATGCTGATGTTCCCTGTCTTCGTGTTCAAGTAGCAACACTTGCTAATAGAGCCTTTCTGGTAATATCAGCAGTTTGTTGAGCATAGGGCTGAAAGATGTATAGGATTGAATTATGTAAAAGTAAAATCATCCTAATGGAAAATAAGTTCTAAAGGAGAGATATTAAAGAATACTACTGGCAGTTCCTGTATTTGAATGCAGGTTCATGCAGATCAGAATTCCTGTGTAGAGAGCTGAGTTGCTTCACACTGCACCTTAAAGTTGTGACAGGTTCCTTCCCAGTTCATGTAGATCATAAGCAATGGTACTAAAAGGAAACTTTATCAGAGCGTAGCCATGGGGTTATTTTTGAATTCAAGAAGACTTGCAGAAGAGCATTAAAGTTCAGAAAGCTAACACTGCGGAAATAAAAATATGCCAGGTGGTGTATGGTTCATTTTTATTTACATACAGTATTTGTTTGGAACTTCCAGCCTACTCTGGTAAAATACCTTTGTGCTTAAAAGAACTTTTTCTCAGTTAGTACGTAAACGTCAGTTCAGTCAATATTGTAGTGTTCATAGTTCTGGTTTATTTGTTCTCTCCCAGTGTATCAACAGCAAGCACGCTTCTTGCATCAGTCTTAGTTTTGAGCTCTTCTGTCTTTAACAGAAATACTTCCTAAAAACCTCAGCTGCCAGCTTTAATAATAACTTCTATGTGGCTTAACTTTTGAGTTAGTCATAGTATTTATACTGCAAAAGATTTGTACTGCACGGCTGCTTCAGCAGCCTGAGAACAAATGTTCTGGAAGGTTTGGTGGCTAGTCCCAAGAGATAGTCATAAATTATGACAGAGCTATTTAGTGTAGAACTGTATAAGTCAGGTCATGTTCAGGAGAAGTATGTTTTAGTGTATAAATCCAGTATAACTGAATTCCACTGTTTTAGCTAATCCTGTGTTTTTTATAACTTCTTTAAATTTTTGCAGGACAAAGTTGGAGAATTTACAAAACTGAGTAAGACTGAGTTGCTTGAAGCCACTGAAAAATCCATTGGTTCTCCGGAAATGTACCAGTTTCATTGTGAACTGAAAAATTTCAGAGAAAAGGAAAGAGAACTAGAGGTAAATACATTCTTCAGACAGCAGTGAATGTAGGAAAAATGAAATAAATTTTACTGTGACATTTAACAGAATTAGAAAGTGGTACTTATTTACAAAGTCTGTGGTAAGTTGATTTTAGCAAATAATGCTCATCTTCTCTCAGAACTCATTCACTCTAACACTCACATGCTTCTAAGTACAAAGACATGTGCAGATGGTCCAGACCCAAAAGACGAAAGATGCCTGTTGTCAAGTACTCCTTTCTTCTCTGGGGTTTTTGACTGGCAACAACTTCCCTGGACAGATCTTTTGTCTTCTATTAGTCATTGGCTTATGAACAAGCATGGTTCTTTGCTTTAGTATTGCTCACTTCCTTGAAAATGATGAGACAGACAAAAAGGAAAAGGACCAGTGTTCTGGGAATTATGTCAGTCCTTAGCCATACAGGCCATTCTTTTAATCCTTTGTTCTCCTGTTCCTGTCATTTTGGATGGTTCCCTTCTAGTTACTGCTGTACTAAAATGTCTCCTCTGATGTTAAGTTTCTGCTTTAATGTACAGGTGAGATGTAGACTATTTTCTGGGAAGTGTTTAGATACTGTAAAACCTGAAAATATATATTACAGAACTTGTGCAGAGAAAAAACCACCTCGTTAGAGAAAATGAAACAGAGGGTTGAACGGTACAAGCAAGATGTTGAAAGATACCATGAATGGAAGCGCCATGTAGGCTTAATAGAGATGCTTGAGAGGAAAAGGCCATGGGTGGTAAGTTTTATTTCCAATGTTTTGCTCACTTAACCTGTTTTCTGTAAGACTGTGAAATTAGAAATAGGCCAAAAGTTGCTTTAGAAGAGTGACTGGAGTATCATCTGAATATCATTACAATTGCTTAGTGCAAGCAGGCCAGTTCTTGAAATTCTATTCTTGGTCTGTGATGTTTGCTTACATACCTAGCTGAATAGGTTGCTTCAGAAGTAGTTCAGGTAGTTCCTGCACAGTTAGGAAAGCCAGCAGTGCAGGCCAAGAGCAGTACTCCTTTTATTCTGTGCAGAGGCAACTGGTTTAAGCTCTAGACAGCTCTGCTTGCTGTAGAGAGCTCTGCTTGCTTGCTTCAGCTGTAGCTTTTTTAATGTTTTTTTGTTAAATTTTTTAGAGGGTGTGTTCCTTTTAATTTATTAGTTTAAATTTAGTGTGCATGATAGACATGTCAGTGAATCAAAGTTGCCAATCTCAAAAATATTAGCATTTGGACAGAAAAATATTAAAACATATTTGAAAGAACCCAGAATAAAGAGCAGATCATTTACACAAATCAAAGTCTTTCTGAGGATCACTTTAATATTACCTTAGTTTAGTGTTGAATGATCAGTCATATTAAATTATTCTAAACAGTTAAAACTGATGGAGATTTCAGTTTACTGGAACGATATGTTGTTTGCCTTGTGTGCAAACCTAATTATATTATATCTAAGTATAGAGTTAATGAAGTTCAGATCTAGAACTTCCAGAAAATTTGATTTACTATTTTTGAAGCATGCAGAAAACTTACTTTTGCAATTTTGCATATAACAAAGCCTGACATGACTATGTAAAGAACGTTATGGCCTTTGCATCTTGAGCAACTGGAAATCCCATTGCTGCCTTCAAATCTTTTTTTGCTAACAGCAGAGGGATTTAGGAGTAGCAATTTAAATGGATGGATGGTGGTAGATGTTAAGGAAGTGTAGGGTATGCCTTCTGTGATGTCAGTACTTGCTGAATGGTGGGATTTTTTCTTACTACATGTGTTAGCCTGGTGTTGCATAATGAATATAAACTGACGTTGATTGTTCTCTACTGTAAGATATTTGCTTATACAGAACACTAAAGGCTTGCTGGACACTGGCAGAGGAAAACTAAGCTAATGATTTTATCTGCTGTCAATTAAGTTGCCTTCCATAAATTAGAGAACATTGCTGTTAGTTACGTGATACTTAAGCAAGTTTAGTCAGACTTTGTCACACCTTACTTCCATTGATGTCTTCTAGACAGTTTATATTGCTCTGTATGTTAAAGGCTTTTAGTGGTTAGCACTCAGTTAACTGTAACTTTTTGGGCACTGAATCCATAGAAACAACAGTGTGCTTTGATACCTTGGTGGAGTTCTGATTGACAGTACAGAATCACTAGTGTATATTAGGTTCAGGGAAAAGAGAAGAGAACTGGAGGTAAATATGCACTTTAGAGATGCCGAGAGCAGTGACTATAGGGGAGTTCTAATAAAGTTTAACGAGATCTTTCATGTACTTAATTTACATTTGAAATCGAAGGGCATCAAAGTAATTGTTTTACTAGGTAGAGGGTATCTGAATTGTGGGCTGTAATAAAATTTCACATTCTGTTGCTGTTTTGTGATTTGTCAAACTGTGACAGAATTTTTGGTATTCTCTTACATTGCAAAATACCAAGCTCTTTCTAAAAGAGGAATTGCATTGTTCTACAAGAGCATGGGGTTTTTTGTTGTTTTCACCTAGCACTGTTTAATCCTAAGAATAAATTGATGTTTTTGTGTTTTAAAATGGGGTTTACCAAAGTTGAGAGTAGTATGGGAGTTTATTCTTCCTTCTGTGGATATTTCATTTGCTCCATCCTCCCCAAAATGCAGATTTCAACTTGAGGACTAAACACACCTACCTGTTGAATTTACCTTTGTAACAAAGCAGCGTAGCTACACCTGAGCTTTCAAGTCAACTGGAAGGCAGATGTATAAACACTTTGTGATGTTGTGAAATAGAGAAACAGACAGCCTGGAAATACGATAACTCAAATATGATATTAGACTGTTTTTTAATCATAGAGGAAAAGAAGAAGTCTAGTGATGAGCTTGTTAATGTTCTGATCACTGTTGAAGTGCATTTTAATTCTGAAAACTCTACTGCTTTTCACCTCAGGAACATTTTTTTTGTCAAGCAGTTTTTTTCTAGACAGTGACAACTGCTTCTATATGTGGAGAATTATACACAATTTTCACATATGTCTATGCCTAATAAGTTTTTGAACATATACTTTAAGTTCTGTAGAATTCCGTAGTTCCTGGAATCATGTCATTTAGTTTTGAAAATGTGTTTTGGTCAAGCTATGTCCATTCTTCTTTTCCTCCCCTCACATTTAGAATTAAGAAAAACATTGTTTTAAGATGCAAATATCTCTTGAGAAGGCTGAAATGCTTTGGAAGTTCTGCAGGTCTTTAGTGGAGTGCATAATTACAAGCATCAAAGTTACTTGAGTACAGCCAAATTACAGAGATCTTGTGTAAGTCAGATTTTCTTAAAGTATTAAAAGGATTTGCAGTGTAAAAATCATGTCATGACAGTTCTGTGGAACTTGCCTGTACTTTGTATCTGTGGAATCTGAAATGTAATTGTATGTGCATGCATTTGCTTTAATCTTGAAATAAAATGCCGTATTTAGAGCAGAGCTAAATTTTAAGCTTAGTCTTTCAGATAAGTGAAGATATAATCCCTTTATCTCTGTAACTTTGTAGCAGTGGCTACTGACTGTACTTCACAGAGTTACAGCAGCTTTCTTTAAATACTTTTTGATTTTATGAAAAAGATACTGTGAAGAAAGACCTTGGATTTTGTAGCCTAGGTTGATTTATCTGTGATTCATCAGGTTAGTTAAGTAACTATGAAAATGTGGTAGCAGATAAAGCCAATTCACCTGTTAAAAGTAGCTTCCAGGTGGTCTTTATGTAACATTATCATTATTATTATTATTATTACTGTTACTATTGTTGTAATAATAACCTCCAGGGTTTGCAATAAACTAGGCATATGGTCTGAATTAGGGGCTTTCTTTAGTGCATACAAAGTCAAACAGCCTTCCCTTCCTCTGTCCCCCTGCATATATGAATCTACTCCTCTTTCTGGACCTCTGAACATCTTATTTTTTTCTCATGAACCCTTCATAGTCATCGAATGTATTATTCTCTTATGTTTCTTAGTTTGGGGGACTGGGGAGAGGTTCTTCTTCTTTTTGTTCCTTCCTTTTTAATTTTTTTTTCTCTCAGAGATTATAACACATGCACAAAAAAAATCACTAATAATGACTCCTTTAGCTTAAACTACTTTCTCTACAAAATTCCCATCTTCTTGAAGTAGAGGCTCTTGGTCACCATACTACTTACCATCTCTTTTCTCTCATGAATGTATCTTGAGTTAAACTTCTTAGATGACAATGGCTTTGGTGTTTGTAGTGTGTGGTGGAGTTTTTGTTTCCCAAAAGTATGTTCCACTCTGTCCCCTTGGTTTACTTCAGCAGTGGTTGTCTGTTACTTCCTCTGACGATCTGTCCAGCTCCTTTCCTTTTCTTTCTCCCGAAATTGTCTGTGGTTATTTGCTCCTTAGCTTTTAGACCCTGCGTAAGTAGTCTCAAACTATGAACAGAGTTAGGCTAAGGAATTTTTTCCATGATTCCAGATGAACTTGGAGACAAGATAATTGCAGACAAATGGATTGTTTCTTCTGCTACTTAAATTGCATATTATTTAAGAAGTATTAATAATGCATCCTTGTTCACTTGTTCACCCCTACAACTCTTTGTCATTGGAACTAGTAACAGTATTAATTACATAGTTGCTCTAATACTAGTTTCTGAAAGAGATTTTTTTCTAAAACTCATGAGTGGTTAAATAAAATGTTTGGACAGTTTAAAATACTGCAATAGAATACAGCAGTTTTTTATTGTTTACTTTGAACTCCTTCAAGGAATATGAAAATGTTCGTGAACAGCATGAAGAAGTGAAACAGTGCCGAAAGCAAGTTAAGAAAGAACTGAAGTATCTGAAAGAAATGAATATCCCATGGACAAAAAAAATTCAAGAAGCTGAAGAAAACTTAAAGGATCTGGATATGAAAACAAGAGATAATGTAGGTACTGAAGTTCTTGTTTAACACAGATAATATTTCAGGTGTTCTGTATTCAGCTTTGTAAAGCTGCAGTGTGTCATATTGATGTTTCAGCAGAAATTTTCCTGAAGCACCTATGTCCTTGGTTCTCAGTGCCTTCTCTGTGTCTGTTCAAGGAATACATTCCTTAGTAAACCTTTAGTAGCAGTTCTTCAGTCTGCTCTTGGTTTTGTAAAAGCAAATCTTAAAATTTCTTTTCAATGTACATTAAAAATCTGCCTGGGATATAATGTTGTTAGTTTCCCCAAGTTAGATACTTCCATTGAATTAGATGCCTGTTTTCATCTGTTCTGTGGTTTGGGTTTGTGTGATGCTCACTCCTCTTAGCTTCTTAAAATGTGGTTTATTTAAGGTAAATTACAACTTTACTGGCCTAAAAGCATTCCTCTAATATTGAACATAATTGCATAAGAAGGACTTGATTTTTTTAATTAGACAGTAATCTTCCATCAGTTTTGAATATTTTTATGCATAAGGGAATTTAATGGGAAACCTACCTATATGTTACAGTTTATGTAAGTTTATTGAACAGCTGCTCTTCCTGGGTTTATGGAAAAATATTATTTCCATATTAAAAATAAGAGTACTGTAATTTCCTGCAGGATTTTAAGTAGTATTTACTATTCAGAAGTCATTGTGTGCATAAGCTACACAGATTGGTAGAGGATAACTATAGTTAAATGATCACATGAGTTTGTTTGCTGCAGTGAGTTCTGTTTGAAAGTAAGTGACCTGCTCAGAGGAGTTGATGTGGAGGCACGCGACACCTGTAGAGGACTGCTGCCTTGAAGCGTGAGGGTCTGAAACTTCAGTGGCATTTAAGACACTGTGAGTTAATAAACTAGTCATGTGCTTCCTCTAAAAAAAAAAAAAAAAAAGCTGAAACACACACCCTTGCCCCAAACAAAAAACAAACACAAACCAGACCAGAAAAACCAGACAAAAGACTCCTACAGATTGTTTTCCACAACATTGTTGTCTTTGTTGTGATAAACACTATACCAACATTAGGAAGTACTCAAGTACTTCATAATTATTAGAAAATTCTTTGGTAAAAGTATTCAGGTTTTGTGTCCTGCAGTATTGCAAGAGTTTATTATGCTGTGCCGCAAAATATCTAACTGCTCCAAAATGTTGCAGTCTTACCGCAGTTGCCTTCTTTTGGTCTGGTTGGGCTTTTTGTTTTGAAGGTTTTTGTTGTTTAAAGTTAAGTGTACTTTCTTAGAGAAAAGTTAACATCTGGAAACTTTAAGTCAATTTTCGTAATGCAAAAATGCCTTCATGCTTGTGAATTGCTAAACTTTGTTTTCACTGCTTGGTCTTATCCTGTTAGGTTTTACTCATATGTATCAAGCTACTGTGTTATTTTGAAACTGGTAACAGTTCTACTTCACCATTGGTGCCACTGTTCTTGGAAGTATTGGGCTGTATTCATATAAAAGTAATCTTTTTCATTGAAGGTTCTACTTTGTTTCTATGAGAAACCTAGGACAAACGGTGATCGTTTTGATTTTAACTTGCAGAGAGCTTGCTCAGCATAGGCACTTCCTACAAAACAGTGGAAGAAAACCTGAGAGAATGTTCGAGATGATTCATTTATATTCTTGAATCAGCATATTTTTCTTTTCATTCTAAACTTGTTGAATAAAGCTTTTGCATACCGTATATTCAAAAGGTTAACTGTATGCTGAAGTGTTGTTTAATTTATGTCTGGAAATTGGATTTGGTACATTTGTTCTGCAGTATTCCAATAGCCAAAAATACGGGAAGAAGGAAAGAAGATAAATTGGAAATTAAGTAATTTTACAGAAGACTTACTGAGGTACTCTAATGCAGCTTTCCAGTGACAAGTTACAATTTTGTATTTTATTCATAATTTATACTATTCTTTTTATAGAATTATAATAAGACACTTCCAAATCTGTTTTTTCTGATGTTAAATGATATGTTCAAGTCTAAATTGAATGATTAATATTTTGTCTTGAACTCAGAGTCCAGAATTTTGGAAAAATACATAAGAAAATGTATTATATATGTGGTTATGACATTAACTATTTGCAAGATACCAGGCAAGTTAAGAAGATCTGAGAGATGTATTGCTGCTTTTTTGTGACAGTACCTTTTTTTCAGCTGCTGAAATTGATTTCCCTCACACATACTTTCAGTGTTCGGCTGTTGAAATGTCCTTGGAAAGGAGAATCAGTGCTGATTGCACTGTCAGAAGATAGTTTTGATGTAATGTGAAAGTGCAAGACTTAAGTAGCTTAAAATGGCTTAAGCTGCTATGTCTTGATTAGTTCCTCGCCTTTTCATAGACTGCTTGAATTTTTTGTAACCTATAATTCGATCTTTGTACAAATGCAGGCATTTGGCAGGAATTTCACAGGTAGATATTCTGTAGGCCAGAAGGAGTTGATTAGTTTCAATTTGGCATTAAGGGAAAGCAGTTTAATATTAAAGTCTGCTCTATTCTGGATACACAGACGTGTAGGGAATATAATTCTCTTCAGATCCTTTCCTCCAAGCTTATATCCATTATTAAATGACTTTAATTCTGACTGCTTCTTGAGATCTTTCTCTTGACCTGAGGATATATATGTGAGAGCAGAAATAACCACATCTTCATTTTGTCTTTCCTGAAATTTGTTGGCTAAACTCCAGTATGGAGTTTAGTTTTGTCTGGAAGGAGCTGAACAGCAAGGAAAGGTGGAATAAATCTGGGAATTATATTAATGAATATATCCAAACATTGCATGACTTTTTCTCCTGTCTCTTTGTGTTAAAACTCTTTCAATTTCTGGATTAAAATAAAATTTTTTAGTAACACTTGGTGGTTTGAGTGGTATCATGTAGAATGTGGAAAAAAAAAATGGACCCACTTTATAGGAAAAGTTTGAAATGGTGTATTTTCAGAACAGTGTCTTCAGGCTCTTTAAAGGCTTTTGAACAGACTTAACTATGCAATGCAATTTTTTAGCAATATTTAATAGTGTAAAGCCTTTTTTTTTTGGTTGTACAATGAAAATCATAAAGACAATTCTAGTTGTTTGTCTGTTCTGTAGGTAGATCTATCTATAAACATATAACTGGAAATACAATAGTAAATGAAAAACAGAATTCTAGTTCCTTAGTAGTGTCCTAATTTTGAGAGCCTTCAGAATTGTTTTGTGAACATTTTGCATCAGTTTCCTGAAGAGATCTTCCTCTTCAGACTGCCTCCCTGAGCTCTTTGGAAAGAGCATCACAGAATTAGTACTTCATAGCAGTCAGCTGCAAGACTCAGATGTATTTCTTCTGTGTTGGCTTTATGCAAACTGTCTGCATGAGTCTTAAAATTTTGAGGGTTTTTTTGAGGTTGTGGTAGGGAGAAAATTCTGCATGGTTTTATTTTCTCCATTTTTGATGCATCTTAGTGTTTTCACTATGACTTTTTGTAGGAACACATTTCCTCTGCTGAGAGTGCTGTGTTGGTTTCCATGTCTGCACTGGAATTTACTTGCAGTCTTTCCATCCTTCTGCAGTGTTCCAATATTCTCTTCACAGTGCTTCAGCCTTGAGGGTTCAGGGAAGGAGGAATTCAGTTTTCAGAGAAAGGATAGTATACTTCCCCTGTGTTCAGAGCTCAGCTGTGTGAGTACCTGGGCAACTTGACCTAAAAAAGCATGCACTGAGAAAGGATGGGACTGGGTGATGCCAAGGAATTCCTTCCAACCTATACAGTTCTTCCACCTCATAGAAGCTGAAGACAGAGAAGGAGCAGAGACATGGATGCCTGCACATGAGCCAACAAGTTATCAAGCTCAGTTGTGTGGGATCTAGCTCTAGCACAATGCATTTCAGAGGTAGGATGACTTGGACAAAACCTGGTTTGGCCATCTTGTGCCTAGGAACTTAAGCCTTGCTCACTCTTTAGTATCACCTTTCTTTGCAAAATTGGTTTGGAGAAAGAGGCGAGAACATTTTATAATTGTAGGCATCTGAATGTAATATTTGTATTGAAATCAAGGATGGAGGTATTTTAATTTCAGATTAGGAGCTTCCTCTATATGTCATACCAAAATTTGCAGACCTATAGCTGAATGGTTGTGAACAGTACAGTACGTATGCCATTAAGTAAGTCTTCACAAATTGCTGAAATTATACATGCTACAGATAGATACAGTTAAGAATAAGAAATGGGTGAGTATGGCTTTGTCAGTAGTAAAATGGGGAGTAAATACTTAGATATGCATATACAAGATGTTATTCAAAATCTGACTACTTTTTACAAATACATCAATTTATTACTGTAAATTTAAATATCTTGTTGTATGCAGACTGCTGAAATCAGAAATATTTCCCAGAAATGTAAAGAGAAACAAGATGCTTTGGAGATGAAAGATAAACAGGTAAGAGTCTTGCTGTCTGACTTTTCTTGGTGTTCGTTTTTGGTTTTTTGTCTGCTCTTCTGTTAGCAGAGTGTCAAATTCCTATGAAGATGCTGCAAATGCTTGCACTCTTCACTCCCTCCAGTACACAATATATCTTTAGAACTCTTATCAGTCAAACAGCAATTACTAAGAGAGAGGTGTGTACTGCATAAATTATGTTGCCTACTAAAATAGGCAATGTGTGTGTATATATTGATAGACAGAGACATATACACACATGCTGTTTGTGATAGGCTTTCCTTGAAAAGCTACAGCCTCTCTAGTGTGAGAGGCTGGGGTTATTGCTTCTAAGGATTTGCATCTTGTAAAAGAGGCATCCTTGCAAGGATGTGAAATAGTCTCATCTAAGCACCTGGTCAAGAAATGTATAGTAAATGACGTGTATAAGGATGCAAAGTCAAAACTTGCAGGTTCTGTTTGGGCTATAGATTTTACTTAATCACAAACTAAGCTTCAGATGTATTAAGCAACTGTTAAACAATTTATTAACTTTTAAGGTTCTGTTTTTTTGTGAAAATGAAGGAAATTCAAAAATTGATTTATAGGCTTGATTGTATTTTTGCTTATGTTCTTCAACTGCCATACTGCTATTGGAACCGTGTCATAGTGCTGTTGGAACTGTAACAGCATCTTGGGGTTTTGGGTGCATGGTTATGTCAGCATTTAATAGCAGTTGCACAGGTATCCTAGGTATTAGTTGTAGGTTCTGTATACCAAACTCATTTCATGTTGGGAATTCTCGAAATTTTTAGATTGAAGAAATTAATCAAGCATTCAGAATGAAAAAAGATGAAGAAACAAACAGGCAGAAGAAAATACACCAAACTAAAAAAATAATAGAGGAATGGCAGAGTGAGCTGGGTACAATGACAGTCTGTGAGAATCTTCAGCCACAAATTGATGCTCTTAATACTGAGCTGAAAAAACTACGAGAAGAGAGGGCAAATACTGATAATGATGTCAGTGATCTAAGAGCAGAAAAAACCAGCCAAGAGCAGGAAGAGAAAAGTAAGTTACTTAAGGTTTTTCTTTGTCAATTTATTTTACTATTTTAATGAATCTGCTAGTACAGAATCTCCTAGTCCTGCTGTAGTGAAATAATTCAAGGTGTTTACTTCAAGCCTTGTAGTTTGCTTTCCTGTATAGCAGTCCTCTTTCTTGTTAACAGCTTTATTAAAAGTAACAAACACTTTCAACATCGAACAAGAAGATTCAAAAGTAGCAATTGAACTTGAAACTATCCTTCAAAGAATCAGTATTTCTGATCTCTGGGTAAGGAGACTCCTTTGACAGTTTAGAGGTTTGGGGGGGATTTTTTGGTTAAAAAGGAAGGTCCGTAGTAAGCATTTTGCTTTGAAGAGGCAATATTTTAGCTACTTCATATATTATATGTAATATATTAGCTGCTGATGCTGCAATTGTCCTTCTTAGATGAACTTCAGGTAATCTTAATTCCAGAGTTCCTTTACATTAGTCTGGGATTTGCAATTAGTCTTTTCTAAGAAATGAAATGAAATTAAAAAGTTAAAGCTTGACAGGTGGTGAAGGTGTTGTATATGTATTCCTCAGTGAATGTTGCTCATTTGTATGTACCTGTCTGGCACTTAACTTGCCACAGAATCCAAGAAGAAACTGAGGTAGAGAGTCCAGGTGACCTGGGGAAGGAGACACTGTATTTTATCTTGAATAGCACAAAATTGTCAGGTTTTGATCTCTGTCTCTTCTGAATAGCAGAAGCTTTCATACAGAGTCTATTGTCACACATTTTCGTTTTTGCCAGCATAAAATAACACAGATATTTCACATTATTACTCCTACTGTCTCTTTTCTCTGGGGATATTTTTGTTTTTAAGTACAAAGGTAGAACAAGTCTTGAAAAAACATACTTTCAGGGCAAAATTCCTGTATTTTTACTGTGCTTACCATATTTTGTTATTCTTTGGATAAGTTTGTAATTCTATTTTAGATTTTAAGCTTTTATAGTTTTTAAGATTTCTTCAGAAGTAGCAGCATCTCAATTCTGGAAAAATAAACTTAGTTCTTACCATTTACTAACAACCTTAGTTTTGGAGGAGTGTAGTCATTAGATACCAGAAAATGCTGGTTGTAATGTGTTCTTGCTGTGGACTCTGTTTAAGAAACTACCTTAAATTACAGGAATAATTGATCGCCTTGGACAACTTAATAACATAATGCATATGAAGGAAGAGAACCTTAAAATGAGATTCCAAGACACACACTCTGCTCTTATGTGGCTAAGAAACAACAAAGACAAGTTTAAAAAAAGGATTTGTGAACCCATGATGCTTGAAGTAAGCAGATTTACTTGCATACCACTCTGTTAACAGCTGGATTATTTATGTCTTGCAAGGCTTTGAGAATGACTGGAAAACTTTTAAGACACATCTTGGAATGTACAGCCAAGTACATGCAGGATATTCAGAATTAGAATTCCATAAGCAATGTAGTAATAGAGTAAGGTGAGATGGCTCCTTTCCTCCACAAGAAGATGCCTGTTGCAGGTTTCCTGTATGGTGCAACCAGTTATTATCTAATCTTACTACTTAAGACTTAAGTGGTTCTTAGTTGCTACTTAAAAAAGCAGTGGTAGTTGCCAATTGAGTATCTCCCCTTACAGCACAACCTGCTCAGCTATGATTACTTCCCTCTGTGATCTCTGAGTGTTTCTTTTGTTTGATTTACCCAGCCATCTAGAGACACAGAAATCAATTGCTAGGTTTGTTTTGTGTTTAGGTTTAGTTTGATAACTGCTGTATGATCTAGGAATAGCGGGGCTAAATTTTAAAAGAGGATATTACTTTTTTAGTGCATTGCACCTTTTGTAATATACGCTCCATGTAATGTGAAGAGGATGAATGAAGATCTCCAGTTGCACTTCTTTTCAGAATTGCAAACTTACTTAATAATATATTGCTGCAATTTAAATTAGTATATTAGAATATTTATATACAAATATTTACACTTGGTACATGTACTAGGACTTGGAATTACTTCTGTTTAGAATTGAATTCCAACTATTTCTTGTTATTACCAGAACTTTGAATTCTGCCTGAAATTCTATAAAATCTATAATGATGTGGAAAATCTATATTTTCCACATCAAGAAAATTTTATAAATGCTTCAATAAGGATATCTTTACTTTTACTTAAGGCCTCATTAACCTCTGTAACATAAATTGATGTGTGGATTTGTTTTCTCTGTGTCGAGGTGTAACCCCACCCATCACTCAAACCCCAGGCAGCTGCTCACTCACTGCCCCATCTGCAGAATTGGGTAGAAAATCAGAAGAGTAGAGGCTTAGACAGCTTGTGGTGTGAAATAAAGACAATTTAATAGGAAAAGCAAAAGCCATGCAAATGAGGAAAGCAAAACAAGGAAGTCACTGTTTCCATGGACAGACAGGTGTTCAGCCATCTCCAGGAGAGCAGGGCTCCATAATGCATAACAGTGACTTGATGTCTTGGTTTTGGCCAAGGACAGGGTTAAACTTTGTTAATGCTTGAGAGGATGTGTGGCTCAGAGGGTGTGGCCAGACCCTAATTTGTTCCATATAACCTCACCTCTTTGCAGCATGAGTGAGGGAAAGGGACTCTTGCTTTTGAGAATGGCATCCCTTTCAGGCTGGGAGAAGTCGCACTGGGCAGCCAGCATTTGTTGGGGATCTTCAGTGTAAATGTTAGTCTTACACCTTATATTATTAAAATTGTTGCAGTTACTGATTACTTTCTTATTGCTGTTTCCAGTAAATTATTCTTATGTCAACCCATAATTTTCACCGTTTTTGCCTCTAGTTTTCAACTCCATCTGGCTGGAGCAGGAGGCAGAGAGGGGACAAGGGGAGCAGGCAGTGGCATGGTTTTAGTGGGCCTTCTAAATTGAAGAATACCATTCCTATATTATGGCATTTGGGAAGCCATCTCTCCAAGTGTAGCACTTTCCTTCTCCTCATGTTACATACTGAGGATGATGATCTGGAGTTTCCCTTTGGTCAGTTTGGGTCACCTGTTCTGGCTCTGTTTCTTCCCAGTCCCCCATGTGCACCTATCCTACCACTGTGGCTGCATGAAGAGTAGAAAGGGCCTTGGCTCTGTGTAACCTGTGCTCAGAAATAACAACCATCTCTGTATAATGAACACTCTGTTCAGCACAAGCCCAATACAGCCCCATATTGACCACTGTGAAGAAAATTACCCTACCTCTGCCAAAACCAGTACACTTTGGTATCATGTAAAGTAGTCTCATGTACTTACGAATTCCAGCTTTCAAATTGCTGTTAACTGTGCTCAGCCTTTCGCTAACTTGAGATTATTAAATTGTGTAGTTCTGTGTAATTTTACCTTTATGTTTCATGTGTAGTGACATAATGTTTAATTACTAATGAAAGTTAACTGAAAACCACAAACATTAGTGGTTCATTCACATTTGGAAAACTTCATCCATTTTAAGTATGTGGGGCTTTTCTGTTAGGAATTCGAAGACACTTCAGTTTAAAGAGTTTTAAAAAGAGTGGTGTTTTCTGTTGCTAATTGAAAAACCCTTACTAGTGCTGGAGCAGAGCCATTACACATAATTTGGGGGGTGGTAGCAATTGTAAGGTCAAGATGGAGCAGAAGAGGGAGAGATGGTATGGTGAGAGATGGTGATAACTTCAGGAGTGCTGAAAAAGGATATGGATGGCTAAAAATTAAGCCATCTGTGACTTACCATAGGTTTCCTCCCAAGAGAATTCGTTGCAAAAAAGGCAAAAAAAATATTTTTAAAGACATAGTTCTTGTTTTCATTAAATATAGGTGTGGATATCATCTTAACTGTTTAAAGTGTTTTTTGGGAGTGATAAGTTAAATTCTATTAAATCACTTGCTCATTACCTTTCTTTATTAGATCAATATGAAAGACAGTAGACATGCAAAATATGTTGAAAATCACATTTCGTCCAATGACATGAGGGCTTTCGTTTTTGAGAGTCAAGAAGATATGGAGATGTTTCTGGTGGAGGCAAGTTGGCACCAATTTTAAAACTTTATTAAGTACTGAAGTAGGAGCCCTGAACTTGGAAGTCTACCGAGTAAATCTGTATGACAGTGATAGATATCTATATTGTAACAAGTACATAATGTGAAGTGTTCAAAGACTTTCTTCAGAATTAAGGTTTCCTTAAACCTTAGACTAACTGGAGGGATGTAGAAATATTAAGAAAATGTGGTTTTTTAGATTGTCTTCCTTGGAAAGGCAATAATCACTTAAGTAGAAAATACTGTGTACAAGAAAATTGCTAGAGTGGAAATCTACAAATTTAGTACCAAAATTTTCCACTGCCCTTTAACTAAAGAGACAGGAAGCATCTTTTGTGACATGCAGTGGTCCAAGCAGCAAATCAAGCATGTATTTTCATAATTATACTGTCTCCTGAATCGGTGAGAAAATTGCTCCTTTTGAAAGTCAGGCAGATGATGCAGGAGGAAAAAACCAGAATATATGGTATTAAACTGTCAGTGTTTCCCAACTACAGTAAACACAATGGTGTATTTAGTGACAGACTGTCCTGCAGTTTTTGAAGATTCATCCATTCTTCACGGAAGCTAACCACTTTCTTACGCCTGAACAGTACTGGTGATATCTCAAGTTCTGGGGGCTTTTCTTGCTTGTGTAATTGTGGAACTCAGTTCAAGGCTGCTTAAACCAGCTGGACTAATCTTCACTTATACGATTAGCTCTTTAGACTTAGCATTTGACTCTGGGTTTCTTTGATTGCTTTTATTTTCTCTAGCGTATAGTGTTTTCAGAGATGTTAATAGAGTTTGCTTTTAGAGAACTTGGTTATTTCTGAACCAGAGTGAATTTGTAGGTTCTTCAGAGGTCACCAGTTGAAAATAATTCTGACTCTGTGAGTCAATAATTATGTTATTTGCATATAGTGAATTTTTCTGGTCTTTACCAAATAATCTAATATAATTTTAATATAGGTACGTGATCATCAGAAACTAAGAGTGAATGCTGTATGTGCACCTGCTGAATCATGTGCTGAAAATTTACCTTCAAGACCTATTGAAGAATTACAGTATGTTTCTGATTGTGTCGGTGAAATAGTTTTAAATGCAGTGGGTTTGTTTTGTTGCTATATATTAGAAATTTTTATGCAAATCAAATTATCACCAGTTCAGTTCTGGGTTAGTGGAACTTCTTTCTGACACTTCAGTAACTTCAGCTTACTTACCTGCTGAATTTGATTTGTGATACTTGTGTTTTTAATCCCTTCTGCAGCCGATACGGATTTTATTCATATTTACGGGAGTTATTTGATGCTCCTCCTCCCGTGATGAGTTACCTTTGTTACCAGTACCATGTTCATAATGTTCCTGTGGGAACACAGAAGACCAGAGACATGATTGAAAGGGTAAAGTATCTGAAGAAGCATAAATGCACCTGTGGTGTGGAGTTTTATTTTGGAAGTTGTTTGGCACGTAAATATGGAGAATGCAAAAAATTGCTTTAGCAATTTTATTTATCCTTTTTATTTGCCTTGTAGAAGTGGGAACACTTCATTATAGGCTAAACATATTGCAAGACATGTTAACAAATTCAATCAACCTAATTATTCACTAAACCTAATTGACAGAATATAGCTGATGCTGCTGCATATATAAACTGAACAACATTTTTAGTCAAGTGTACCTTATCCTATGGAGGCTCTTTGCTGTGTCTGATTTACTGGATATTTTTTCTCTTTATGTACCTTGAGTTATGGCAAATCTTTGGCTATTTATAGTATCCTTTTTGATATGAGTCCTTTAAAACTATCACCTCTGGTATTTTTCCTACAGATGCATTTGTTTGACTAATACATTACAGCTCACTTTATGGTTTCATCTATTAATTCTTGAGTACTTTGTTACACAGAATACTTGTGTAACATGTTACACATCTGAAGCAAATACAATCCTTGTTCACTATGCAGTGCCAATGCTAATAATTTTTTATTGGTGTCTGTAATATCTTAGCAATCAGGCTTCTTTAATTAGTTATGGTAATATACTCCAAGAGTATCTCAAAAGTTCTTTGCTTATCAGACTGAATTACAAGGGTAATGTGGCATTAAACTTAGCATCTTTTTGCAGAGTTTTTTGCAGTTAATAAGTAGGTCCTGCATAAGCTGAAGTTTTTTTATTGTGTTTATCAATCACATTTATTCCTTATCCTGAAAAGTATTGCCTTAAGTAGTGATTTTATCAGATTAATATTTTTTTGTCAGATTAATATTTTTCTGTCTTTCTTAGGTCATACAGGAAACCAATCTGAGGCAAATGTATACAGCGGAAGAAAAATACATTATTAAAGTATCTTCTTACACAAAACAAAACCTTTCTAGTAACATGTGCTTGAAGGAGGCACAGTATCTCACTAGTTCAGTAGATACAGAGGAAAGAGGACAACTGGAAAATCAACGACAGGTAGAAATGTATTTCTGTAACTGTATATATTGTGAACTACTAGCTGTTTTATCATGCATTAAGCGGAGCCTGCATATGTTAGTATAGTATGCAGTACAAATGCTAGTGGTGTGTGTTCTTTTATTTCAGGACATCAGTAATACTTTAAAGTCATTGGATGCACGTTTGACTGCACTGTTTGACAGACAGAAACTTCTGGATCACAAGGACAATAAGCTCAGGCAGGAGAAGAAGGAGCTTTTAGAGAGAGGAAACCGGAGGAGGCAGTTGGAATCAAAAATTGGTGTGAAGTATGATAGGTAGGAAACAAGCTATGTTATCTATGAAATAATCTGTAATATCTGTGTTATCATTTTAAAAGCAGAAATATTTTTGCTTTCTTTTACTGCAGTGTGCTTTTACCCATAAAAAGTAGCCAGTAGTTGATAAGATAGCCAGTAGTTGATCAGTTACAGGTGATAATCAAGACAAGGAAGGTGTTTAAAAATTACAACAATATCTGAGACATATAGCAATGTTCCAGATGATTTTCTGTAGTAAAATCATAGGATTCCAGTTAAATATCAGTGCATGTATTTACTCAAATATTAGATTATTGTTCTGACTTCTAGACTATGCAGCACATATCTAGATAATGCAATAATGTGCATAAGTGGTACTAAGTAAGCATGTCAGGGATTGAGTAAGACCCCAATTGTCCATAGTATTACTCATTGCATATCTTTTGTTTTTGTGGGCCTCTGCAGTTAGGTTTTCTGTTACCGTTTGTCATAAGGCAGAGTCAGGGAATGATTCAACAAGGTATTTCATTTAAGCACACACTCCCAGTAGGCAGTGTAGACAACATTACCATCCAGTCTGAACCTTTCTTGTTTTAACCTAGGAACACTGTCTTTCAATTCTTCTACTGTGCACCTCATAAGAGAACTTTGTTCCATCCTGTCAGTGGTTTCCATGGTGGAATGAAACAGGGCTGTTGTTACTAGTCTCTTGTCTACAGTGAGCAGAGCCCCCTCATCCTCTGCTGTAGAGCGTATGCTGTAGCCCCTGACCATCCTGATTGCTCTCTGAGTTTGTGCCAAGTTGTTGACGTTTAACACAGTGGTCCAAACTGAGTGCAGTGCTGAACAAAGAGGAAAAATCACTTATCCTGCCTGTGCTTCTATTTACACAGCCTGATTTGCTGCCTGGGTCCACTGCTCACTTATGTACAGCTCACTGTCCACCAGTGCCTCAGGTTCTTCTTTGCAGAGCTTTGCTGCAGCCAGTCTATCCTAAGCCTGTATTACTGCCAGACCCACTGTCTTCCCAGGACAGGACTCTGCATTTGTCCTTGCTGAATCTCACGAACCTTCTGTCAACCACTTCCCCAGCTTCAGTAGACCTCTGTGAACTGCAGGCCTATTGCTCCCTCCCAGTTCAGTGTCTAAAAACCTGACAGCAGGGTCCTCTCTCTGCTCTCCCTATCACTTGCAGGAATCCTAAACAGGACAGAACATAATCCTTGGTACTGACTTCTGGGCAAGATGAAACAAGCCAAGAGTCACTATAGAATGACGTTTTTTTACCTATTTAGTCTTCAGTTAATCCAGACTGTGGTCTCCAAATTCGAATGCATGAATGGTGTGGAACACAGCACTCATGAATGAGCACTCAAAAAATGAGAGAAATTAGTATAGATCCAGTAGACTGAGAGGAAGATGAAGCTGATGCAGGTTAATGCTCCTGCATGTATCTAGTAGTGAGGCTAAGCCTGACTTCCCACTAGACACTCACAGAACACATCTAAACAGCAGATGTGTATGTATGACCACACATTGCAGAGTGGTCATACAGAGCAACTGGACAGATGCAGCACTGGTGGTTGCCTCATGTTTGTACTGTGTCTGAACAGCAGGGGATTATCCTGGTGCATTGTCTGTGCATATCTATGGGCAGTGTGGATCCCATTGGCAGCTGGTTCCAGACACTCTGAATCTGCACAGTCACTACCCCTGGACCTCAGTCTCCTGAATTGCTTGTACCTGGAAACGCAAACCCTTGAGGTTGTAGCCCTGCTTCTGTTGGCCTGTACAGACTGCCTCCCTCACCCATGTGTGCCTGCATGCTGAACTGGCTGTGACTGCCTAGTTTCCCAGTATCTCTTTCTGTGGTCCTTGTCTCAGAGATACAGAGGTAATATATATGTACAGAGGTAGCCACGACTCCCCCAGTCTGCACCCCATAGCCAGTACTCCTGTCATCTTACCCCTAAGTACATACACATGGCAGCAGTCTGTGTCAGCCAGGCTGATCCCTCCAGTAGCCATTTCTTCCTGTGGTGTCACCCTTAGTGACTCACATACTGTTTTAGCTCCTGGGCCACTTGCTGTCTAGTGTGCCATGGTCTTTATTAGGGATCAAACACTCTCTTGCACACCTGTACCATGATGCTGGCAGCATGGACGATTGCATCATCCCATGGTACACTCACTCTGGTCTCTCCAGCCAGGTGCAGCCATCACAGACAAGCCAGCTCCCCTCTCTGACAATTGTTTGCACTTAGATTTCCAAACACATGAGTGATGAGTAGAAAGCAAGAAAAGAGGGAGGAATAGAGTTGAGTAAAAAGAATGTGCCAATTGGGCATGGCTAAACAGGGGTAGCAGTGAGCCCACTATTTACATCTAAGTGTCCCTCTTATCCTCATAATCCTCTGTTTTCCTATACATGTTATTCTCCAAGTTACCTAGTTCCTCCCTTTCCTCACATTTGTTTGCACCCTTGAATATGTAGTAGTAAGAGTCCTATGCTTTTCTGCTGTATCCCATCATGTCTATTCTATAATACAATGTCCAGCGCTATGCTGTTCTATGGGAAGTGCAAAGGGCTGGGCTGGGGGCTGAACAGCTTGGGAGGAGTTTCAGCAACAGCAGCTGATAGTGACTTTTTGACTGCAGAGGACTCTGGTCAGTCAGGGATGCTAATGTACCCCCTTACAAACTGAGGTTTCTTTTGACACTGAATTTATGACTAGTGAAGTTGGAGGACTTGACCTTTAGGAGCAGAGATTCAGGGCAATCTCCACTGAGATAAGAACAAAATTGTCAGAAACAAGACTACTTGTTATGTTATATAATTACTTTTTTTATTCAGATCTCTTCTGTATGATAAGTAGGAGCACTGTTTTGTCTCCTCTGTGTAATTTTTACATTGTGCTTCTTCAAAAAAAATCCTTACATTCATGAGCTACAGCAAGCAATTGGTAGCCCTGGTGAACCTTCACAGGACTTGGCCAGCAGTGAGGCTGCTCAGCCGCACTGAGAAATTCAGGTTTCTCCAAGTATCCTGCAGATATACTGCAGTATATTTGGTGCATTCACAGTACTGCTAATGCAAACAGAAATTCCCACTAAAATGTGAAAAAGCCATGAAAACACAGGGTTTCCAGGTGAACTGCAGTCAGTGGAGAATAACTGGTTTGTTAAAGAGGAAGGAAGGTGGAAACGTGGTGTGACTCTCCCTTTGCCAGGAGAGCTGTCACCAAAAGTTGTGCCACTACTTAAATTAGGATAAGGGACTGCTGTTCAGTCTTGCAGATGGAGTCACAGACAGGCATGTGTTCACTCATCTCCTTGAAGCCCAGTGTGGTACCTCTCTAGACTTACTTGACAATAGTATTTTCAGGTATTCCTTTTGCATTTCAGAGCCTGAAATTACTTGAGAGCTGTACCATTGCCTGGAAGAGTGGCTTTTTGTTTTATTTCAGTTACTTTTTTGGTTTGTAACATGACATGTAGGTGTGGTTCATAGGGACATAGTTTAGTGAAGGATCTGGCAGTTTTAGGTTAGTGGTTGGACTCAATGATCTTAAGTCTTTTCCAACCCAACCAATTCTGTGATTCAGTTGTAGTGCAAGAAGGCCACCCCCCTCAGTCCAAAGGGTGCCTTGGTGTTGACTATATTGCTGGGTTTCACACCTGGCCACTGGTATTGAGGCTGTCCTGGGACAGGGTGTCCCTTTCTCTGAGTCCTGAATTTGAGTTCCCATCTGCTCCCATGGCCCTGTGCTCCTCTGGGCTTGTGGCGATGGGCATTTCATGGACTCATGGCTCATTGTGGGCCTGGGTGTAGCTAAGATGCAGGGTATTATTTGGACTTCTGCCAGCTACTGTTGTCTCTTTTATATGTGTGGAGGTGAGCTTCTATCAGGTACCCTGACAGAAAGCTAAAATTGATGTAAGTAACAACCACTTGATCTCCATCACCTCACTGTTTTACGGTTGGGTTCACAAGGTATGGCATGCCCTTCATAAACACTTGATGAGTCTCCATGATCACCTTCTCCATTATCCCCCTAAAATTGCTTCCTGAATGGACTTGTTTTACCATTTTCCCAGGGATCAAAGCGAGAATGACCAGTTTGTAGTTTCCTGTATCATACTCTTGGCCTGTTTAGGAGTTTTGGAAGATCTCCAAATGCTTTGCAGCAAATGTCATGGTTCCCCTTCCATGTTCCGAAGGTCTAAAACAAGTGAAAACTGGTTTTCTGCGCTGAGGATACTTTTTTTTTTTTTTTTTTGGCTAGAATGTGTAACAAGAATTAAGTAAACTTCCTGAACTCACCTGTGTTGTATTGTTGCAAACAGCTATCAGAAGAAGAAAAATTTATTCCTTACACTGATTTTTTTTTTTCTCTTAATTTGAAATTTACAGAAGTAAAGGACTATGCTTGCTTAGTGATGCTGTTAGTAGCCAAAAGTGGAGTTTCTTTGACTGTTACTTTTTTGTCTGTTGTATTTCTTTGGTTTAAAGTGCATAGACTGGGAATACCTCCAATGTGTTTGGAATGTTTAGGAGCACAAATTTCTATTCTTGCTAACTGTTGGTTTGTCATCAAGTTTAAGAATGTTTGTATTTTTAATACAATTTATTTTTAATCACAATGAATCAAATATTGATTCCTCCCATAGTTTAAGACAGCTGGAACAAGATGCTATTGACCTAGACAAGGAATTTCAGCTGGCAAATGTAAAGATCAAAGAAATAAATAAACAAAAAGCAGAACTTGTTACTGAATTGATGAATCTCCTGAAGGTATGTATTTTTAACTTGGTATGTGTTCCACTTTTATGAAAAGTCCATTTCTTGTAATTTAAGTAGAAGGCATGCAACATTTGTTGCTGTCAGTGTTTTCAAGCTAGCTTTTTTAATTATTGAATAATCTTAACTTTTTCCATTTTTCATTTCCTTCTAATTTTTTTCCAGTCTGTGTTTCTGATAATTATTTTTAAGTTGCTTAAGAGAATTGGAAACAAATAAACTTTTACCTGTGCCCAACTTCATACTATAGAAACACTGTGTTAAAATGACAAATAGAGAAGATCTCAGACCTTGGCTCACCACTGTGGTCAGATGCTGTCACCCTCAAAATTTTATCTTGTAGGTCGCCTAGGTCTATAGTTGAAACCTTATCCTCCCTTTCATTAAGGGAGAGGATTCATTTGTATTCATATGCTGATCATAAAGACATGATAAACAGTTGCTTTCAATGGCCCATAATTGTTGCTACCCTTTAGACAGTAAACAATCTGTTGATGGTTTTGAAGCCACTAGAATGTTCCTGAGGCTGATTTGTTTGAAAAAAACCCAATCATTTTAATGTCAATGTCACCAAACCAGATTCTAGTGATCATTAAAGTCTGATACGTAACTTCCAAAACACAGCCTTGTTTAGTTGACGTCTACTGTTCCAGTTAAGACATCAGGTATAAGAGTTGCTGTATGTCTTGTCAGTCAACTGTAGTGTCATTACAAGATGTGTATGTCTTTTGTGTTTAATTTTTTACCTTTTTCCATCTCTGTGTGACATACAATGTCCATCAATATCCACCTGTTGGATTCTTCTCTTTGAGTAACAGCTGAGATGGCCTTAGCTCTTCTTATATTTCACATGATGGTATATAGTGAAGAGACAGAGAATGGGGGACAGAGGGTTGATGTAAAATTGTGGGTTGAAAGTAGGTGTGTGTATGTATCTACATATGTGTATTTATATGTATTTGGTTGAAATTATCTATGTATTTGTAGATATCTATAAGTACATGTGGACTAAACATCTTGAAGAACTTGGGTCACCACTTTTCAATTTGGCAGCAGTATTGATGACCTGAACACAGTGTGAGACTGTATGCTATGACTAAAAGGATGGGTAGTTTCTAAAGTAGTGATTATATCAGTTTTGAGTCTGGTGAAGAAAAACCTGCTTTGTTTTCCTGTGTTTAGAGGATTGTACCATTGAACGTCATCAGAGTAGATTTGGCTCTTCAGATAGCCAGAGTGACTGCTGAGAAGAACAGACTACAGTCAGAGTACAAAACAGGAACTGTACAGCTAAGAGCTGCACAGGTAACAATATTTATGAATACTGGGGTATCTACTATGAAAATGTCTCACTGGGAAGCCTTTATGGTGTTGAAAAGGATGCTTCTGTGTCTTTGTTTAGAAGTGGCCATTAGTACTGCTAAATATTTAGCCTTGATTTCTGTAATTTGACTTCAGCCTCTTCATTTAAAGCAGAATAGTAGCTTTTCCGTCCTCAATTAAGACAGCTAAGCTGCTGTGAAAATGTGCCACTTACTCATCTTATCCTGGATCTTTTAAATAAAAAGATCACTTAATAAATAGTGTGTAAAAAAGCCATGTGTTACTCGAAGAATTGTTTTCTTCTGAATCTGTCCATTAACAAGTAGATCCAAGCCACATGGGAAATACAAGCTCAAGATGAACTAGAAAGTGCAGCAGCATAATAGAGCTATTTTACTTTTCTTTCATAGCTCATTTCTTCATACTAATTAAATGTTTTTCTTGGAAGACAGAAAAGAGACTGAATGATCCTTCCCTTGATAGTTCTTACTTGGAAGCTATGCTCTGTTCAGGTAAAAAGTTAGCTCCACAGCAAGGACAGATTTCTAAGAGCAGATGATGCTTGTGGATTGCTGCAAAGGTCATTTTTTGTATTTGTGTAGTAGTACAGTCTTTCAATGCGCTGGGGAATAAACTGTCAAAGGGCGGTAAGTTGGAGATTTTTCCTTGTCTTTCAAGAGTTCAGTCACTGTAAGCTAGTAATTCAATTTGATCATAAAGATAGAAGTAAAAATTGGAGAGCAGCTTGAAAGGTAGGAGATAGTTATTTTGCATAGATGGGTACTTCCAAAAAGAATGGTCTTAGCATGTAGTTAGAAAACTAGTTGAGTTATAGTTACCATCACTTGCAGGAAAATTAGAGAACTTTTTAAGAGGAGCATAAAGTAACTTGAACACAGAGATGAAGTCCAGCATGTTACTCAGAAAACGACTGTTGCATAAGTTCTTACACATGATGCATCTTTTACTCAGTTTATCAAAGTTCAGTGAAAATCATTTAATTGCTGAGGCTCAGTAAGGAGTAAGAAAGTATTACAAAGTCATGAATCTCATGTCAGTAATGTGCATTGTCACTGAGAAATTAATTTAATATTTCTGCACAAATCTTTATCATTCAGGGAGAAGCTTGGGCTGGTACATAGTTAGATGTCTAATCAGATCAGTAGACAGGATTTGTGATTTGTAACATTCTGATAATTCTTAAAAATTGCCTTCTTTCTAGTAAAAGGTGTGTATGAGTCAAGTGGAGTCCCATTGAGGCCCCCTCAGGAAACCAACAGGAACATTAACATTGCCACATACGTTTTATTACATGGAAGAAATAAGGATGTGTAATAACTTGTGTATTTATATTTGTCTAAATTTTATTTTGCAAGTGGGTGTTGACAGTAAACTAGCAAAGTTGAATGAAAATTGAAACGTGACTTGTTGAACTGTCAATGCATTTATTCTAGTACATGCTTCCTAGTAACATCAAATATGTATTGCTTTCTAGTTTTTCTGTTGCATACTGAAGTTTCTCCTGCCAAGTATATATTTTCCTCTTCACTGAAGAATTTTACTTACCTTAGCTTGGATCAGGCATATTCAATATTGAATCTGTTTCAGATTTTAAAGTGCCTATAGATCAATTTGAACCCTTGTTACATGCAGCTCTGCAGAGCTCCCTTCAAGTGGGGGCTTTATGTACAATTGAGAATTGAAATTCCCCACTTCAGATGATTCAGAATTGATTTGGGCTCTGGAAATGATCAAACACAAAATTTACATGTCTTGTAGAAAAAAAGCATGAGTGCCTCTCACGGGAACTTTTGCCTTCATTATCATGTCAAAATATTTCAGATGAAGCCATTTGACTTTTAAATTTGTGGGATCCAAAATACTATTGCAGGGCATATACAGATATCCAGTGGAATGTAACTATTGTGCTGTGCAGCAGTATTTATGATAATTCAGTATAGCTTGAGTTCTTGGCTGTAAAGAAAAAGGGGATGTCCTCCCTTTACTGTTTTATCTGTACAGCTCTAATGCCAGTCCTTGCAACCCATGTGACATTTCTCTCCTCTGCAAGAGACTTCATGAAGTAGAAGAGGTAGTCTGAAAAAGACCTCTTCTAAAAATTTTCCAACCTTTCTGAAAACACCAACTCAGTATAGAAAAATATTTTTACAGTGTTTGTGGAGATTGTGAAATGCTTATTGGTAATGCAAACATCTATTTCGTAGTGCTTAGTGGAAAAGGAGGGAAGAACAGGTTTTTTGAGTTGATACCTGCTGAGAACAGGTAACTAACTCTTGTGAGTGTGAGATGATCACTAATGATCATATCCATTACTACCGCTTCTGTTGTAGATAATGATCAGTTACAGTTCCAGAAAGTAATGAGTGTGACTATCAATGTCTGTGTCCTGTTTTTAAAACTGTGGAACAAGAACTTCCCTAACTGTATGATTTCAAATGAAAACTGAATTTTTTTCACCACTGGAGGGCTCCTATATTTAGCTGAAGTACGCAACAGTAAAACTTGGGAAGATAACTCTCGAATCTTCATGCACACTTGTTAAGCTGAGAGAAAATAAATTTAGCTATTTCTGAAGAACTTGCTTTTGATCAATTTACCTTAGCATCTGTTGACTTGATGAACAGAGAGGTATAATAAGTTCTGTCAGTTGAAGCAAATTTTTTTGATATTTTAATATTCTGGTTTCATCTTTTTCTGCTTCAGACGTGGCTTGTTGCTAGTATACTAGTGTTACCTCAGAAAATTCACAATAATATTAAAAAAAAAAAAAGGTGATTTCTTAAAATATCTTTTCATATTTCTAACAGCAACGTTTTCATGAACTGGATAATAAGAAGCATCTTCTTTATGAGAAGTGCATGGAATTGATGAAACAAGCTCGACATGTCTGTAGATTGGGTCCGGATCAAGATTTTCCAAAGGAATTTCAAGTTGTATGTACAAAAAGAAATTTTCACATATCTCTTGAACTTCTAACTTCTTCTGCAAAGAGTATTGTATATTTTTTATTAGAAGGCTCTCAGTAAAGGGTTACTTTTGTTACTGTCATTAGCCTTTTAAACCACCTTTGAAATAGTGCTGAGATATCCTTTGACTACTGCTTTGTTTTGTGCACAGGGGAGAGAAAATTAGACCTGTGATTTCAATTGAAATCCACAGTCCTGTGTTCACAGAAGTAAATAGAGGCCATATTTTTCTACCTTCCTGCTCCAATGGAGCAACACAAAAGAACTGAGGTCTGGACCCAGCTTCTTAGAAGTATTCATTTGCATGACTTATCTAGCATAGTCCATGTCTTACACTGAATCTGAGTATCTGTGCCTGCACAATTTAGGCAACAAAGGAGCAACTAATTATGTATCTTAATTATGGAACAGCACTTTCAACTTTCCTTTTCTGTCCAGAATAGTTAAGTGGGGGAACCTTGCTATGTTAAATTTTTAGTATGTGACACCCTGATTAAAAGTAACAAAATAGTTTATGGTTTATCCAGGTTTTTTTTTAAGAAAGCTTGAGTCCTTCATTAGTATTGCTTTGTAACATGTGCAATCCTTTGTCTTTAAAGGCTTTTCAGACTCTTCCAAACACATTGGAGGAAATTGATGCTTTTCTGAATGAAGAGAAAACCAGGGCTTCCTGTTTCACAGGCCTCAGTGCTTCAGTATGTTCATTGCTTTCCCTTCCCCTCTTACCCACATTGTACTTCTTTCCCACTCTGTGCTAGATCTCTTGGTATAATAAGCTAAACAGTAGGAACAATGTGCTGTAAATGCCAGATTCTGCATCTACTCAGATTTAAAGTAGGTTCTTTAAAAAAAAGATGTTGCAATAATTTGAGAGAAACAAAAGTTTACAGTTTCCTTGCTTTAAAGTTAGAAATCTGTCTTGTTTAGTGTGCAGAGCAGTAATCTGTGTAATTGTGTTTGAACAGTATCAATGCAGTGTGGTGTTTTTACAGTCAGAGTTACAGTTAGCAAATATTTTCCTGACTGTTTGTTTTTTGTTCTGGCAGGTTGTTGAAGAATACAATAAGCAAACACAAGAAATACAGCAGTTGACAGAATACCTAGAGGAAAAGAAAAATGAGTTGAATAACTATAAGCAAAACATTTCACAGGTAATAGCTCAAGTTACTTCTGTATCATAATTCTATGTCATTGTAGGGATGTATGTACAGAAATAAACAGTAACATTTCAGATTGTTTTGAGTCTAAACTGAGATGCTAACTTCCCTAATTACAGTGTTTTTTCAGTGTGAATGCTATCTCCAAGGGAAAATTCTGTTCTTAAATTGATTTTAATGTGGATATGTCTGCTTTTAGATCAAAGAAAAGTGGCTAAACCTCTTGAAAGTGATGATTGAACAAATTAATGGAAAGTTCAGTAAGTTCTTTAGTTCTATGCAGTGTGTTGGTGAAGTTGATCTTCATATGGAAAATGAGGTATGATTGATTTTTTTTTCATATAACATTCATATTTTCTTGATTTTTTTTTTTTTTAAGCACTGAACTTTTACTCAACACTTTTGGTGTACTAGAACTGACTTATCAGTCTGATTGAAGACAAGTGAGTCTTTATCCAAATGACTAGGACTTTACCTCCTGACTTTTGGAATAGGCCTACAACTTACAAAGCTTGGTTAGAAACATTGTATTTACTTAGCTGTTACTCAGATTTATTAAGCTCATTATTTAATTCTGAATTTTCAGCTAATTTTTGTCCTCTATTATCATCTAAATCTTATGTTATTAGGTGTTGAATTGATTTGGTTCTACATGTACTTTCTACTGAGTCTGGGAGCATTGGATCTGTTCTCAAAGCAGCCATCATTTAGCCTATCCTGTTATCTTCTCAGTAATTTTTATAGGTAGGGTTTACCTCTGGTGAAAAGTTTAAAGCATCAGTAGAACTTGAGGAGAAATATTCAGTACAATGAACTGGAGAGGGAAATTTGGTAGTTTGTTTTAAATTGATCACTGAAATGATGATGTCAAGACTTGCATATGTTAACACATAGATTACACAATAGTGAAAGTGGACACAATTTTTTTTCTGGCTTTTATTTTTTTTTGTTGTAAATTACTCAAGCAGCTTTTCTTAAAATAGCAATGGCAATTATTACTCAGGGCAGAAGAGTAACTGGTGAGGCTCTTTACATGAACCGCATAAAAATGTTTACCTGGAGACTAGTAATATAAAAAAGTAGAACATTAAAACATGGACTTTTCAGGTCTTTTGATAATTACCTTGACAGATCTATATTACATAAAAACTGTCTTTTATCTAAAAGTATGTTGAGAGAGAGAACACAGAAGGAACAATAAGGATTTAAAAGCAAAAGGCATGTGGAGTGCTTTTCTGAATCTCTTCATTGGAAGGTCTTGCTTTTCTATTGCAAAGATGTCACAAATAGTTTTAAGAGATTAGCTAGCAGTACTATGCCAGTGAGTAAAACGTCTTTCCTCAAGAGATCAATGGCTGCAATATGGAAGGGTGGATAATCTGTTCTCCAGTTTGTACTCCTTGCTGTTCTCTGCAGGACAATCTTTTGCCTGACCTGTAGATAAGAAGAGTGAGACTCTTGAGGTAGACTTACTTTTTATTAGAGATATTTCTGTGACACTGAAGTTCAAGACTCTGTTAGTCTGCCTTATAGGAATCTTTAGATCTATGGATGTCCTTGGTGACACTACCAGCTGTCACCACTGGATAATAGGAGGAATTGGACATTAGAAGGAACTTCTTTACAGAAAAGGTGATTTCACATGGAATGGACTGAGGAGGGAGGTGATGGAGTCACAATCCGTGGAGATGGTTAAGGAATGACTGGACAGAGCATTCAGTGGCATGGTCTATTTCCCAGATTGGTGTTCAGTCAGAGGTTGGGCTTTGGTCTCAGAGGCTTTTTCCAGCCAAAGCAACTCTGTGATACTGTGTGAAACACTTCACTGGGTTCTTCCTTAACATCCTAGCAGAAGCCTCCGGGAACAGGCTGACTTTCCTTAGTAACACTTAGTAGCCAGAATTTGTACTGCTAGCCATGATAACCCTTGCATTCCTCGATTCACCACAAGGAGTTTTGAGCATCACTTGTGTCAGGTGTTGGAACATCTATCAGTTATACAAACTGGCATTCAAAATAGTGTGACAGTAGTCAAGATCTGACTGATGCCATCATGGCTGTGTTTCACAGCACTCTTTTTTATTTGGTTTTGCTAGCCTTTATCTTCACTTTTTCAAAGCTACTTTTGCCAGTGCATCTGAAATTACAGTGGGTTTAGAGACCTTAGAGTCTGGGGTTTATTTCTCCTTACATGAAATTGTAATCAGAACAACTCACAGAATCACAGATAAGTTGGAAGGACTCAGAATGATCATCAAGTCCAGCTCAGGGATTAAATGCACAACTTTGGTGTTGTTAGCATCATGCTCTGACCAACCAGGTGAACTCGGTTGCCATTGAACACAACTTCACGAATCATAGAGAGTCCTCTGGAGATTTCTTTTTCATCTTAAACATGAATATATTTCATTGCATGTTCCTTCTTTTGAGCCACATCTGTTATCCTGGTACCTTGCATCATTGGCTGAGGCTGCTGACAAGTTTCACTTTCCTGTTAAAGAAAAGCCAGCACTGGAATCCTTTTGTGTGGTTTTCCCATTGAAGTATGAAAAGGAAATGGCTGTCCTGGTGGATTTTGAGCTGCTTGCACTTGAAGATGTTTAGATTGATACACAACTACACAAACACCATTACTTCACTGTTCAAATTGATAGTATCCTATGGCAATTTTTTTCTGATTAATGGGATTTATAGGGATATTGCTTTCTTCTTACTCTAGCCAAGATTTTTATTTTCCTGTTGATGTTCTTACTGCATATAACACCTTTCTTAACAGGAATTAACAAATCATAGTCATGAAAAGGGAATGGTATTGGAAATTATGTAGCAAAAGTAGACAAGAGTGAAGGAAAACAGATGAAACAGTATTAATATATATAGATGAAGCAGAATTAGTAAATTGATTTCAAGTTGAACTTGAGTAGTTGGTAGACCCATGTACATTTGTATAAATGTCCTTTAGTTTGCATGTCACTGTAAAATAAGTTATAATAAAAAGAAAATTAGTTTAAAAGGTACTGTCTTTCACAGGAGGAGTATGAGAAGTATGGAATTCGCATTAGAGTCAAATTCCACAGTAGCACTGAACTTCATGAATTGACTCCGTATTATCAGAGTGGAGGTGAGAAAACTGTTTCCACTATGTTATACCTGATGGCTCTGCAAGAACTCAACAGATGTCCTTTCCGGGTTGTTGATGAAATAAATCAGGTGAGAATCAATAGTGTGATATTGCTCTTTCTGTATACAGATGTTTATGACATAGTGGAGAGAACAGACTTTTTTTTTTTTTTTTCCTTTTCAGGGAATGGATCCAATGAATGAGAGAAGAGTTTTTGAAATGGTTGTGGAAACTGCTTGTAAAAAAAGGACATCTCAGTACTTCCTCATTACACCAAGGGTGCGTGGCAGAAAATGAAATAGGAAGTTTAAAGTGTAGGAGAATTGGATTTTGTGTGATTAGTACACTGATAAACACTGTATAATTTGCCTGTATTTTACCTAAGAAATTTGGATTAAATAGAGTATTTGCCCATTTTAAGGACAGTCAGGCAAAAAATCAGACAATTTAGACCAAGGCTCATAGGCACATCTCCTCAGAAACCCGCTCTGGAGTTGTGGTCCCACTGGAAGCATCATGTGTTAGCCACCAGTGGACAGGGTTACCATGGAAAAGGCTGTAAAAGGTAATGCCTCTAGCTAACACAAAATTCAGACTGTAGCAGAGACCAACTTCCAGACAAGTCAGATGATGATACTGTAGAAGGAGCAGGCTAGTGCTGCTGACATCAGAACTAGAAGAGTCCTACATGATTACCTGAATAGTTTTCCTGTATTAATCTGAGATTTAGAGGCTCAGAAAATGTGAGATCTATGCTCTGAGAGTGAACAGCTTAATTGTACTCTTTGGTCAAAATTTTAAAAAAGGCAGTTAACTTCCTAGTCATGCAGTGATGCAGTGCCAAGGTTTGAACGGGGTAAGCAGGGTTGCTGTCCACCTGCACCATTAACAGAGACTAACACTATGTTGAGCTTGATCCAAGAGAAATTGAAACAAATTATTATGTACAAGTAAATATTACTTGTACACCAGGGAGACAAGCAGTTAGTATGTGCTGGTTTTCATTAAGATATCACTCCTGTATCCTGTTATACACTGTATTTTAGAAAATCTGGCTGGTATGTCCTGTTTTTCCAGTAAGTAGCAATTGAAGGGTCTGAGTAAAGCCACCTCATAGCATTTACTTTACTGGAAGGAGATGGAAGGTTATGCGTGTTGTTCCTTCTGATCTTGCAGTATGCTTACCTCCATGCAGTTTGGTCATTTCCTGACCGCATTACTTCTTTTTTGTTCTGTGTTATCTATTCCCTTTTGTCTTCTTGTGATTCCTCTCCTTATTGAATCAGGTTTTCTGTGTGCTCTCCTTCTTAGAGAAAGAACAGAATGATTTGGATGTTGATAGACAGCTCAACTAACTCTTATGTTTCCCAAATTTAAGTAGTTGCAGAAAAAATTACTGTCTGGGGTCCAGAGTCTGTTGTAAAAGTTGAGTCCGTTGTCAAATTACTAAGAATAGAGACAGGGAAAAATTGAGTATGCAAACTAACCAGGAAGATCAAAATTAAAATGAAAAAGCAAAATTTTAAAAATCTCCGAACTTTAAAAAAGAAAAAAAAACTCAACATAATGGTAAGAGGAAACTTAAGGACTGTGTTGCAGCATTATTAAGCAACAAGAGACAGTATTATGAAGGAGGTGGCTGAAGATATTCTTTGTGCCTCCTTCCCTCTTCCCCCCACAAACAGGTCACATAGCAAGTTACAATGGCCTGTCACAAGAAAAATTAGTGAGAAAGCATGTTGTGTAAAGGTTTGGTTGATTGAGAGTGTTTGTGTGGGCTACATTAGAGGATAATTTAAAAAGCTGCACAGGGCAGGCTGAGAAGGCCGGACTCTGCTTTTCATGGCTTACCTGCAGTTCCTGAGCCTCTGCTATATGTCACCACTTACTAGGAATCACCTACTAAAAAGTGTGGCAATTTGTCCTACTAAGCCAAGCTCCATGTGTGTACTCAGTGGATACAGGAAAAACTGCGACACTTTTTTCAGTGTATTGACACCTCCCCTGGTTGTATTTTTAAGCAAGCTGCAGAGGGAAGGGATATAAATTAATGTGCAGTAAAGTTGATTAGGAATACTGTATTTTGAGTAGTTGTGATTCGCTGTCATAATGAGTAGATGAACTGAATATGTTCTTAGAGTGGGTTTGAAAGTTAGTATTTTTAATACAAATCTGGTGAAGCAGATTACATTTATTAAACATACAGATAATCACCATGTTGGGAGTTAATCCTTTTTTCACTGTAAAGTGAAATTCTAAATATGGTTAGGTAAATTTTATTGTAAACAGGATTTGTTTCAGTACAGGCAAACATAAAATTTTGTATTTAAGTGGGAAAAATCTACAACAGGTGTAATGCCTAAATGACTGGGGAGAGGAAAGTGGCCAGTTGAGCATCAGTTGCAGGTAAATTGTTCAATGTCATCCTAAGCACTGCTTTTAATCTACAGTTTGTGTGACATCTTTGTCTGCTGGGTTTGTGTTTGGCATGGTTTGGATTATCATAAGTGTCCAGCTTTGGCTGTTACACTTCAGAAAAGTAGTCCAGGCACTGGAATTACTCCAGAAGGTAGATTGTTTTGAGTTTTCACTAATGGAAATTGCTTAGCTCAGAGAAGCACAAGGCTAAAGAGAGACATAGATTTACGTGGGTACAATTACTCTCTCATGTCCTGCCCTGGGGAAAAAAAGGGAAAAACATTATTCTGTGCCCACAGAGGAGTGAAGTTATTCTCTGGATACAGCAAAAAAAAGCAGTGAGATTGATGGCAGCAAGAAGGTACAGATTAGATACAAAAATTTTCTTCTAATAAGAATAGCAATGCATGGAAATTGGCTGAAGAATGAGTCCCTTTGAGGCAGTTTCTAGGAACAAATACACTTCATTTGTCATGTTGTAATTCTAGTATAGTGATATTTTTGAGATCTAAGGTTTTTCATAGATCCTATTCAGCTTTTTTAGATAATGGGGAACATCTAGCTATTTTGACTTTGGTTTCTGTTTTTCACCAGCTCCTGCAGAATCTCATTTATAATGACAAGATGACTGTGCTGTTTGTCTACAATGGACCTTTTATGCTGGAGACATACAAATGGAACATAAAGCGCTTCAAGAGACGGCAACGGCACCTTTCAAGAATGACTGATTCTTAATTCTACAGAAGTATTTTATATATCTTTATTGAAACATCTGGCTTTCAAGAATTCAGAAATTGTCAAAGAGGAAAACCCTCCAAAAATTGATAATTGAGAACTTTGGTTCTTAAAACTTACACAAATGCTTGACAGATTTGAAATGCATGGTTTTCTTTTTCAAGTCTTTCATAGTGGTCACTTTCTCCAAATAACCTACTCTTCTCAATAGTAGGTTTAAATAATTTTTTTTTCTATTCTCTCTGTTAATGCAGCATCAGAAGTACAGGTACTTTTTCTAGGTTATCCTGGACTTACTCTGTGATTGTTGTTTTTTTAGAGGTTGGGGGTTTTTTCCCAAAAATTGAAATTTGCTTTTGGTAAATAATTTTACTTTACCACAGATGTGGGTATTATCTCATTTCCCTATTGAAATGCAATTTTTTAAAATTAATTCAGGTGATCTGTAGAAAAAGAATGGTTTGTAATGGTTTGTTTTGTAAAAATAAACCCGAAATTAATATAAATAATATGATTCTGTGAATATATTATTGTTGAGTAAATACTTTCTCTCAAAATAAATAAATAAATATAGTAGCATTTCCTTTTGTAGTGCTTGAATTATGTTTTTCTAGCAAGTCTCTTAGCAAGGAGATTAATAGAATTCCTGGTCTTCCTGAAACAGTGAGCCTACTGAGCTTGCAGAAATAAAACTAAGCAATATATAACTTCTTGTCTGTTTATTTTTCTAAGTAAAACTTCATACGTTTTTGGTGATGGAGAAAATAGTGCTGCAGATTTGGCATGTAAGTTTAAACCCAGGAGGATTTTACAAGGGGTCAGCTGTATTGGAGTGATTGTACAGTCAATTGCTTTTCAACAGAAAGCCATAAAAATGTTTAATAGAGTGTTAGCCTTAACTGTTAAGCATTTGGAAATGCAGGTTGCAATAGAATGTTGAAGACCTAAAATAAAGTCCTGATTATTACATTAACTATTAAATAAGTAAAATTCAACAATTTGATGTCTGCTTTCACTGGGTGTTTTTCTTAACAGCATCCTAGCAATGAACTTTGCTAGTGAAACTGGTATTTCAGGCTTTGATATTCATGCATTCAAAATAAAATAACTCACTACAAAATATGAGCTGGAATCTGGAAGGTTTTAGGTATTAAAGGGAAAGTATTGTAGTTGCTCTTTTGAATAGACAGATGAGCCTTCAATGCAGTAGAGAACCACACATTCTTGTTACTGTGGGCCAGTGTTAGTCAATGGAATTGTCTGACTGTGAAAGGAGTTCTGGAGTAGTTTATATGATGGTTAATGTCCCAACACAAGTACTGAACAGAAGATACAAAAGTGTAGAAACTCAGGCTGTTATACAGAGTTAATTTGGGCAGCAGAGTACCTTTTACATAATTGAGGCTACAGGCCTATCTGTCTGATCGCTGTATTGAAAGATCTTGGTTTTAGAAGTATTCTTCAAAATTGTCTGTTATCGGGGAGTTTGTTGCTGTTACTGTTCATTTTCATATCTCATTGCTGTTTGCAATAAATAGTTCTTATTTCTCAGCCTTCATCTTTGTCTGTTGTGCCTCCAGTTCTCTCCAGCACACTGCAGGGGGAGGGGAAAATGGAGCAAGAGAGTGGTGTCTGGTTTGGAGAGTCTTGAGGAGGCAAAAGCTGGGGAGTACCATTCCTAAACCAGGACAGATTGGCACAGTATCTGATGGGAGGTGTCTTAACAGAAGAGCTACAGCCTGGGAAGCAGGGGAGGGGGAGCCTTGGCACTCTAGCTTCTCTGTAAATAACTGAGCCAGAATTACTTTCTTCACTTGTGACTCACTAAAACACAGTGTCCAAAATTACTTTTCCTAGAACTTTTTGTTCTGGAAGCACTTTTCCCCCCATACCTTGCTAATTAAGGATAAAACCATGATTCAGTGCACTATAATTTGTGAGAGAAAGGATATGTGGAATGGAGTTGAATCCTCCTCTGCTCCAAGAAAAATTCTTCACCTGTTCCTTCCTAAACATCTGAAAATCATGACACTTTCTATGCCATTGCACCCAGACTAGGCTTGCCAAAAGCTGTTCTTCTAGGAGGCTCATTTATACAGTGTCCTTTGCATATTCCAATAGCTTGGGTGAAGGGCAATTTTTTGTAGCAGGGGCTGATCTAATAGTTGCTATAGCCTCATTTTACTTTGGTGCTAACTTCAGCCATTGATAAGGCTGTGACCTAGTAGAGGGAGAGGGGGAGCTAAGTGCAGAAAGACTATTTTTAGCCACTGAAAGCTTTTCAGGCTTGACTGTAGAGTCTGGAAAGCCAGTAGGGAAAGCATGGGAAACAAAGGACCAGTAGCAACAGTAGAGGCTGTAGAAGTAAGAGAGGTGATAAGTAGCACTAGAGCAGCCTATCAGCCTCTCCTGTGGCTCAGCTCTTGCCAACTGGTGTAATCCTCTGACACCAATTCCCATCTTTATGCTTTCCACGAAATTCCTCCAGCTTTTCTCCACTAATCTGCTCCCTGGTTACTCTTGGAAGTAATTCCCCTGCTGTCCAGTCTTCTGTTGATCTGTTACCCCCACTAAGCCAGTGGGGTTTTTTTGACAGTTGTACTGGTTTTGGCTGGGATAATTTTCTTCATAGAAGTTTGTATGGAGTTATGTTTTGGGTTTGCAACCAGAATGCTGTTGGTTACATAGGGATGGTTTTGCTACTCCTGGGGGGTGCTTTGCACTGCATGGATGCCTTTTCTGTTCTCACACTGCCCTGCTAGCACAAGAAGTTTTTAAGAAGCTGCAAGGGGACACAGGTGGGACAACTGACCAAAGGGCTATGTCATGCTGTATGACATTGCTCTCAACAGTAAAAGCTAGGGGAAGAAGGAGGGGTGTTTGTAGTTATGTCTTCTGAAGTAATAGCTATGTGTGGTGGAGCCCTGCTTTTCTGTAGGAATAGCTGAACACCTGCCTGTTGATGGGAAGTAGTGGATGACTTCCTTGTTCTGCCTTGCTTTTGCTTTCCAAATTAAACTGCTTTAATCTCAACCTAGAAGTTTTCTCACTTTTACCATTCTGATTCTCTGACCCATCCCACAGGGGGATGGTGGGTGTGTGGCCCTGAACTGCTGCCCAGGATTAACCCACAACAACAGTGTGTGTTGGTCTCAAAACGTGATGTTATGCCTGTCATTTTTTGCACCTGGAGCTAAATGAGATCTTGGCAAATATCTTTGCTTGTGTATTCATAGAAGAGCAAGACCTCTTTGGAAAGCATGGTGACCTTGCAGACTGACCTCTTTGGAAAGCATGGTGATGAGAACATGACAAGTTAGCTGGAAAGGAATGACTTCTTTGGGGATAAGGAGCCATGCATAGTAGTGGACAAAGTTGATTTTGCAGGAAGCAAGATGAAGGGAAAGGATGATAACTCAGAAGATGGTGGGAGAAGATACGAAGGAGCCATGGAAAAGAATAGCTGAAGAGTGCCCAGGTAACATGGAACGTGGATGGTTCAAAAGAATCTAGATCACATAATTTAAAGGGGAAGGATGTCCAATTCCCCTTTCCCAATTTGTAACCAAAGCTGTAGACTGTGAACATTATGCAGCTTGATCTTAACTGCAATCCATTAATGGTGGTTTATGTCAGTTTGGGTCATGTAATAGGTTTTCATGGACAATAAAGGTTTTTTTGGATGGTTGGGTTTTGAGGGTTTTTTGTTGGTTGGTTGGTTGGTTTGGTGGTTTGGGTTTTTTTGCAGAGTTTTTACTTGTTTTGATGGTTTTGTTGTTCATTTTCCTGAGGAATTACAAACACAATGTAAATCCAAAGCAGATTATCAGTACAAGGAGTGCAGACTTCTCAGATGCTACCAAAAGTACAAGCCTCACTTTGTCCTCCTGCAGTAAAGCTTAAAGGACTTGTTCAGGTGAAAAGCTACTGATATTACAGTTTTCTGTGGGCCCCAGCGACTGAGGAATCTGACTCTGCTTTGTGTTTCTTTCTGAACTGAACTGTACCATCCATGAAGGACTTTCCTGGTCAGAATTGTTGTAGAATTTAAAATACACTTTGCTGTATAAAATATATACTGACCTAATATATTTAAAGTGGTACAGTTGCCACTGTGCATGCAATTCCCTAAGCATCAGTATGTCAGAAATCAATATGTGAAAAATCCTTGCAGTAGCTTATACTGGGGAGAATCCTTTATTTCAGTTTGAATAAATTTCCAGTAAGGCTGTCCTCCTTGAAGTGTTTGTTTAGAAATGATACCCCTAAGAAATATGGCTTATTAGATGTAAGAGTTGAATGTAGTTTAGCTTCTAGATAAGGCCCGGCTTATTTCATGCAATGCAGGAAAGCAGAGGCAGTGATTTGCTACCAGCACTGCACAGGCTAGTAATACAACTGTGGTTTTCCCTTGTATTTTTTGACAGAGCGGTTATGTGTGGGTTTTCATAGGCTCTCAAAATATGCTTTCTGCTTACAAACACTGTTCAAAGCCACCAAAGCAGTCATTAACAACAGAAGAGCCCCCATCACGGTATGTGGTGCTTCTGGGAAGCTCTAATATACCTTACTTCTGTGTCTTCTGAAACTGCTGCTGCTGTCTTTCTGGTCCCTGCCCATTAGCCAGAAGAGAAAAAAAAGCCTTTGAGAAAGCCCAAGACTTTTCTGTGCACCTTTGGTTTATTTCTCCATGCATTCTGAATTCCAAGATGGCATTGTTGGACCTTGTAATGGTGAACTGCCCTTATGTACTCAGTGATTTTCCATGTGCTGTGGTTTATACATTCCATTTCCTTTGTACTGTGTGTTTCACTGTGCAGACACACAGGCATTATGTGGCCTAAGAGGCAGTAGACATTATGAAACAGAGACTGATGGGGTTTGATATAAAAAGTGATAGGATGTTTATCAATTATCAATTGAAGCCAGTAAAAATACAGCAATAGTTGTAGCAATTTCAAAAATACAAGCTGAAAGCAATACGACGCTAGCTTACCCAAAAGCCGTGGATTAGCCAGAAAAATAGTGTGTGTAATCATACAGAAATAAATGTCTGTTAAGGATTAGAACTGATGGCAGTCAAAACCTTCTCTTATTGAAATGGGAAGATTTCCACAATACCTGTGGAAGTGTTTGAGGAGATGTTTTAGGGGTCAGAAAGTTTCTCAGCTGAGGACAGCATGGCAGTGAAAGAATGGTAGCTGAAAAATTCTTCCCATTGGGAAAACTTTCTCTCCTTTAAAGGCGTCCCATAAACAGTACTTGAGTAAGTACAGTGTTCTGCCAATTGGGCATTTGCATTAAGTTACTGCTGAAGAATTTTTTCCGATGTGGCTGAGCAGTGTGAGGAGCTCAACCTGGAAGTTTTGTTTCCAAAGCAAAAGTCATTGAGAAAGTAGTGGTTATTACAGAGCTCTGATGCATAAATAAAACCTCACAGACTCCATAGCCCTGGAAGAGTGAGTGCTGAACAACGTTGTTATAGACTCCTATGGAGATCAAAATTATCCAGGTCACCCAGCAGCAGACTCAGAAAGCCAGCCTTCCTTGTACGCTCTCTGAAGCACTCTGCAGGCATTCAACTAGACTGTTAAGACATTTTGGGGCATGTTTCCTTTCTTTTGTCCTTGACAGAGAGGAAAAATGAAAATACAGGATATCCTTACAACCTTGTAGGAACTGTGCTCTCAGAATCAGCAGGTCTGTGTTCAGGGTCACACTTCCCCATGCCAACTGCCAATGCCTCTGTGGTGCACCCAAGACTTTGCATGATGTAACCATTCCTAGTCAAAATTTATACCACCTCTAGCGAGACCCCTCTGTACAATGTATTACATCTCAGTGGTTGGAAACTTCCTTCTAAGGTGTCCTCTACACTAGGCAGATTTTTGTAGCTATTCAAATTACAGCACTAAAACCAAATATTAAAAGGTTTAAGAGGAAGAATTGTAAATTTGTGGAAAGTCTTTTACTATGAGGTTACAAGGGAATGAGGCCAGTGCCACAGCCCTCTGTCCCTTGTTCATAAAATCAATGACAAGCTGAAAAAAGAAAACATTATGCTGAGGTTTTTTTATCTGTCTTTTAGCCATCCAACACAAGAAGAAAAAACTCCAACTCAGCATTGAGTAAAATCTGGAAGCTACTTATAAGTTTGGTTCCAGCTGCAGATGGCAATCTTCCACCCATTTGTCCCTGCCTGCATTACTAGAAGGTTACATGTTCCCTTGGGTCCAGGGCTCATCTTGTAGTCATACCCGAGCCCTGTGCCCATGTACCTGGTTAAGTTTCTGTAAGTGGTTGCTTTCAGTAACTGTGATGCCCATGACCATGCATGTCAGGGAGCTTTTTGGCATAGGGTACCTTGCCTTTCCTTTTCAGAAGCCAAGCAGATGCTTTTTATCTCCATACAGCAGTGAACCCTCCAAAGCCATGGAAAGCTCAAGGCAGTAGTGTGGCTGCATGGTCCACAGTGTGGCTGAAGCACGGTGTGAGGGAGAGCACCACTCTGAGCTCAAAAGCCATGGAGCAGTGGGAGACTTCTTGGGAGCTGGAGCATGCAGGTGATGGGACACATTTTCCTGAGTACAAGTTTTGTCTCTGTCACCCTGCTGTATTAGTAGAAGGAATGCTAGTGAAAACACCCTGGAAAAGTAGAGAAAGACAACCAATCTAAATGATGACTAGACCTTTGAAGCTGGTTCACACACTGCTCAAACTATGGATTTAATGATGTGCACTATTTTTTTTTTTTCCAGGCCAGTTTACATGACCACTGCTTGACTGCAGTCATTCAAGACCATGTTTGGGTTTTTTATTCCTTTTTTCTTTATTTGGACAATATATATATACATATGTACAAAAACACCTATGCCTACTTTTTTTTCCTTTTTTTACAATTTCATGTGATTTACAAAACAGGACAGCAAAATAACTTATAAAGAATACGAATACTGTACAAAAATAAAACTGATTAAACTATTGGGAGTTGGTATTTTATAGTGTTACAGATCACTGGTTTGTAGAACAGCATTTTGAAGTATGTGTCCAGTCTGGTGTATGCTGGCCTAAGTCCATCTGCAAGCTGAAAACAGATCTGTAATGTCAGTCATGAAAAAAGTTCACGAAGAAGTATATTATATAGCTATACCTTTAAATCCATGACATCTCTATGCTAATGGACTTTCTTAATCAAGGAGAGGAGCTGTCCTTACTTCAGCACTATTAAGTACTTCCAAAATAGTATAACAAGTACATACAGTATTAGAGAACCTGATTTTCCTTTTCCAACACTTGCAACACTATTCAAAACTTAACTTCAAGATGCAAAGATCTAACCTGCAGTTTGTTTTAGGTTAAAACAAACTGTTTTAAAGCCATTGTTTGCTTTAACTGAAAAAAAAAAAAAAAAAAAAAAAACCAAAACCCAAAAACCACAAATGAACAAAACAGTACAATGATATCCCCAAACCTGGTAATTCCCAATGCATTCTCTTAGAGATTAATGAATCACATTAATCTTCTCTGTCCAATGCTGAAATACAGCATACACTACCATTTAGGAAGGGTTTTTTTCAGAAACAGGATCTTGTCACTGGCAGTGGTGATACATGCCTTGCATGTCCCATTGTCCCATGGACTAAAGTACCTCCCGCCTATTTCAGACTTTGCAGGAACGTTTCTTTAAGTGTGCATTCTACCCCAAATACACAACATGGATACTATAAAGCTGGCCATTTACTTCCATATACCAGTTAATCCTGGTAGTTAAGTGACCAAAATGTTTACATACTGTTTAGGATCTGCTTATCAGCTGTGGCTTCTAGTTGTGGTTGATTAGATGTGAGGATCTCTTGTATTTCACAGGATTGGGCTTTAATTTTCCAAGTGCTGCATTTGTCCCACAAAATGGCAACAATCCAGACTGCAGGATGGAGACTTGAAATCTAGCTTGATCTTCAGAGAGAAGAACAAAGATGAACAAAAATGCACCTCTGAATCTCATTGGGCTGCTCATGGCCCTGACCCTACTCCACAAGGCAGCATTAACAGTTACTGGTAAGCAGAATACTTTCTGTATTTCTTGATCAATAAAAACACCAGCACTACCAATTTTTATTACAAAGAACCTATGTCCCTATGACTCAATCTGAATACGAGAAATTAAAGTTTGGTTTCTAAAATAAATGTTTCAAAAAGCTGAAACGGAGGTAGAAAGTGTGCTTGGTTTCCTGATGTCTTCACTGAAGAAAACACATCCCTTTTTATTCCATAGACTGTTCAATATCCCCAATGCTTTAAAAGAAGTTCTCTTCACATAGACAAAATCTATTATGAACTACACAGGTAAAAACACAGTATGCAAACTGATTTCTAATGCTGAAAGCCATATACAACTGTAGAGGAAAACACTCTACTCTCAAAGTTAATTTTTTGTTTGTCTCTAGGAAGCAAGCTTTTTATCAGATAAAACAATAAGATACTGTAATTGCAGCTGTGCTAACAAGATCTTTTATGTACAGAATTTTACAAGATGACCTAAATTCATCTGCAGTGGAGACACTTTGGGTTTCAGTGTAAATACTCACAAAATTAATTTGGCCCTAAATCTGTAGTAGGGCTGCACCTCCCCTTCCTCTTCTAGAAGAAGGGGTAAAAAGCAAACAGAAGAACATTTCTGGAAAAAAAATAATGTGTAAACAAATTTCTCCCCCATTATGCAGGGGGAGGGGGAGGGGAAAAATATATCACTGATAACCTCTTAAATTTCATGCTTTTAACCTAAAAAAATTTGAAATATTTGCTAATGATCACATCTAAAAATTTTCATTCAGTGGTCTTTCTGTTCCTTTTAAAGATAAAAAATACCTTTAAAATAAAAGTTAACATTGTTTTTATGACCATTTGATGTGCCATGTATGACACAGGTACAAAGTACTAAGAGAAGCTTATGTCATAAAGGAGTATTGCAAGATACCTTATGTATTTCAAATTAGCTTGTGGTATTCCCCCATACTCCAGAGCAAGAGCAATCAAGACATATAGGAGCCCTTCTAAAGTGCTCCTTACAGTAATTTTAGGTGTTTCCATTATCAGAGTGCTCTTAAGAAAAGGTCTACTCTCTCCATAAGCACACACAATTCCCATAGGACTCCAAGGGAGTTAGGCCATGGTATGAAGAGAATAAATCTTTAAGGCAAATGTAGGAAGAGAAAAAGCCTTTAAAAAAGCAGCAGTTTGTAAAGATGGTAGCTGCTTTGTGCACCCATTCAAACAAACCACAGCAGAATAAAGCACTGTTAGTGGCATTTCTGTAGTACAGTACTATATTACTGACAAGTAAAGTATGGGATCATATGAGAGACATATGCTTCAGCTCCCACATGCCCGCCACATTATCTAGGCTGAGCTGTATTTTTCTAGGTAAGTGAATAACAGAGCTAAATACACACACAGTCAGAAAATCACTGAGCTCTTTATGGGGATTTTTTTGCTTTAAGTATCTTCTTGAGTCATACATGTTTTTTCTGGAAAAGTCCAGCTGATATTCAAAAGTATAGTTAATACAAAGAAAAATGAAAAATTCCTATTTACTTTAATGTGCCTGATTGAGTATAAATTCACCTTATCTCAGTATATCAATCAGATACTATTGGTAACATATGTAATGTTTCTCTTAAGAGTCTCTTTAAGTGCAGGATCGCAGAAGATACACAGAAGTAAACCCACTTCTACAATGTGCTATGGAGTTTTTATCTGAGTTATTTATGTGACTTGGAAAGTGTTTTAACTCGACAGACTCTAAATACAAGCAGCATTACACTGTTTAACAAAACATGTTCATGACACAGCAATCACAAAGACTCTGGGGTCATGCTACTGTGGTGGCACAGGCCAGACTGCCCAGTCATATGTATATGTACACCAGTATCAACGCATTACATTGGAAGAGGTGGTCGCCTCCTCCCTGGCTGCCCCTTCCCTCCTCTCACCCCACAGTCCACTTGTTCCAGACTGTTGTTCTCAGGGCAGAGCCAGGAGGTAGAAGATCGGGAGGGGGATACTGAGTACCTTTTTTTTTTTTTTTTTGAATGCCGGCTACATGTGCTTTTGGACAGCAAGAGTGACCGGCACCGCAGTGGATGCTCGTGTTCTGGCACCACTGCCTGCACCCTCGCCACAGCCTGCCTCTTCTCCACTCCTCCCCCAGGGCCAGCCCTGCCTTCACAAGGAGCTGCTGGAGCTGGACTTTTTGGATCGCTTGATCATGCTGGGATGGAATTCGGTGTGGCGGCGGGCGTGCTTGGTCAGGTGGTCGCTCCGCATGAACCGCTTCTCGCAGAGGGGGCAGCGGAACTGCTTCTCACCGGTGTGGGTTCGGTAGTGCCGCGTCAGCTCGTCGGAGCGGGAGAACTTCTTAAGGCAGTCGGGCCACGTGCAGGGGAATGGTCGCTCACCTGCGGGGAAGAAAGGATGACAAGAGATTTAGGGGGGCAGGAGTAATGCAGATCGGCACACGTCAGCTTTGCTGAGGAGCCAAAGAACATACTGCTGAGGGAAAAAAGCTGCTTTTGTTTCCTGCCATGGTGCCAGCGTCTGTGGAGTTGCTGATAACTCACTTCATCAGGTTTCACTCTCACCTCCAGTAGAAGCCAAAAACCGCTCCAAACACATGAAACTCACATTCTAGTGCAAAACCTTACACGACCTGAAGACTGTCAAAACAAGAGATAAAATCTGCCTTTGCCTGTATGTTTTTCATACTGTTCTCACTACAGTAGCTTGGGAAAGGTGTGCCAGAATTATTCCTCTGACACTTCCGTTCTACTGAATTATTTGCAACAGTTAGAAAATAATGCAAAAAAAATCCTTTAGGTAGGACAAGTCTTTCCAGCCCTGGAAGAACTGAGTGAGGAGGCACTGGGGAAATCTCAGGGCTGCAAACATGTAGGGCAAAACTGCTGCACCTGCAGAGGGAAGTCCCATGCCCCCCCTTCAGCCCTTCCTCTGGAAAGCCAAGATGCTCCAGCAAGTATCAATCTCAGACAGCTGGTTTGAAGACAGGAAAAACACCTCATTATTCACACTCTATCAGAATAGATGTTTGCTATAATGATGAAAAACAAATCCAAACACCTTAACCTAAATGACACCACACTTTGCTTTCACAAAACAAGGGTGTAAGGATTGAAGAGCAATCCATGTTATCTTTCTGGCACTCCACATCCCTACAGTTCACCTCTGTGGGTTGGACAGGCTTTACCTTCAGGCACAAACATAGTGCCTCCAAAGCAGCAAGCCTGACCCTAGTACATAACACAGATGGAAACTGAAGATGTTTAAGTTCACGCAAAAGCTTTCCACTATGCTCTGCTGCAGGTTTGATCCCTTAATTTTCTTTCTTCAGAGCCTCCTGAAGGGAATATAAATGGCAGCTTGTGACAGCTATTTACTGTCAGCCATGAAATACAAAAACTGTCCCAGGGGTTTTCCAGCTTGGAAGTGTTGGAAAGAAACTCAGGAACTCCAGCATTTCTTAGTACTGTGAGGTTTGGTACAACAGGTGAGCTCACTTTACATTCAAAGATCAACAAAAAAGGGGTGATTTACAAAGTGGGTCCTGGATTTCTCCCCAGATACACCAGCAGAGACAAAAAGCTACAGACTTGAATGAACAGCCCTGAATCCAGGAGGACAACAGTCAGTACAAAGTATGGTAGAGTTGCAGAGAAGGACTCACTGAAGGCATGCAAAGGGCCAAAGAAGGATAAGGACATGCCAGATAAGTTAAGGTATAGTAACACCAAGGGTCCTGAAAGTCCTAGTAAACTTCCCTGAATAACGCTTCACTGTTTGGGCTCCTAATTATTTGTGCTCCTTAATAGCTGCCCTATTCCAGACCAACCAGCATGCCATGGAGCAGAGCTGGATGAGTCGGACTGCTAAGTCACAGCACAGCCCTGTGGCTGCTGCCCCTGTCGTTGCCTCCTTCACTTCATGGCCATGCTGGTTCTCAGTCACGGGGGAAGGATGGAGCAGCGGAAGTCAAGCCAGCTGCCTGCCCAAGCCTGGTGGAGGCAGAGCTGCCAGCCATCATGAACCAGGCTATTTTGTTTGTTATAAATGCATTTTTTGGCTCCCTGATGTATGCTTTTAGACATGATTGGAAAACCTTCTGAATAACCACCGCCTGTATAAAACAAATTAATTAAAGCTATGTAGTGTCATGTGTGCATGAACGCCATGGCCTCAGCTACACTGTGGAGCAGCACCAGGGGCTGTACAGAGGCCTCACAACACCACCCTTGCCCAGTGCCAGCCCCTTAACATCTGAGGCAAGCATTTCACTTGTGCTGCTCTTTTGCAATCTATCTCATGGTTTCTGTCACAGCTCCCGGAAGCAGGTGGCAGTGGGAGGTGCAGAACAGCTTTCTTGTCCCCCTGGGAGTGTGGGAGGAGTGGCATACGTCTTGCACATGTGCAGCCATCTAGTATATGCCTCTGTGTCAGGCATTTACACCCCAGAGCAGTGGGAGCAACTGAGGCACCCTGCCTCATCCCTGGAAACCACATTTCCAGCCATCTACCTCAGGACAGCTCTTCAGTCTGCAGAAGTGCCCATCTGTAAATAGGGAGATTAGGTGCCTAGCCTGGATAGCAAACATCAGCCTTTGGGGAGCAGCACCTGTATTTTAGGCATGGTAGTATCTAACCTGAGTGTCTAAAAGTAGTGTTTAAAATCTGGCCTCAAGCAGCCCTTAAGAAACTGAAGTCCTCCCTCACGCCCTCCTGGAGTTTCTCCTGGGAAGATAAAATGAAGCCCTGCTTCTGGAATTCCCTCTAATACGGGACAGGAGAAGCATGACCTCCATCCACCATTGCTACCCCACACATCCACTGGACATGCCACCAGGGGAAAGCACTCTAAGGTTATGGAGTGTAACCACAAAGCTTTAGGGAAAGGCAGGGCTTGCTCAGGATCAGCAAACCTGCTGTGCCTTTGGTACTGTACTCTGCAGGGAATCAACCCTGGGCCCGGCTGGGGGAGGACACAAAGGCTGCGGGAACTTGGCATGGTGCAGAGACACCTTGCTACCAACAGGAAAGCTGCTGTGCATGAGGATGGGGACACAGCAGGGATTGCAGCAAGAGATGGATGGCCACGCTCCCTTGGAGGCACGTGGATGCCACCAGCACAGCCCCCCATCCACCACAGAGCTCCCAAGTACAGTAGTAAAGAATGACTTTGTATCTCAGCAATACAAACCTGCAGAAGCTGTCACAGCCACTTTGGAAGTGCCTATAGGAAAGTAGGCACAATCCCTGATGCCTGGATGCATTAAACTCCATGTTTCTCAGAGTAGAGACAAGGGGGAGGGAGGCTTTTCCAGGCCCTCAGGGGTCATCTCTGATCCTGAGAATTCACTGCTTCCCTTGGTCACAAAGCTATAAGGGATGACAGCAGCCCAAAGGGATGGTACCTCAGTGACAGTCTCAATAGGTGCAAGGTAGGCGTGTCTCCAGGAAGCACTTAAAGCAAGGTGGAGATGGCTGATGGCATGTGATAACTGTACACTCTACAAAGATAGTGGTTGCATCTGCTATATTTGACATGCTTTCTTTTTGCAGCAGCAGAGATGTCTGTGGAAGAGCCCTCTGAGAAAACAAGTCTTGCAGCTCATATGCTTGCTGGGCAGGCAGTGGCCTAGAGAGCTGCAGTACAAGCTAGTGCTGCCTCCATCTGGAGATATGGATTTCTGTGTCAGCTCAGGCAAGGCAGGTATTTTCCTTACGAATTTTATCCCTTAGTTTTGGGGTAGTAATGCTAAAGCTTGAAACAGCAGAATGAAACATCAACACGCAGTGCTGTTATACAGTTTCCCTTAGTGGCTGTATGCTACTGACTTTTTAAGTTATGCCTCCGATGGGATTTTCCATCAAGAAATGAAGGAAAGGTCAATGGTACATCATGATAATTTGAAACTATGTGTGATTGGATCCTAACACAACAGACACAAAAAGCAAATAATTTTCTTTAAAAAATAAGATGAATATGTATATGCACATATATCCAGAACAGCTTACAGAAGGAAAAAATGAATGAAAAACTGATTTCTAGGTAATAAGAACAGGTGCATCTGCAGACTCCCATTCTTTGTGCTGTGTGGCATCAGGAATAGAGTGAGAGACAGTTTATTCTCAGTATAAGTTAACAGTGGTGCTTCACAGGTCTTCTCTACAGTCTAAAGAACTCCTGCAACCCTGACTTACTTTAAATACCATATGTATGTAAAGGCCTTCAGATCCTTTGAATCTTAAGCCCTCTTGCTACACCTGCCATTTTTTACTTGCTTCTTCTCCCAACCCTCTACAACAAATGTTTAGTTTGTTCTTTCTGGGCAAGTATAAACTCTATATCCAAACTACTTTGTATGACCTGAGGCAGGTCCACTTTATTTTATCCTGAATAGATTAAAAAATAATGCTTTTATCCCTACCCTGGGACATTTCAGATTTTTCCACACTGCAGTCTTACACATAAAAGGGTTTCTGAAAAAAGAATACAAAGTGGGCATTAGCAGGCTCATTAACATAAGTACAGGTAGTAGTGGTATCCTGATTAGTCATCTGCCTCCTCACCACAAAATGCTGCTTTATGCATGGATGACTGAGGTTAGGAGCTGCAGTTCATGGTGGCTTTAAAACACAGAATATCTGCTATCTGTCTCAGGTATCTCTCACTTTTCCTCCCAGTTATTTGCCCTACACACTCTGAACAAGCAATTTCCTGTGGGACACTGGACTTTGACTGGGTGTCCACATGCCAGATATTCTGATGAAGACAGATCTTCAGAGCAGACAGACTGGACGCCTTTCAAGCAGGCCTTTTCCTCTTCTGAGATATTCCAAAATCAGATCAATAAAACACATGGCAACCAGGTACAAACAGAGAGATCAGCAGTGGTGGATGTTTGGGACCACATGCCTAAACCAATGCTTTCTGGGACACCTAAACCATGGTCATCCAACCAGACAACAGACCAAAAAGATGGGATAGGTGACAGATGGATGGGTTCCAGCAAGAAGTTTATTCTGCCAGGACTTAGGATTAAACACAACAGGTTGTTTCAAGTATTAAAATGTTGCTTTCAGCAAGTTTTTAGGTGTTCTGATATTCTTAAAACTACCATTCAGCATCTGCTTGGACATACAGGTGTTTTGAGTCTCTTTCAAAAACCCAGATGCAAAACCACCTGCTACAACCTGCTGCTGCTGAGTCTAAATGTCAAGAAATTTGTCTTGCTGTTATCCCACTGTGATAAAGTATCAGATGCAAGGGATGTCCTTTCAGCTTCTCTGTCACAGCACAGCACAGAGAACCTCCTTGACTGTGTTACAGAAGGCTTTCTTTGGGGGACTGTGCCTCCATACACATAGACAGAGACAGAGAGATCAGTCAGGTAAGCTACTAGGGAGAGGAAAGATCTTTCCAAATCTCACCTGAGAGTTAAATCCATGCTTCTGTAGCTAAGACAAGAGCCCTCAATAGCATGTTTATGGTTATGTGAGACAAGTTCCTAGCTCTTCTCCTTTCCCAGCTTATCTTCATATGAACTTCCTCCATTTGCAGTAATACTTGAATAATAACAACAATGGGGAGAGACCAACTCCTAGCCTGGTGCTTAGTGCACTTACCTGGGAACAAAGGACATTGGGTTTAAGCTCCTGTCCTGTATGAATAATCAAGTTTCCTTGTTAAGATGGAACAGCTTTGACAGGGAAAGGGGGAATCCAATTTCACATGCATTCAGAAAGATAATGTAGCTTTCGATATTTACTCTGAATTTATTAGCCAGTGTTTCAACATACTTTTCCCTCAAGTTTAAGGTATTTATAGAGTGCTCTCAGGCTGTGTACATTCATCATAACCTGAATACAGATGGTAAACTGTACTACCACAAGTGAACAGTGTCTCAAGTATTCTTTGCCATCACTCCCTCAGACCCTGTTTTTTTAATCTTAAATTGGCCCTTCCCTGCTCTTCCAGTTGCAGGCTTGGGAGCTGTTCAAGGCTCCCAACAGGAGCAGCAGCCTGGTGCACAACAACACAGCAACCAACAAAGAGGAACAAAGGAGTTCCTGCAACAATCCTAACAGCTGACGCTGCAAGAAACACAGGCTAACAAGAGCAGTGACAGCCACCACATGGTCTTCAGTGCCACAGCACAAACACTGTGCAGAACTCAGTAAAGCTGCAATTTCAATACATCCATCTGGAAGCAGGAGTTGTGCTCTTATGGATAATGCCTGCTCACTGCTTCTGGCCTACATGTGAACTTTGTCATGCTGACTCAACTGATAAACTTTTCTGGAGCACTTTCCTGCAAGTGACAAATACACTTGCTTATAATCTTAATTTTTTTATCAGAAAACAAGACAACTGGGAACTGGACAACTTTGAGGATTTCTTACTCAGCTGGCAAGACTCCCAGTCAGGATCATCGCGTTTCTCCATGACCTGGAAATATGCCCATTAGAACTCCTGCAATTTGTGCATTTTCATTAACCATGGTATTTCACATGGTAATCTGCATTTAACAAAAATTATGCTGTTGGCTCCACTTTTTGCTCTTGGGTCCTATTCTGAAGGATCTGGGTAACTGACATGGCATAAGCTGGATAGGAGGGTCTTAAAACACTAAATTTCAGATTATGCTCCAACAAAATTACTGAGAAAGATCGCAGCGAGCAGAGAACTGTCAACAGACTAGCATCTGTTCAGTCTGTTGAGTGAGATAATCTAGAACATAAATAACAAAGCAGTACAGTCAAACCAAACCAATACAGGGGCTCGTCCAACACCACGATATCTGGATAGCAGCAATAGGCAGCTGCAGTGCCTGTTCTTACTCTACTGGAAATGCTCCTCCACTTTCCTGTGCAGACTGTCAACCTATGGGTTCACACCTCTGCCTAACCCCTGCTTCTGAGCACTGGTGAGAGCCAAATGCTGGGAGCACTTAAGAGTGCATCAGCTGCCTGGTGTAACAGAACTCTTGGCATTGTTTGCATCCAGTTTACATGACGATAGAGTTGGCTGAAAAGCCTATCTGAAGAGGGAGAACTTTCCCCACATCTGGGTTTTGAGCATCTAAACTCTTAATTAAGGGCATCTGATGTGTATGTGAAATTCCCATCAATCCTCAGCCTCGCCAGACAAGTAAACACCTACAACTCCAGTAGGAGGAACCATCTCACAAGCTACTTTTATGGTACCTTCTTGGTCAGGAAGGAGGGACAAAGAAGATCTGGTCTTAGTAGTCATGTGCCCTTTAACTGGATTATATTCACACCATCACAACAAACATGAATTTTGTACCGCTTGTTTCTCCTGCCAGTTTCTCTCCCTGCCCTTTACCCTGCACTCCCTGGCCAGGCCTCCTGACTGAGATTGCTTGTTTGTTCTTGTATGCCTTCATTTTCCCTGGAAACCAACCCTCTGGCCTGCACATCCCTCTGTGTTAAGCTGTTCCCCCTGCTAATAATAGGCTTTTGAGGCTAATAATAACACTACACAACTACACCTGTCAAAACCAAACCTCTAAACCCACCTATTTACAGAATTTGTTTCTTCTTAGTTTTGATGGTAACTCTCTGCTTACCTGCTATTGTTCAGATGGGTCCTTCACCTTTTCCCAACCTCTGTACCACTTCCAGGGCTTGAGTCTCACCTAGGCCTAGTAGCACAAGCAAGGGGACGGTTTGCACAAGCAGGATGTGCAGTGCCATCTGCTGAACTTTTTCTGTAAAGATCAACCCAAAAGATAATTTCTGATGGATGGCTAATTTGGGCCTTCTGGAAATTGAACTAGCATTAAACATCAAAGGCCCAAACTTCAAGCGAACAGTTATACTGACATTTTTAGTATCTGAAATACGGAACCTTTGAAACAACAAGGTTAAAGAATGGTTAATAAGATACAGACCTCTAACCATCAAGTTTTTGTCTACTACCCTTCTACCTTGATTTGGTATTTTGTTTCTTGTTTTGCATTAGGCTACCAAAGATGAACTGGTGAGTTTTCAGATTCCCAGTCACTACACAGAAAGAGAAGTATCCAGACTTCCCAACTTGCTTGGTTAGGATTTATGAATAAAGAGAACTGTGAGTATGCACAAGTTCAGGGGTGTGAACAGAAATCCTTAAGCCATTCTCCAATATAGAAATACTGGGATTAAATATTAAAAATTTAAGACCAGGAAACTTCTACTGGTGGCTGTGCACCTACTTCCACTAAAGGCTACACTGCAGCAAAAAACCTTGTTGGTGGCCTGGTGAAAAACGGCAGATAGATGAGAGAGACATTATTTGAAAGAAAGGAAATAAAATGGTACTAAGGAGGGCCCATTAACGCCCTGCAATATAGTTATGAATAACTCCAGAGGTCCCATTGAATCCCACTGTTGCTAAGGAATTGTTGTCATCTATAAAAATAATTAACATTATCAGTATCATTTAGCATTTCAGTTAGCTACAATTAACTTCACATTAGGAAGCTCTGAAAGTTCATTACTCCTGGATGTCTGCAGTGATTTTAATCACCCAGAACTACCATGACAGTACATCAATGCTTCTGAGTCAAATGCCTCATACTTGGAGCTAAGGCCACCCACTTGGGAGCAGCACATGCTAAACCTCATACCACTTCACCAGTACTTATTATAACACTACTGCTTACAGCAGGCTGTGTGGGTTGTACAGTACATTAATTTACATGTCATCACACAGAATGCTATCTCAACCAGCATCTATTCTGGTTCTCTTACCAGGGTGCATATTTGAGGATGGGGTAGTAAATGGAAATTATAATAACGTTTTCTTTGTCACTTATGAGACAGCATTTTGGAGAGCACCAGTTACACACAGCCTCCAAAAGAGCATGTGAGCTGCAGTCTCCGAGCTGGTAACACAACAACCCTTGGCACTGGTTATGAGGTCAGCATATGGTCACCACTGACCATCCTCTTTCCCAGCTCAGAGAGAAAGTCTAACTGCAAAGCTCATCGCTGAGCCACATCCAGTAATCCTACCCTGTTCTCTCCAGCTTCTTGAGGTAAGCACCCAGATTTGCCAGCAGGGCACCAGTCCGCAACGATCACCTGAGCCTCTTCCTCTGCAGTGCACTCACACCTAGGCGCATCGGTGAACTGGAGCAATGGAAGCTGAGCTGGAGCTCAGATGTGGCCATATTCTACCCAACCCATATTAAATTCTACAGCAATTCCTTGGATTATCAACTTACTTTGCATTACACTGCTAACCATCACCACCAACAGACAAAACCCAAAAGCACCATCACTGACAGAACATGAAATGTCTTGGCAGTGTTTGTCTCTTTTTATTCACTCCTTTCTGTTTCTGAACACAATCCTTTAATTCAGAACATTTTTAAAGCAGCCTTTTGTACTCCACTATGATCCCAAGAGCAATTCAGACCCATAAAGGTTTTTATTCAATCACCTGCACTGAAGGTCTAAAACCAAACAAATAAACAAACAAAAACCACCAAAACGAAGACCAACAAACTGAACAGAGAAGTCTGCAGCTGCTGTCCCCTTGGGGCTCGGCTGCCGCAGATACGTTTTATCTCCAGGTTTCCATGTTGCCACACCCTCCGAGGCGCCCCGCCGAGGGCTGGGAATGGGAGCAAACAGCTTGATGAATGAAGCCCTTGTGGAACACGTCAAAGCTGGATCACGGTAACCGATAGTGCGAGGCGCTGCCGCCGAGAAGAGCGGGGTCGGTCCTCCCTGCACGGCGCCTCGATCCCCTCGGCCGGAGGCGCAGCGCAGGGTAGCGCCGGGGTGGTTTGGGGAGCAGCCGGCGGTGCTCTCCTCCACCGGTGCTCCACCGCTAGCTCGAGCGCCTGACACCGGCTCTAGCTGACGCGCTTGCCGAATTCGCCCATCCAGCCCGCCGGAGGGGGGTGTGTCCGTAAGCCCCAGAGATGCAGCTCACCCAGGTTCAGGGAGACGCCGCCGCTGCCCCCTCCCGAGCCGAGCCGGCAGCCCCGCCAGCCCCTGCTCCGGCGCAATGGCCCCGCGGCATCCAGTCCCCGCAGCCGAGCTGAGCTCTCCGACAACTCTGCGGCCCAGGCCGCGGGTTCCGACGGCGGGAGCAGCGAGAGAGGCGGGGGCGGGGACTGCACTGCCCTCGCCTCCTTTGCAGAACGGGCGCCGAGTTCTGACCCGGTGCAGCCGGGTCCGCCTACAGCGGCAGGAAACCCGAATCTCGCCGCCCCTGTGCTTCCCTCGCCGACGCCCCGAGCGAACTCGGCGGCTCCTACCGCCATCCTCCCCTCCCAGCCGCGCCGGACACGCGAAGTTCGCTCCGCTCCCTAGCATCTGCCGCCTGGCCCTCACTGCCCGCCGGGGCCCGGGCCGGTTTCCGGCCGGCGCAGGTGGGCGGCGGGCAGGGCGCGGCGGGAGGCGCTGCCGCAGCCCCGCCCGGGGCGGCCGCCAGCTCCCGCCGGACAAGGGGCACCAGGGGAAAGAAAGTGGGGGCGTGATGGAGGGAGAGCCACGGGCCAGCCCCGAAGCCAGAGCGGCGCGGCAGGGCGGCGGGGGCGCCGGGCGCGCCGCTGGCCGGGTTCATCCGAGGACAAGCGCTCGCTCCCGCCCCCTTCCCTCCGCCACCGCTGACCTGTGTGCACCCGGTAGTGCGCCTTGAGGTGGGAAGACTTGCCGTAGACCTTGCCGCAGCCGCTGTAGGGGCACTTGTGCCGCTTCTCGGCCGCCAGCTTCCCCTTAGGGGCGGCCCCGGCGGCGCGCAGGCGGGGGGACGGCCCCGGCGGGGGGCTGCGGGGAGGGCTGGAACCCTGCTCGGTGGCCGCGTCGCTGTCGGAGCCCGCGTCCTCGTCGGGGCTCTCCACGCTGTCACTGCAGACGGAGGGGGCGGGCAGCGGCCGGTACTTGTTCAGCTCCAGCAGGCTCTTGGCGATGGCCAGCAGGGCGCAGTAGTCCTTCCAGGCGTCGCGGGGGTCGCGCAGCTCCCGGGCCGCCTCCCCCTCGCCCGGCACCTTCAGCCGCGCCGTCTCGGGCACGGCGGAGCGGTTGGAGATGGAGACCAGGCACTGCGCCGCTACGAAGTCCACGTACGCGACGGCCGACATGGTGCGGCCGCGCCCCGACGACAAGGGGGGCTCCGTCCGCCCTCACTGCTCGTCCGCCGGGCCGACCGCGCCGCCGCCAGCCATGGCCCGCCCGCGACGCGGGAAAGAGCGGGGCGGAGGAGGAAGGGGGCGTGAGGGGCGAATAAATAGCGGGGCGCCGGGCAGGTCCTTCACCGCCGCCCCCCAGGGGCGGCGCGCAGTCGGCGAAGGGGGAGCGCCGCCCGCGCGGCCGGCCCGAGTCCGGTGCAGGGGCCGGGGGAGAGGATACCGCCTGCCCCGCGCCCCGCGTGCTCCTGCCCGGGGGCGGCCGCGCCGGGGCCCATCACGTCAGGCGCGGAGCCCCTCCCGCCCCGGCCGGTCCGCGGGCAGGGCCGGCCGGCTGTGTTTACTTTCCCCCCCCGCCACTCACGGCGCCCCTTTTCTAGTGGAGGCGTGTCCGCCGGGCGGCCTCCCCGCCAATCGCCGCGCTCCCTCCCCAGGCCGCGTGCTACTCCGGGCGCCTCGCCGCGACCGCTTAAAGCAGCGATGCCGGGGCGCCGCTGAGGGCGCGACGACGGGGTAGCCGCGGCTCCGCTCCCCGCCGCGGGGTTCGCGCCGCCGGCCCGGCCGCGGCCCGGAGGAGCCGGCGACGACCTTGGGCGGGGGTCCGCGGTGGGGGCGGCGCGGGGCGGCGGCACCGAGCGGGTTAAGTGGCTCCGTGGAAGTCCTACGGTCCCAGCAACGGGCCCGCCAATGAGAAGTGAGCCGGCTGATGTCACTGGCAGCACCCCGCCAATCAGCGCCCGGTCCCGAAAGGTGCGCAACGCTTGGAGGCGAGGGGAGCGGCGGGCGCGCGCTCCGGCCGCGGCCCCCCCGCGCCGCTGCCGGGTAAGGGCGGGAGGGGCGCCGGGGATGCCCCGCCCGCGTGGGGTGTCCGTGACCCCGGCGCGACCCCGAGCTGGCTGCCCCTTCCCTGCCCGCGGCACCGGCACCCGCGAGATGGGGCTGCCCGTACTGCCTCGGGACGGGACCCCCAGGCCACGCGGGCAGGAGACGGGAGGACAAGCGCAGTGCAGGAAGCGGGACCTCGCGAAGCCCCCCCGGAGAAACCCGGTGGCGGCGCTACGCGCTCCATCGCTACAGCGTTATCGTTAAGACAGGCGGCTCCGTAACACGGGGCAGAGGAGAACCCTCTGTGCCCCCACGGTGAGCGGGGCAGGTACCTCGGCGGGGGTCACCAAGCGGCACCACTAGGGAAGAGTTTTAGAGTCACCTGATAGTGTCTGCCGTTTTGCCACTGTTGGCTTAAAATAAAGGTCAGGTTGACACTTACCCCGTCGCCAACTAAGTGCCATCCAGCCTAATTGAATCCCAAAAACCTGTCAGGTCTACCCGAATAACACGCCCCCATCTCTGCCTCATTGAACGCGGAAAGCTCATAGAGTGTTGTGAAAGCTAACTGACCTGTGCTCAGCCAGAGAAGAGTGAAAAATTTGCTTCTGGATCAAGCATTATTTTAAAAAAAGGAAAAGAGGTTACCATCTTCCCTAAGCCACCAGTACTGAGGTGTGAAGTATGTCAGTGTGTTTTGCTGTTTTGCAAGCATCGGGAGAGACGGTAATGAAAAGACTCTGCCTTCGAAGTAATGCCCGTGAGCCTCTCTACGGCATTACCCAAGGTAACACGGGTGCCTCTGAAATCACCATCTAGATGGAGAAGCACTCCTGTCAGGCAGAGGAGCTTTGGCTGGCTTTTGTGAACTGCATCCCAAGGAGACTGAGTCCTGGCAGGCCAGGGTCCCTAACTGAATCTTGCTGTCCTCAACCACAGCCCACCCTTCCTGATGAAAACAGTCAGGGCCTGAATAGTAAAGAGCTTTATGGAGTGCTATTAATGTCATTAACTGAATGTGGAAATGATGAGGAAGTGGCTACCGAAATGAGGCAGTGTTGTTCTTTTCCTGCAGGAGATAAAAATTAGTGATGTCAGCCATTTTGTATGCTAGCACCCTGGATCACTGCATGTAACCTTGAGCAGTAACAATCCTTTGCCATGGATAACTGGCATCAGCCATGGATAATTTTATGTGCCATAATTCAGGAAAAAAACCCGAAAAACAATCAAAATGCACAAACAAAACAAAAGAGCTAGAGGCTAGGTCTGTAAGTGGATCATCCGTAGGCTGATGAAGACCAAAGAGAGAACTTGAATAGAGCAATGTACCTAACGAGGTGGTCTTCAGGTCTCAGTCATCGGTCAGCAAGTCACTCTTAACCCTGTTCTCACAGCATTTTTCACAGCTAATCTAGCATCCCTGGCCTCTGGTGCTTAAGAGACACCAGGCATAATAAGAGGTGTGATATCCAGGTCTGATAGGAAGGAGTAACAGAAGGTATTGTTGTTTCTTTACTAAAGCTGTTGATGTATGTCTAGTTTCTGTATAGTACTGGTGCCTACAACCTTCTGTTTCCTTCAGAGGGGCAACAGCATTTTACACAGAAAACTGCATCCCTGGTTCATTAATCTGAATATCCGGGATGTAACTTCCCAAGCTGGATGTTTTCTGTAATCTTTTTTTTTCACAGCACTTTCAGAGCTTCTCTGGCTGACAGTGTCCAAAAGTTCCTGCTAGAAGATGTCCTAATCCACAATGCAGTAACATGCAAATAGTTTTCCAGCAGGTGATTTGCTTATTTAATGTCAGATACTCACATTAGTAAATACCTCTGACATTAATTTCTACAGTTCAGAGAGGAAAGTGTTAATAACAAATTAAAATAAAAGAGACAAATCTTTTCTGTTTGCAAGCTTGTTTTGTTTTAAGGTAACTCTTGGCTAATTTAAAGATTAGAGCCTAAGCTGTACCCAGTTCCACAATGAGGAAGCATACCAACCTTTTAAAATAATTCCAGTATTCCTCCAAGAATATACTGCCTATTACAGACAATATATTGCCTTTTTTTTAAATGTATCTAGTAGTCCAAAACCCCAAGACTCCAAGTGAATTGGGTCCAAACAATACTTAAAAAGCAATGCTAATTTTATACTTGGAGAGAGTATCAAAATTACCATGTCTACTTTCTGAACAGCAGCAGACACATGCCTGGAAATGGGATTGTGCTCACAAACCTGTTTATCTCCAGATGATACAGGCCATCACTCAGATTTGACTGTGCTGATGGTAATATTTGGATATGGTTTCAGAGCATGCTTTTAATCCATAGCTCGGTTTATAATTCACACTATTTTTTTCAATAACTAGGCTAAACAAGGATGTTCTCTTAGACTGCACAAATGAGGTGTGAAACTTGGCAGAGGGGTAGGACCTAGGTGATCTTTAAGGTCCCTCTCAAGTGAAACCACTCTATGGCTCTGAACCCACAACAGCACTTGGATATAACCCTAACACCCCTTGTCACCCAAGGGCACTCACTTGTGAAAGCCTGAAGTCCAAATTCCACCCACTGTTACGGCTTCAAACCAGCTTCTGGTGGGCAGGTATTTGCCCTCTGTGCAGTCTGGGTACAGGAATGTAGCACATCCAGGTGGAGTCAGGGTGGAAGTTGTCAGTGGCTGCTTTTAAGGCAGCTGCTGTTTCTCTGGTCCAGAGGGACAGTGATGGGGAGCTGTGAGCAATGAAAACTGTGACCTCCAGGCGAGTGAGGAAGGCACAGGTGGGGGCTCAGGTAATAGCCAGGGACTTATGCTTGAGGGGAGCACAGGAAGATGTTGCAGGGGAAGTAGGAAAGAGAAGAATGAGAAGTGAGACTCAAGGGTCTGCAAAGAAGGTGAGGGAGAACAAATCTGTGTGTTTGTGAAGAAGGACTCTTCTCACCAGAGGGATGGGCACAGGTTCTGTGAGAGCTGTAAGGCTGTGGAGGAAGAAGAGCTGTTTATTATTTCTGAGGCTTTCAAAAATGTCTTCTGTTTTCAAAACCAGAACTTTTCAGAATAAAAGCCATGTCAACTATCCTTTACTCCATGCCCCCAAGTCTTGCGCACCCTAACCTCGTGCCTAAAACATTGCACCCTCTTTCTGGAGGATGAGGATGACACATACCTGGCAGGCACTCTTGAAGAGACCCAGACTGTGGGAATCCTCAAGTTTTTGCTCCAAAAGCCAATTTATGTAATGACCTTTAGTGCCACTGTGGCCAAAAAACATTTATTTTGAGGAGCAAATGGTTTTGTAAAGACAGTTTGAATCAGGTGTTCTGCTTCAAACCTTGTTCTATTGCTTTTTGTGGGCTGTTCTATGGAGCACAGAGATTTCTTCTCTGATGGTATCTTTCTTCCAAGACAAAATAAAGAAATCTATCTTTTTTCTGTATTAATATTTCCTAATATTTTGAAGTTCACAGGCTCCAAACATTATTCCAGATTCTGCTTTGACTTTTTTCATTCTCCAAGGCTCATGGGCATAAGCTTCAAATGATTTGACAAGATGCTGAGGGATTGATCAATTGTTAGTAATGGCTGAAATAATATATCAAGATAAATGGCCTGTTTGCTGACATGTGTTCTTAAAGCCTGCGACCACACTGAAAATTCATTATTGATATTCTGGACACGTGACAGAATGGTCATTCAGCTGTCATATAAATATGAACACATTATATTCTACATGTGTGTGGTATCTTTCGAACCAATGCATTGCCCAGATTGCCTGCATGTATTATCAGGGAAATACAGCAACCTCTTCCACCGGATAACTGCCACAGCTCCCATTGTGAAGACTGGTGTGGTAGGAAGGAAGTACTTTAACCTTTTGAAGGAATGACTCTCAGTCACTGAACACACAGAGCAGACAAAAAGTTGCTTTGTGTGATGCAACAGAAACCTTCAAATTCAATTTTTATAGATCAGAAGGATTTAGCAGAGTTGCTTGCTATGTAAAGTCTTGCAAGACACAGTAAGTATCCACTAACAGACTGTCCTTCCATTTTAAAAGCAGCTGTACAGTAGAAGGCTGCTGACAGAAGACACTTTGGCCTGAAAATCCAGGAGTATGAGGATTATCAGTCTCAAATTCAACTTCTTTTAGAAACTAGCACTGTGGATACAGCTCTGTGCTCTTTTCCTATTTACTACTAAACATACTGTTTACTACTTGGAGACTATGTTTCTCTGCTCTTACCTTTACCTTCTTCTGGTCTAATTCTGCCTTTATTCTGCATGACAGGATGGTTTGTGGTCTTGGTCTTGAGGTCCTTCTAATACCTCTTGAATTGCAGCTTAACTATGAGCAATTCAGTTGATCTTGAACCTCTGTAATAAGGATGGCTCCTCCCTTCTGGATCTTATCTCTGCGGGTGGTAAGTATGCAGGAGATGTGCCTAAATGACATTACAGCCCACTTGGGCACCAGGCTCTGCATTTCAACTTGGTTTGGGTGCCAGTAGTGGTGTAGCCATGGCAGCATTGAATCAGCGTGGGCTAGCTGCTTGAGTATGCACTCAGGATTCCAGATGGATTTTACAACCTGCATCAGACACCATCCTTCAGTGTGCATATGGGTGTGTGAGTCTCAAGTTCAAATGTAGAAAGCTAGACTAGAGTTAATTTGGGAACATCTACCTTTGACTGTAGTGAAGACATCCAGTGAAAAACAAGCTGGCAGCAGAACGGCCATAACATATGTGAGGAATGTGGACTAGAGATCAGCCTCTGTTGGCAGCACTTGGTCAGAGCTCATCAGGTCAGTTTGTTGAGTGCTGTTGAATGCAAGGCCTTCAAAACTTCCTAATTGACACTGGCACAAGAGTTGATGGCAGCTCTGCTGTTTCACCGTGGAAGGCTGTCACAGTGAAGGGATGCCGTGATACAGGTGATAAGTAAGTACAGTCGGGCAGCTCACTCCTTGGATAAGGTGTTGCAAAATAAGAGAAAAAAGGCAGAAAAAGGGGAGAGATGGAAAAGCAGTGAGCTGAAGTGCAGTCCATGGGCTTCGAGGATAGTGCGAAGTCCTCGAGGGTGGAGAGACGGTCAGTGCAGGCAGGAGCTCGTGACAGGCACCGTCGCAGCCCCTCGGGCTCCGGGCAGCGCCGCTCGCAGCCCCGCTCCGCACTGCGGGCTGCAGGCGTACGTGCAGCGCCGGCGCGGTGGGGCCCGCCGGGGCCATCGCCGCTTTAAGGCGCCGCGTCTGTGCGAGGGCCGCGGCGCCGGGTTCAGCTGAGGACACAGCCCCAGTTCTCAGAAATCCCCGCGCTGCGGGAACATCGCGCTCCGGTACGGAACGCGCTGCCCTAGATCGGGGGTGCCGGGCCCGCCCCCCGCCCGCCGCCCGCCCACGTGAGAGCCCCCCCCATGCACACCCCACCCGCGGCCCCCGCCACACCAGGGCTCTGCGGCTGTTTTCCTCGCCGAGATCTGTCGCTGCTATTTCATGTTATTGTTTTGTTTGTTCGTTGGGATTTGTTGCATTTTCTTTTTTTTTTTTTTCCTAATCATTTTTTAATTCACCGTGGGGACGCGCCTGCAAGAAAACGGCGTCATCTTTTTCAACCCTCTGCCTCCAAAAAACCCCCAACCGAAATCCAAAAAAAACTGACGTTATTTTTATACATAGGTATACTTTGGATTACGTATAGAAAATTTTAAAAAAGCATATAGAATATAGCATGTTGTATACGATTTACATATATAAAAATAAGATCATGTTATATCTACAACATAATACCTACCGATATTTTTGTTTTATATTTAATATCTAATAAATGTATACCTATTGTATATATTATTACATATACGCACGCATACCTACATCATATACATATATAATAAATACAATATGTGCCTATTTAAATAATGAACATGCAAAATGCATGTTACATTTGAATTTTTTATTGTTTTCGTTTGTTTGTTTGTTTGTCTGTCTTGGTGGGGAGGTGTCCGAGCGAACCATCAGTCAGTCGGCAAGCGGGCTGACCAGTTGGGGAGCCGGCGGCGGACCGGGAGCGCCGGGGCCGGCAGTCCGCGGGAGCACACTTTTCCTGGGAGCTGGGGGGGGGGCGGAATTACAGTCCCCCGCGGTTTATTAATAGCGCCGCGCCCGCCCCAGTACGTGTGTGGCAGAGATATACCCCTGTCCCAGCACCTACCCGCCCCCGCTTTACAGCCACAGCCCATCCTCCTCCTTCTTCTTCTTCCTGGGAAGGGGACGGGCGTCCCCGCCACTGGCTCCGCCTCGCCTCACCTCGGATGCCCTCCGCCACCTCCATCTTCCTCCCTCCCGCTCCCGCCTTCGCCTCTTCCATGCGTGCCACCCACACTCTGCCCAGACGGGCGGGAGCGGCGCCGACACGGCTCCCGCTGCCCGCCCGCCAGTGTCGCCCGCCATCTCTCAGGGTCCCATTTTATCCACTTCCAAAGTCTCCCGGTCTTCTGTGGGCTTGTGGCTTCCTTTGCTGTGTGCTGTTGATATATTTTTGAGAAAGGTGGCATTTCTCTGCAGAGGCACCTGAATGGGTTAAATCCAGCCGAGCTGACCCATCACTGAAGGGCCTTCAAGCCGAGACGGTGTCACATTAACTCCTCAACAACCCATTGCCAAACTGAGATGTCACATTAACCCAGAAAAAAATAGAGACCGTGCCACATTAACCCACAGCCAAAACTTGAGATGCTGCCAAGAGTTGAGGCGTCACCTTGCTGCTGCAGTAAAGCTGCAGCGCCCTTCTACCACAGCACCAACACCTCTTGTGTTACTGTGGCCCTGGCCTCTGTGTATGCAGAGTTCCTGAAATTTTTAATTTTCTGCAAAACCGTGATAGCAGGTTATTCTCCTTTAACACAGTTCTGACAAAAAGGTTTTAGGGAGAGTGAGAGGCAGGGAAACAACTTAGAGAAGTTTGTCTTGTACATCCTGAAAATCATATGTATTTTAAAAAAATGTTTTCCAATACAGTATTTCATTTCTTTATCTTATTTCCTTCCCCTTTACTGTTTTTGTTTTTTTTTTCATCAGAAACAAAAACTTCAGGGAGAGGGTGCAGGGGGAAGAAGGGGGGGGTAAAGAGAGTTGGTGAGTGTTGTCTGACTTTACATTAGACTTTCCTGAAGTGCCAGTTGAAATTGAAGATGCCTGTATTTTTCTCCCTGGACTATTCACCCGAGGAAGTGAGGATCTTTTGCAATCAATCTCTCACCACTGTGTTGCTACACTGCAAATTCTCCAGCAGTGGGAATCCTGAAGCATTAGCACAGACTGGCTTTGGAGCTTTCTCAGCTATAGCATATGGGAGACCTGCTGGATTGCTGTAATTGTAAGAGTACTGGCAACTAAATTTACAGTAATGTGGCAATTGCCACTGCTGGTGGTGTTACACGGTTCACCCGTGAGAGTTTTCCTTAGGAGTTTTGGTTCTTCATCAGAAGAAATTCTTTCCAGACAAAGTGTCTGGAAGCAGCTTTGCAGTAAGAGGCCAGGTGTCCTAGCAGACACCAAGTGGAACAGGTGCTGGCAAGTTTGCTTTTGTAAAAAAAGAAGGTAAATGGTGCCCTGAGCTGGATTAGCAGCAGTGCTGCCGGCAGGTGCAAGGAGGGGCTTCTGCCCCTCCCCTCAGCATTGACGATGTCACGCCTGGAGTGCTGGGTCCTGCTGCGCGGTCCCAGGTACAGAAGAGACATGGGCATACTGCAGCAAATCCAGCAAAGGGCTGCAGAGATGTTTAGGAGACTTTTCCTGTGATAAAATACAGGGAATTGTGACTTGAGCCTGGAAAAAAGAAGGCTTGGGAGGGGTGGAATCTTAAAAGTGTATACAAATATCTGAAGGGAGGTCACACAGACAGCACAACTCGTGGTGGGCACAAACTAAAAGCACACATGGCTCCCTTTGAATGTCAGAAGACACTTTTTCACAGGTTAGGGTGACTGAGCAATGGCACTGGTTGCACAGGGAAGTTCTGAAGACTCCATTCATCGAAAGCTGGAACATGGCCCTGGGCAACAGGCTGTAGGAGGGCCTGCCTGACCAGAGAGTTGGACTATGCAACCTCCACTCCAGATGACCTTTCCAAATGCAACCAGTCTGGTTCTGTGATCTGATAGCTGGACAGGTCCAGTCAATGCAGGTTTAGAGTCAATATTTGGGAATATGTGACAAAAAAAGCAAAGTGTTTAAACTATACCCTGGGTAACCCAAAATGTTATTGTATTGCATATCTCTCTCTGCCCAAATTTGCTACTGTCCCTTTCAGACTCTGCAGCCACAAAACGGAAAGGCGGGGCAGGGGCTGGGGGTGCTGCGGTCTCTTTAGAAGTCTGAAGCGCTGAGGCAGAGGCTCTCTTCCACTGCTCCCTTTGCCTCTTGGCTTTTTCCTGCCTCTACTCACAACATTACCAACTCTAGAAGATGCATTTCTCAATCAAAAACTGTTTCAAGTGGGATTTTTTCAACATCTGTCTGCAGCTGCAGCAGCGTGCTGGGACAAGTGGAGCACCCCACTCCATGTGGTCACTGCAGCCACCCGCTTTTGCTTGTTAATAAACTGTTATTTTTTTCACTTGTATTAACATATATTTGTTTCTCCTTAATGGTGGAAAGGGATGGGCTAAAACTAAGGGGTGGTAACTAATTTTGAAGTGTCCCCCTCAAATGTATTAAACCAAGACAATATATTAACTTCCTTTCATAATTTTGGGTACTGTTGAGCAAGTAATATGCTCATGTTAATTCTTCTATGCTTACTGGTGCTGGTGAAGGTGCTGTGAATTCCATAGCTCATATCCCTCGTGCTATTTCACTTTTTAGGATTTGCTTATTACACAGCCTTTGCACATGTAGTACAACATGAACTGAATGGTGCTTGAGTATGTCTGTGCTTGCATATTTGCACCATATTATCATAAATCATCTTTAGGGACAATAGTGAGACTAGAAAGATGTCTCTGGTCTTAATGCATTCTCGTAGTTGCATTATATTTTCTAAAATAAGATATCCCTGTTAAAAAAAGTTTTATCTTAGAGAGCTGTACTTAAATTTTATGATAGTAGGTCCTGTTTTGAGGTTTGTCTGTACCAGCACAAGCTTGGTTTAAGAATTAGTTAAGAATGGTAACTTGCTCTTTAACATTATCTTAACTGTTACATTCACCCCAGGACATGAAAAAATGCTATTATAGCCCTAGACTGAAGAAAATTAGAAAATACTGAATTGTTTTCTTACACTTACAAAATGCTTTTCTGTATAAACATCAACCACTGATTTTCACTGCCACTCCTTTTCTGTGCTCCTGTTATAACGTTTTTATCCTGTACTGGGTTTAGGTAAAATCTCTTCTTGTCAGCCTTGCACTGAAATCAGCTTAAGCTAAAGTCTGTGGCAAAGGGGCTTTAGTTAACTTGATTTTGGCTGTTTTGTGAGAGAGAAAGAGGAGGTTTTAGATACATTGAATATCATATGGGCACAATAAATACTACACAAATTTAAAATCAAAAAGACCTGCTCCATATGTGATTCTTAATACTAAAAGAGCATAAACTCTGTCTTAAATTTCCCTGAGCTCCTGCATGCTCCCTTAAACAGTTAGGTCTTCATATCAATAAACATTTGGTTTGCAAGTTTGCCTAGATTTCAGCCCCTGCTAAGAACAAAGCAGCTGTAGCAAACCTGCCAGGCCCATTTTGCTGTCTGTAGCAGTAGCCTAGGGAAGGGTCTAAGAAACTCCTTTAAACAAGCTTCAAAGCAGCTCAGAGGTTTTGTGACATATTTATGTTTGATTGAAGAAAAGTAAGGAGCCCTTAGAGTGAAGCCTGGGGTTCAGAACTTACCCTGTTCCACCTAATCATCCTGAGAAAGAGGTTCATTCTCTCATTCAGAGTTAATGGTTTTAAAAAGAAGGGTGGACAGCATCTTCTTCAGAATGGCCCACCAGCCTGTGTCCCTGGTTTCAAGGGGAGAGCTGTGGGTGTCAGTCTCCTCAGGAAATAAGAAATTACAGTTTTCCCTAAGAACTTATGTTCTAGAAAGAACCATGTCTTCAGAATACACCAGGGCTGTGGTCCAGGTGACAGACTGGGAGCTGGGAAAAGCCTTTCACTGACTTGACTGAGTAAGACTCCTAATTTCCAGAGAGGAGTGTGGCTAAAGGTAATTGCATAATCCCTAGTATTTTCTTGAGTGCTTAAAATGTCGTGCTATGCTTGCTCTGAAAGCCTTTCCAAGGCTGCTGTTGTAGGGCAGACAGAAACAGGCTCTTCTCTGGCTTCCAAGATAGTCAATTAGAAGTGAGCTCCAGTGTGGGTAGTTAACACAGTGCTAAATTAAAGCCAATCAGTACTGCTGGTGTGAAGAGAATATTAGGTTGTGCTCACTGTGCTGATTTGCTTGCATAACCTTTAGTTTGGAGCACAGGCAGGGCTGGAGCATGGCTGTGCAGCAAAGCCTAAGTTACCAAGCCCTTCTCTCCACTCAGTATGGAACCTCAAGTACACCTTAGAGCTCTGCCCTGCCACAGGTCTGTGAGAAACACATAAATATTGTTGCACACATAGCATGAGATGCCTTTCTGTTGCCTCAGTAACTGGCAGAACAGGGTCCTGTCAATGTGAAAGAATTGAAACACTTGTCACTGCAGTTGCATCGCTGTTTGCACCAGAGTTCCCTTTCCTTTCCCCCTTTCCCTTTTCCCTTTCCCGTTTCCCTTCTTCCTTCCCTTTCCCCTTTTCCTCTCCCTTTCCTTTCTTAAAGCCACCAAATAATTTCCATCTATTCTTCCCAAATACTAGTGCCTGTAACTGTGGAGGATCTCTGCCATCATAAATGCAATGCAGGCTTCAGGTCCAAACAATTGTTTTGTGTGTGTGTGACTTCCCTGTGGTGGATCACTGTGCACGTAGGCATTGCAGACTTGCCTGGTTCTGTAAGCAGAGGAAAAGAAATGTGCAGAGAATGACAAAAATGTTAACCAAGATGTCAGTTAGCTGAATTTAATTGTGTGTTCAAGGGCTTGGGCAACCAGATGGCATAAAAGACACTAGATTTCCACAGCATAACCTCTGAAAGGACATGATTCCCTTGTGGATGTGTGTTCTTTCTTTCTAATATCTGTGCAAATATTTTTATATATTTCACTTGTATAAAACCTAGGAAGAACAGTAATTGGTATTCATAGCATTTATTTTAGTGCTAACTATTCTTGTGTTACAAGTTCAACACTGAATCAGACAAATGACACATCTTGCTCTGGGTTCAGAGCTCTGTGAAGAGGTCAGAATGTTGGACTTGACGATTAGCAATGTGCTCTTCAGCATTTCAGGTAAACCTTATTGTTCAGATGAGTAGCCAGGCCTTGGCTGGGTAGGTCTAGCTGACTGTGAGACAATTTGTTTACTACAGGATAGACAAAGAACAAATCTTTTAAAGACAGAATCAGTGAAAACACTGAGTTAATGGTGGCCTTATACTGTACAAATAATGGTGCTGACATTTGAAACCAAGTAATTTAACTCTGTGTAGCAGCTGTAGAGGTTCAGTTTTTGAGTGAAGCCACAAGACAGCTACAAGGGAGCTTTGCAGGATAAATCAAGCAGTCCTTCAATACTATGTCTAGCTTTGTCTTGTACACCAACTTTCTCTGTGAAAAAGTTAGTTTTGTCTCACTAATACTGTTCAAGGAGCAACCAATGCTGTTAGAAGTACAAAACTAGTATGAAATATTAATTCTTATTCTTTGAAAGGGTTGGGAAGAGAGACAAATAAGTTTATTGTTTAGTCTTTCTTAATTTTGTCTACTGCCATGAAGCTCCTTTCACTTAATGTGGCAGAACCTGGAAAATTCTCCTTGTGTGTTCCAGGTTTACTCTGGCTGAGAACCTCCCCTCACAAACACATGTGTATCAGAAGTCCAGGTATGTGTAGGATGTTTCAGGTCAAGTCATACCAGAAGCAGAATTGAAAATATAAAATGTTTTCTAATGGCCTGTTATGCAAACATATATTTTGCCTGTTTGGTTTGGATTTAGCATTGCAAAGTCCAAAGACATTTAAGTATGCTTCTACTGGTTGCAATAAAATTAGCAATTGCTTGCTGCTAGTATTGCACTTGAAGTCCCTTATAAATATTCATTTAAATTACCTAGCTTGCTAGTTAAGTAATTATCTGTATACAGCAAGTAGTACTTCACATATGCAGTGGTTGTTTAGCCCCACCTAATATTTACACCTGCAAGGGGCTTATTGCCCATGATGCTGAATCTGTCAAGAGCTGTTCAGTACATAATTTGTCCCGCTTAAAAATCAGCATAAGATCAAAAAGTAAAGGTCTGTTTTAGCAAACATCTGCCCATAGAGAAAACATTAAATGACTGTGCTGTCCCCCTTGATATCCATAATGCTTTATTTTGTATGGGATTGTGAGTGGAAATTCAATTTACCTGTTGATGTGTACTCCAGCAGATGTGTTGAGGATTTCAGTATTCATTACATCAAGTAAGTAAATATTTGTTATTCTATTTTTCCTAAAGCAGCATTGGCTGATATTGAACGATAGCAAAATAAGTTTTACTATTTCTGCAGAAATTAATACATATTTCCTCCCAGGAGGCCTCCCCTGACTATGAAAGGCAGGAAAAATGTTTAAATGTGCACTTAGGTATATTTACATGTACATACAACTTTGAGAAGCCTATTTCAACATCAATACATTGGGTTGGACTCAATGATCTTGAAGGTCTCTTCCAACCTAGTCACTCTGTGAATTCTGTGAACACAAATAGTATTCTTCCTATTTTACATATAAACATTTGCTGACTTTCAGTCTTCTGTACCAGAGGAGGTCTACAGAGAACACAACTATTCAGCATGTGCCAATGAGGACACAATCTGTGGGCTAATTTTATCTGCTTCTTGGGTTTCTGAAGGTATGAGTAAGAATTTCCCTTATTTTCTTCTTCCCCTATTAGCTTATAAAATAAATGTGCTTTATGGAATACGTATTGATTCTGGAGTGAATACAGAGTTTGTTCTTTGCAACAGATGCAAATTTAATTTTATTTTCATCAGTTGTTACAGACCTTGCAAATGCTCACAGGTGCCATTGGGGAGTTCATGTAGTATCTTTATGTTCTTACTCTGTTGAGATACAAACGTTGGGCTTTTTGGGGCTGCAATCCACTGTTCCCATAAAGTTGGTCTAAAATCCCGACTTTTAGTTGTCATTGCAACCTTTGTTCTCAATCAAACAGCTTCAAAGTGATTGTTGCCTATCTTAGATAACATTATTTCATTGTGGAGTAGTCTGCTTCCAAGAATATAAAAGATGTGGAAACACTCTGATAAAGCAACATACCAGTTCAGAAGAATTCTTCTTTTCAAATTAGATTAATATACTGGAACAGTCACAAACACTACCTGCCTTATGTGGATTATGGTAGTGGAGCTCTAAATGACACATACAGTGCTCTCCAGCTTCTCCTGGCATGCAGGGATGCACAGCCTTAGCAGTGGTTAATGTCCCCACTTTGGGAACAGCTCACTCAAGAATTCTCTTACAAGCTGGCATATCACATCCCTAAGCAGCTTTTCTGTAGTCACAATGTCTGTTGATTACTTGATATCTTTCCATGAATTTTAGTTGTTATTTCCATTAAATACTGTGTGTTGCTGATGTTGTCACTGATGTTCAGAATGATTTGAACTTTTGCACACAGTACTATACTTAGAACAAGCAGCATTTAATTATTTTTTCAGTGTTGCACAACAAGTATGGAATATGATTTATTTTTAGGTGATACAAACAATGAACATTGCTCTTGAGTTTGGTGTTGTTGTTTTTCACAAACAGCATATAGTGAAAAATTCTTCCAAGACAAATATAAACCAGGTTCTGATTCTCTAAATTAATCTCTTGAGCTATTCAGATGCTCACTAGGGCAAAATGACTGCTATCAGTAAGAAAGATTAAACTGTACACTTTTTGAAAGAGGTTGGATAGATACATAATGACCATAAATCAATGTATTTTAAAACATTTTAAGAACATTTTGTTTCAGTGAATATTGCTGACTTATCAAAACAAGCAATTAATAGAACCTTAAAAAATAATATGACAATTTATTATGAGCTATTCTTTTTTTTCTTTTTGAAAAGATGCAGTATCTCAGAATGCCAGCAGTCAGTGAAGTTCTTCAGTTTTTAAAGCATTACTTGCTCTAAAAGTAAACTTGCTCTTTGAAAGTGAAGTAAACCTCTTCACTTGGATGGACTCCGTTACTTCCACAATATTGTTTCTGGTAAGTGGATTTTTAATGGAATTATTGACAGAGTTTGTCTTCTGCATGCTGCATGCAGTCTTTTTTTTTTTTTTTTTTTTTTTTTTTTTAACAAAATGCAATAAAGGAAAGAACTACGAGAAATCATGAGGAATAGGGCATGAGTATGCACTGCCAATTTATATTTTACAGATAGTGTAAAAAAATCCTGCAAATGTGTGTTGTATCCCTGATGCAAACATATTTGCAATTGGCATTTGGAAAATAAAGATCCTTACAGACCAGCACCCCTTAGATCTCTGACAGCCAGCCTCTGTAAATTGAGAGTTAGCAGAGATCATTCTGTATTATGCCTTCCAGAGGAATCTCCAAAAGCTTGAAGAGAAGGCTTGGGAATTGTCATTTCATCCTGTGCTGAAAGGAACTACTTGCTCACAGGAATGAAGTTAATTCTCAAACAGCATAAAATTGTAGAGAAAGAACTGAGGAATCCTTTTAATTCAGCTGCAGAAATATATCCAGAGTGTAAGTATTTATGTTGGAATTTGATCAGGAGGTTTCAACTTCCGATCTTTCATGCTGAGAACTACAATGGCAGCTTCCTAGCTACCTCATATGGACATGGGTTTCTCTGCACTGACAGCTGGAGAGCATTTCTTAACTCTGTGATTTCTAGATCCTTGTAATTTCTAATTCTAATTTTAATTCTAATTTAATTCTGATCAATGTGGAACAATTCTACCTTTTGAATTATTGAAAGTATTTTTTTTTAAACTATCTCCTTACTCTCTAGGATTTTTGGTCCAGCCATTGTACTTTTGATGCTTAGTTAGAGCACTTCTCTTTCCTGATTTGTGTGTAGAGGTGTATAGAGCACTGCAGGGCTGTCTTTGGGTAGTTTTAACTCCCAAATTTCTTATACTTCCCTCCACCAAATTTTCTGTGCCTGTTGTGTGTACCTCCATCCCTCTTCATTCCACCATCCACTCCATTCTAAGCCAGTAAGCTACTAATGAAGCTCTTGATGAGACAGTGAAACTAGTACCAACAATGCATCTTCCTTCCTGCTGAAGAAGACGGATGTTTGATAAGCAGGAGGCTTTACGCATGCAGCTACAACTATAAACTGGTTACTGTGGAACAAATAAGTGTTGCAACTGTTTAAATGTGTTGCTCCTCTATAGCAAAGGATTTATATTTCAAAAAGAAAGTAAAACCTAGTAAGTACTTTGTTTCACCCACACTTACGTGCGGATGCTGGCTGATGAATATATAGGCTTGATTATAATATAAATAAGTGAGATAAAATGGTTGTGACCTAACCCACTAAATGTTTGGGCTGTTCTATACGAATATATATACTTCTCACATAAATATATTTTTGTAGAGTTTGCTTTTAATATGTAACAGAGTCCTTAAAAATCTCACATACTCTTAACCAGTTTTGCTTATGGCTATGCAGGGAGTGCTATGTCTGACATACATGTTGTGGAAATGTAAGAGGGAAAAAAACCCCAAACAAACAGAAAAACCCCAAACCAAACCAACAACAAACAAACAAACAAACAAACAAACAAACAACCAAAAACCACCCCAAAATTTAGTTGCAAAATACTCCATAGCAAAGGTAGTTTGTAGCTATTGTGGCAGCATTCATATGCTCATTTTTATTCCTGCAGCTAAGAATGAATATTCATGCTAAGAATGAATCTCCCTAAACCAGAAGAAAATAAATGGGAGCTTTTAGCATTTGGCCGAACAAACTCCTACAGTTTTTAATGATCAAGGCAATTGCTGAGCAAGAGTATTTACTAGGCCAGGGTACCTCACTGCGCAAAAAAATAAATAAACGTAGAGGAGAAGGGAAACTGAAATGTGTTTCAGCATGCATTATAATCTATGTCATGTTTCTTTGGGATAACTGTCTGTCTGTAATTTCTTACTGAGTTATAAGAAATGCAAATTGCAGTGAATATAATTTTATGTGGGTGGCTGAACTATGGTCTAAATATGAATTGACACTAAGATGGACCTTTTATTTCCTCATGCTTTCCTATTAGGAGTTTTAATTCATAGTTCTGGGAGAATAAAGCCTACTAACCCCATTCTGATTTAGAACAAAAATATGGATCAGTTGAGACTGTTCGACCACTCACAGAAAAATCCAGACAGACTTTCCTTTGCAACTCAGTACCATCAAGAGCTGCAGCTTTGCTGAGAGGTCTCACCCTTGTGATAGGTTGTTGCCCTTGACAGTGTCAGAGCAGATTAGTATTTGGATATGCTTACAGACACTAGAGTGGGAGGCTTGTAAGATATTTGTTTCCTGTCTGCAGCTTGAACATTAAAGTAAAAAAAAAAAAAAAATTTCAGTCCTAATAACTTACATAAACTTCCTCAGTATTTGTATACCAAGAGGAAGGAGAGTGTCCTCAGAGTGCGAACATGAGAGGCAAAGAAGTAGTTGTCCTGAGAGAGCATTAGTTAATAACAGGGAAAAAACTGAATAGTGGATGAGAGGGCAGATTTACTGATAATGCTACAGGATCACAGCCAACTGCTTGTTAAGACCTTGTAGCTCAGCACAGATGTTATGAGATAAATAATCAGCCAAGCTATGGTTTTAAGGGGACTGCAAATCTAACTCTACCCCCCTTATTAGCAATGAGTAGTATAGTGCATGTTCTTGTGCTACCAGGCAGTACTTATGCATTGCTAGACTCCTTCCCCCCATTTAGATTGACAGATACCCGCCTTAAAAGGCTGTAACTCTGCACAGCCTCCCACTTCACCACTGTGGTTGCATCTAGTCCCATTGGAAAATGCAGATTGATAAAAGATGTTCTTGTTTTGGAGTACCTGCTATAACCACATACATATATCTCTGCTGGGAAGAGCAACATCTCTATCTTTCCTTTGTTCTGCTGTTGCCACCAGGTGTGCTCTAGTACTGTGACATGGCAGATTTATATATTTTTCACATTGTCTCTATAGTAACAGACTGCCAAAAGAAGTCTGGGAGCTCAGCCATAGGAAAAATGGAGAAGTATACCCCACCATCAGGAAAGCAAACTCTTCAGATAAAGGGTTATGAATGGAAGACTGAAAATGGCACTTAAGTTTAGGTGATCTTAAAAGCTATTCTTCCCATTCTATTTTGTTGCATGAAAGGCAATTGAAATGTTTGGCCTCACCACTTGGGGGAAAAGAATGGGCATTCCAGTCTCAATCTTTGCTTTTATTGTTAATGCTTTACTACAACTTGTAGTGTTGCTTTGTGGGTGACCAACATATGTTTTTCTTTTTCTTCACCCTTCATCTCCATCCCCAATCTACTCAGTGCAATTACACTTCTGAAGAATTCAGTTAATTCCTCAAATTTCTCGACCAGTTTGCTGATTTAAGCCACATGAGTTCAAACACCCTTGCTCTACTTTCAGCATTCTCTGTGATCCAACCTCTTACATTCACTTTCATTTACTATGCGGTGCTATCATCACCTCCCCAGATATCATCAGATCCAGCTTAATCCACTGTCACCATGTTCACCACTAAACCCTATCCCCAACTGCTTCATCCACACATCTTCTAAATACCTCCAAGAATGGTCCCTCAACCGCTTCCCTGGGAAGCCTGTTACAATGCCTGACCACCCTCTCAGTGAAAAAATATTTCCTAATATCCAGTCTAAACCTCACCTGGCACAACCTGAGGCCATTTCCTCCTGTCCTGTCACTTTTTAACTGGGAGAAAAGACCGACCCCACACCTTGCTACAGCCTATTCTCAGAATAGGCTACAGCCTATTTCTCTGTAGAAAGTTGAACTTCCCTTTCTCCAGGCTGAACACCTCCAGCACCGTCAACTGCTCCTCACAGTATTTGTGCTCCAGACCCTTCACCAGCTCTGTTGCCCTTCTACTCGCTCTAGCCCTCAATGTCTTTCTTGTCATGAAGGGCCCAGAACTGAAGACAGGACTCGAGGTATGGCTTCACTAGTGCCCAGTACAGGGGAACTGTGCTTTGTATTAGCAATTTTTAGATACACACATTTTTTAGATACATACCATTGTGGTTTCTGGGCTTGCAAAATGTTTCTGTCACATTTCAGAGTGAGAGCCAAATATGCTATTGCTTTGTCTTGCCTTCAAAGTTCAGCATTAGGATTTAAGGAAACAACAGCAGAGTATGTAGCATATCAAATATTTTGGTAGCTATTGAAACTAAAGCAAGAATTAGAAAATTAAAGTGATGAAATGCATGAATCTAAAGACTCACCAAATCCTCGCTGAGAGGTAAAAGCTGCTTCCACTTGAATTTTAGATAGTTGTATGTTTGGCTGAAAAATGGATGTGAATAATGAGACCTTGCTTATCTTCCGTAGGTCATAAGAGTCTTTCCTGTTAGTAGCACTGCAGAAGCTGTTCCAGCCACTGTGCAGGTTTGTGGAAAGTGTGTGTGGGTTGTGTGTGCACTCACATATGATGATGTAGGTTTGCTATAGTAATGGTAGGTATCGGTCTTTGAATTCATATTATGTGAAGGCAACAATTGTCTTTTGTGTTCACTGCAATTTTTTGCCAATATATAAAAATTTAGAAAACCCTTGCATTTCACCACTGTCTGTAGAATTGGGGCAGCATATTAGCTATGAAAAATAAAAGACACAGAAAAAAATCTTGTGAAATCACTCCTTTGAAGCTGAAATAAAAATATTGTTATGCCCAAAGATTAATTATAAATAATCGGATTCTGACTTTAATCTGTTCAGTTAAGGGGGGAAGCATAGATGAGTTGAGGAGGAATATTTTTCCATCTTAAAATGATCAAAGTATTTTTGTATATTTGCAAAAATTGGTGGAGACATGACAGTCAGAGATGGGAGAAAATAATACCAGTTCAAAATAAATAATGGCATCAGATGAAACATGGAACAAATAGGGAAAGAAATGGAAGGAAAGAACTGGAAGTTATGCAAGCTCCTGTATGGTTTTGTAGAAAATACCAAACTCTGTTTCCCATAGTGACTCAGCTAACTCTGTAGGAAGCCAGTTGTTTTCAGTTTTCATCTCTGCAGATATACAAATATCACAATGTAAAAACAATACATGTACAAAAAATTGTAACAATGGCCAAGGGCTGTTTGCTCAATGTGAAAGCAGTTAGACTTTGTATATTTTCTTTTGGTTGTAGATTTCATTAATTTCAAAGTTTCTCCCTATCCTTTTTGAAACTCATGCACCAATGTGTGGGGGGGGGCCTGGGCTGCCCTGGGAGGTTACACAAGTATAAGCGAACTTATCCACCAGATGTTATGCCCTCCCTGATCTATGTCAGTCAACAGTTAGTCTACTCCCCTGTTCCAGAAAGTTCACTGTTCTCGTTACCCCTATTGATTCTTTCTGTAAAGCCACTCCTTTCGCCTCTCTCCATTGGTTCTGTGTATGTTACTCCATCCTTGTTCCTCCCCTTGGCCTTTCCCCTGTTGGTTCGTTTGTACCCTGACCACTCCTACCCCTCCACTGTTGTGTGCCCCGGCCCCGCCTTCCCTCTACACTCTCGGAGCTGTCGCCTTTCCGGGCGGTTGTTTCCCTGCTTCTTTCCCACCTTCCTCGCCCTCTGCCTCTCCTGCAATAAACCCTCGTGGTCCTGTTTCTCTGGTGGATCTATCCATAACTACCTGGGCACCTGCGGATTAGCCAGCTGCGGGTCACCCTGCTGGACCGGATCTGCAGGCGCTTTACACCAGTGAACCAGAAGTTCAGTCCTGGAGGAGAGAAATGAAGAAACATGTGTTCAGGCCAGAGATACATTTTTGTTAGAGAAGGCCATACTGGGAATGAGTAACGTTTGTTGGTTTATTAACATGCTTATGGATCTTGCAAGTTTAAGGCAAAGCTTGAGATAACTTTGTGTCCAGCATGCTTCATTTACCAGCCAGCAAGGAAACTGGTTACGTGCAGGCACTGCAAGAGTGAAAAGACAGCAAGTACTACAAACCTTTCAACACACACTTTGGAAAGTGTCCCTGTGTATACAGCCGTCGTCCTGCAGCCCAGAACCAGAGCCTAAGCCTGTTCTTTATAGTAATCCACATGGCACATTGGCCTGAGCTGCATCTCTCCACAGCCTTGTGTTTCCTGCCTGCCTTCCCTATCAGGCACCTTTAGCCTGCAATTATTACCTACATTGTTAAGGGCAAGTAACATTCCTTCTTCATGGCTTTTTCTCCCTTTCAGCCTTCACTGTGGTGACCTCTGGTTTAAATTTTTTGGTGTAACCTTGCACTAGGAACAAACTGCCAGAAAAGTATAGATCAGTTTTAGAGTCAGTTTGGTTTTTTTGTGTTTGTAAAAATTCGTACTTTTTTCGTACCCAGGTTTCAATTAGAAGTTACCATGCAACAATGAGCCTCAGTACTCTTATGTATATGGAATGCTTGTGGCTTTTTCAGTTCTCTGCATTTCTTCAGATACAGGGAAAAAAAAAGCCAGATTAAATGATGAGAGCACAGTACAAGTCTCACTTTCCTACGCTTAAAATGTAACAAGACCCAGTGACTGCTGAAGCAATGAATCACCAAAATTTACATATACAGGTCAGCAGGGAATATTCTCTTAACAGCTGAGAGCATGACTGCAGTCCACACTTTGCTACTCCCATGGCAGCCACCTCTTGGCAAATGCAACCCAATACATATGCATTCCTATTAGTGGTCCCTTAACCAGCACACAGGCGGTGTGATGAGGAGGGCACACTTTCCGTTGCTGGGAGGAGATCTGACCCCTGTAAGGACCCTTCCCTCTTGAGAGATGTACCAGGGCTTGGCTGGCTGCTGCCCTGCAGAGGAAAGAGGTGTTTCCCTTTCGAGTTGCTGGTTCTCTCAGAGGCCAGTCAGAAGTCAGCAGTGGACCCAGGGTGCGGTCCTGGAGTTCAGGTGCTGGGGACAAGCAAGTACAAGTTCAGGTGCTGGTGACAAGCAAGGACACCTTATCTAGTCCTTGTAGGAGTGGTGTTTACAGAAAGGGGGAGGTGTTCCCACCATCCATCCTCAGGTCACGAACCTTTCCGTGGACGGGCTTTCTCACTCTAACTTAAAATTGGTGGAGGGCGAGTTGGGAAGGAAAGGACCTTCTGTACCCATCTTAAAGCGAGGGAGGAGAATCTCAGCGCTCGCACTGCACATGTGGGAAAAGGGCGGTAGAGACGGCGGAACAGGGCTGGCTGCGGGCGGGCGGGGGAGCCCGGAGTTTTCTGCTGCCGAGGGTGTATCACAGCCACCGAGTAGGTGCCGAGTACACAGTGTTCCCTTCCGGCCCCTGAACTGGGATTGAACTTCCCCAGCCCGCTGTGCACCGGGGACCGCGCCGATACCCTCCGGGGGGCGGAGAGAGAGGCAGGGAAGAAGAAAAGCTAGAGGGGTGGAAGATAGGAAGTTCCAAAAGGGTTTATTTCATCGTAAGTACTTAAGGTGGGGTGTTGATTTGGTTTGCTTTTTTGTTATTGCTTTTGTTTGTTTTGGTGTGGATTTTTGTTGTGGTTGTTTTTTATTTTTCTATATGTGTTTTCTTTTTAAGTTAAAAAAAAAAAAAAGGCAAAAAAAAAAAAAAAATGCAAGGCAATCGGCATCCCTAGGCAAACATACTTTCAGAAAGGAGGTAGAAAAGAAAAAGATACTGGTTTTACAGAAATAGATTTATGGCACTTTTGGTTTCTTGCCTTCCTGCCGTTGTTAAACAAGTACTTTTCCTTTACTCTTCTCCCTGACCTGAATATTATAATTATGTTTCCTTCCCAAAGGAAACCGAAAGTGCTGTGACCCCACACAAGAAAGAAAAGACCAAAGGTTTGACAAAGACCTCATCCCCACAAGTTGCTTTATTTTTATAAGGGTGCCTTTAAAGCATCCTTATAAGGGTGAAGTTCTCACAGAGGTTTTGTGCCATTGTGGTGCCAGTCTCGGGCAAGGCTGTGTGCCCGTGAGAGGTGCAGAGGAGCAAATCAAGCCGTTTCAGCCTGCAGCAGGTCAATGTGTCAGCAGGCTCAGAAGCGTGGACGTTCCTTGGGACTGCATTACTAGGGCTGTCTCTGTGAAAACTTTGTTAGAAAGAATTAGCGGCACGCTTGGGTGTTTTCCTTGTTTAGTGAAATCAGGTTTGTGCCAATCTTGGATCAAAATGAATAATAAATCTTGAGAGATTTTGGTAGCTATTTTGTATAAGTGCCTATATTTCATGGAAGTGTCACAGCATTTGGAAGTCTTTTTGCCTTTCTCTGATTTGGTTTCATTATGAAGAACGTAGAGGTAACCCATTCGTTATAAATTGTTGTGCGGTATTCTTCACGGTAGCTAAAGTCACCACGTAGTTCAGTTTAGTTCACTTTCAGTTTATTACTCAGAGCTGTCTGGACAACACCTGCACATTTTGGGTTTGTTGTTTTGGTGGGTTTTTTTGTAGTAAATTTGTATTCATTTTACTGATTTGTTATATCCTTAGTGTGTTCCTGTCTGTTAACCACCTCATAAAATCCTTTACAAATATTGGTTTTAGCCTGTTCAGTAGCTAAATGATGCAGCTTCTTGCAGTCTGCAGTTCAACCTGACGGAGCAAGAGCCTTTTTTCTCTTGTTTTACTACTGTACTGCCCTGAATATAAAATAAGCCTCTCACCTGTCAAATGCAAAAACATGCAAAAAACCCCTACTTTGGAATTCTTTGGACTTTTTCCTCTCACTTTGGAATTCTTTCCCTGTGAGACGGGTTATGCCATGTCCCCTTTAAAGTCTGTGCATCCTGGAAGATGCCTTCAGCAAGTGCAAAGGCAACTTCTCAGGTAGCAATTCCTCCAAGCCTTGGTCCAGTAGGGGGTGGACACATAGAAGAACCTTTTGGACCTGATTTGCACTCTTTGACAGCTGATCCCAAACAATGCACTGGAGCTGAAGTGACCAATGCAGCCTTGTTACAGGCTGTACGGCCATGCATGGGTGTGGCCTGCGTGCTGGCCCTGCCTGATGCGTTCTTTGCCTGCCAGAGATGAAGACTCCCACTCTGGTCCCTTGTTGGAGCACATCTGTCTTCCTCATTCTCTTTCTAAAATAGGAACTGCTTGCCCTTGTCCTTGTCCCACAGATATTCTTCTGCCTCTGCTTTTCATCCCTTTATCTTCCATCTGCAATGCCTTTTGGCTTTTCTCAGATATTAGTGCCTAGCACTACACTGGCAGTCACTTCTTATCAATTCACGTGTTGGTTTCGCCAGTCTTGTGATTTTATATTCTCCACAGCCCCTGAAAGCTACTTTAGACCTCTTTCCTCACATTTGCAAGGCTGCTGTGCCATAACTAAGCCAAAAGTACTAAAAAGCTCCTTCCTTTTTAAGAAGCAGCAATGTTTTATGGGCTGTGGCCCAGGACTTAGGATCAGAAAAGACCATTGCCCAGGGTGGGGAAATAAATGTGCCCAGCATAGCTGGAGTATTGCAGTGACTAGCAATAAACCTTTCAGAGGAAATAGACAAGGAAGGAGATGTGGTGGGGCTGCAGTCCACGCTCAATGCTCTGCCGCAGCCCGAGCCGCTGCCCCGCACACTCTGGCTGTCCCTTGTACATCCTCACACCGCTCTGCTGACACGGTTTTGCCATTTTTAGCAAAGCGAGTGGCCGCTGGATGTCACTGTGTGGTCTCTGACAGACAGACACACAGACATTATTCTCTGTCTCAAAATACAGCAACTGGCGTCCTTAAGGACAAAACCGAAGAAACAAACCAAATCAATCCAACCAGAAAGACGAGCTTACCGGTGCACACTGGGACAGCTGTTCGTGGCATTCACCCCTGGAAGAGCAGATGACCCAGGAGCGCCGGGGACGAGCGGGGCCCCTGCTAAAAGAGAGGTGACACTGCAAGGCTGGGATTGCTGGCTGAACCGTGGGGAACCTCGGCTGAGGTACTCGATCAGTTTCAGGTCTGTGAACTTTGTACACTTCGTACACTTAGAGAAGCAAAGAGGACTTTTTCACATATGCAGCACTGGGAGGTCATAGATCATTTTGGCACTGGCCATGCAAGGTAGAAGCACAACATTGCTCCTTCCAGTCCTTTCTCAATTATCTCCTCTAACAGAAATCTGTGCGGCAGATACTCAGGTTTCCAATTTGCTGGTCATTCTCCTGCTTGAGAGCTGCAGTTGCAGAGCACTCAAAGTCTGCAAGTGCTGGATTGAAGCAGGTCCTGCAACCTGGATTTGTTGCTCTGGCCTGTGAGGTGTAAAAATTTCACACAATCCTACACTACTCAAGCCACAATACCTTCCCCTGCAAAGGCCTGCCCTGGCTTGAAACCTGCCCTGGCTTTAAACCAGGCCTGGACACAGAGAGGCTGAATAGTGAAAGCTTGTCTCTAGGAAAACTTTTCCCTCAAGGGACTTCCAGACATCTGTTGAGACAAGGAGCCACAGAAAAGGCTGTACTGACCATGTGCTGAGCACCTGGCATCTCTCTTGCACTGGGGAGTGCTGAGGAACCCTGTCCTTGGGAGTTGTTATTCAGAAGAAAACATCCTTGAAAGACAAGGAGATACGATAACTGTGTCCTTCTCATTTTTGGAATTTCTGACACCATTTTCTTGTGTGCCATAAGGCTGAGCACTCAACATGGATGGAAGTCAGTGGGAGTTGCCTTCTGAGCCACTCAGCAGGACTACAAAGATCTCATGAGCCCATGCAAGGAGAACATTAGAAGGGACAAATCCCAACTAGAACTGGATGTGGGGGGGAAAGTGGGGACAAAGGATGAGGAAATGGCTGAAGTACATAATTCCTTCTTTGCCTCAGTCTTGAAACATGACCAAGTTGTTCTCTGGGTAGCCAGGGCCTGGTGCTAGAAGACAGGGACAGGGAGCAGAACAAAGCTCCCAAACTCCAAGGTGAAATGATTAGAGCCACACCACTTAGACACACACACAAGCCTGTGGGGCCAAAGGGAATTCACACAAAGGTGCTATGAGAAGTGGCACAAGTGTTCACCAAGCCACCTGCCATCATTTCCCAGCAGTCCTGGCTAACTGCAGAGGTGCCAGGCGAGTGGACATTGGCAAAAGCAATGCCCATGCATAAGCTTGACTTGGGCAGTGGGGAGGTCAGGGAGCAGATTCTGTTCAGAGCCACGACACGGCATGTGCAGAACAAGCAGGGGATCAGGGCCAGCCTGCATGGCTTCCTGAATGGGCAGATGCTGCTTGACCAGCCTGATCTCCTCCTGGGAGCAGGTGACCTCATCCTGTGGATGAGGTACAGACTGTGGGTGTTGACCACCTGGATTTTAATGTGTCTTTGACACTGTTTCCTACAGGATACTCTGGGAGAAAGCGGCTGGTGTGGCTTGGAGGGGTGCACTGCTCACTGAGTTAAAAACTGGCTGGTTGGCCAGGAGCTGCATCCAGCTGGCAGCCAGTCTCCAGTGGTGTTCCCCAGGGCTCAGTCCTGGGGCCAGCCCTGCTTAACAGCTGTGTCGATGGTTTGGACAAGGGGATGGAGTGGCCCTCAGTGAGTTTGCAGTGACACCAAGTTAGGCAGGAGTTCTGATCTGCTGGACAGCAGGAAGGATCTACAGAGGTCCCTGGACAAGCTGGATTGATGGGAGGAGGTCGGTGGTGTGAGGTTCAACAAGGCCAGGTGCTGGGTCCTGCCCTTGGGTCACAACAGTCCGCTGCAGCATTCCATGGGCTGGGGCAGAGTGGCTGGAAAGCTGCCCAGTAGGAGAGGACGTGGGGCTGTTGGCCCACAGGTGGCTGGACCTGAGCCAGCGTGTGTCCAGGTGGGCAAAAAGGCTACTGGCATCCTGCCTTGGATCAGCAGTGGTGTGGCCAGCAGGTCCAGAGCAGGGATTTGTCCCCCTGTTCCCGGCACTGGTGAGGCAGCACCAGGAATCCGGCCTTTGGCTTTGGGGCCCTGAGCACAAGACATTGGGAGTGGGAGCAAGTCCACAAAGCTGGGGAAGGGTCTGGAGCACAGGACTTAGGAGGAATGACTGAGGGAGCTGTGGGTGTTTAGCCTGGAGCAAAGGAGGCCTTATCACTCTCTAGAGCTGCCTCAGGGGAGGTTGTAGTGAGGTGGGGGCTGGTCTCTTCCTCCAGGGAAGAGGTGACAGGACAAGAGCAAAAGGCCTCTGGTTGTGCTGGGGGAGCTTCATTTTGTCTATGAAGAAAACGTTTTCACTGAATGGTTTGTCAAGCCTTGGAACAGGCTGTGCATGGAACACTGGAGTCACCATGCCTGCAGGTACAGTACACGAAAGCTGTTTGGATGTGGCATTTAGGGACATGTTTACTGATGCGCTTGGGAGAGTTAGTTCATGGTTGGATTCCATGGTCTTTGTGGTTATTTCCAACCAAAACAATTGCATGATTCTAAAGCAGTATTTAGGAGCACACTACTTCAGGAAGTTACTTGGGCTTTTGTGCCTCTTGTCCCTTGAACCTGGGCAGCATCCTGGACATCTTGAGTAAACAAGAGCTTTGTTCTCCATCCTCCGAACCTGCAGCCAGTTCTCATCAAGCATCCGTGCAGCTGATTTGGATGAGGGAGTTGATCTTCCAAAAAATGGTGTTTTCTGGGCTGCTGTTCTACTGGATGTGACTGTTCTACAGTGATGTGACTGAGCTCAGAGACCACTGGATGTGGGGTAGTAAGGAACAGGATGTTAGGTGAACAGACTTTCAATAATAAAACTTTTATTTACTGTTTTTTGCACTCATTCCAACTTGGAAGAGACTGCCCACATAAGTAGGCAGGCTTAAAATAAGTACCCCTGGAGGTATTTATGAGATGTGATGCTGCAATTTTTAGGAACAGGATTTAGTGGTGGCATTGGTTTATATTTCAGTGTAAAGATTTTAAATATTTTTTACAACTTAAGCAATGCTTTGACTTCGCATGCACTGCCATAATGCTAAAACTCCATCTGTCCTCCTGCTCCCATATACAAGAGCTAAGAACTTTTTCACAACATTCATCCAGGACATAGAAAAGTGGAGTACGATCCCCCCTCCACATCTTAGGTTTGTCTAAGAACATCCCCCTCTCACATCTCCCCAGAAAGCATCTCTTCAGTTTCCCATCTGTGAGTGTTCCCGGGCAAAGCACTCTCGGTCAGGAAGCTATTAGAAGCTATTCCTCAAGCCAGAGGGTCCAAAGTTACCTTAAAGCATTCTCATAGTGCAATTTGAAGGGTCTCAGGCAGAGATAATATCGCAAAATGTTGAAAATCTTTCACAGTTCAGAGTGCATTTTATATGATGTATAGAAAAGGAACACCAATGATATAACCAGCTGCTTTTCCTGCTCCCTGTTTTATCACATATTTTTTGAATAGGCCTATTGTTAGCGTCCTCATCTTGGAAATCAAAAGGAAAAATAGAGGGGGGGAAAAAACTGTTTAATGATTCCTTAATGGACTCCATATATTAGCCAAGCTCCTGGTTACCTGAGAAAATCATGTGTAAAAGGAAATGGGTATATCTTGCCCAAAAGATTTTGGGAATACACAGGCAGTTATGAATTTATACATTAGGCAACTACTAGGCAGATTTACCAATCTATGTTACTTTTGTAACATAGTTGTTTCAGACTATGTTTCAGACTTGTTTCAGACTATGTTTGTAACATAGTTGTTTCACCCATTATGGTAAGTTTTTATCGAGGTCCAGAGCTAAATCTTACTCTCCGTCAGTTTCATGTTTCCCACCTGAACCATTGTAAAAGAAAAAGGACCGATGATGGTCAAAGCTGGTATCAAAGATTTTAATGCCCTACAACAGCATATCTTCAACCAGTTTAACAATCTGAAATTTGTGTGGGGTATTACTACAAGCTATTTAATGCAGAGCAAAAGCTTAACTACAAGGGAATTTGACTACTGCATCCACCCAAGCAGTTGAGCAATGACAAGATTCACGGCTTTATTTCTCTCTCTGAGCCACATTATATACCTGTAATATATCCACTTCTGTATATAAATAATAAATAAAAATAATAATAAAAAGGGAGACTATCCAGGATTGCAAAGGAATCCAGAGAATCCCTGGTTGCTAGTCTATCCGTCTGAAACCCCAATACTCAAGAAGTCTAAGCAAAGTTCACCTAATTTTACAAGAGGAAGTTTGGTAGTCTCAAAGTTACAAGTTCCTCTGCTTTGCACTTCCAGCTTTCCTCAAATATAAATTAGTTAAAGCAGGAAACCAAATGACAAAACTCTATCACTGAATACTCTTCACACCTCATGTCTTCCTCCTTTTGCTATCAAAATATCAAAAATAGTACTAAATTAACACTCAGAAACATTAAGTAAGCAACGCCTCTTATGCTCCTGTGTACCAGTTTGTGTTTCCACTGTGACCACTAGAATAGACATAGATTAATTGAAATGGGATCCAAAGGCACATGTCCAGGCTAGGAGCCACATAGCAGTATGGATATACAAAGACCAAGTAAATCTTGATGAAAGAGAACACCTGATAGGAACACAGAGATCAAAATCAATATTTTATTATCTAAATAAAACAAAACTTTCAAAACCAAACTCTACACTAAAAACTGTCTTCCCCTAGAAAAAGAAACAACAATATTTATGGTTTCTGAACAGTGTATCAAAAATGCAAATAGAAGTAGAAAGATAATTTGAAGACCAAAGTCTCACCTTGTTTAAGCCCAAATTGTTCAACTGTTGCTCCACTGATGGAACAAAGTTTCTTAAATTGGGCATTTAAATAACTAACAGTAAAACTTGACAGAAAAAATGAAATGGCAATGCAGTGGGATCAGTGATGTTGGCTATTTGCTCCGAAGAGACAACCATCTAAACTCACATGATTAAGAGCTACCTCAGATTTCTCTTAAAAGGATGTATCCACCTCATGGCTTTCTACTGGAAAATACAAAACAAAACAAAACACTACAGCCCACTTCTGATATAAACTAGTGAAACTAGTGAAGCATAAACCATGTGGGCCACGATGATTCATCAGAATTTACATAGTAGCTGCATGCAAGGTTTCATCTCCTTTCAACAGGCAACCTAGCTTAATATCCTTGATCTGCTCTGTGAAAGCTATTGTTAATAAGATCAAGGAAAAACATTGCTCCAGCTACCAGAACAAGAATTGCAGTAATCAGGGCTGAAAGAAGAGGAGTGATAATTATGTTCTACTCCAGGCATAGCAGCAAACTGCAGGCATATAATTCTATTACTGCCATTATTGATGGCCACATTTCTAAATTTAACATCAGACGCCTAGGACCTCTTTATGCCTACAAATTATTTTAATTTCATCGCAGATGATTATTCAGGGCTGTAATCCATTAAAAAGTAAGGGTAAAAATCTCTTTTGCTTCTCCTTTAAGAGAAGCAAACTTTGAGCATTTTTGAGCAACTTCCTAAGCAGTCTTGGAAATAAAAGAAATAGAGCATTTACCTGTTGACACACATACACAGATGGTACACTGAGCCCAAAAGAAACTCATGAGGCCAATATGGATGCACAGGGTGAGCTCTGCTAGTCAGCTGCCACCTTTCCTCCTGGCAAAATTAGTTGACGTGGGAGATGGGGGGGGCAGAGAGTGTCTGATTAGGCAGCATTTAGGTGAAATTGCACCTGTATCAAAGCACTGTACAACATATCACAGCCATTCACCTCCCTGCAAGAAAAAATTAGGTCATCTCAGAGTGATGGGAGCAATGCATGGCACAAATTGACTTCAAGGTGCTACGGAGACCAGAAGATTTTGCCACAATCCTCTGGCACTGTTGGCCTCCTGAGTACGCAGGGTCCCAAGCACACCCGTCTCCTTGTCACAGCAACCTGGGATACCTCACTTCCCATTTCCTGCTCCATCTGCACGTTACCCCGCAGGGTGGCCAGCTGCAGGGCTCAGAGTCCAGCACTCATTTTCATCCGCAGGGTCACCAACGAGCAGAGCAGAATGCTGCATGTGCGGGGTTCATTCATCAGCACAAGTCTCATCACCCACCCCTGCACTGCCTTCCCTTGAGCCTTGCTCCAAGCAGGGCTCCCTGCTGCCAGGTCCCTGTCTGATTAGCACCAGTGTCCCAGAGCTCCATGGTGGTAATGCTAGGCTCCCATAAAGCCAGAGTTTTCACTTGCTGAGTGCTCTGCCTCACCCCTGAGGAATCTGTACTGCCTTGCATTCATAACATGTGCAATTAAGCAAACCAAGAGGCTTCAACAGGTGAGGCTCTGGGGAGATCACAGGTTGCTTGCTGTAAGTTGCATGGTCACCGCTGTCCTAAATGGAGGCACCAATCCCTTCCAGTGAGGAAGTGTCTCCAAGAAAAAAAGAGCAGCTGCCAAGCCAAAGGCCAGAGGTAGAAATAGACAGCTACAACAGAAGTGTTGAGCATTAGTTAAGGAGGGTGCTATAATGAGCTTGTAGCTCATAGGTACAGACTGAGGTTAGAGGATTAAACTGTGATTAGAGTCCCACTGCTTCCGTTGCCAGTCTTTGGGTCACAAGTGATCTTTACAGATAATTTCTTACCATGCTGTTGCCTCAGGTATATTCATTTGCTCCACTGCCACTACAATGAACCACCACATGTGGCCCATCACAGGACCTCAGTAAGCAGATTGTTGATAACCATTCTTGGCACAGATCTGCTTGGATTTTGATGCACAGAAGGAGCACCATTTTGTTGAGTGCTTTACAGAACACTAACAATGCTATAATAGTTGTCATCTGCACTGGTATCTGGTATGGGTGTGGTCATTTGTGTTTCTTGAGTTTTGTACCTGTTTCTGTTGAGATGGTGGATTACAAACACCAGCTGAAAGGGTTATACCACTATCAGATCTTGCCATTTTCATGTTAGAAAAGCATTCTCCAGAGTACTTAATTCAGACTTCTCCCCTTCCTCTAAAACCACAGACATGCTTATGCATTTCTATGGGTTTCTTACCTGCATTTGTTCAACATGCAGCAACTGCCACCAAAAAAAACCACAAAAAAAATAGCAGGATAAAATTATAACATTTATCCTACAGCTTGAAAATATTCACTTTATTTTTGTAAAAAAGCACTGGAAAATATACAGGTAGATAAAAGCCAGAATTAAATGTCCTACAACTAAATAGAAGTTCTAGGGTAAGCTTTGCATTTTTACATTTTTTAAGGTAATGTTTTGACCAATTTTTTTATCAATACAGTAGTTTATTTTTATTAAGTTCACCTCTCTTAGCATACAGTACATTGACTTTTGGGGTAGATATTGGTCTTTTGAATGATCTGTCAAATATCTGAAAAATGCTTTCTTAGCTTTTGACTGGTTGCAAGCAGCTCATTCTCTCTGACCAGCTAATAAAAGAACAGGACATTTTAAATGGTTTGACAAACTGGAGTATATCCAAATCCTTCTCTGGGAAATTAATTTCTGTACATATGAATCTGAGGTGTGTTTTTTAAAAGATTATGCAGCTAGCAATTGAAACTTCTTCTTCAGTTAAGACTTCAAGGAAAATCCATGCCTTACAAAATCTCCAGCCAGGTCGAGGAAATCAGAAGTTAATATTTCTATCGTAATGTAATTAAATTATGAGTTGGGATTGGATATTTGAAAGTGTTTAGTACCTAATCCTTCCTAGGTAGTTCAAAATGTAAATGCCCAAGAAGTTGAATTTTTCTCCTTCAGCCAAATAGACCTTTTGCAACTGAGTTACTGAGGTTATTCAGAAGGGTCACAGACCCAGCCACAGTAGGTTATTTAGACTATATGAGAGAGATACAATATATATTTTAATACAAGCAGTTCAGTGGTCCTACAAGCTTGCATGTCCTTCAAAATTGTAACATCTAAAATAAAAACTAGAATGCCTTTTATTGTATTAGGGGAGCTCTAGTTACCAACTATCATTTTTCTATGTCCCACATTAAAAAGCATTATTAAAGTTGCAAAGCCCTGAAAAGGTCCTCCATGCATTCCCTTTCCTCCCTGTCTGTGCATGCCGCCATCTGCCTCCCCTCTAGCCTTCTCCACCTCCTTGTGAGCCAGGCAGAGGAAGGGAGGCTTCACTTAATAGCACAGGACTGGTAGGGTCTTGTTATAATTAGTTTATGCATCAGGCATCAAGGAAGCAAAATAAACCCCGTAATTCTGATACCAATTCAAGAAGAAAATTTTTAAAAGCCACATCAAAACCCAAATGCATTTTTCCCCACATAAAGTGTTGTTAGATACCAACCAGCTTTTTCAGACTCCATAAAGAAATGAAATCTGATTCCCGCAGACAAATGCTTCTATTGTTGCACACCTCTTATTCATCCCCAGAGCAATTCCATCTCATGCACAGTCTGAGGCAAAATCCTGTGGACAAAATGGTAATAGTCATATAATTAAATCTGCTGAACACAAACCTCAGGGGTGTAACTGAGGCTATATGGGCACCTCAAAGTGTAGCCCATTCATATGTAGGATATAAAATTACAGCATAGATGTAGCTTGAAGTATTGGATCTTTATGCCTGAGCTGATGCGGTGACTGGTGGAAGCTGGCATCACCTTCAGGATCAGCAGTCAGGGTGGGTTGCCAGGCCTTCTCCTTCCACAATTAACACTCATAGCCTAACAGCTACGAGTGCCCCACCAGTTCCCCCACGGCTGCCCCTTCCAGCCCCACCTGTCTCCTCCATCCATCCGTCCATTCTCATCCCTATGTACTGCCTGTCAGACATGACAGAAGGCCGAGAAGATGAAAAATGGTTCTATGACCAACAGTTCTGTTTCTGAGCCTCAAACAGATTACTTCAATTGCAAGAAATTGAAGACTCTCTGTGTTGCCAAAAATCTGAGTGGGAATATGCCTGAAAGGACTCCTTCTTACCTTTAAGTTCACATCAATTATATCCCTCTTCAGCACTGCTAATCCTGGTTTATCTTCAGATAAACAGAGGAAAAAAAATTAGGTCAGTGTTTGAATTTGTGTGATACACAGACTCTAAAAGGAGATAGACAACTCAAAATTTACTTTTTAAACAACTGAAATTAGCTTTAGTGCCCTTAACTCTTGCACTGTTAGGAGAGACCTATATAAAACGCAATATCCTGAGGAAGAAAATGAAAGGTAATTTAATCTAGAAGATACACCTAACACAAAAATGTTAATTAAACAGTACAGCTGGTGCTTCAACTGAAATAATCTTGTCTTTCTTTTATCAGCAGCAATATGGAAAATTATGTCAGAAAGAAAAAAGGATTTTTAAGTTGATTGTGAGCTCTTGAATTTATTACCTGGTTTTAATATTGTAGCCCATGCTGCAAGAATCTGATCTTGTCCATCAACAGAACTGGGGACTGTCTTCTCCTTTGTTTACTGCTGTACAAAATTATAAACTACAGTAGGAAATCCCAGAGTGGCTAGGGAGAGAGTTTAACTCCAAACTTGTTAATGAAACCATAACCTCATAAATTCTGAAATCCAAACTGCTGCTGTAGACAATTGCCTGCTGGTCTGAGGCACTTTTGTCTCACTGCCATTGCAGACTCTCAGTAGTGACCAACAATCACAGGAGAGGAACATGTGGCTATGACTGCACAAACATGACTGCCATTCTTGCCTCTAGATCTTGTATTTCTTGCCCATTTCATGCCCCTGCCTGTTCTCTATTTCTCCAGTCAGTCATGATTCCAGCCTCCCTCATAGGCTGCTTTACATGTCTGGGAAGGACTTCTGAGGGATCTCATTACTCTACCAGTAGTCCTTCAAGGTTATATGCAAGTCTCAATGCCTACAGAAAACTCATCTAGCTAGGTTATTGATGGAGTGGCGTGGTGCTGTCAAATTACTTCCTTCTACTTGTCTGTTTCCTACACTCCCTTATCACATTGGCCTGTTATGTCCATGTCTGTTTTCTTAGCTGATACCTGCACAGATGCTGCACAGAGAGGTCCTCCTCCCCAGCCTGGGCTACTCACCTCTGTGAAAACACGAACACAGAGCAAGAACAGTGGTTCTGCTTCACCTGGAGAGGTGACTGCGAGCAGCAGCAGCTTGGGATGAAGCTGTGTCTCTCCCTGAGAGGATCCTGCAAGAAGCACAAGCCCCAGAAGTGGTATAACCCATGGTTTGGGTAAATGACCTGGTATCTTGTTTTTGTCTGCACACAGTATTTGAAATAGACAGGGGGTTCTATTCTCCTGTTTGTCATCTCAACTGAGCACAAAGTGTTCAGTTCAAGTGGTACTGGAGAAACCTGGGAGCCTGAAATAGCATCTTTGGCGGCAACACAAAGAGAGACTATCCAAATGTAACAAAGCTAGGCATAAATCCATTAAGCATCCTGTTCTCTTTCAAGCACATTTTGTGAGCACACCTGCTCTATATACAGGCTGTATCTGATCCATAAAAGAGCATCCATAAAAGTCTATTGTAGAGCACAACAGTTATAGAGGTCCTAACAACTCCTTTTTGTTCTTGGAAAAAAATACAAAATTACTTTAATTTTCAGAAAAAAATCAGCCTTTTATCTGCAGCTGCAAATTATTTAAAAGTTATTGACTGTACTACATAGCAGGAGAAAGAAGGCAAATGGCCAGAGTTACTCTTCTGCCTTATATCTACAACTTCCATATGGCTGCCATAAAAATGTTCTCAAAAAAGTTCTTTACAATGACTCTAAGTGGAAAGCACCTTCCACCTACTCTCACTGTAAAGGTGTAATACAAATCTCATAGCTAGACTTTGTAAACTAATACTACTTTAACTTCTGCTTGGCCAAACTAATTCTAAAAATACTAAAACTTCTTCTGTCTTATCTTTAGCTGAAAAATTATTTATTTGGTGTGGGGGGGAAGTAGTTCCAGGTAATTGGAACACGACTTTTTACATATATGGTTTAGCTAAGCAAATCAAAGATTATAATCACCACAGACTAACATCTTTAGTTCAAAGTTCACAACATGATACAGATACAGAGCACTGCTTGTAAAAGTTCCTAAGTTTATATTATCATGGCCAAAGATTTCAAACCTAGGCATCTATATTCACATTCAGACATTTGAGTATGTTCCCTGATTTTCAACACTTGCTGCACCACTGTAAGCAATTCCTATTGGTTCTTTGCAGTTTCTTCTCAGGACAAAGAACACTTTGCAAGAAAGTTCTGCCTTGCTAGACCTGTTAAGTCTGGTTTCACATAGATTCCATGGAATATAAATGATATATTCAAAAAACATGGTAGAGATGAAAAGCATCCCTATACCCATATTTAGGAGTTTAAAAAAAAAATGTGGCCTGCTTTAACACTGCTCAGCCTTCTGATGCAAGTTTGCATGATTTTCCAATGACTGATCACAAAAGAAGTTTGTCTGTCTTCTGGAAGAGGAAGAAGAGTTCAGCCAGACCTACATGCTGTCATTAAGGTTAAAGATCTCATGCTAAAGCTAAAGCCTAAAGATGACTATAGGGAATGGATGCAAGAACTGGAAGTGTTCTGAATAAACAATAGAAATGAGGATTAGTGAGCCATTCTGACTGGCTAATTATATCAGAAACTTTCATAAAGTTATCAACTATTGTCTCTCAAAATGAGACAATTTAGAGAGAAAGACAAAGCTCTGCTATAGCCATATATGAAATATGTACGCACACATATTTGTGTGTGCACGTATACATTTAACATGCATATTCATAAATATTTAACATCTAAATTACATTTTTGGTGTTCCAATACAAACAATCCCTATTACAAAAACCAAATATCTTATGTCAGGTCTCATTGCTCATTTGGTTCCTTCAAACAAAACACAAGGTGGAGGGAAAAGAGCTGTAGATAGCTATGAGTTCACTTGCTCCTACAGCAGACAAGGATTCAACAGTTGAAAAAGCCAGAGAAAAGGGTGGAGAACACTACTCCTGATGGAAGCACTGGACCCTTACCAGACAGGAGCCAGGTGACAGAGCAAAGATAGTCTGGGAGGGGAAGGACACAGCACCCTCATTTTCAAGTGGCATCAAAAAAGATTGCACTGTGCACTCCCCCAGGATTCCACGCATCTCAGCTCACCCTGACCACAATGCCTCATGCTGATAGCATACAGCTGCTTCCTTCACAGACACAGACAATAGCCTCACTTCAGAAAAAGAAAATAATTATACCTTTACATTCGTTTACATCTGTGGCCCTGCAGAGAGAAACAAGGGGCAAGAGCAAGCATTGATTATCTATTCCTTTCTGCAATTCTCATTTCTGTCTATTTTTTTTTTTTTTTACTGATGCTGTAATATGTGGAAGGCACTGTTGTCCTCTCTCTCTCATCAATGTGGAGCTCATCAGTTGGGATCACAATAGAGATTACTAACTCCAAGTGGCTGTCTATCCCGCTAGCTCTACCTCCAACAAGGCAGAGAGCAACACAGCACAGAGGAGGTGTTTGGCCCACCCAGCTGGAGGCCCTGACATTGGGAAAAATAACAGCTTGATGTGAGCAATCAACTGAGCTAATAACTCTCTCCACCTTGAACAGTCTTACTTCATGTCAGACAGTGGGACCATTCTAGTTTTGTGCCAAATTAATAATGCAAAGACAACTGAAAATGGGGAAAATATATTTATTTGCCTGCTACTTCCCAACTGGGAGGAAACTTGACAAGATTGTGATAAATGGTTACAACTTTTCCCATTATTCCAAATAAAGTGAAACTGAAGGAAAATAATTAATACTGAGATCTTCCACACTGCCACATACAGCAAGCTCTGAACTGTTGGAGACTTACTGTCTATTTCCATGGATGCAAAATTTGAGACTTGCTGCCCTTTTGAATGAATTCCCTTGGAGAAGAAATATTTTCCTTATAAGACTCAGGTGCCACAACACCCTAAAGAATAAGACAAAGCCCTCTAAATTTAAAGAGCTATCAAGTGGAGTAATTAGGGAATAAATTAGTTTGTGTCACAGCCAGTAGTCAGGACTTAGCAAAATTATTATGACAAATAGTCTCATCCATCTGAAGAATATAAGATCTCTGCAGAATTTGTGGAAATTGGGAATGTAAGGGTGAGACATTACTAAGTGTTGGAAAACTGAGCCCAGTCAATAATGTGTACAGTAGAAGGACATGAAGGCAAAACAGAGTTGCAATGAAATGTGCCAACTCCTACTGCAGATGTAAAAACAATCTATTTGATGAATAAACAACCATCAGAAAATGCCCTTGTTGCAATTAGCAGTACAACAACAAAATATAACAAAACAAGAGTTCCATGAGAGCATAAACCTGTTTTTACAAACTGTCAAGAAGAACACAAAATATATAAATCCATAAACATATATCAAATACAGTTATGTATATATTATATACCAGAAAGACTGCTATGCCTTAAAGCCTGACTTTTCAACCAGAGCTTAAGTTCAACATTACCTGGCACAAGTAACTCAAATCCACGTCCTGGAGACCAAGGTGTCTAATCAGAGACCCTTATCCAGCCCACTGATTAATTCCAGACCTCTGTTCACCTAACATCTTGTTCCTCACTACACCACATCCAGTGGTCTCTGAGCTCAGTCACATGTGGGACATAGAAAAATGATAGTTGGTAACTAGAGCTCCCCTAATACAATAAAAGGCATTCTAGTTTTTATTTTAGATGTTACAATTTTGAAGGACATGCAAGCTTGTAGGACCACTGAACTGCTTGTATTAAAATATATATTGTATCTCTCTCATATAGTCTAAATAACCTACTGTGGCTGGGTCTGTGACCCTTCTGAATAACCTCAGTAACTCAGTTGCAAAAGGTCTATTTGGCTGAAGGAGAAAAATTCAACTTCTTGGGCATTTACATTTTGAACTACCTAGGAAGGATTAGGTACTAAACACTTTCAAATATCCAATCCCAACTCATAATTTAATTACATTACGATAGAAATATTAACTTCTGATTTCCTCGACCTGGCTGGAGATTTTGTAAGGCATGGATTTTCCTTGAAGTCTTAACTGAAGAAGAAGTTTCAATTGCTAGCTGCATAATCTTTTAAAAAACACACCTCAGATTCATATGTACAGAAATTAATTTCCCAGAGAAGGATTTGGATATACTCCAGTTTGTCAAACCATTTAAAATGTCCTGTTCTTTTATTAGCTGGTCAGAGAGAATGAGCTGCTTGCAACCAGTCAAAAGCTAAGAAAGCATTTTTCAGATATTTGACAGATCATTCAAAAGACCAATATCTACCCCAAAAGTCAATGTACTGTATGCTAAGAGAGGTGAACTTAATAAAAATAAACTACTGTATTGATAAAAAAATTGGTCAAAACATTACCTTAAAAAATGTAAAAATGCAAAGCTTACCCTAGAACTTCTATTTAGTTGTAGGACATTTAATTCTGGCTTTTATCTACCTGTATATTTTCCAGTGCTTTTTTACAAAAATAAAGTGAATATTTTCAAGCTGTAGGATAAATGTTATAATTTTATCCTGCTATTTTTTTTGTGGTTTTTTTTGGTGGCAGTTGCTGCATGTTGAACAAATGCAGGTAAGAAACCCATAGAAATGCATAAGCATGTCTGTGGTTTTAGAGGAAGGGGAGAAGTCTGAATTAAGTACTCTGGAGAATGCTTTTCTAACATGAAAATGGCAAGATCTGATAGTGGTATAACCCTTTCAGCTGGTGTTTGTAATCCACCATCTCAACAGAAACAGGTACAAAACTCAAGAAACACAAATGACCACACCCATACCAGATACCAGTGCAGATGACAACTATTATAGCATTGTTAGTGTTCTGTAAAGCACTCAACAAAATGGTGCTCCTTCTGTGCATCAAAATCCAAGCAGATCTGTGCCAAGAATGGTTATCAACAATCTGCTTACTGAGGTCCTGTGATGGGCCACATGTGGTGGTTCATTGTAGTGGCAGTGGAGCAAATGAATATACCTGAGGCAACAGCATGGTAAGAAATTATCTGTAAAGATCACTTGTGACCCAAAGACTGGCAACGGAAGCAGTGGGACTCTAATCACAGTTTAATCCTCTAACCTCAGTCTGTACCTATGAGCTACAAGCTCATTATAGCACCCTCCTTAACTAATGCTCAACACTTCTGTTGTAGCTGTCTATTTCTACCTCTGGCCTTTGGCTTGGCAGCTGCTCTTTTTTTCTTGGAGACACTTCCTCACTGGAAGGGATTGGTGCCTCCATTTAGGACAGCGGTGACCATGCAACTTACAGCAAGCAACCTGTGATCTCCCCAGAGCCTCACCTGTTGAAGCCTCTTGGTTTGCTTAATTGCACATGTTATGAATGCAAGGCAGTACAGATTCCTCAGGGGTGAGGCAGAGCACTCAGCAAGTGAAAACTCTGGCTTTATGGGAGCCTAGCATTACCACCATGGAGCTCTGGGACACTGGTGCTAATCAGACAGGGACCTGGCAGCAGGGAGCCCTGCTTGGAGCAAGGCTCAAGGGAAGGCAGTGCAGGGGTGGGTGATGAGACTTGTGCTGATGAATGAACCCCGCACATGCAGCATTCTGCTCTGCTCGTTGGTGACCCTGCGGATGAAAATGAGTGCTGGACTCTGAGCCCTGCAGCTGGCCACCCTGCGGGGTAACGTGCAGATGGAGCAGGAAATGGGAAGTGAGGTATCCCAGGTTGCTGTGACAAGGAGACGGGTGTGCTTGGGACCCTGCGTACTCAGGAGGCCAACAGTGCCAGAGGATTGTGGCAAAATCTTCTGGTCTCCGTAGCACCTTGAAGTCAATTTGTGCCATGCATTGCTCCCATCACTCTGAGATGACCTAATTTTTTCTTGCAGGGAGGTGAATGGCTGTGATATGTTGTACAGTGCTTTGATACAGGTGCAATTTCACCTAAATGCTGCCTAATCAGACACTCTCTGCCCCCCCCATCTCCCACGTCAACTAATTTTGCCAGGAGGAAAGGTGGCAGCTGACTAGCAGAGCTCACCCTGTGCATCCATATTGGCCTCATGAGTTTCTTTTGGGCTCAGTGTACCATCTGTGTATGTGTGTCAACAGGTAAATGCTCTATTTCTTTTATTTCCAAGACTGCTTAGGAAGTTGCTCAAAAATGCTCAAAGTTTGCTTCTCTTAAAGGAGAAGCAAAAGAGATTTTTACCCTTACTTTTTAATGGATTACAGCCCTGAATAATCATCTGCGATGAAATTAAAATAATTTGTAGGCATAAAGAGGTCCTAGGCGTCTGATGTTAAATTTAGAAATGTGGCCATCAATAATGGCAGTAATAGAATTATATGCCTGCAGTTTGCTGCTATGCCTGGAGTAGAACATAATTATCACTCCTCTTCTTTCAGCCCTGATTACTGCAATTCTTGTTCTGGTAGCTGGAGCAATGTTTTTCCTTGATCTTATTAACAATAGCTTTCACAGAGCAGATCAAGGATATTAAGCTAGGTTGCCTGTTGAAAGGAGATGAAACCTTGCATGCAGCTACTATGTAAATTCTGATGAATCATCGTGGCCCACATGGTTTATGCTTCACTAGTTTCACTAGTTTATATCAGAAGTGGGCTGTAGTGTTTTGTTTTGTTTTGTATTTTCCAGTAGAAAGCCATGAGGTGGATACATCCTTTTAAGAGAAATCTGAGGTAGCTCTTAATCATGTGAGTTTAGATGGTTGTCTCTTCGGAGCAAATAGCCAACATCACTGATCCCACTGCATTGCCATTTCATTTTTTCTGTCAAGTTTTACTGTTAGTTATTTAAATGCCCAATTTAAGAAACTTTGTTCCATCAGTGGAGCAACAGTTGAACAATTTGGGCTTAAACAAGGTGAGACTTTGGTCTTCAAATTATCTTTCTACTTCTATTTGCATTTTTGATACACTGTTCAGAAACCATAAATATTGTTGTTTCTTTTTCTAGGGGAAGACAGTTTTTAGTGTAGAGTTTGGTTTTGAAAGTTTTGTTTTATTTAGATAATAAAATATTGATTTTGATCTCTGTGTTCCTATCAGGTGTTCTCTTTCATCAAGATTTACTTGGTCTTTGTATATCCATACTGCTATGTGGCTCCTAGCCTGGACATGTGCCTTTGGATCCCATTTCAATTAATCTATGTCTATTCTAGTGGTCACAGTGGAAACACAAACTGGTACACAGGAGCATAAGAGGCGTTGCTTACTTAATGTTTCTGAGTGTTAATTTAGTACTATTTTTGATATTTTGATAGCAAAAGGAGGAAGACATGAGGTGTGAAGAGTATTCAGTGATAGAGTTTTGTCATTTGGTTTCCTGCTTTAACTAATTTATATTTGAGGAAAGCTGGAAGTGCAAAGCAGAGGAACTTGTAACTTTGAGACTACCAAACTTCCTCTTGTAAAATTAGGTGAACTTTGCTTAGACTTCTTGAGTATTGGGGTTTCAGACGGATAGACTAGCAACCAGGGATTCTCTGGATTCCTTTGCAATCCTGGATAGTCTCCCTTTTTATTATTATTTTTATTTATTATTTATATACAGAAGTGGATATATTACAGGTATATAATGTGGCTCAGAGAGAGAAATAAAGCCGTGAATCTTGTCATTGCTCAACTGCTTGGGTGGATGCAGTAGTCAAATTCCCTTGTAGTTAAGCTTTTGCTCTGCATTAAATAGCTTGTAGTAATACCCCACACAAATTTCAGATTGTTAAACTGGTTGAAGATATGCTGTTGTAGGGCATTAAAATCTTTGATACCAGCTTTGACCATCATCGGTCCTTTTTCTTTTACAATGGTTCAGGTGGGAAACATGAAACTGACGGAGAGTAAGATTTAGCTCTGGACCTCGATAAAAACTTACCATAATGGGTGAAACAACTATGTTACAAACATAGTCTGAAACAAGTCTGAAACATAGTCTGAAACAACTATGTTACAAAAGTAACATAGATTGGTAAATCTGCCTAGTAGTTGCCTAATGTATAAATTCATAACTGCCTGTGTATTCCCAAAATCTTTTGGGCAAGATATACCCATTTCCTTTTACACATGATTTTCTCAGGTAACCAGGAGCTTGGCTAATATATGGAGTCCATTAAGGAATCATTAAACAGTTTTTTCCCCCCCTCTATTTTTCCTTTTGATTTCCAAGATGAGGACGCTAACAATAGGCCTATTCAAAAAATATGTGATAAAACAGGGAGCAGGAAAAGCAGCTGGTTATATCATTGGTGTTCCTTTTCTATACATCATATAAAATGCACTCTGAACTGTGAAAGATTTTCAACATTTTGCGATATTATCTCTGCCTGAGACCCTTCAAATTGCACTATGAGAATGCTTTAAGGTAACTTTGGACCCTCTGGCTTGAGGAATAGCTTCTAATAGCTTCCTGACCGAGAGTGCTTTGCCCGGGAACACTCACAGATGGGAAACTGAAGAGATGCTTTCTGGGGAGATGTGAGAGGGGGATGTTCTTAGACAAACCTAAGATGTGGAGGGGGGATCGTACTCCACTTTTCTATGTCCTGGATGAATGTTGTGAAAAAGTTCTTAGCTCTTGTATATGGGAGCAGGAGGACAGATGGAGTTTTAGCATTATGGCAGTGCATGCGAAGTCAAAGCATTGCTTAAGTTGTAAAAAATATTTAAAATCTTTACACTGAAATATAAACCAATGCCACCACTAAATCCTGTTCCTAAAAATTGCAGCATCACATCTCATAAATACCTCCAGGGGTACTTATTTTAAGCCTGCCTACTTATGTGGGCAGTCTCTTCCAAGTTGGAATGAGTGCAAAAAACAGTAAATAAAAGTTTTATTATTGAAAGTCTGTTCACCTAACATCCTGTTCCTTACTACCCCACATCCAGTGGTCTCTGAGCTCAGTCACATCACTGTAGAACAGTCACATCCAGTAGAACAGCAGCCCAGAAAACACCATTTTTTGGAAGATCAACTCCCTCATCCAAATCAGCTGCACGGATGCTTGATGAGAACTGGCTGCAGGTTCGGAGGATGGAGAACAAAGCTCTTGTTTACTCAAGATGTCCAGGATGCTGCCCAGGTTCAAGGGACAAGAGGCACAAAAGCCCAAGTAACTTCCTGAAGTAGTGTGCTCCTAAATACTGCTTTAGAATCATGCAATTGTTTTGGTTGGAAATAACCACAAAGACCATGGAATCCAACCATGAACTAACTCTCCCAAGCGCATCAGTAAACATGTCCCTAAATGCCACATCCAAACAGCTTTCGTGTACTGTACCTGCAGGCATGGTGACTCCAGTGTTCCATGCACAGCCTGTTCCAAGGCTTGACAAACCATTCAGTGAAAACGTTTTCTTCATAGACAAAATGAAGCTCCCCCAGCACAACCAGAGGCCTTTTGCTCTTGTCCTGTCACCTCTTCCCTGGAGGAAGAGACCAGCCCCCACCTCACTACAACCTCCCCTGAGGCAGCTCTAGAGAGTGATAAGGCCTCCTTTGCTCCAGGCTAAACACCCACAGCTCCCTCAGTCATTCCTCCTAAGTCCTGTGCTCCAGACCCTTCCCCAGCTTTGTGGACTTGCTCCCACTCCCAATGTCTTGTGCTCAGGGCCCCAAAGCCAAAGGCCGGATTCCTGGTGCTGCCTCACCAGTGCCGGGAACAGGGGGACAAATCCCTGCTCTGGACCTGCTGGCCACACCACTGCTGATCCAAGGCAGGATGCCAGTAGCCTTTTTGCCCACCTGGACACACGCTGGCTCAGGTCCAGCCACCTGTGGGCCAACAGCCCCACGTCCTCTCCTACTGGGCAGCTTTCCAGCCACTCTGCCCCAGCCCATGGAATGCTGCAGCGGACTGTTGTGACCCAAGGGCAGGACCCAGCACCTGGCCTTGTTGAACCTCACACCACCGACCTCCTCCCATCAATCCAGCTTGTCCAGGGACCTCTGTAGATCCTTCCTGCTGTCCAGCAGATCAGAACTCCTGCCTAACTTGGTGTCACTGCAAACTCACTGAGGGCCACTCCATCCCCTTGTCCAAACCATCGACACAGCTGTTAAGCAGGGCTGGCCCCAGGACTGAGCCCTGGGGAACACCACTGGAGACTGGCTGCCAGCTGGATGCAGCTCCTGGCCAACCAGCCAGTTTTTAACTCAGTGAGCAGTGCACCCCTCCAAGCCACACCAGCCGCTTTCTCCCAGAGTATCCTGTAGGAAACAGTGTCAAAGACACATTAAAATCCAGGTGGTCAACACCCACAGTCTGTACCTCATCCACAGGATGAGGTCACCTGCTCCCAGGAGGAGATCAGGCTGGTCAAGCAGCATCTGCCCATTCAGGAAGCCATGCAGGCTGGCCCTGATCCCCTGCTTGTTCTGCACATGCCGTGTCGTGGCTCTGAACAGAATCTGCTCCCTGACCTCCCCACTGCCCAAGTCAAGCTTATGCATGGGCATTGCTTTTGCCAATGTCCACTCGCCTGGCACCTCTGCAGTTAGCCAGGACTGCTGGGAAATGATGGCAGGTGGCTTGGTGAACACTTGTGCCACTTCTCATAGCACCTTTGTGTGAATTCCCTTTGGCCCCACAGGCTTGTGTGTGTGTCTAAGTGGTGTGGCTCTAATCATTTCACCTTGGAGTTTGGGAGCTTTGTTCTGCTCCCTGTCCCTGTCTTCTAGCACCAGGCCCTGGCTACCCAGAGAACAACTTGGTCATGTTTCAAGACTGAGGCAAAGAAGGAATTATGTACTTCAGCCATTTCCTCATCCTTTGTCCCCACTTTCCCCCCCACATCCAGTTCTAGTTGGGATTTGTCCCTTCTAATGTTCTCCTTGCATGGGCTCATGAGATCTTTGTAGTCCTGCTGAGTGGCTCAGAAGGCAACTCCCACTGACTTCCATCCATGTTGAGTGCTCAGCCTTATGGCACACAAGAAAATGGTGTCAGAAATTCCAAAAATGAGAAGGACACAGTTATCGTATCTCCTTGTCTTTCAAGGATGTTTTCTTCTGAATAACAACTCCCAAGGACAGGGTTCCTCAGCACTCCCCAGTGCAAGAGAGATGCCAGGTGCTCAGCACATGGTCAGTACAGCCTTTTCTGTGGCTCCTTGTCTCAACAGATGTCTGGAAGTCCCTTGAGGGAAAAGTTTTCCTAGAGACAAGCTTTCACTATTCAGCCTCTCTGTGTCCAGGCCTGGTTTAAAGCCAGGGCAGGTTTCAAGCCAGGGCAGGCCTTTGCAGGGGAAGGTATTGTGGCTTGAGTAGTGTAGGATTGTGTGAAATTTTTACACCTCACAGGCCAGAGCAACAAATCCAGGTTGCAGGACCTGCTTCAATCCAGCACTTGCAGACTTTGAGTGCTCTGCAACTGCAGCTCTCAAGCAGGAGAATGACCAGCAAATTGGAAACCTGAGTATCTGCCGCACAGATTTCTGTTAGAGGAGATAATTGAGAAAGGACTGGAAGGAGCAATGTTGTGCTTCTACCTTGCATGGCCAGTGCCAAAATGATCTATGACCTCCCAGTGCTGCATATGTGAAAAAGTCCTCTTTGCTTCTCTAAGTGTACGAAGTGTACAAAGTTCACAGACCTGAAACTGATCGAGTACCTCAGCCGAGGTTCCCCACGGTTCAGCCAGCAATCCCAGCCTTGCAGTGTCACCTCTCTTTTAGCAGGGGCCCCGCTCGTCCCCGGCGCTCCTGGGTCATCTGCTCTTCCAGGGGTGAATGCCACGAACAGCTGTCCCAGTGTGCACCGGTAAGCTCGTCTTTCTGGTTGGATTGATTTGGTTTGTTTCTTCGGTTTTGTCCTTAAGGACGCCAGTTGCTGTATTTTGAGACAGAGAATAATGTCTGTGTGTCTGTCTGTCAGAGACCACACAGTGACATCCAGCGGCCACTCGCTTTGCTAAAAATGGCAAAACCGTGTCAGCAGAGCGGTGTGAGGATGTACAAGGGACAGCCAGAGTGTGCGGGGCAGCGGCTCGGGCTGCGGCAGAGCATTGAGCGTGGACTGCAGCCCCACCACATCTCCTTCCTTGTCTATTTCCTCTGAAAGGTTTATTGCTAGTCACTGCAATACTCCAGCTATGCTGGGCACATTTATTTCCCCACCCTGGGCAATGGTCTTTTCTGATCCTAAGTCCTGGGCCACAGCCCATAAAACATTGCTGCTTCTTAAAAAGGAAGGAGCTTTTTAGTACTTTTGGCTTAGTTATGGCACAGCAGCCTTGCAAATGTGAGGAAAGAGGTCTAAAGTAGCTTTCAGGGGCTGTGGAGAATATAAAATCACAAGACTGGCGAAACCAACACGTGAATTGATAAGAAGTGACTGCCAGTGTAGTGCTAGGCACTAATATCTGAGAAAAGCCAAAAGGCATTGCAGATGGAAGATAAAGGGATGAAAAGCAGAGGCAGAAGAATATCTGTGGGACAAGGACAAGGGCAAGCAGTTCCTATTTTAGAAAGAGAATGAGGAAGACAGATGTGCTCCAACAAGGGACCAGAGTGGGAGTCTTCATCTCTGGCAGGCAAAGAACGCATCAGGCAGGGCCAGCACGCAGGCCACACCCATGCATGGCCGTACAGCCTGTAACAAGGCTGCATTGGTCACTTCAGCTCCAGTGCATTGTTTGGGATCAGCTGTCAAAGAGTGCAAATCAGGTCCAAAAGGTTCTTCTATGTGTCCACCCCCTACTGGACCAAGGCTTGGAGGAATTGCTACCTGAGAAGTTGCCTTTGCACTTGCTGAAGGCATCTTCCAGGATGCACAGACTTTAAAGGGGACATGGCATAACCCGTCTCACAGGGAAAGAATTCCAAAGTGAGAGGAAAAAGTCCAAAGAATTCCAAAGTAGGGGTTTTTTGCATGTTTTTGCATTTGACAGGTGAGAGGCTTATTTTATATTCAGGGCAGTACAGTAGTAAAACAAGAGAAAAAAGGCTCTTGCTCCGTCAGGTTGAACTGCAGACTGCAAGAAGCTGCATCATTTAGCTACTGAACAGGCTAAAACCAATATTTGTAAAGGATTTTATGAGGTGGTTAACAGACAGGAACACACTAAGGATATAACAAATCAGTAAAATGAATACAAATTTACTACAAAAAAACCCACCAAAACAACAAACCCAAAATGTGCAGGTGTTGTCCAGACAGCTCTGAGTAATAAACTGAAAGTGAACTAAACTGAACTACGTGGTGACTTTAGCTACCGTGAAGAATACCGCACAACAATTTATAACGAATGGGTTACCTCTACGTTCTTCATAATGAAACCAAATCAGAGAAAGGCAAAAAGACTTCCAAATGCTGTGACACTTCCATGAAATATAGGCACTTATACAAAATAGCTACCAAAATCTCTCAAGATTTATTATTCATTTTGATCCAAGATTGGCACAAACCTGATTTCACTAAACAAGGGAAACACCCAAGCGTGCCGCTAATTCTTTCTAACAAAGTTTTCACAGAGACAGCCCTAGTAATGCAGTCCCAAGGAACGTCCACGCTTCTGAGCCTGCTGACACATTGACCTGCTGCAGGCTGAAACGGCTTGATTTGCTCCTCTGCACCTCTCACGGGCACACAGCCTTGCCCGAGACTGGCACCACAATGGCACAAAACCTCTGTGAGAACTTCACCCTTATAAGGATGCTTTAAAGGCACCCTTATAAAAATAAAGCAACTTGTGGGGATGAGGTCTTTGTCAAACCTTTGGTCTTTTCTTTCTTGTGTGGGGTCACAGCACTTTCGGTTTCCTTTGGGAAGGAAACATAATTATAATATTCAGGTCAGGGAGAAGAGTAAAGGAAAAGTACTTGTTTAACAACGGCAGGAAGGCAAGAAACCAAAAGTGCCATAAATCTATTTCTGTAAAACCAGTATCTTTTTCTTTTCTACCTCCTTTCTGAAAGTATGTTTGCCTAGGGATGCCGATTGCCTTGCATTTTTTTTTTTTTTTTGCCTTTTTTTTTTTTTTAACTTAAAAAGAAAACACATATAGAAAAATAAAAAACAACCACAACAAAAATCCACACCAAAACAAACAAAAGCAATAACAAAAAAGCAAACCAAATCAACACCCCACCTTAAGTACTTACGATGAAATAAACCCTTTTGGAACTTCCTATCTTCCACCCCTCTAGCTTTTCTTCTTCCCTGCCTCTCTCTCCGCCCCCCGGAGGGTATCGGCGCGGTCCCCGGTGCACAGCGGGCTGGGGAAGTTCAATCCCAGTTCAGGGGCCGGAAGGGAACACTGTGTACTCGGCACCTACTCGGTGGCTGTGATACACCCTCGGCAGCAGAGGACTCCGAGCTGCAGTGCTGCCTGAGGGACTGAGCCTCTCCCTTACCTCTGATGGAGGTCAGATAACTATGGAAAAGCGTTTGAAATCACGTTTCTTTACCTTATGTAACATACATTTTCGGGTCTCACTGCGAGTAGCTTTCGACAGGCTCTGGCTTTCTTCTTAAATATCTTTGGGTTTGGTTAGTGCTCACTGACACACCCCTGCCAAGTCTGGCAGGTACCGAAATTCAGAGATGGCAGTAGTTAATGTGCCACACTACAAAAATGGAACTGAGACCCTATGATCTAGTCATTACAATAGAAATGTTCTGGTTCGTGTGCACTATGCTTGATCTTCCCTGGATCAAGTATGTTGCTACTTCCTGTACTGAGCCTCCAGGGCAAAGAATGTGTGGTTTTTCCCGAATACCTTAGATCATAACTTCTATTAAAACATATTAGCATTTTTCAATTATTTCTTCTATTAAAACATATTGAAATATTTTGATCCCACCAGAACAGAACAGAGTGGTTTTTAAATGCTTCTCTCTTAGTAGCGGCAAGATGAAATTCTTGGCCCTTTCTTGTACATTTCAGAGCAGTTTTAACAAATAATGCATACTGTGCATTATTTTGAATTTCATTGTAGTATACGATTTGGAAAATGCTGAATTGAATTCCAGTGTTAAACTTCCACAGAATAGCAACTTGTGTGAGGATTCATACTTTCTTGATTAACATATTTTAATATATATTTATTTTATGCACCTTCTGAAGCTAAAAAATTCTTGATCTGCTGTGACATTTTCTCCTGCCAACACCATGTTGAAGCTATTACACCCAGGGGATTCAACCATCCCCCAAGGGGATGGCTTGCACCCATCCCTGATGCTGATGCAGGGAAATAGAAGCATGCATTATACACTTGGATAAAACATCTTAATTTATGCAATGGCTAGGACTGCACACTGAGACTTTGGAGTTGCTGTAAGGTGAGTAGGATCAGCTACTGTTAAGGGAACTTGTTTTCCTGTAAATGTCCATGGTGCTGTATTGTCTGAAAATAGTCAGACCTTTTAGAAGAGATGGACTATGACTCACCTAACATAATCCTAAGGTAGGGCTAGTTTATTTTATATACTTATTAAGAATCTAAGTAAGTACACAAAATTTCAGATAAATATTTTAATTACTGCAGTAATGTAGTCCCTAGGTGTGACTGCACAGGGAGGAGAGGGAATGTCCCTGCATTGCTGTGTACTTCCCGCTGTGGCTGCAGTTCCTCTCTGACTTAGCTGAACTGGGGTGGGAATGCAGGCAGTCTGCTTTGGTTAGAAAGCCAAAATGTTTCAGGGAGAAAACAATCCATGGGGGGAACTGAGGACCAGGCTACGTTTTCTGAAATTTCGGTGCTTTCTTGAAACAAGGCACCCCTCAGATAAGACTGGAGCAAAGACACAGAATGTCCTTTTAGACACTCACCAAAAACCACTCATCAGAGCCTCTGAGATGTGGACTGTTTATTCTACATGAAGCACAGATTAGCCTTTGTTGCTGCAAGTTGTTTGTCTAAGTTATGATTCTCTGAGAGAATGCTAGTGTCTTAGCAAAATAAATAGCCCGGTTGAAATGGATTAATCGTAAACTTACACTAATGACAATTGACAAGTTTGCTCCACAGATGTCCACTCAGGGAAAAAAAAGGTGGAACTTGGCCATATAGTGTGAGAGTGATGTGAATTTTAGAGTTCATTGTTCGTATATTCCTTTGAGACTTTTTTCCCCTGTTCGTCATGTGCACACACCCCTCATCTGCTCCCCTCCTCCACAAATGACAGTGCAGTTACTGTGGTTCAGCACTTGTGGGTTATAATTCAGATTTGTGACTAATATTTCTAAGGAGTTTTTGCAGAATGTAATTCTTCAATCAGATTTAGTGTTTTTACTATTACTTTCAGAAGATTTATTAATTGCTAAAGATGTGTTTTTAGTTTCAAGATTTTAATTAGTAAGTAGCAAAATGCTACATTGATAGTTGATTTTTTGTTGTCTTTCAAATAAAGAAAAGGATTGTGTGTTAACGTTTTCTCTAATGTCCTTAGAGCCTTGGTATGTTCTTTTCCCATTAAGAAAATTCTCATCTTGCATGCTATGAACAAAAAAAACACTGGAATATTTTGTGAGGGTAACTATCACCCTCAGAGACTGATTCTGTGGCTGTTAAACTTTTGGCTACATGTTTGATTGGGGAAAGGCATAGCTGAAAAGTTTTAAGTTTTAGAAGGTAGTACAAGCAGAGCAGTCTTGCCATAGTTGTCAAACTTGGTTTGGAATCCAGACTAGCAAAGGCAAAGGCAGTTTCACCTCCAGTTCTCTACAACAGCAGCCTGTATCATCTGAGTTGTGATGTCTGTAACTGTTCATGGACTGCTGTTATTTCACATAAACAACCCTCTCTGAGATAATGCTTGTTATTATTGCCTACCAAAAGTATAATCCAAATATACTGTAGTTATGACTGCAGTTATTTGAAAATTTCAAAATGGAATCACATGAGCTTACTTTTTTGTTGTTCCAGAAGTGTAACAGGGTAAATTTGAGCTCTAGGTGCAAAACCAGTGAGGGCTGGTGTATGTCTAAGCTTGTACTGCACTCAGTCATGAGGATAATGAATCATGGTGTAAGTTAAATGGAGTTCTTTTCCGTTGTGTATTAATGACATTAAGAGACTAGATCTCTGTCCTAAAGTCTACAAGATAACAGCTAATGGGAATGAAAATCAAGGCTACTGATGTTGCTTTTTTTTTTTGTTGCTTACTAATTGGCTGACTTTAGCCGAAGTGTGTTACTGTGAAAAATCCCAGGGAGACTAGAGATATAGTATTACCTGGAGAGAAGCATAATGACAACTCTTTGGCATAGGTTTAGTTTTTGTTTTGGAAAACTTCAAAGCTCCCAGTCTTCACTGAATGGCAGTCCTTGACTGTCATGGTTTGACACTGGCGCAATGCCAGCGCCCCCATGAAAATGCACCTTCCCCAAATAAATGCTGTGAGATGTTATCAGGAACAGAGCAGAGCAGGCCCAAGCTTAATAACAAAGGGGAAAAACTTTATTAAACTACTACTAATACAGAAAACACATAAACTAAATCCAGGATGAAGACCTTTTAAAACACCCCTCCTCCTCCCAATTTCCAAAAACACCCACCATGAAACATCACCTGGGATTCCTGATCAAATTACCACCCTTCAGATAATCAATACTCAAACTATCAAGGGAGAGAGAAGTCTCTCTTGCACCACAGACCCCCCAGGAAACACAGTTGCCACCCTGTGTTTCCATGTCACACATGGCAACCGCCCGGAAAAAATCTGCCAGTGTGACACTCTCCATTCCATGTCACAGTGCTCTCACCACCGTGCATGGACAGTCTGCTCATAGGGCTCCTTAAGGATGCTTTGCCACGGTCCCAAAGATACAACAGTTCAGCTTCTCATCCTGGGACTACAGTCCCCCCCATTTTCCCCTGGGGCCAAGGGTCCAGGAACAGAGATCATCTTCTTCCCGAAGACAGAGGGCATCACCATTCCCTCCTCAGCTTTCTTCGGTTCTTGCCATTCCTGTGCTTTTAGAAGCTGAAGCAGGTCTCCTTGGGTCACCACTGCATCCCCCTAAAATGCAGTCTCTATTGCAGGAGATTTTGGTTCAGTCTATGGCTAACAAGAAAAGTCCAGCTAAAAGCTACTTCATCATCTCCTCCCACCTAAATATTTCTTCTTCTAACATCTCAGGTCCCAGACTGTCTCTCTTCCACTACAAATCAAGGAGAAGTAATATTTTACAAAGCCCTCATTTCCTGGAAAGGGTTAAAAGTTCAGACTCCCTGGATGGCTGATATCTTGGTCCAGCGTTCCGTCTCCCACGCTGGATATCATCCCCCCCCCCCACTTTCTCCTTCTCGCCTGCTGGCAAATTTCCAGGTGCCGCCAGGCTCTCTGTCGCTTTCCCTCTGTGGGGGGGACAAAGGCATCTCTGCTTCTCTCCACCCTTCCGTCCAGGAGCTAGCTTGGTTCCAGACCCTCAGCCCCTTGGCCTACCTGGACAAGGCCGTGTGGCTTCCCCTCCCCCACCCAGCCCATGGCTGGGCAGGGGAGAGCCTGCACTCGCTGAAGACCGGAACCAAAGAGACAGTTCCCCTGGGAGTTCTTGCTTTTAACCCCCAGTGTTCTCAGAGGCGTGTCCATATTTTCAGTGGTCACTCCAGGTGCCAATATCCAAACCTGACCACTGATTGGTTTGACCCAACTTCCCGGAAAAAATTCACTTCCATGTCAAACCACGACATTGACAAAGGATGAAATTAAATCTGATTAAAAAGTTTAGCATTTCCTTCTTAGATACCTGAAATAAAGAGCAGTTCTCTGAACCATTCCTCTCCTGAAGTGTGACTGATGTATGCAGAACTGTTTTGAATATCTGATATCTTTCCGTTTCAATTGGATGTTTGTTTTCCTGCGCTTCTTTTTCCTTTGGCTAAAACATGTTATTATCTCAGCAAAGGCTTATTTGTGGAGGCAGAAGATTCTGACCTTGGCAGATTTTGTGCCAGTAGTGCTTTTTAGCATTTTTGTGAGGACGTATCAGAGCTGGCTGTAGCTGCATGAAGAGGGAAACAATGATTTCTTTTGTGAGCAAGGTGAGATGCCAGTTCAGAGTCAGCCATAGGTGCTAATGGATTACTTGGTGTACTTTGTTTTTCATGGAGCTTCTCTGGCTACAAAAGCAAGCAATACCACCCAGTTGCCATACAAAGGAGCACGCTTCTTCCAGGCTATGTGGATGCAATGTAGAGAGGCTCTGCAATTTATGCTTTTGTTCCCCCTTTGCTGGAATAGTAGTGACAAAGCAAAGAAATTATTCCTTCCTTTTAAATAAACCCACTCAGAAGTACTTTCTTGGTTCTGATATTGGCCAGAATAAAGGACCTCGAATGAAATCTGATCTCAGAGGCAGAAATAAATTGCAACATTCAAAAGGCCTGTGCACAATATAGTAAATGTTTTGGTGTCCTTTAAATCTGTAAAGTTAGAACAGTGAGAGATCTTAGAGAAAAACAGCTACTATTGCATCACTGCTTTAATTCCTTGAAAGCGAATGAACATAAATAAATGCTCCAGCAAGAACAGATGTTTTGATCTACATCTCTTTTTTTTTATTGCAAAACAATTGTTACAGAAATTTCAGAAAGTTCTATTGTAGTAATTGCCAACTTCTGCTTTTTATTACGCATCTAAACACAGTCTAAAAGTGCATTGTGAATCCAGTAGACCTTTGGAAAGGACCATTTTCCCTAGTTATGTACATTTAGACAAATCATATTTGAAGAGCTTTGTATTAGTAGGAATTTGTTTAAAATAAGATTTTAGGAATTTTTATCCCTTTATAAATGATTGTTATACACTTACAAATGATAGCCCAAATAATAAATGATTAAATAGCTATTAGTATAGAATATTGCAAACACTGTCCCAGACAGCAGTAGCAGCAAATAGACTCTCATCATGTACAACAACTGCAGTGGTGGAAAAAAGATATAACTTTAATACCATTTACTCTTGTGCAGGCATAAAACTGTATTTCACATCCAATTCCCTCTTCTGTCCCTTCCCCCTCCCTCCCAGATATTAAAATAAACAAGAGTTATCACTTCCCTGCAGCAGAAACAGCAGCAATTTAATAATCAAATGTTTTTACCTAACAGCCTTTTGAAATAAATATTGTGTGGCTCTATGAATGATCTGAAACCATACAGCAAAATTAAAAGGTCAGAGACTGTTTCACAACCAGACTGGCTCAATGGCTCCATCATTAGAGCTCCAACTTGAAGATGATATAGTGTAATCCATGCAATGACTCAAAGTAATATTGAGTTAGAAATGCAGAATAAATCCACCTCCTGACAGAAGTCAGAGTATGCCACTGAAATCAGTGGATTTTCTGCAGATTTGCACCAGCATTGGTAAGACTGTAATTGTATTCAGTCATGGAGAAGAGAAGCCTGTGTGACCTGTAGTGTACTGTATGAGCTGTATGACTGGCTATAAAGCAGGGTGCGGAAACAAAGTCCCTCTGCATCCAGTACTACTGCTCCTATGCCAATGTGTGGCAAGGACAGTGAATTCCATCTAGAGTAGTGATGGGTTTCACTAGGCAAGCAGACACCCCCAGTGTTTCACTTCTTGTCCCGGTTTGGACTGTGATTTTATCTAAGGTGGTTGAAGAGAAAATTCATGCTAGGAATCTTACCCATTTGTTTGGAAGAAGATGATCTATACCTAGTATCTCTCAACAGGACTGAAAATGTGGCCTTTGTTGAACCAAATATGTGTATTTGTGCAAAAAATGCAAATACAGTATCATTTTAAAGCAGGGGAAGACATCACAACTACTTCCAAGGGAAAGGGTTCCAAGGGAAATCCAGGAAAAAACATCTCACGCTTTTTCTTTGAGTGATTATCAGATCCTCTTCAGTGTTTAACCTGAGCAATATAATAAGACATTTATGCTTGTTTTAAAACCTGCACCACAAGTTTTCAGAGAATTTTGTTTCACTGCCTCGCTCTAATACATTTGATGACTTCTGCTCTCAGGACAGATACTGGCTTGCACCCACTGCAGTCATTGGACTAAGGCTGCTACCAGCACTTTTTTTTTTTTTGAACAGTTATTAATGTAGTTGCATTTTCCATGCACTGACAGTTCCTAAGAAACAAATCGTTTTCTTCTCATACAAAAAATATACCTAACTAAGATATTTATCCCCTGACAAAAGGCTATCCTTTCTGCAAAAGGTACAAATCAGTTTAGTTGGTTTTTTTTTTTACCAAAACAATCTAAAAATGGAAAATTAAAAAAAAAAAAGTAATCTATATCTGGAACCCAGAGGGATTTCTGTATGTAGATGAATGTATGTTTTGGTTTTTCATTATATTTTCAAATTATCCCCTCACTGCCATTTGTTAACTGGCATTTGTGCTAAGAAAATAGTGTAGCACCGGATCTCTTCCAAAAAAAAGAGAGAGCCAAATGTCTGAGCACTGCTATAGGTTCGCATTTTGTGTTGAGTATTCAAATTTCATAAAATACAATTGTCTTTTAAAAATAATAAAAAAATCACTTACTTTGCTAAAGATCAAAAACAATGGAAATAATGTAAACATCCAAAAGTTTGAATTCATTCCTAACTGGATTCATCTTTATAGGCAGGCAATAGCAAATGTTAAATCTCCTAGCAGTCCAAAGAAACTCATGGAACAATGCATGCATTTTCTTTGACACAAAAAAAAGACTGGACTTTAAGGAAGAGAAACTACTTCATTCATATCACACTGTTATTGTGAAAGAATAATGTGCTATAATACAATACCTAGGGCTAGTGTATACCCCAACTGTAGAATAGAATCACTTAAACTGGAAACAACAGAATGGATTACTATAGGAAAATATTTATAAAATACTGCACACTGCTTTCTTAGTCAACCAGCATATGTAAACAAACAGCTAAGCTCAGCTGAGTTTTAAAATATTATTAAAGTTCATATGTCTTATAGTCTTTTGCATAACATGCCAGTTTGTCTTTCACACTATCACAACTCATCTGTCACAGCCCACAGTGGCTCATTAGAGGTTTATACATCAGCTCATACAGACGTTTAAGTGGAGCTATACAAAGAATTGTGCGAAACATACCAAACTTACACACTGTGACCAGAAATGCATATTCCATACATAAGCTAATAATTGGATAGTGGAACTTAATGTTTGATGCAACATGTGCTATTTTATTGAATGTTACAGATTTACAAACAAGACCATGTAATGAGATATTAAGACTGTCCTGTAACGTTCACTAATATTACCACATGTCACAATTATATATGTGTCTATTTCATAAGCTATTCTTTGATACAGAATACATCATATGGCACATGCTATAGCTACATGATGATGGATGATGAGACTTCTATCTCACTAAATGGTCATAATATCAAGAATGGGAAGTCTGGTCCCATTGCAAGAAATGGGAATGTTTTATCATCAAATTTAAAAAGGAGCTGTTTGATGCAATGTGTAAAAACCAGGTGAAAATAAAATAATCTAACATCCATCATAATATATTCTATAGACACCACATTGTAGAATAAATGGGAAACATTCAGGAAAAGTAGTGTTCTGACCTCTTGCAATCACACTTTTAACATCTGAATTTACATTTTATATATAATGGCAAATTTTAAGAGGTAAATAAAGTGTTCTGTTTCATTTTACCTGGAATCTGTGCTCCATATGAATAAGTTGCTGTATCCTAAATATTTATACAGCTTCTAGGCTTGGCAAGTTTCTTACCCTGACAAACTAACCAATGGAATCTACTCCAGAGGTGAGCCCTATGCCTAATTCACTAAGCACTGTTGAGGAATTTTTAATGAATCTGAAATTCTTCTTGAGTAGACCAGTAATGCAATGAAGATGAAAGAGTCCACAACAGTTTTAGCAGACATTCATAAAAGTAACAAAGAAAACGAAGTAAGAATATCCCCCTCTACTCTCCATAGATAGATAGATTTGGAGAAGCCTTAGGAAAAGGCTGCTAACAGAAGGTTGGCACATTTGAAGCATATTGTTAAACACAAGTTCGTTTGCCTTTGGGCATTTTGCTATTGTTCAACAATCAGCCTGCCACAAGCATGCTTCATAATGCACAGAAAGGTTTCTGACCTTTCTTGGTATCGCCATGTGACTGTAATGCTGCACGTGGCCTGCAAGGCAATTGCATAAACATGGTGTCTTGGTGGAGTTTAGTTCACTGAAAGCCTGATCAAACAGAAGAAAGCAAGGAACACGTTGGTGCAGGAAGTGTGAAACACATTGTTCTTAACATCCCCTTGCTGCATTTCCTTGTTTCCTGAACTTCCAACGCAGTGACATGTTAACTAAATGTTTTCACCTTCTTGGCCTCTTTTCTTGAGGCTGATGATTATTTTTCTGTCTGGATTAATTGCCTTTAGGACTTAACTCTCAAATGGTGCTCAGAGTCTCCCAGGGTGAGGACTCAGTGAGAAAACATCAGCTTGTATTCTCAAAGCTGCCTTTGAAAGATAATTCAATTTAAATAATGTGAAATATGTACCCCACTCACAAATGTTCATTTTTAATAATAAAAAGGAGCTGGTTCTACACAGATATTGGTAACAATTGAGATATTTTAACATCTGATAGCACTAGTGCCAACTATTTAAAAACTTAAAAGTTATGCCGTCATAAAGGAATGTGAATTATTTTTTCTGTTGCAGCTTATGCTTCTCCACCCTTCTCCAGTCTTCTGTATACCCTTCCACCTGTGACCACCGGACATTGTCTCATGAGAAGTTTGAAACTCTGGTTGACAATGTGGGCCCTTGGAACGTGGGTGGAGTCAGTGGAGTTACACTTGTCTTCAACCAAAACCTGTAACTGCACTACTGTTCAGACACATTTTCTCCTACTAAAAGTGCTCACTGTGTGATATGCTGATGAACGGTGGATGCCTACTCACAACTGATGATTTTGCTGTTTACAGACACTTGCAGTTTCACTTTGGTTCTTTTATTTACCTTAGAAGTATATAGAAATTCTAGTGTTTTCCAGTCCTCTGACAAAAATGCTTTCCTTTAAGTAGCTTCAGTCTAATTACATGAATCTGGATTCAGATTTCTTGATAAATCCTATATAATTTAAAAAGTCCAAATAGGGCTATGTTCACATGGAAAAAAAAAAGAAAAAAAAAGGTGTATGTTTTTAGGTGGGGGAATGATGTGAAGAATCAGCAGCTCAAATGAAAGAGCAAGAAGAACCTGGTGGCAGCATGGTGGATAAACCTCCCCAGTTTATATATATAATTAAACTGAGCAGTGAGAACTGGACACTATTACTATACTCTGCTCTGATCATCCTATTCTTACTGTTTCATCATATCCTTTGATTTAGTGAGACAGCATACTGATGACAAATGTGGTAAAAAAATATACTATTCCACTTAATTACATTCATCCTGAGCTTGCTCACCTGTGCTAGAATCTAGAATGCCTGTTTTACACAGGAAATCACCTGACATTTTAACATAAATTCTTCTTCCATTTAAGTTGCAGTAAAAAAAGCATTTCATTTCCCTTTCCGCTCTTGAAAATATAAACTTTCTGTGGCACTAGAAGTTGACACAAAAGGAGACAAGTGAACATTTATGGTTGTTGTTGTGTTCCTCTTTCTTCATTTCCACAAGTGTGGGATGCAAGGGACTTGGGAGACTTTAGGTGTTTTTGCTGCCAGTTCCTACAGAAGTAACAAATGCTTTTCACCAGTCATCACAATGATGACATAGATGAAAAGAAGTTGTGATTGAAGTTTGGAACATCTAATCTGTACATTTCTTTTTTGCCAGTTAATTTGCATCTTAAAAACTTGAATAATGATAAAAGGTCTTAGGATACCCTCTAATAAAATGCAGATATCTGGAGCTATTAATCTATGTCTTCTGACTTCATTAAGGGGGCTTGTTATTCCTCTTGTTTACTGAAGGTTTTGTAAAGCTTTCATCCCTCTCTTTTTTCTGCAATGCAAATGTCAACTGGGTCAAGGTGGAGTATGTCAGTAGTGATGCTGAGATTGAAAATGTGCTCCCTTGACCCATGGCTAATGCCATGTGGAGTGATGTGAGGTTTTTTTTTAAATTCTGCTAAGAAAAACAGACTGAAGAGCAGATGACCCTTAGACTGCTGGTGAGCTTTGTATAAGCCTAAGTGTGCTTGCTTTCAAAGCTGCAGAAGGCCCCAGTTCTTGACAGTCTCCTCATGGACAGGTTGTCCCCTCTGCTCTCTGGCCTTGAGGACTTGTTCCTCTCCAAGGGGTTCCTCAGGCCTGCTGTGTTTCGCTGCCTGTCAAGTTTGTCACTGATGGAATAGCTCTTTCGTGTGTGCTGTGCATACAACACGTTGGACTCCTCAGCAGAGTAGCTGTTGGCTCGCTCTATTTTTGGGAGTGGGATGCTGTTGGGCAGAGTTGTAACACTGCTGTCTTGAGGAGATAAGGGGATTCCCTTCTTGTCTTTGACTTCAATATCCTCATGATCAGAGCTTGGATGGGTTAGTTCAGCTTCTCTCTCTGGGTGGCAGCATCCCAAGTCTTCCACTTTGCCCCTGAGACTTCCAGGGAAACTGGCCCTCTCTGCAATGGCCTGGGGAGCGCTCACACACCTCGTGTCTATGCAATCTGTAATACTTGTGTACTCTGCTGTTTTAACTGGGATGCCAAGGCTGCTGAAGTAGCTTCGAGAAGGAGAGAACATGAAGCTGTGAGATTTCACAATTGGCGTTTCCTCCAGAATAAATGGAGTAGTAGCCAGGTAACGACTGCTTTTAGATCGCTCTAAAGTATGATACAAGGGAGGGTCTGAATCCCACGGGATTTGGCAGTCTGTGATTTGTGAATAGTCTGAAGAAAATGCTCTTGTTTCAATTCCAGAAGTTTCCTCATAATCAAGACTCCTGCCAGAGATCTTTTCACCAGCTGTACTGCTGATGTATGCACTATTAGTTAAAAGGGAAGAGGCTATGTGAGCTGGGAGAGCTGCATCTTCAGGACCAAGAATATTTATGGAGCTCTCGAGAGGTTCTGTGTCAGAATGCATCTCATCCATGGCAGAAACATAAATGTCTATACAAGATGAAGGTCTTCTGGAGTCTGGGGCAATTGACAAAGTGCTGGTAGGGGGTAAAGGAACCTTTCCTTCTTTTGCTATTGAGTGGGAACTGATTGCCCGATGCAGGCTTGGAGACCTTTCCTTAAAAATACTTTCCAACTTTTCCAACCCACACTTGTCCTTAATATTTGTTGCATAGAAGGAGTGGCTTCGCAAGCGGTGTGTGACTGTAGGTGATGTTGGGGACATGGACTCCTCTCCTGTGGGATCAATGCTCTCTTGAAGCTTGTAGGCATTTCCTTCCTGACTGTTGAAGCTACTCTGCCTTACAATGTAGGCTGCATCAGTACAGTCGGATGAGGTCCTGGATCGGATCTTAGTTGTCTCTCCTCTCTCAATGCCAGTCATCTTTTCTAAGGCCGTCACCATTCGTCCCATCATGTCTTCCAGCTGAGCAAGCCTGATGTCAACAGTCTGCAGAGAGGCCTTCATGCAGTGCTCTCTCTCATTTACTTCTTCCAGTCTCATGGCCATGTTCTCCACCCTTTACAAAGGGAAGAATTAAACAGGTAAATTTCTACAAAGCAGTGATGTTCAGCTAATAGGTCACCAAACCAGTTGGAAACAAATACGTCTCAAACCCCAAAGGCAATGTACACCACCTTATCTGTTTCAAAATCCTGCTAAACAGAGGTTTTGCAAAAAAAATGCTACACACTCAGGGAACTGCTCCAGTGGATTAAACCAGGGGCATCAGCTGTGTAGTGCAGAGGGGGTTTGGGTGTGCCTCATTCCAGGGACAGGAGGCTTATTTCATAAATGTTACTATGAATTACTGCCTCTTTGCTTCCAAAGCTTCTAATTAGGTTATTATGAATGAATAACACTTAAAGCAGGTGCCACATGATGTAGTGGCCAGTTGTGCCACAGTCAGGACCATCACAGATAGCTAAATGAATAAAGAAAGCAACGTGCCACAGAAGAGAGCACTGCTGTATTTTTCCCTCATGTTTGCCCCAGATTTATACTGCCTAGTCCTATGTCGACCTAAGGAGATAGTTTCTTTGTTCTCTGATTAATATTTAGCTCAGATTTGTAGAAAAAAGAAATATCAGTTATTTTGTTGAATATATATCATATTGAGTTAAATATTCATGAGTGTTGCAAGGAGGAGAAACACTGATCAAGCCAAATACAGCCTGCAACAGGGTACATGCTCCATTACTGTGATTGTGCTTTGGGTAGTCTGCGTTCCTAGTTTAAGGATTCAAATGATGGATTTTAAATTTAGTTTTCAGCTGCTATCATAATATATAAATAAAAAGGTAGATTAAAAATGGGTAATAATTAAATGTAAGATTAAGTATTTTTAATTTAATTTAAACTTTAGTATGTCTTTTCTAGATCATTGATCTGTCACATTTTAAAATATTTTCAATTTTTAGGGAATTGTGTATAGATTTATGCCAGTGGCTACTAACCACTTCAATTTTCTGACTTCCAAAATGTGTCTTCTGAAGGATTTATAGAGTCTGAAAATTTTACATTATGAAATTGCCTGTAGCACATAAGAAACTTCTATAATTATTTTCTCTGTTTGTAATCCCTATGACAGGCTGGGACTTCCAATTTCCATTGAAGAAGTACTAAAAGCAACAAGTTTATGTAGTTCTCTGTGTCTGATAGGTTCTGTTTTTCCCCACTGTTGTAGACATTGAAAAATGATCTAAGAGGCAAAAGATAACAAATGGCAAAATTTCCACACTCTTTTTCATCACAGGTCTCTTACTCTCTTCTAGTTAGTGGAATTCATGCTCAAATATTACTAGTCACACTGCCATAGTTAATAGGCACATAAGCCTTTGCCAGGATTTCTCATGAGGTAAGTATCATCTTCTACTGCTGCTAGTTATTTTTTCAATAGGACAAGTGATTTGGAACTGACAACACCATAACCAACACCAACACCAACACTCTTATTTGTACAGAGGGGAAGATTTTAGCAAAGAATATTAGACAGCATGTTACCTAATGCTCAGAACTTTTTCTGGTAAAACACTGAAGTCTGACTACCTTGTGGCATTGAGAACAGAACCTGTCCACAGAGGAGAGGAGGGGACAGGGAGGAGTATGACTCAGCTCACTACAGAAAGTCTAACATTCCTGGGAAATACAGGCTTTTCCTGTGAAGTCTTTGAGTTTTGAAGGCATAAGCACAACAAATTAAATGTGCAGCAGCAGCTGTATTGCTATCATCAGTCTTCAGTAGACAAATGATCAAGTAATCACTGCTAAGGAACAAACTGGTAGCTTCAAGGAATCTCATTCTACTCATTATCATTTAGGCACCAGTCTGTTTCTAGTTCTACCAGCTTCTCCAACAAAACAGATTAATGTCATTAAGTACAGAATGTGATTCCACAGTGAAGGCAGTTTATGTGGGAAGCAGTTGAATTTTCACTCATGTTATTACTTACATGAACTGCTATTTTATAAAAGCAATTATACTTTTGAAATATTTATTAGCCAATAATTGAGTCCTTCACCCCACATTCAGATCCTATAAGAACTGCTTCAAGATGACGAACAGATAAAACATTGCAATTTTAGGGCTGTCAGACATAAGGAAAAATTTTAATGGATTTTACTGGAAAATTGCAGCTCAGATTACATCCCACAAAAAACCTTACACCCCAGCAACAGTTACCAAGAATTAGAGTGAATTTATAACATTATTTAAAGCTAACTGGATAATCTGGTTGTGGTCTTGCTGTTTTGTTGTTGTTGCTGGTTTTGCCATTGTTTTGATTTGATTTGTTTTTTTCTTTCCTGCTTTGAGAGCTGTACACAAGTGAAATATTTTTTAATACAAACATAGCCAGTTGGTCTATCAGTGGAACTGTCCATAGCAAGTTAAGTTTTGCATCTTGTATTTATGTGAAGGCTGTGCAATGCTACTGAACACAAGTAATGAACCCAAGGAGATCCTAGAATAATACCTTGCTGGTAGGTGTTCATGTATTTGTTCTGCCTTCCCTGAATGTGATCTAGCAGCTACTGTCAGTGGCACAGAATGTCAGACAAGGCGAAGAGAGACTTTTTGAGTGGTCTGTTGGTTGCTATGGATCTGATGACAAATGTGTTCACATTGATAGTGTGGAAAATTTATAGAGAAATGTAACAAGATAAGCACAGAGCAGTCTGGGTTTGGAAACCATGGGTAACCAGAGATGTGCATAGGTAACTGAAAAATGCATGCATGCGTTTATACCTCATGAGCCCTGACAATAGGATTTTATTCACAAAAAGAAAGCTTGAAAGATGATCGTCTCCTCCAACCCCAAAGACACTAACTTAGTCATCTTTAGTTACATATATTACATTTATATATATATATACATATATATAAAATATGGCTACTCCAGAATGTTTAACAAATATTTATTGTATTAGTGATATTCTCTTCTATTAATTTGATGTTCAATTCTGTAATCATTCATGCTACAGAACAGCACTATGTTCTATGAGAAATATGATAAAATCACATCACCCAAACACTGTGGACATAGAAAGATGTGGTCTGAAGAAATACACCCTGAATCTGGTCCTTAAAATGTTTTAATAAGTGAATTTTTCTATTTTCCTATATTCTTAGGAAAATATTCTTGCACTCAGTGAATAGACAGCCTGACCTGCATTTCCTTTAGGAATAGTTTTGAATAAAAACACAGTTTCAAAAATAAGAATGCCCAAGTTTTGCTTTGGGTTTCTTTTTCCTATTTTGCCTATTGAGGATCAAGTATGAACCTTTTTAGCAAATCCCTCAATATCCATCCATGACGCCTCCTTCACACCTGTGCTTTTACTTGCAGCAAGATTCAATGTGTTAGAAAGTGTATTATTCAATGTATTAGAAAGTGCCAAGCCATGCTAACAAAATGAGAAGAGAAACAGAGAAGAGAATAGAGAAGAGAAACATGTAAAACATGCATCAAGGTGTGCTGCTGAAGCTCAAAAATTTCTAATAGTGAAACAAATATGGACTTTACCAGGACAATATTAAAAAATGAGGGGAGAACTCAGAACCTGACCAGGATTTTATATTACTTGCAGTAATACTTTTTAATTATGGTTTGGGAGATGATGACTTTTGATGGCATTCATTTTGGTTTCTTTATTTTTAACCTTTGCACATTAGTTCATCAAAAATTTATTTAAAATAATTCTTTAATGGGAGTAAGGCACTCTTTTCAGAGGTAGACCTCTTAATTCAATGCTAGAATTAGATTCACAAGTCTCTTTGTTGACCTAGGTCCATTTCTAAGACATCAGTCATATTTCAAAATCCTTTTCTAAGACATCATTCATACTTCAAAATCTTTTTTGAATGCCACAGAGACCTTTGACATGAAAGTCACTTACAGAGATACCACTGAGCTTGTGATAGGTGATTGTAAAATGGTTGTATTTAAATAAAACATAGACAGCAGTTCCCAAGCCTGTAACAGGGTACTTTGCCTGACATCTTTTGGTAAAGCAGTGCTGATGCAAGCAGCCAGCCAGTTTTCCCTGGTGCAGTGATTTTTCGTGGCTAAGGAAGCTAGGTTGTCATGGCTGCATTCCCACTGGAGCCTAAGACCACTTAACTCTTTATGACCACAGAGAGATACCACCAGAGTCACAGACCTTTCCTGCTGTCATTTTTCATGTCTGGGTGGGCCTGGTAGGGTCAGTCCTTTTTACCAACACAAAGCTATTTCTGTGCACTTCATCCTGCCAGCTCTGAAATCAAGATAATAGCTATGTCATCATCCACACAGATGCTGTACATGTAATTGCACTGCAGGTTATAAAGTGTTGTACTAATGGATATCACAGAGTACCAAAGATGACGTAATAATATCTGTTCTAACCAGCTTATCTGCTTTTCAAATACTGTTAGGATGTGACCCTGCTCCTTTTGAAAGCAATATGAGGTTTTGCACAGGTATGAAAGAGTTGAGACCTGTTCACATGGAACAAATGCACTGAAGTGATTGTTTCAGTGACTTATGACAGATCAAGAAAAACAGTGCAGTCTTTTTTGATAATATTACACATGTCTTTGTTCTGGTCAAGATGCATTACAGTGATTAGAAAAGAAGATTCTTCACAAAAGGTCGTGATTCTTCCACTGCAATGACGTGAATTTGTCCAACTTAGCTTTCCTCACAGGTCTTCAGGAGATTCACATGCATGTTTTGATAAATGCATTCAAGGGAAACACCTTACAGACTTCTACTGCTTTATATTTTTCCACTTAGTCCATAACTTTATCTGATATGTATCAATAACCTGATGCTACTTCCACATGCTTGTGTGAAATCCCAGATAGTGGGCTTCTGTAGCAAAGCATCTAACCCCCCACATCTGTTGTTTTCTAGCCAATCAGTTAACTCAAACAGGACAAGCTGTCTTGTATTTCAGGGGGTGTAATCTAGAATAATCACTGAGTGATTCTGGTGCCATGATCACTGGTCTCGCATCTCCCAAATGCCAATAAAAATCTTAGTGTTGAAGTGAGATCGGGCAAGACAGACTGCATTTCTGACTGACAACCACTCACTTTACAACTATAAAAGCCACACAAAACCTTCACAAAGCAGAAATCTTGTATACATTTTCCTGGAAATATGTGAAGTTTCTCCTGTTAGTAGGAGCCTACTTGGTGGTTACTCCCCATGGGTTAAGTGAAGGCATTTGTGTCCATTATCATCACTTCAGTGGTAAATTGCATTTGACTCCTAATCAATACTCTTTCTTTTGCTAGCTTTAATATAGGTACCTTGACATAGTGCACTTTTTCATGCTGTAATCTACTAGTAGTTATTTTAGTTATATACTGTGGAGTAACTAATTCTGATTAAGGTTTTTAGTCTGTTAGCTTTTGTCTGTTTACTAAATAATTAATTTTTAAATAAGTATATCTGATTTGCCATCATTAGAACTTGCCAGACAAAGTGATTCCTTAAATTTAAACTGTTGCCAAAATCTGAGGCTAAGGAAGAACTGATCTTCATTTAGACCCCTTTCTGTGAAGGAGTTTAAATACACAGTAGAGTTCTTTCTTCCCATCAGAGTCAGAAGACAGAAGAAGCAGGGCTTCTTTAATAAATTTTCTCTGTAGTTCCCACTCTCCCAGCAACAGCTGCTCCTCTCAGTTGCTTAGTACTGAGGTCAAGGAAAGACAAACATCAAGTGTTGTTCTATGCTTTTAATTTCTGAATGTGAAGTGATCAAGTAAAGGAGGGGTTCTTTCTGGAGACATCAAATATGGAGACTTCTGTGGTGTCTGTTGTTACAAGAGAAGTAAGGCGTTTCCTGAACTGAGGCAGGCCCACAGGATGCCAGGGTGGACTATTCCAAGGTAAGAGTATGAAGTGAAGCTTATTGCAGGTGAGTCAGACAAGACATTGTGGTCCTGCCCCAGCACAGCACCTGACTGCATACCTGAAATAATTCATTGACACCCAGGTCAATGCATCAATGCACAGGATCTCTTCTTGTTTTGATTTCCTGAGCCCCTAACCTGTCTGTGACACATTGAGGCTTGAAGCAAGACTCTGTTCCCATCTTACAGTTCCCTTCCAGTGCTAGCCCCCTACTCCTGCTTCCAAGTACACTGGGCTTTGTATGTAGGGTGTGCAGCTGTTCCTCCTCCTAGCAGGACCTGGAGCACTTTGATGAACCAGCTGCAAGTAGGAGCTGCTCAAGCAGAGGGGGGCATTATCACATATGCACAGAGGTGAGAGAAGGCAGTGACTGGTCCAGGTCCAGGTCCAGGTCCAGGTCCAGGTCCAGGTGCAGTTATGTCACACAGAGCCTGTCCCAACCCTTCCCTTCTTGAACCTAACAGCATGCTCATCTTCTTGTAAATGAAAGATCTTTGGGAAGAACTTCACTCACATTTCCAGGGTTATCTGATTCAATTTTACACCACATAAAGCTGACTTAATTGGACAGATGACTAAACTGGTATCTCATGGCTCTAACATGGGTATTATACTTGGTCTACTACTACTGGCTAGTGACTGGACATTGGAAGAGAAACCATAGTTTTGAATCTTTTTTGCTTTCCTTGCTCTGCATCTTGTTACTTGTGCAATGATAACTCTATAAAGAAACTTTAAAGTGCAAATCTGGATTTTACATATTTGAATGTTCCACAGGTTACAAAAAATAATTCTAGTGTTGTCATGGTTTAGCAATGGTATTCTCCAGTTTAGAAACTATGCTGCCACTTCCCCTCCCCTGCTCCAATTGGAGGCACAAAAGGTGAAGTTTGAGATAAGGATGACTTACTGGAAACAGCAATGAAGAAGAAAATTAACAGTAACAGCAATAGAATTACAAAAAAAGGTGGAAGAAGGAAAAGGAGGAGAAGGAGAAATTATTTACAGTGAAAAGGCCCTGACAATAAACAATACCAGACTGTTCCATCCATCATGTTTTCTCGACCACAAGGAATCCCTCCTCCTAAGAAGCCAGAGTCCCTTTCCCCTGCCCCTGGCAATGACATAAGGTGGTATCAAACAACCTCAGAGTCCTCCCACCCCCTCCTGGCTACTGCAAAAATTAACCCTGTCCGGGCTAAAACCAAGACAAGCATTTTAGATTTAAGAGGAGCTGGTCATGACTGCAGGCAAAATAAAAGACCCAGACATCCTGTTTCTAAAATGTATTATGTATAATACTCAGATAGCCCTGATTCCTCAAGCATCTTTTAAATATTCCTCAGGCCTATTATGAAATAAGAACTGCATTCACCTGGGACATCATTGAGTGGGCCTGGGAATGACCTCTGTACCCCAGAGAGTCACTGCCTGGATCTCTCTTACAGAGCTGGAGCACCCTAGTCTCCACGTTAAACTATTGGCTAAGGTAAATGGATTTTTAAAGAGCTATTTCTCTGTGAGGCTCAGGTGTTTGTCTTCATTTAGGATTCATATTCATGAACTTGATTCTGGAACAAGGTACTTTAAGCTTTTCATTTAAATTAGCGATAAGGGCCCTTTTCCTATAAAATAGGTCAACACAGAATGAAAAGGCAGATTGTTATGTTTTCATTGTCAAGGACTTACAGCATTTGCATGATGTACGGAGGACCTAGCTAGATTACTTCTTATTTACAGGTCTTCAAACATACATATTCCTTCCTTGGCCACCAAAAGAAAAGTTATACTCAGAAATTTGAACCTGTATCTATGATTTTTCAGTTCTGGCCAATTCTTTGGCCAGCGGACTATCAGAACACATGAAAAACAAGGTGATCAGTTGGACCACAGACCAATTTATCTACTATCTTACTTTGAAATATATGTAGTTTTTCCTCCTGTATATTCTTCAGTCTTTAAATTTTTTTGGATATTAGGAACTTTCAGGCTCAACATAACCTCTATGTATTTAGCACTCCTTACAGGATTTCTCTTTCATAAGCTTGTCTAGTCTTGTTTGAATGCATGTAGCCTTTAGTTGACATCATCAGCTTCCTTTTTAGATCTCACCATCTTTCAAAAATGTCTTCTGTTGCACTACTTACTGCATGAAAAAAAGACAACCTATTTTCTGTTTATTTTGAACCCAGGATCCTGCTAAATTATTCTGTTACTCCCCTGTATCTTGTTCTGAGTGTGACAGCAAGCAATTGATTTCTGCTCAGGTCAGAAATCACACTTTCCTTACACTCACACTTATATAGACCACTATAATTTCATACCTCATTTGTCTCTTCCAGTCTCAGGAATGCTGGATTACTTGGCCATCCTTTACAAGGTAGCCATCCCATGCCTTATCAACTTCCCTTCTAATATCCTTTTCTACAATATATGTTTTAGGACTGCTTCCTTTTTACGTAATGCAGATGATTAAATTATATTATATCTTCTATTCCTGCTCTGGGATAGATTTATTTCGAAACCAAACTAACAGCATGTTTCCATGCCTTTCCTTGCCTATAGTTTAGGCATAGCTGAAGTGGGGGCAGTGCTGGAAGATTATGTAGAAGGAGAAGAGTGTTACATCTGCGTAACTGATGAAAATGACAACTCACCTGTTCTCTGTTATTCAAATTAAGACGGAGTTTTCCAGGAGTGGAGCGTTCACTGGTTTGTAAGTTTAATGAATATCTAACAGAATATTACCCTAAAATATTTATTGGCAAAAGTGCTATGAATCAAACACAAACTCTTGTCCTCTAAAGCTGAGCTCAGCAGTGTTCCATGAAAGCATAAGAGCACCACAGCAGATCAACAGACCTAGAATTTTTTAGGACTGGTGAATTTGAAGACTAGCAACTTCCACTAAATTACTGTATTGCTTTTTTCCCTCTGTGCATTGCTGTAGTTGAAATGTCTTGTTGTATTTAAAATCCATGTTGCTATTGTTTCCAATGAAACTGGCTTAGTAGCCAAGCTATCTTGAAATGAGGCTTGTTTCTTGTCTGAATCAGTCACAGATAAACTCTAAAGTCATATTTTTCATTGAGGAACTCTAATTTACTCTCCTGTGTTTTTGTGACTACTTCTGCCCTGAAATTCTGCTTTAAGAACTGAAATGCAAGCATTATTGGTGCCTCTCACTGCATCAGTTATACTTCAATACAACTGGATAAAAGATCCCTTTTACAAAACTTTTAATAAATGATGTGGGTTGGAAGGGACCTTAAAGATCATTCAGTTACAACTCTCCTGCCATGGAAGGGACACCTACCCCTAGACCAGGTTCTTCAGAGCCACATCTAGCCTGGCCTTGAACACATTTGCTTTAGCAAAAAAAAAAAAAAAAAAAAAAAAAGAGGAAGAAGAAAGAAAAAAGAAAAAGAGAAACTAAACTCATCATATTTTATAACTTTACTTTTAAATTAAGACTTACCAAAACGACTTAATTTCCTTTTACAAGAAAAAAAAAAAAAAAGAGCGAGACTGGTGACAGAAACACATTTCTAGATCAACTTATGAGAACAAAAAAGTGCACCTTTCTGAAGTGACACGGATTCTTTCATCATTGGAGGAGTTGAATCTGTCATCCTTTTCTCTGAAATACTCTTCTATGCACTGCTCTTCAAAATCATGGACCTTTTTCAATTCATCCTCAGTTATGAAAAGTTCTGTGGAAAAAAATTGAGAAATAAGAATTTGGCAAATATTAACATGTTGAAACTAAATACATTCTTATTTGTGAAACTCATGGACTAAACTTTCATAAACAAGTATGTAGCATTTTGATATGACAGCAGATAGATTAATTACTATCTATTACTAATTAATTGCCATTAATTACTGAATTAGTAGCTTTAGTTATATATGATTCTGTAGGCAGAAGCACTTAAGCAGGCAAATGCTGAGCAAACGTGAGTATGTTTTGATTACATGGGATCTAAACACAGCTGCTAGTGAGGTCCTGGACAAATGGTGAAAGCCAAAGGCCACCTGTAACCTAATAGTTATATAATGAAATTATCATACTACTAGAAAAGAGTCTGAGAGTACAGAGGTCTGTCTGACGTGGCAAGAACTGACATCTGCAGGCAGCAGTGTGATGGGAGTGGGAGGAGAGCCATGTGGTTGCATCTCCAGTGCCACATGTGACTCCTGCTCCCTCCTCACAGAGAAATGGGCTGTGGCATGGGCGAATGCTGGGAAGAGATACACATCCTTAGCTCCCTGCCTCTAGCATGTACATTGGGCAAGGTGGAGATATTCTGCCTTGAAGAATTAGATAGCGAAGAGGAAAGCATTATCAAAATAATCTAACATGTTTTCCATCATGGTTCTAGGACTTCATTTAAAGCCTACTGAGGAGCTACTCCTCCAGTCTGAGTTCGAGTCAAGGAGAGACTATGTAAACAAAATTACCTTTTACCATCCCTAAGCTTATCTAGGCAAAAAGTGCACTCAGGGGAAGTATGTATTGTTTGCTCTGTATTTTCAAAAATAAAGCTGAAACTGTGATGAAGTGGAAAGAATTCCAGCAATAACAGACCTCTAACAGCAAAAGTAAGCAGCAAAAGAAACCTCTCTGCTTTGAAGGAACAAACAGGCAACAACCCCAAATAGTTCCAGAAAAACACAGCCTCCTTAACATTGCAAAGAGAATGAAGGGTTGGGCAAATCAGGTAAAACTAACTTATTCAGGTAAGGTTTTTGCAGGTGAGAGCTGTTACTCTCCTGGAAAGGCTGTCAAGATGCTGGACTTTGACTTCATGCACGTCAAGCACTAGACATTATGAAAAGCATTTGAAAGTCCCCTTTGTGCATTATCTGAGTCTTACTCAATCCATAGTCTCTCTCATCCGGGTCACTTTCATGCTTCCTCCATCTGCAGCAGAGGTGTTGAAATATCATTGTCATGTGGCTGAAAATGATCAGAGGTGGTGGGAGAACAGGCCTTTCGTGGAATGTCATGATGAGCTGGTACCTTTGAAACTTCCAGACTTGGTTTGATATAGATTTGACTTCAAAAAACGTATTGCTAGAAGGCAAGGGGAGGAAAATAGCATCAGACTGAACATGGTTTTGGGTGCTTTGCCAAAGATGATATGACAGCATCATAACTAGAAACATTGCAATAACACTGGCAAATGTTTTCTTGTCACAAAAGCAGGAAGCAGGACAAAATAGGAAGTTTTTGCCTGGGCAAAGCATGGTGACAATCAGCCTTTTTGAAGTACATTACAACTGTAAATGTCTTCATTGTACAATCCCTGAGTCTTACAACATCCCATTGAGATGGGGAAGTATTTTTATTCTTTATTATTTTTCCCTATTGGGAATGAATGATGCCATAACTGAACCTTATTTGACTTCTTTGCCCTGGTTCCCATTAGGTGTCTGTCCTTGGAATTGAGTACAATGTGAAAAAATTGGCATTTCCCTTGTTTCCTGGAGACAAGCCTCTTTCCCACTCCCCCTTACAACCTTGGAAAATGTCTCTCAGCCAAAGCCAAAGCTCAGCAGTCTTTGTAGGCTGTGAACAATATGCATCCTCCCAAGTACTTTGCAATGTGTCACTCACTTGAAAACTGCAATGAGGAGATTCACCAAAAGGATGTTTGCTACCAAGAGGTAGCAGGCCATGATGGCAGGAACGATCCATGCTCCTGTCTTGCAGGGAGGTAGCTGGATTATTTTGCCGTCTTCTCTGGTTTCATTTTGACCACAAGGTGCTGGGAACAAAATTTAGAAACAAAACAAAAAACAAAAAAACAAAACAAAACAAAACCAAACCAAACCAAAAAAAACCACCAAAAAACAAACAAACAAACAAAAAGCAAAATGGGAATGAATCTTATTTTTTCAGTAGTTTAAATATTTATAATGGCCTGCCTGCAACATCTTCCAAATAACAAGGGCACTGACATTCTCCCCTCAGAAGTTTATGCTTGGTATCACAGATTTTAGAGTTTGCAGTTCTTCTTATTGTGTGTTATGTGACATGGGTATCAAGATATTTCTTGCAGGACACATGCCCGTTTTGAGTAAGCTGCTTGTTTGCATACATAATACAAAATAATATGGTATTCTGGTGGTAATTAGTGGCTGTGAAAATGAAATTATTGAATTGTTTAATCCTACAAAAAAAGCTTGCATATTATTTCTTTAACAGTGAAAACTTTGTCTTTTTTTATTGATTGAGAGAGGTGTGATAAATGAGGAAAAGGAAGTCCATGAAAGTAAATGAAAGAGTAGACATTTATTGCTGTGCACTGCACTGTCTCAAGCCCCGCTAGGACATACTCATAAATGACTTTCTGCTATTAAAGACTCGACTGTATGCCAAGAAACAGTGGGGGAGATTATCAAGTCTTTACTGTACCAGGTACAGGGACATGTATGCAGCAGAGATGCCACCTGTTTCTTCCGCAAATACATTGGAATCAAAATGTTCTTGGTATTAATGTCGTAGAACTGAAGGAAGGGGAGAGAAAACATGATGAAATTGTTTTCCCTGCTTGTGTTTTAATGTGCCTTCATGTGCAGTGATGGGTAATCTGCATTTGCAAGCATGGATTCAGTTTATGTCTCTGTAGCTTCAGTCCTGATGGTTCTGTGTATCTCCATAATCATCTTTTCAAGAAAATAATGGAAGCAGCAGCTTACATATACAAGCCATCTTAGTAAATTTTGCACAGCACTACAGCTAGCTTCCCCTCATCTCCATCAAAAAGAAGTTTAAGTAAGGAATTTCCAAAGTGCTCAGCACTAGCTCACTTCCTAGTCATATCAGTGGGGTTTTTGTACTGACTTCCTGAAAAATTAGGTTAGATGATGCCATATGTAGAATTTCTTTGTATGGCAACAAATCCACATTCCCAGTACCAACCATTGCATCTTCTCAAAAACGTTCTTTTGAACTCGGTGCACTGAGCTTGGCATTCACTTGTGGATGTCTGTACTGGCCAGCCATATTGGTACTTTCTTTTGGTCACTACATATAGACACTAGCCTATTACACACAGAACTATTGTAGCCATATGCAACACAAGACTACATGGCCTCTCCAGAAATATTCAATTCACTGAAAAAGAAATCACAGAGTCAAATACAAGCAACACTGCTTTTTTACCAGCAGCTCCATTGTGTTTGGGCACATGATGTTACCAGTCCTTCCTGTTTGCAAAAACACATTTTGTTACTGGAGCAGGCTGAGACTATGCAATTCTTCATTTCTCAGTCAACATCACTTTGCAGATCATTTGCAGGGCTATTTCCACACTGCTCCAAGCAGTGGTTTCATTTAGACATTCAAAATACTGTCTGTGAGGTGCTGGGAGTGTGGGCCTCTCTGGTCTTGGCCTTCACCCAGCAGAAAATGCACCATTCAATAGCTCTTGCTATCGGCACTCAATGTGAAACTTATGTCTCTGTTTGTGTGGAAACATTACTTGCTCATATATTGAATCAGTTGTACAAAGTCTAATACAACAAAGTACCAAAACCCATCATGATTTCACCAGTGATGGAACAATCATAGTATCTGAAAACTGTTGTCCTTTTTTGTGCTGAAAATGGAAAAAATAATATCTTTCCAAGTAATGAGAAAAATTTTGAAAAGCATTTTTTAACCATAGATAAGATCAAAAGCTCATCTCCAACTCTGATTCCAACTCTATTATCCTATTTTTTTTCCTAAAAAACATAGAATTTAGTCTAGAAAAAAAAACAGTTAAGAAGACAAAAAATATTTCTCCAGCTCTACTTGGGTAATATCTGTTGGTTTATGCCACTCGGTGATGGCCAAATTAGATCTCCTATGCAGACATGTTTCCACAATCTGTTCTATTACCTGTTGTGGTTCAGCTTGTCCTGAAGCTTTGCAGAAGTTTTTCTCTTCTGCATGTTTTGTTGTGGGTGTAGTTTTTTAAATAACATGGGAATACTCATTTCTTGCCTTACCAATGGAGAGCTAAGCCACCACTTAATTGTCACATTTTCAGGTGCAGGAGAAAACGTATGACATGTGTCCAAAAATGCAGAAATCTGTGTTCTATGGCACATCACTGAACATCTTCTTTCATATTTAAACTGTGACATTTATTTTCAAAGATTTTTTCCCCCCACTATTAATTAAAGGTGTGCGCTCTGCCTCACCTCCGAGGAATCTGTGCCACCCTTTATTTGTAACATCATTCAAAAATTTTAATTATTTTTGGAGAAATGAAGTAATTTTTGTAATACGTGCATTAATATATTGTAATATATTTCAAAGCACAATATTAACATGTATGCAAACTTGACTCATCTCTTTGACGTTATAGCCTTGCTCTAACACAAACCACAGAATACTTAATTCTAGCTAAATGCTTTACTGAAGAAGCAAATTCTGGTAGCATAATGATATGCTAATCTCAGGTAACTGAAAAAGCCAACAGCTCAGATACATACAGACACTATATCCTGAACTTAGGCTTTAGAAAACAGTAAATGGTTGGAGTTTTAATTTCAATTATATGAATATAATTCATATATATGAATTATATGAAGCTTTCAAACATTGCATCTTGACACCTGTCAAGATGACACCTTGTCCCTTGTTTCCTTTTTCACAATCTCTGTCCATCCTTATTTTTCCTTCCAACTTCCACTTACCGTTTCCTGCTAGGCCTTTCTTGCTACATATCTAGCCCTTCCTCTTTCCTGTTCAGAAAATAGTTGCAAAAAACCCAAAAGTAATTCAAGCTGCTGTAGGTTTCAGACCTAACGTGGAGGCAGAGCTCAGGAAGAATTAGTTTCCCTGCTGTAATTACAGTCATGACAAGGGCACTCTTCACTTTTACTGTCTGTTGGGTGGAGGGATTGGCAAAGGATGCTTGTGAGTTTCCGCATCATGATTCTTCCCACAGCTGCACCTTTCCAAAGCAGGTATGGGAAATAATGAAGAGACAAAAGTGTACAATTGAACAGCTCTGCCACTGAATAGCTTTTTGTCTTTGATTAAAACTTCTATAAAAATGGATACTGCTTTTATGATACAAACTGATTTGTTTGAAATCACAATAAACGTAGTGATACTTTCCTATGTTCACAATTCTAAACAAAGCAGAAACAAATAAATGCAACCAAATAACAAAAACCAATTTTTTTAAAATTCATGTCTGGTTATTTTTAATGCACTTTCATCATCCTATTTATGAGTATGTAGGCACCTTCCAATTTTGACCCACAATGAACCCAAAAGATGTGAAAGTGTTTTATAATTTCTGAACCAAATGTCTAAGCAGCCTTACCAGCTTACCAGGCTGGTAATTATTGAAACCTGCCGCCCTCTCCCCACCCTCAAAAATATTAAGTGGCCTTCCTAAAGTTGTTCTCTACTGATGGAGAAAATACTAAAATCTGCGAACTCCAAATTTCACAGAATTACTCTGTTCATCAGTAGAAATATCCAGGGAGTTGAACAGTGTCTCCTTACTTCAAGAAAGTTTCTTTAACTGCAGCATCCTGACCATGTTGCTTCTTGACCCAGGCCACATTAAACGTGACTTTGAAGTGTCTCTTCAATCTGCTGGTATTTTACCAATAATTTATAGTGAATCCCTGTATTTTTTTTTTTCTTCACTTGAGTGCTTTATTCCTCTTCCTACTCTCCTCCTTCCCCCATCAAAAATAGACAACCAAACAGAACCCAAATTATAACATCAGGAGTGCTAGATATGGGAATACTGCTGCAATCCAGCCCAGAGTGACTTTCAAAATTGTGTGTAGTCTGCACAAAAATCTTATCCACTACCTTTGTCTAACAATATTAAAAGTATTGCCACAGATATGATTTATTCTGTTTTGTACAGAGCTGTTCTGTTTGTTTTAATTTCAGAATGGTCCATGCAAATGACAAGCCAAGTAGGAAGCTCCTATCAAATCATAAAAAGCATGCAACCTCTAAGGTCATAAAGAGTTTAGTACATAATTTTCATTTATACTAAGAAATTTTAAAGAATTACTAAACTTAGATCTAACAGATTAAGAAATTTAAATAATTTTAAAAGTTTTTGGTAGTAATTATAGTTTCCTCTGAAGATTGTTGAATAGTTAAAACCTGTGTATAAGGATCTGTCATCTTCTGAAACAATTGTATTCTCATTATTTGATATTCCTCTAATACAATTGAAAGAGAAAGAGGTCCCATCTTTTTCTCTTAAACTAGGTAGGTTTTTCCAAAACAGAAATAGACACAAGAAACAAACACAATTTAGACTGATCTTCAGATACCAGATGGCTCATGAAGTACTGTCATCTGGCAAGAACGTCCAGATGGAAATCCAACCTGTGAGACACTAGGAAAATCTGAAAAACTTCCCAGAAGCCATGTTGACTAACAGCAGGTTCAGCTTAGCCTTTGGAATACAGGAAGATGTGAGCTCTGATGTTCATTTTCTACAGATGACTGCCATTTCCCAAGCTGGCACTTATGTCCTCTATCTACAAACTCACATTTCCTCTTCAGTATTTCTTATATCCTTCTGCATCCATAGTATTCTGGAGGGGCAGATAGTTTTGTAAGGTGAAAACAAAGTTCTTCACAGGTGAGAACTGTCTTATCAATGTTCCTGGCTAAAACTGCCAACACAAGTGCCAATGTGTGGTGAACTGAGGGAGAGATTTTACAGTGTTTGTGGGAAATCCACTTCTGGACAGGTATTCACTGAAGTAGCCACATGGCTAGCTGCTGCTGCATGGATCCCATTGGGCAGCACAAGGCACAGATGGATTAGGAAAGACAGCCTCAAAGTGAGACAGTTGCACGTGTCATCACCAGCTCTCTGATTCAGATTCTCCTTCCTCCCCCAGCTATCAGTGGATAATAATATATCTTTACTTAACTACATAATTGATATCAGTCTATTTTTTTCAGCTTATCAAGCTCTTATTATTATTCCTTTCCTGAAATATATTAATTTTTCATTTCCTGACATTTAAATAATTCATAAATTTGATTAGCTTACTGCCTGCTTTCAATTCTAAGGTCTAAGCTTTTATCTGAATCCCAATATTTGGTAATTGGGGTTTTCTAGGCCCAAGTCAAAACTCAATAGCTCAAGGGGTTTCAGTCATTATTGATGTTTCACTTGGACTGGTTGGACTTTTCCATGAAGTAGCTTGACTATTATAGTATACTATAGTACCTTGACTATTCCTTGATCTTTACATGCTTCCAAAGACTCTTTCGTGTAATTGCTAAAACTTCCTGAGTAGACAACATGGTATGTGTAACCTTCTGTCTGTGCCAGATCAGCTACATAGAATGATCTGAACATCTGGATATAGTTGTGGGAAAAGTCTGGTCTGATTAATTGTAATTGAACCTCCATTTATAGATCATATTCTGCTAATTTCCTGCTCAAAGAGTTAGAGGAAGACCATTACGATTACACTGTGATAGTAAAGTCTGTCTTTTCTAGTTCCCCATTCCCCAAGCCCATATGGAGCTGGGCTATGGACTTAATGGGTAGCTGGGACTGAAAGAGCACCAGGAACCTAGGATGTTCCCATTGCTAGCAGCAGTCACTCTTCCATGTGTTACTGTCTGTGGTTCCTCCCTCAGCAGTTTTTAGGCATATTCGGTGGCTCTCACTTTTCACACTCTCTTCATCCAAGAATTACTGAAGCTGGCTATTCTAGTTCTACATCTTTTTATATGAAGCCGTTGAATATGACAAGGCTTTTAGATTTTTTTAGTGGTCATATTATGATGAACTGTCAGTCCGAGAGGAATTACTTAGAGAGTGATTTTGCTGGTTTTGTTGACTTTACCTTAAAATTTGAACAGAGAGCCAAAAGATTTATTCTCCTTCTGCCCCACATTACAACTGATTTTTAGTCAGAAATTTGTAGGTTTTTAGCAGTTTCAGACATCGCTGATAACAAACACCACCACTGAATAATGTGTTCATAATCCCAGAAGTGAGGATATAATCTGTCCTCACTTTTGAGTTGAAGATGAGATCACATACCAACAGGACACTGACACATACTCCATCTTACATGTTTTTCCTTAAAAAATGATATGAATACCGAAACAATGGGTAAAAAATGTAAATATGCACTGTTTTAGAGCAAGGCATTTAGCAGTGTGTTGAAATAAAAATCAGAGTAGGCCCACTGGATGAAAAGGCTGCCAGCTGATGAGACGGATCCCGACATTGTATCTGGTCAGTCTTAATAGCATGCTTCACAAATAAAATAAAATAAAAAAAAAATTAATTAATTAATTAATTAATAGTAATTTTTCTTAAAAAAAGCAAATTAGAAATGTAAGAGTAGCCTACTTTTTTTTTTTTACAATTCTCAGATACCAGGATGATTTCCAGGAGAGTGGCTTAAATGAACATGCTTTTCCATGATCAGTACTTTTACTGAAACCCAAGTTTGCTAATAAAGTAGCAATATTAAACACCAAAATTCAAACAAAATCACAAAGCAATTCCTTTTTTTTTGTTAAAATAATAATTATTAAAAAAAGAATGTGCTCTAAACCATGAAGTTAAATTGCAGTTTAGATGTACATAACAATTTTAGAACATGCTTATTTGAGAAAGTACAAACACTGTAGCACTTTAACATGAATACAGTGGCTGATTTAGCTTAGAACAACGTGGAAAATATAAAGACAGCAAATGTTTAAATAGTGGAAAAATGTGATTATACTAGTAAAACCTTCTGAGTGTCTATTGGACCATTTTGATTGTGTAACATCATCACCAACTATTGCTCATGCTGCCAGTCTATACCACAGATAACATTTTTGAGACAACTGAGCATCAGACAGACATGACATACTGTACATAATTTGTACTGGAAGAGTGTCTGATTCTAATTCCCTGCATCATCTGCCTCTCAGGAAGGAGGAAATAGGTGCTGCTTTTAATTTTGACATCATCACTTTTGCTGCAACTCCAAGTTTCCTTGACACAGGCAGAAAAACAATATGTCTATATTTAAAACTATATATATATTATATATATATAATATATATATATAATATATATTTATATTATATATATATAGCTATATTTAAAGGAGTTTAGGCCACCAGGAATTTTGCTTTCCCTAAGCTTCAGAAATAATTACTCTGCATTTTTCTGCATTATTTAAATATTGTGCATCTAAATAACACAACTCCTCATGCAAGGGTGTGCAGCCTGCCACCCTGTTTCCATACTTAAACACCCTTTAATTTCTTACATTTATGGGTTCTAAACTGTAATCAGCCTTTAAAAAAACCAATGAGAACACTTTATTCAGCCAATTGCCACATTTGTTGCACTATGGTAGCTACTTAGTACAGTATTAATAAATGGCCACTTGTAGAGGGACAGACATTCTGCTTGTAGAAGGAAGTATTATTTTAATGGTACAAACCTTTATCCCTCCAAAATATACTTTCAGAGCAAGACAAAGTTTTATATCCCCAACTATTACACCTTTGGAATTAATGAATTTTTAAAAATAAAAAAGGGAAAAGGATAAAAATTAGGGAATTGGGTAAAAAGTGAAAAATAGTGAGAAATTTAGTGATTATAGGTATTTGCTTACTTCCTTGCATGCCATTTGAAAACCAACTAGAGAAGCAAAGATAAAAAGGAGGTTTCATCTGTATCCAGAATAATAATGATAATAATAATAATAATAATAATAATAATAATAATAATAATAATAATGATTCTGTGCTAGCCAATGTCCTAGGATGACGTTATGGTGCTTTTATCCCCAGTTGTGTGTTCTGTTTATGCCTGATATTATGTTCTGTGCCTTCAGGACTGACTCTGAAAAGTGAAGGTTTGTTTTGTCGTGTTATCAGCTGGCTCACCTCCCCCACCATGGTCTGTGTCTAGGAGAGGCTAGGTTTGCTTGCTGGCTTGCTTGCTTTCGCTTTGCCCTGGCTTTTGCTTTTGCTTATTAGTTAGTTTAGCTAGGCAGTCCAATTTTTACCCTGGACTGTTTTTTTTCCTTTCCCTTTCCTGAATACCATTCGAACCTGCTCCGGACTGGGACCTGGGAAACACCAACACCAAGAGCCTGCATTTTGTGACCTGAAGCAGCCATCCCCAGCGCCAGAGACCAACAGCTGGGTGACCACTCCCAGGAGAGACTTTCTGAATTTGTCATCTCTTCAGAGTGGTGAAAGAGTTTTGTCATCTGATGTTGGTTTTTTTTTTTTTTGTATTGGGGAGTGTTTTGCTTGTTAAATAAAGAGGTTTTTTTCCGCTTCTCTCTGAGGAAATTCTTCCTGAACCAGGTCGGGGAGGGGCCGCGGGGGTTTGCTTTCTGGGGGCTCCTCCTGGAGGTTTTCTCCCAAATTTGCCCTAAACTAGGACAAATATTTTGGCGCCCAACTCGTGGCTCGAGAAAGTGGAAAAAAACCCTGTTCTAATAATATTTTGGTTGCAATTACTCTGGGCTGGTATAGAGCAGTTACTGGCTATGTTGTTTGAATTCATAATGCCTCTTGGGGTGGAGGCCTGCATGTGTTTCCGGTCCCTAGGTTTTTTTGGGGTCTTAATGCCTCTATGCTCACTAGGTTTATTTTCTTATCCAGAAATAGCTCCAGTATTGTCCCTAATATGTAGTTTTTGCAGTAGAGGGGCACTGACCAGAATATCCGTCAGGTAGTTCTGGTTGTAATGGCTTGCAGGAGGTTTATAAAGGTGCTGGAGTCTGTTCCAGGGATGTATGGTTCATGATTATGGTTGTGCACCCAGTTTGTTAGAGGAGAAGCAGGAGGTGAGACTTTTCAGCCTTTGCTTTCCTTCTTCTCTGAATCTGTTACATCCCTATTGGAGAATGTTCAGTTTCCCCTGAATGTTAAAGAGACCATCTTTCTGGTATTTAATTTGGTAAGCTTTCTCTATACAGTCTGAAGTTTCTCTAGAATGAGGGCTGAGATTTCTAGAGGGGCTGATGAGACCCCTGACCCAGGAGTAGACCCAGGTGTGAGAAATCCTGAGTGGTGTGGGGAATGGGAGGATATGGGCCAAATCTTAAAGGAATTTTCTGACCCTATAGTCTGGGACTTTCCATGTCAACAAATTCAGAACCCAGCTGAGGTGGCAAAGTACCTGAAAGAGAAGTGTCATGATAACCCTAGAGAGAAAAAGATCATTGCAGTGAGCTGGGCCCTGGCATATGCTTATCGTACTCTGCTTGATACTGTAGGGCAGCAGACAGAGGAAGGGGGGCAGGGAGATAAACCAGCAGCTATCCCAGTCACTCAGGCTGCAGCCAACAGCCCAGGCTCGAAGCCAGTAGCTGAACCAGACTGTAAGCCTCAACCAATGGCTGTTGCTACTAGCACGAGAAGTGGAAAGTGCACAGACAAGACCGATCGACCAGTGGATGACGATGATGATTATGATGCAGGAGAAGGACCCTCAATGCCTCCTGACATAAAATCAGGAGTCAAAGCAACTGGCACAAGATCAGAGGCCAATATTGAGTCCTTTTCCCTAAAGGACCTCCGTGGCCTGAGATAGGATTACACTCGACGACCTGATGAGTCTATAATTAGTTGGTTGGTCCGTCTTTGGGATGCTGCAGGCAAGGCTACAATTCTGCATGGCACTGAAGCGAGGCATTTGGGATCCCTGTCACATGATCCTGTCATTGACCAAGGAATGATGAGGGGGGCTAACCCTCACAGCCTCTGAGCACAGCTCCTGGAAAGCGTAGCACAAAGACACCTGTGTGCAGACGATCTTTATATGCAGCAGACCCAGTGGAAGACTATAGGACAAGGGATCCAACGCCTGAGAGAAATGGCAGTGGCAGAGATTATCTTCTCAGATTACAACAACTAGGAATCCAGACATGGTACCATGTACATCTGTGATGTGGCAAAAAACTTGTACGACTTGGGCCACAAGAATATGCTTCTGCTTTAGCAATAATGAAGCGGGATGAGAGGGATGAGACCGTGCTTGATATGGCAAAGAAGCTCCAAGCATATGCAGATGCTGTACATGGCCCAACACATGGCAGAATCACAGCAGTGGAAACACGTCTGCAGAAATTAGAAGACAAGATAGAGGAGAATCACAAGAAACTCAGGGAGGAGATTAAAGAGGACCTTCTCCAAATCTCGGCAGTACAAATTAGAGGCCCTGGTATCCAACACAGATGTTCCCCAGATGGGGAGAGAAGGTACACCCCATGAGCTGAGCTGTGGTTCTTCTTGCGTGATTGCGGAGAAAAATGAGGAGATGGAATGGAAAATCTACTGCTGCTCTGGCACAATGGGTGTGTGAACTGAAGGAAGGCAAGACTCAGAGAGGAAGTTCCACCAAAAGGAAAGCAGGTCCAGTTGCCTGTAGCGAAGCTGCCAGGTATGATGATGATGATGACATGTCTGATCCCCTTGAAGGAACCTCTAAGACATATGCCCAAGGAAAGAAGGATAACCAGGCTTAGAGGAGCCCTGCCTCTAGGCAGGTAGAAGCGAGGGAAACTGTGTTTTCTGGACTGTGTGGATTTGTTGGCCTGGCACATCTGAACCACAAGAATATAAGGCTTTGGTTGATACTGGTGCACAATGCACATTAGTCCCATCAAGACATGTGGGGGCAGAATCTGTCTCCATCGCTGGTGTGACAGGGGGATCACAGGAATTTACCTTGGTGGAAGCTGAGGTGAGCCTGACTGGAAATGAGTGGAAAAAACACCTTATTGTGACTGGCCCAGGAGCCTCATGCATTTTGGGCATAGATTACCTCCAAAGGGGGTATTTTAAAGACCCAAAAGGACTCAAGTGGGCATTTGGGATAGCAGCTACAGTGACAGAGGGCATCCAGCAATTGAACACCTTGCCTGGATTGTCCGAGAATGCAACTACAATAGGACTTCTGAAGGGAGAAGAGCAAAAGGTACCAATTGCCACTTCAACAGTGCATCTCTGACAGTACAGAACAACTCGAGATGCTGTGGTTCCCATCTATAAGATGATTTGAGAGCTGGAGAGCCAAGGGGTGGTCAGCAAAACCCACTCACCCTTCAACAGCCCCATCTGGCCTGTGCGTAAATCTGAAGGAGAATGGAGATTGACTGTGGACTACCGTGCATTGAACGAAGTGACTCCACCATTGAGCGCTGCTGTGCCAGACATGCTGGAACTCCAGTACGAGCTGGAGTCCAAGGCAGCAAAGTGGTACGCCACTATTGACATTGCTAATGTGTTTTTCTCCATTCCTCTGGCCGCAGAATGCAGGCCTCAGTTTGCCTTTACGTGGAGGGGAGTGCAGTATACCTGGAACCGACTGCCCCAGGGGTGGAAGCACAGCCCCAGCATCTGCCATGGACTGATCCAGGCTGCACTAGAAAAGGGAGAGGCTCCAGAACATCTACAGTATATTGATGATATTATTGTGTGGGGGAACACAGCAGCAGAAGTGTTTGAGAAAGAAGAGAAAATCATCTGAATCCTCCTGGAAGCTGGTTTTGCCGTCAAGAAGAGTAAAGTTAAGGGACCTGCTCGAGAGATCCAGTTCTTGGGAGTGAAGTGGCAAGACGGATGGCATCAGATTCCTACGGATGTCATCAATAAGATCACAGCTATGTCCCCACCAACCAACAAGAAGGAAACACAAGCTTTCTTAGGTGCCATAGGCTTTTGGAGAATGCAAATTCTTGAGTACAGTCAGATCATGAGCCCTCTTTACCTGGTCACCCGCAAGAAGAATGATTTCCATTGGGGCCCTGAGCAGCAACAAGCTTTTGCCCAGATTAAGCAGGAAATTGCTCATGCAGTAGCCCTTGGCCTAGCCCAGGACAGGACCAGATGTGAAGAACATGCTCTACTCTGCAGCTGGGAGTCATGGTCTGTCCTGGTGCCTTTGGCAGAAGGTGCCTGATGAGACTCGAGGCCGACCGCTAGGATTTTGGAGTTGGAGCTACAGAGGATCTGAAGCCAACTACATCCCAACAGAGAAGGAAATCTTGGCCGCCTATGAAGGAGTACAAGCCGCCTCAGAGGTCATTGGTACAGAATCACAACTCCTCCTGGCACCCTGACTACCAGTGCTGGGGTGGATGTTCAGAGGAAAGGTTCCCTCCATGGAGCAAATGGATTGCTCTCATCACGCAGCATGCCCGTATTAATAAACTGAATTGCCCTGGGATTTTGGAAGTAATTACAAATTGGCCCGAAGGTGAAAGTTTTGGCGTCACAGATGAAGAACAAGAGCCAGTGACAAAGGCTGAAGAAGCTCCACCCTACAACCAATTGCCAGCAGAGGAAACACACTATGCTCTTTTCACTGATGGTTCCTGTCGCATCATAGGGATGAATCGGAAGTGGAAAGCAGCTGTATGGAGCCCCACACGATGGGTCGCAGAGGCCACTGAAGGAGAAGGTGGATCAAGTCAATTTGCTGAACTCAAAGCCGTTCAGCTGGCCCTGGACATTGCTGAAAGGGAGAAGTGGCCAAAGCTCTACCTCTACACTGATTCATGGATGGTAGCCAATGCTCTGTGGGGATGGCTGGAGAGATGGAAAGAGGCTAACTGGCAGCGTAGAGGAAAACCAATTTGGGCTGCTGAAGAATGGAAAGGCATTGCTACCTGGGTAGAGAAACTACCTGTGAAGGTTCGCCATGTAGATGCTCATGTCCCCAAGAGTAGAGCTAATGAAGAGCAGCAAAACAATCAGCAGGTAGATCAGGCTGCAAAGATAGGGGTGTCAAAGATAGACTTAGATTGGCAACACAAGGGGGAGTTGTTCCTAGCATGATGGGCCCATGATGCCTCAGGCCATCAGGGTAGAGATGCCACCTACAAGTGGGCACGAGACCGAGGGGTGGATCTAACCATGGACAGTATATCTCAGGTAATCCACGACTGTGAGACATGTGCTACCATCAAACAGGCCAAGCGGGTAAAGCCCCTGTGGTACGGTGGGCGGTGGTCCAAGTATAGATATGGGGAGGCCTGGCAGATTGACTACATCACACTGCCCCAAACACACCAAGGCAAGCGCTACGTGCTCACAATGGTGGAAGCCACCACGGGATGGTTGGAAACCTACCCTGTGCCTCATGCTACAGCCCGTAACACCATCCTGGGCCTTGAAAAGCAGGTCCTTTAGAGGCATGGTACTCCTGAGAGGATTGAGGCAGACAATGGGACTCATTTCAAGAACAGCCTTATCAACTCCTGGGCTAGGGAACATGGCATTGAGTGGGTGTACCATATCCCCTACCATGCACCAGCTGCAGGCAAAGTGGGGAGGTACAACGGACTGTTAAAAACCACCTTGAAAGCACTGGGTGGGGGATCTTTCAAAAACTGGGAGCAGCATTTAGTAAAGGCCACCTGGTTAGTTAACACCCGAGGTTCCACCAATCAAGCAGGTCCTGCCCAGTCTGAGTCCCTGAATATAGTAGATGGAGATAAAGTCACACTGCCACATATCAGACAGTGTGGATCAATTCTGCCTCGAGTACAGACAAACCCATCCGTGGGATTGTCTTTGCTCAGGGACCAGGTTGTACATGGTGGATAATGCAGAGAGATGGAACAACATGATGTATACCCCAGGGAGATCTGATTGTGGGGTGAGACTCATATGCAAATATCACTATTTGCTGGATGTTACTGCCATTGTTTGTACATTAAACCATGCAGACATGAGACAGAAGGAAACATGTAAGTGTTGAAGGTTTGAGCAAATGAGATAGAAAGAAATGTGTCTGAGTAAGTAAAAGATGGAAGTTTTTACTTGATGAAGTTTTTACATGTTTGGCAGTATGCTGACAATTTGGAGATAAAGGTTGGAATGTCCTAGGGTGATGTTATGGTGCTTGTATCCCCAGTCGTGTGTTCTGTTTAGGCCTGATATTATGTTCTGTGCCTTCAGGACTGACTCTGAAAAGTGAAGGTTTGTTTTGCCTTGTTATCAGCCGGCTCACCTCCCCCACCATGGTCTGTGTCTAGGAGAGGCTAGGTTTGCTTGCTGGCTTGCTTGCTTTCACTTTGCTCCAGCTTTTGCTTATTAGTTAGTTTAGCTAGGCAGTCCAATTTTTACCCTGGACTGTTTCTTTCCTTTCCCTTTCCTGAATACCATTCGAACCTGCTCCGGACTGGGACCTGGGAAACACCAACACCAAGAGCCTGCATTTTGTGACCTGCATCAGCCATCCCCAGCGCCGGAGACCAACAGCTGGGTGACAACTCCCAGGAGAGACTTTCTGAATTTGTCATCTCTTCAGAGCGGTGAAAGAGTTTTGTCATCTGATGTTGTTTTTTTTTTTTTTTTTTTTGTATTGGGGAGTGTTTTGCTTGTTAAATAAAGAGGTTTTTTTCCACTTCTCTCTGAGGAAATTCTTCCTGAACCAGGTCGGGGAGGGGCCGCGGGGGTTTGCTTTCTGGGGGCTCCTCCTGGAGGTTTTCTCCCAAATTTGCCCTAAACTAGAACACCCAGGAAGAGGAAGTTTACATGAAACTGCTGAAATATCTGCCATGGGATACGTATACTGAAACTATATTCAACTGGGGGCATTATTTGTGTTATAGATACAATTACTACTTTTAATCAACTCAGGAAAAATAATTTTTTTCATTCAAACTTTGTCAGTACTGAACAAACAGCAAATAAATTTTGAAAATACTGTCCTTTCCTAAGATGGTACATAGAATAAAATGAAATATCCTTAACAGAACTTTAATGGAAGATACCTGCCACTGGAAAAGGTACTGACTTCCAAATGCTGCCCAGACTTACACGTAGTTAAGTAGGAATGATGAACATCTGTTACATGACAGTAGTTGCAAAAAGATGACATTGTTTGTGATTCTTAGTTTGGTCATCTACTGCATCATTTCTCATGACCAGCTCTCTCATTTGGTGGTAATGCAATGAGTGGGACCACAAGATTTAATCTAAACAGAAAACCAGCATTTTCCTGATCATCTATCTGATGAATCCTGAGGATATAATATATTTAATACTGGCTCTTTTCCTGTTTGCATTGGTGTGAGCACAGTCTTGCCTTATAAAAATAAATGCAGCAATATTCTAAAAATGGATATAATTATTAGACCTAAAGAATTGCATCACAGGGTTTAGTTTAAATGTGGCACTGAAAAGGTAACAGAGAAAAGAAAACTCATCGGATTAGATCCCCATGAAATACAGGAACTGAAAGGTCTAACCCCTAATTATTAGACATGATGATTGATATGAAGTTAGATAAAAAGTATTTATGTCTAAAAATAAACCAAGGGATGAAAAAAAAATAAGCAGCCTTTGGTGTCCCAGGTATACCACCAAATTCATGTTGGATACCTGGAAGGGGATTTTTGCCACCAAGCTGGTAAAAAGGACACATTTATGACCTTCTCTACATGTATGATAATTCAGCATTACAGATTTCCAGTTAAATGATTGCAAAGTGATGCCAGAAGCATGTTCTGAAACTGACAGCCCAAAACTAGCTGAAAAAATACTTTTGTGACCATTCTCTGTGTTGAAGAAGTTCCTCTATCCAGAGCCATTTATTGAGCAAACACACACGATCTAATAGGACATAATCTGATCAAAGCTGGATACCTGACTTTAGAGTATGAGAATCATAAACTTGCTTACGGTCTATCTGGTCTGCAAACACTTCCCCATAGATCATCCAGTAAGGCATGTAAAAAATGTTTTTCGCCAGCTTCCATGAAGGCTCCTCATTGGGGAAGAGAATTGCCTGTCTTGCCACACCAAAGCTCATCAGAACCACCAACATGATGATGACAAAGTACATCATGTCTATCATCTGAATGTAATGACAGGAAAAAGGAGAGAAAAAGAGAGAGAAAGGACAAGAATTAGAGGAATTTATTTGTCCACATTCCTATTATTATGAGCTGCAAAAAAAGAAAAAGTCTGTGAATCTTAGAAACAGAATTTTCAGAAACAAATTTTGGAAAGTTGTTCTTATTTACACATTTTTTTTTTTTTTCAAAGAAGTGAAGTGGTATTATTGTGTACTTGGTTTTACCCAGTGTCACTTCCAAGAATAATTCAAATCTTATTATTAGGCTTGAAAATACAAAGTACCATCTGGTCACACCAGTTGCCTCAACAAGAATATATGGGTTCACTGGAATCAGCAGCCTGGTCTGGGCAAGGGTCGTGAGATGATGTTTATAGGCACCAAGTGGCAACTGCACCTAAGCAAAAGGACTGACATGGATAATTTTATTCACTGGTAGTCATTATCTTGGAACAAAGGGAGCTGCAGCTAACATACGGAGGAACGGGTGGCAGAACAGCCTGTTACTGCAACATAAGGGACACCATGGTGGTAACCAGTGAGAAAGGAAAGCTGTGATACTGGCTGGGCTAAAAATCCACTTGGTGGGGGAGTCTGACAAACACCATATTAAAAAAACCCAATCAGATAACAGACAGTGAACTCTGTTCTTCTCCACTGTTGAGGGCCTCATTTGCATATGCCCAAGATTAACTAGTGCTTGCAAACAGTACCCACCCATTCAAAATGTTCCTGAAAAACATGGGACAGCAATCCTACAAGATGCTGAAAAGATCTGAAGATTAGAAGAAGCACTGTTCTAGAAAATGCCCTCAAGGGAGCAGAACAATGGGCATCAGGCAGGTACAGCAGAGACTACCCAAGTGAATGTGAAAAAAAATGGGGGCCCTGTAAAGTCCCTGGTAAGATCTCTTTAAAACTTACAGACTTGTCAGGTCTTTAGAATTGTTTCAACTGAGCTATTTTTCACAGTTCTGGGCATAACTTTTATTTCTAGCCAAAACTCAAGTTACAAATCCTTTAAACCTTATGAGTCTTATTCCCTCCAGTCTCTACATTTTCTGGCTCAGCTGAATTCAGCCCTCCTTTCAAGAGAGGCATGAGACCAACCTACACCTCAGCTGGTGGCCTTCTGGCTTCACAGAGCACCTGCTGCAGCCCAAGGGCAGGGCTGCTCATGACAGGAGCTGCTGAAAGAGGTACCTGCTTGCAGCACATGGATCTGATACTGCTGCAGGTGTTCTTCAATTTTAAAGCAACCTGAGGCCAAAGCAACACTGGGAAAGTATACCAGAGAAAAGAGGGTTACAGGGTAGCAAAGAGAAAAAGATATGCTCGTGTTTTGAGAGAGAGGCTCTAGGAGAAAGGTACCAGCAGTGTAGGGGTCAGATGACAGAGAATCAGGAAGATGGAAAAGAAGGAACCAAGGACAGTGAAAAAAAAAGCAGGGAAAAACAAAAGTCTTGAAGTTCATAAAAAAAGCAGGAAAAAAAGAAAAAAACCTTGGGGACATGAGAGAGGAAAAGAAATGCTTTAAATAATTAAAACCCAGTGAAGTCAACCATCAACATTCCTATTTAACTCAGGGCATTAATCTCTCTCAAAAAAAAATAAAATTCCTTTATGAAGAGAAATTCCACATCATTGTACTTCAGAAAGCATCATGAAATGGGAAAGTTGAATAATGATATTTAGCTCTCACTGCTTTTAGAGAACAAACCTAGAGATGAAACCTGATTCTTTCTTTCTTGTCTGATCAAACTTTGTTTCAGATGGCAATATATAACTTGATATGATGTAATGTAATAACTATTTAAAAATGTCATGCAAACAAATAAACAAAATCAGTATTTTGAGGCAATTTAAGACAATGTCTTAAATGTTTCAAGTGTTTTTGATCAGGAGTGACATGGGTGTGACCTTATGTCGCAAGAAATAAAATTTTTAGTGTTGTTGTCTAATCAAGATGCACATTAGTTTTCTCCTCCTTCAGCTGGGTATCTTCTAAACTCTCAGTAACTTGTCTGAAATATAATGAAATATATGGACAAATTTCCACTGACTTTAAATAGCATTGTATCAGGTCCTTTGGCCTGTGATGTCAAATTACAATTGCTGTTTTAGCAAGGCAATGGCTATTTCAATCATTCTAAAGAACTCATCAGTTACCTGTTTAAAAAAGTGTTAAAACACAATTTTTTGGGGTACAATTTCATAAAGAAGTTGGCTGTATTTAAAATTCCGTATTTGCAGAAATGCTAAAAAAAAAAGCAGATATTTCCACACATTAAAGGAACTGATATACCTCTGACTCTCTTGACATTCCACAGTCATTTCATTTCATTCCTGAAATTTCCTAAAGGAAATTACATCTATCACTGTGCAGAAATCAGAAAAGCAGAAGCATATTCTGTTACTGAAATCAGTACGTAATAATAAGCTTGGCAATTCAGTTTCCTCCTTGTATCTTCATCTTTGCTTTAACCTATTGCTTTTAAACCACTCAAGCCCATTCCTGCTTCTTGCTTAATTTCCCTTGCATGTTTGTTCAGAGTGGCCAGAGGTAAAACTTACTACACATATTTCGTTGACTGCAGTGTAGAGGCAGGTGAAGAGAAAGCTCCTCAACACTGGAAAAGTAAAAAAAAGCCATCCTTTTCCTTCTGAGTCTAAAACTTACAATATAAGCTCAAGAAAAGGTCTCAGACATTAAATATGGTCTGTTGAGGACCTCAGTAGTTGTGATGTGCTTACTCTGTAGAAATGTATATAACCAACTCGATGTCCTTCATAGTGCTGAACTAAACTTTCAACACCATTTGGAAGACAGAATGCAAGGAGGTAGAGAAACACACAATTTAAACAAAAATACACAAGAAAGCAGCCTGGAGTCAGTAGGTGCAGCTCCTAGGGAGTGCATGAGTTGGACATGAGTTACACAAGAGGGTAAACTAGTCAGAAAATAGATGTGAGAGGCTGATCTGTATAACTCAAACCGGTTGTGTATTGCATGTGTGGGCAAAGGGGATGTGTCAGAGTGGCTGAAAATGCAAGGAAAATTAGACAAAAGATGAAAACCAAGCAAGAGGAAGGCACAAAATACAGAATACACCTCCTTTAACAGCTGCTCAGAGCTTCAGAACAATTTGGCTACTAAATTTAACACCCTCTAATGTAGATACTGAGCGCACAGAGGCTAGAGATCTTCCTGCATTTGTTTTCTACAGAAAGTGGAGTGAGGTTTGATTTGTTGTACACATGTGAAAGTTACAAAGGAATGAAAATGCTATTAATTTCAATCACTTCCTTTCTGTGTGACCTAGAAGAAAAATGAACCACTCTTTATACTGCTGGTGGAGTTGGGCTCCTATCAGCCACCTGTGACACTGACTACTAGAAGTTTGTTACACATGGCCCCTCTATTATTGAACTGTTACTCATGCTGCCTTTGTCAGCCCCACTGTTCTGAAACTTTAAGTGCATGTAGCTGCAAAAAATAAAGCAGAGTAGAAGCGTAGCTGTTTTTTCAGAAGTTTTATACACTGTGTATTGTGTAAGCTCCAGTGACCACCAGATCCACTGGCAGAAAGAGAGTCCAAATGTGACAGGAAAGAAACCTGCTAAGGCAGTGTTTTCTCTTTGATTGGTATTCCTTTCTCTGGTCTGCTGTCTTTTTACAATAACCTCCAACAAGAACTGTTGAGTATTTTTACTCTGGAGCTCTGCAAAACCTCATGTCAACCTCTTGTAGGCTTTCTTGAAGGAAGGATACTTCAAAATCCATTTTCCAAGACGTAACAACTCAACTATCACTTTCATGTTTTCCCTCAATCTCCCTCCCTGGCTTTTTTTCCACTAAGCTCTTCTTTCTTTGTCAAACCCAGCACTGGGGGCTTGCAGTAGAAAGCTGGTAAATTGAGGGGATAAGACAATGGTTCCCTGTTGGGCAGGGCATGTAACTGGATGTATATTTTGCATTTCAGTTTTATATCTGCTCACTGAGCCTGTTGTGACTTATGTAATATCAAGGAGATATTGTAGTCCATGCACTCATATATGTCCCCTTTTCTTATGATGGTGAGGACGAATGAAGCTTTTCTTTAAGGACCATTGTAAGATAAATACAACAGACAGCCTGGTTGGACTTGCTGATTATTGTCACATACCAAACAGACAGCAGTATTTCATCTAGAGGAGTTAATATTCAGTTTACTCTTTTTACTTAAAGTGAGCTTCAAGGGGCTTTAATCTACTTAGAAAATCCCAAATCTTAAATATCAAAATGCACGAAACAGACATGATTTACACAAGAAAAGCTGTATACTGTATGTGAAACATAAACATGTGTATCAGCTACATGTGCAGGTATCCAAATATCAGGGATATGTGCATCTGTAAATCTAGCCATTTTCTTTAACTGAAACGAGCAAAATGCTGCTTAATTGCAAGACTTCAATTGAAATATGAAAATTAAAAATTGAAAAGTCAAAAGTCAAGCATGTGGAAGCAAATGCCTCTTGATTCTTTGTGCATACATTTACTAATACACAAGCTGTTAATTGCTATGGTGTGTACAATTGATGTGGCCAGGGCACAGAGTCTGCATTTATGCAAATAGATTTCTCATGTCACAAGGACACACCTAAACTTCAATGATGGAAGAGCATGTGGATGTGGATCAAACTGTAGAAGGGTCAGTCTTAACTGTAACCATTATAGTTTTGAACACACCAGGACTATTACAACACATTGAGAGTCTCAAGGTACTACACACTGAACAATGTTTTCTTTACCTTAACAAACCACCTTCCTTTATAATCAGCAAATCTCCTTTGCACTTTCTGCAAATAAGGCACAGGGGGGTGTAGGGTGGCTCTGCTGTTGAAGAGTAATGTCAGAGAAAGAAAAATGATACATCATCTAACAGAACAGGAAAAATCTAATCCTCAATTCTGGAGGTTTTGATTCAAAATTTTTTAGAAAATTTTAGAAAATTTGATTTCTAGCCTACATGAAAACACTAGTATAAAAAACATACAGGTAGACCTGCAGCAATGCCATTGGCTAAGGACACTGAGCCAAGAACACGCTGCCAAACAGAAGAGGTTCACCAACTGCTCTTACCATTTTCCCGATCATCATGACGTAGGGCCCCAGGTACTTGTTCACACCAAAGATGTCCAGCAGCCGGATGTACCAGTAGATGATGTTGACGCAGTAGATGACACGTCCATCGCTCCGGAGAGGCAGGTCTTGCAGACGGAGAACCATTCCAACAGAGAACAGGAGAATAGCTATGAGGTCGGTAACATTCCAGTACTCCTGGAGCCAAACTTTGACTTTTTGCAGCAGTTTCCCAGGCTCTGACATGAGGATCTGAAGGAGAGAGGAAATCCAGAGGAGAGAAGCTGAGCTGTTTTAATATAAAGGTGAAGAAATCTGTAGTAAGCAGATAGATACATGCCACACAGGCCAAAAGCAAAGGTGATAGATGCTTACCATCCAAATATCTCAGGTACTCTCTGTTATTTTTTCCCCCGAAATCTTCAACCATTCTTAACTTGTATCTATGTGCAAGATACTTTAAAGGACAAAGTGGACAAAGGACTCAGTCTAAAATCCTCACCAAATGAGTAGAAATATGTGTATATATTTCTGTTTTTCAAATGTATTAACTGTACTTAAGGTCTTGGAACAGAGGGTAAAATGCAGAAAAATTTTTTAATCAGAAAATTCACATTTAAAAAACTATAGATTTACAGGAAGTTACATTAAAATGTGTATCAAATGACCAAGAAATAATTAATAACCATAAAGCTCTGCATCAGAAATTTAATACAGAGAGATACTAGATACTACTTGGGCCTGTTTTTGGAAATTAAGTTCCACAGCCAAGAATAAATATCACAAAAAGAAATAATATTACCTTATGAATTTATTGTCATTCTCCTTGCAAGATCATTTGTGTAACTTGATTGTTTTCCCAAACTACTCTTAAAACTATTATTCAAGTGATTTCCATGAATGCCCTACCTTTTAACAAGTTAACAAGCTGTTACCAGTTAACAGCTTGGTTAAGCTGTTGGTTAAACTTCCAGTTAACAAGCTGTTGGTTTTAATTTTCTATATTTAGCCCAAGAACATTTGTGCAAACTCATACAGCTCCTCAAAGAAGATGAATGTCATTCTTATAATTTGTTTTTGGAATGAATTTTAGGCTCATCTGTGAACAATTCCAACATCTGCTTAGAAATAAATTGTGACAAATGTTCTTGGTAAACTTTTTGTGAAAACATCAGTTTGGGGTGAATGATTAGAGAAAAACCAGCTCACACAACTCCTGAGTGCAGCCTCCCACCTGCTGAGCCAGCAGTGCCTTGGCTCCATCAGCATTGCAGAGTCCTTGTGTGGCTACTGCCACTACTTTCCTTTCTCTTCTGCTTAATGACGTGTACTCGTGGGCCACTCAAGTAGTGTCTTTTCCTCTGTTCTTTTTATTTATAACGTAGAATTTACCATACAGTGTCAGAAATCCATCTTTGAAACCCAAGTGTTGTAAGCCCATTTTTCAGTCTAGTCCTCCAAAGCACTGGCTACAGAATGTACAAACATAACTGGTAACAGATTAGCCCAGGGGTACAAATGTGCTATTTTAGCTCAGGTCAATGGCACTCGCATTCACTTAATTGGGCCTCTGGTGTCACTGTGGAATAAATGTACCTTTGACTAAGTGAAAGAGGACAGCATTAGGTGTCAGGGGCAGGGTTAACAGAGCCACTTCACTCACTTTATAGACTGAATGCTACTTTAAATACTCTGTCTCTGCTCTGTGTGTCTGCTTTTGCATCCTTAGGGAGACACACACTATTGGTTGACATATCAAGCATAACACAAATTTTCAAGAGTCATATTTTAAGGAATTTAGCTGACCTTTAAGACTTATCAGAGATCACCTGATACTTGTGAATGTATTATTAAATGAGCATCACACTGAAATTTGAACACAGAAATTTTGTGGGAGAAGAAGAACAAAAGAGAGAAAAAGAGAGAGAAAGAGGGAGAGAAGGAAATAGAGAGAGAAAGAAAGAAAGAAAGAAAGAAAGAAAGAAAGAAAGAAAGAAAGAAAGAAAGAAAGAAAGAAAGAAAGAAAGAAAGAAAGAAAGAAAGAAAGAAAGAAAGAAAGAAAGAAAGAAAGAAAGAAAGAAAGAAAGGAGAGAGAAGAAGAAGAAGAAGAAGAAGAAGAAGAAGAAGAAGAAGAAGAAACTACTTTAATTTTAAAATTAAAGGAGCTAGATTTTTTTCCTGCTTTTTTTTTTTTAACAATCCATTTGCCTTTCTGAAAAAAAGAGATAATTTTATGATAAGCTCATTCATAAAAATGTACCCTGAGAAAAATAATAAAAAAAATAAAATGAAAAAATCCCTCAAAATCCATGCCTATTCCTTTTTTATTATTTCTTCATTGGGGAGACTTTACCTCTCTCATCTTCTCTATTCCTAGAGTAAAAATGTATGAGATGACAATCCACTCCTGAATAGATGGCCAGCGATCCATCTTCACCAACACAATGTAGTTGAACAGCATCAAGTAGCCTATGTATGCCAGCTGTAAAGAAAAAATAAATTAGTATCAATTGTCACTATCTATACAACTGAGCTAGTCTCTTGGATATGGGTTGATATTCCTGATTCTACTGTAACCAGGATTTCACAGACAAAAGAATAATAAGATTGTCCTGGGTTGTCTGAGAAAGCTCGCATTAAGTCACATACTGTATGGAATCTGCAAAATACATGCATGTCTGTCTCCTCAAAAAGACTTTCTTAATGCAGTTCCCTTGGACCATCCCACAGAGATGGCAATCCTAATACCACTGTGTCAACTACCCAATTAAGTAAAGTATGTGAAGATTTCTCCCTCATCTGCTTCTAAGAGCCTTTAGCTCTCTAACACCCCTTCTTTGTGTTTTTCCCCCCTATTCACGTGATCTGGGCTGAGTCTGGCATTCTGAATCCAGATTTTAGGCAATATTAGAGGTCTTCTTACCCAGTGTAGTACTGACCTAACCTATAGAATGTTTCCCCCCCAAAACACTGCTACTCCTATTCACACTGCTGCAGCAAGGAGCTGGGCATTTGCCTTATATTTTTTGCAAATTTTTAAGTGGGAATGTTTTTCTTTTCCTTCCTAATACATTCACCTTCCAGACTAATTTTTGATCCAGAGGAAAGTTTTTAGTTTCTTTTTCTTTGTATTTCTACATGCTGAATGTAATTAAACGGTGTGTCAAAAAAAGACACGTCAGGCAAATTGTTTTATCAAGCTCATAAAGTTCAGAGAAACCTGAGTGTCATTCTGGAGCATGGGCTGTAGCAAGGATTCCACTCTGGTTCATGGAAGCAAGAGTCCAACCACCTGTCTACTTTTCCTTTCTAACAGTAGCCCTTTAAGAAAATGCATCTTAAGGCTAAATATAAGTTAGAGAAAAGATGACTCAGTTCTGTGCATGAACATCTAGTCATTGTGACAGAAAACTGCAATACATACATCTATATTTGAATTCAGTTTTTATCTCTCAACTGTTTGTTACTCACTATTGCGTACATGGGCTCACATGCAAGCTGAAACAGCCAGAGAGCTTTGAGACTTTTGGGTAGGATTATTTCAATGTATTGCACACCACAGAATAGAGTTTATAGCTCTATTGTATTTGTTAGAGAACGTCACTTCTACTCTTTGTAAAAGCCAGAGGATTCTGGCTTCTGTTCCAGTTGCTGGAACAAAAGGACACTCAAGAGAATTTGTTCGATTGGCCATAACTATCAGAATAGAGGAACCATACAGTTGAAGCACTACTTCTTGTCTGCATAAAACAGAGGAGGAAATGATCTCATTTGTCTTTCAGTTTGTGAGGGATGATGGATTGCAATGCGCAGGTCTGGAGGCTGCTCTTCCCTTACTACTCTTAAAGGAAATGGAGAGCAGTGTTGATGTAGACCACCATGTAGGGTGACACTGGAGTCAGGAGAACCTCTGTCTGGGCAGGCAGAACACAGGATACACACCTCCCTAGTGGAAATAGAACCTTCTAATATAGAGCAAAAAGCCAGGTGATACTGTTTGTTGGGGAAGATGAAATAGCAAAGCCCTATAAATATGATGGCCTGGCAAAAGAGTCAGAAAATATAGGTATTGAGATGAGAACAAGATTTGAAATACCAAACCTTAATTACTGAGCATCTTGAAAACAATAATACAGCCAAGCTGAAAGCAATCCCCCCTTCTGATAGATCCAAAGGCCAAATGGAATGTTCTGTCTCACCCCCCAGTGTATGGTTCATCCCACATCTGTAACCCTCCCCTGAAGTATCAGGTATCTGTAACCCCATTGGCCCAAGTCCTGTCCCAGCCCACCTTGAAGCCCCCTGATAAGGTGTGGCCGAGGGACCTGACGCTCTCTTGGACCTTCCTCTTGGGATGCTCACCTGGGACTCTCTCTCTCTCTCTCCCTCCCTCTCTCTCTCTCCCCCCTGCTCTCCCTGGGCCTGCCACGAGTTGCAGCTGGCAACTCCAAGCAGGGCCCTTAACCCTTTACAATAAACCATATGTTCTAAAGACCTGGCTTCAGAGATCCTTCATCACCACCCATCCAAACCATCCTGGAGCCCAGCAGTCCCCGCAACTGTTACTTAACACTCCTCTTGGACCTTATTGATTACTAATTACCAGGAAATCTACTTTGATCTGCTTCAGCAGCCTTTGGTGAGCACTTGCAGTCACTATGGCAAAAGAATGAGGACACTGAAGTTACAAAAGTGACAGGAACTGCAACAATCTAACTGCAACTAGGAGTTTTTGCTTCTTTCTGGTTTTCTTTTGAAATGCTGGCTTTTTTTGGTTTCGTTTTGGCAGGTTTCTTTATGTCAATTCAAACTTAGTCAAAATTGCAAAATGTTTTTGCTTGACAAAAGAGAAAAGAATCTTGATTTGTGAGTAAGCTTATACTGAAATGTCTTAACTTTAACCCAAGAAATTAGCCCTTCAGTGACAGGGTGAATGACAGTCCCCTTCTCACTCCCCACACTTCTAACTTGCTTTCACCTTCTAGGAGGCGACACTGATCCAACATTGTGGTCAAAATTCAGTGTAGCTGTTTGTGCTGGTACTCAAGATTCTTTAAAAGTGCTACTACAGAAGTAGCTGAACCCTGTTTTTTCTTGCTTTTGCCTGGCTTGACAATGAGCTAGGAGCTGCCATTGTAACTGTTGAAGGCTGAAGAAACCAGGAAAGAAGTGCCTACCAAGAAGTTTCAAGGGTGGATTGCACCCGGCCCTTTTATGGATGCAGTCCCATTCCATAGAAAATACTGGAATATGCATTGTGGTAGAGGACACACCTGGAAATTGCACCAATAGGTTAATGTTTCAAGAAGGAGATCACCCTCCTCTTTTCTGATTGATTGCAATAATTAAATGATCATAAATTGAAGTGGTCTCAAAATTCAAAATTTATGGCAAAGCTCTTTTGATGTTTAGAAAGTGACTTTTACTCAGAGTTCAATTCTTCTGCAGCTTTCCTCTTCAGAAGAGTTAGAAATGTGATCTCTTACTTCCCGCTAGTATCTCAGTCAATGCTAGTAGTAGTGATGCCTAACGATTTTGCTTTTTATGTATTTTTCATATATTTGTAGCTTTTTAGACTACTATGAATAGTTACATAGTTCCTAGTATTTTTGCTACCCTTTCTCTTAGATTTTAGAGTAGTAAGTTAATCTTCTAACACATTCCTGAAATACTGTTTAGCCTTATTCTTAAGAAAAAGAAGTCTGACTTCTTCTTCAGGAGCAGGCTTCTGTTTTCCAATGAGAATCTGAGAAGACACCATATGAAATGGGGCAAAGAAGGCCTAGACTGACTCCAGTGGGGCAGTACCCAGAGAAAGTAACCTAACCAACTACTCTTCTAACTGGACAATATTTGTTAGTTATGCTAATTTGTTAAACTTATAAAAATTGTAGAAATCCAATGCCATGTGAGCACATCACCACCAGGATATTTGGAAGCTTCCAATAAACTTACTGTCTACTTTTTGTTTTACTACTTTAACACTAGTGTAAGAGTTTTTCTGATATTAGGACAGTGGGAGTAGTCAACAGTAGGAGAAGATCAACCTCTTCTGTTCAAGCAATCAGTGGGATGAAACATTTGCATCATGGTTTCCAATGCAACAGCCGGAAAACAGAACAGAGTAGTTAACTTTGTAGTAGTTTGACAGAGTAGTTGTCTAGAGAGAAAGGCTAAAGTTGGTGGGTAGTTGTTTGTTGGTTTGTTTCTGTTGGTTTTTTTTGTTTGTTTGTTTGGTTTTGGTTTGTTTGGTTTGTTTTGGGATTTTTTTTGAGAAAATTTGTCTAGTGTCTCCTGAGCAGACACTAGTTAAATGAGATATTTACTTAAATATCTCATTTAACTCACTCTTGTGTATTTGAAGAATGAAGGTGAATACAGCTATATAGTAATAGAGATAGGTAATTGCAGAATATTCACATTGTTTTAAGTAGTATACAATAGCCACAGGACCTTTTACATGCATTTTGGACTGTGGAATGTAAAATTTGAACAATTTCTTTTGAAATCCATGAATAATATTTGTGCCTGTGTATTTACAAAATGTGATAGGCTGTGCAATTTTAGTCCTTCTCTGAAGGACTAAAATTTGCTTTGAGTCTTCAGGAGTTCTTAATATACACAGCAGGTCAAGCGTGGCAGCCAGAATCCACCTTAACTTGCTCTCCAGGTTCAGCGTATCCAAGATCCAGTTTTAATAAATGACCTTGATTGAGACCAGCCTCAGGACATAAAAATGTAGAACAAGCTTAAATGGAAATCCAATATTGATTTCTCTCTCCCATTTAAAAATTGAACTAACAGGAAAAGCCAGGATGCTTCTTTCCATTTGCAGTGTAAAGACTTTTCTGTTTGTGCATAATACACACTGCAATTGATAATGAGACTAGGCGGCTGATGAGTAGTTTCTGGACTTGTGGGCTTGATTAATGTTCAGTGACCTCTGAGTTGAGCAATAAATTACTCCAAGATGTTAAACTCTGCTAATCTACAGCGTCTACCACAGTTAAGACTCAATTGATGTGAGTTGTTCCCAACATCTGCAAGACAATTTTTCTTATAAGAAGTCACTTGCAGAGGGATCCATTCTTTGTGATTTGCTGTGCTTTCAGCAGAATGATGGAAAATATGACCAAGAAAAACCACCTGAAACCATCTAGATAATTCTATTGGGCTGAGGCAGGATTAATTCCAGTGTACCATAATGCACATATGTCTTGATAAGATAGTTTAGAAATCACTAATAATGGAAAATCTAGCATGTCCTCACACAGTTCATGACAGTACTTCTTGAAGCAGTTAGAAACTGTTTCCTAACTTACCTAGAAGTATCTGGGTGTTATTTTTCATCCTATTCAGCAAGGATTTTGAGGTACTTACACATATTAGAAAACTGTTACATTCCTTCTGCAGACCTTTTTTTTTAACAGAGAAAACGTTCTCGCTTCCTTAATCTCTCCCCTTAAGTTAAGCTTTACAAACTTCTTGAAACATTCTTCTTTTCTGGGGTCTTTCAAACCAGTCCACACTTGTCACATGATGCAGAAGCTGAACTGGGATGGAATATTCCAGCTAAGAAGACTGAAAGGATTATTTTCTGTGATCTTTTTAGTCTTATCCTTCTAGTGTAATTTGCAAAATAACTAATAACAACTAAAATAATAACCAGTCTCTACTCCATCATCAAATTTTTGAATAAAAATATCAGATAGCACCTGATACAGAAGAGAATTTTAATCCCTGCTTCCAGCTTGAAAACGAATAATTAATATCTATTCTGGAGGACTAATAGTCAAAAAGCTTTTTATCCACATAGTAACTTTAATATAACTTTATTAATTTAGCTGTGAGAAAACCCTGTGAAGTTTTTGGTACTGTTTTACCGTATTTGAAATACATGACATCATTTTTTTCTACTCCTTCTGGAATAGAATACATTTCTTTCTAACACAGGGAATATACTGACTTTACCTAATTTGTCCCTGAAAAATGTACATTGGCTGTCAATCATGTCTTTGCTATCTTGTGGATACTTACATGGACATTTTTTCTGAGAGGCACTTCACAGAGTGATCAAAACAGAAAAAAAAAATGTTCCAAGGAAAGAAGTGGTCCACCTCTTTTTTTCATCAATTATTAGATAATTCATATTCTGACTCAGACCAACCTGTCACTGGGCTTACTATTGGAAGCAATCCTATTTTGAATTTTCCTATAGGGAATTCCTTGGAAGCACTACAGCAAACTGTCCCTTACCATTTTATTTAAAGAAAAACATACACAATCATTCAAATTTTAGCCATCATCTTTCTGAACAAAATGGTAATCTTTAAAACTAATGGAAAGGTTTGCAATGCTAGCAGGCTTCCACCAAATATTTTTATTAAACTATTTATGTGTAAGCCCTCCAATACATATAAATGTATCATCAATGAAACACAAAAGATGACCGTAGTCCAATTTCGGTATTTGTACAACCATTATTAATATAACAGGAAAGATTTCTTACAGTATAAAACCAAAACTTCACGATAGGAGCATTGTAGAACTCGTAAATCTTTCTTCCAATAGGGATCATTCTGTGCCTGCTCTGAACTTCCTCATCCTCTTTCTTTCTTGAGGACTCTCCATTCCCCCGTCCGAGCATTGCCTACAAGAAATGATATATTTATGTTTCTTTCTTGTGAAAGAAAAATTACACAATTTTTTGAAATATCAATAGGAAACTGTTCTTGATCTCTAGATAAAACCACAGCTAGGCATAAAATGCTTTGCTTTCAAATTATCTTTTTGCAGGAAGGCTTCTGTTTGATACTTTGAAAATGGAAAGCTATAGCTTTAGCCTCAACCCTTAGCTTGAGAGGGTAATTCCTGACAAAAAATAAGTGTGGAGAATATTTTTCCTTTTTGCTGTATGGACAGAAAGACTTTTACCTGACAACAGCTTTATGTAGTGTACTTCTGTACAATAAACAGATGCAGACAGAAAACAGGTAAATTTTGATTTTAAACAAAGGGAAGTTCATAAAGCTGAGATTGAGGGAGAACAAGGGAAAAAAAGAGTTGATAGTCACTGAACTAGAAGCAAAGAAGACAGTGTCACTTTATAATTTAATCACTGGACCTCTTCCAGGCCATGATCCCACAGTGAAGCTTACATGGATGTAAGAGGACTTACTAGTACCTCACTATAGCAGAAAGGCCTTGAATTTAAATATTCATGTACATGACTGTAGCTTCTTCCGTAGTGAAGTTTCAGACTGCTCATGCATTTCCTTTTCTAGGCTTGATCTCATGGTTACCATTACAATTCAGACCCACTGAGAAGCTACACTGAGCTCAAGAAACACATACATAAGAAGTCCTCAGCTATGAGTGCAAACCTAATAGTCAAAAGAAGGTAATATTTTGTTTGCTTACCCTTAATTTTCATTATCAGCTGCAGATAAATGGAAGGACTAAACTACAATCACTGAAGTTAGTGCTTAAAAGAAGTATTCCTTTGTATTTGAAGCATAATGTGACCAATTGAATGTTCATTCTGAAGCAATTATTTAGTGAACAGTAGACTAAGACTGGATTTTAGCTCACTGTGCCCTTTGCAAGTTCTTACTATTTAGTTTGTGGATACACTGCTGGAATGCAGCACCCTGCATAGGAAATATTTGCAAGAATTGAGACAAATCTAAGTATGCAGGGACTGCATAATGATGCATTTGTTTCAATGCTTCTATAAGGCTTTCTACAAGTAGATGAAGGCATACTTGTGCTTTTGTGTTAAGGGAAGCAAACTTTCACCATCCATGAAGATAGCATTATCCTCATCTGCAACTTAAATGGTGGAAAACTAAGGGAACAATTAGGTGCCAGACATATGGTGTTTCTATAAAAAGGTCCTTCTTGTCTCTGTATTGGTGCTCTCCAATTCAACAGGATGTATAGCACATATTTAACTATTTGGCTTCAGGTGAGCTATCAGATCAGTTTCTAGAGCCCTGCAGGTACTGGTGATGCACTTCTCACATAGTTAAAAGTAAGAATCAAAATCTAACCTTTTTCTTCCTTTTTCCAGCCTCATGTGGAGCTATTCATATAGGTCTTTTCCCTGTGAAATAGTAATTTGTAATGATAATTTTTTTCAGTCAGTGTAGATGTTTGTAACATTATTAGGACTGTGCTTGGTCCCATATGGCTCCTTCTCTTTCATTTATGCAATTAGTTTTTCCTCTAGTATTATTATTTTCCTTGTGGACCCTTATATTCTTGAATCTGACAACATACAGATGTTGCCATGCACATTTTCATTAAAACACAACAAAGATTCAGGACAGAAGTATACTGCACTGAAACTAACCTGCTGGGACTGTCTCAAAAACTAAAGCCGGCTTTGACAGAGTTAACCTATTTCCTTTAGCTTTTATGGCTGAAGATTGTTAATTTAATTTCCATAAATACGGATAAAACATTACCTATTAAAATTTTAAATGCACCTCCTGTTGGCTCTCACAGAGCCCATAAAACACCTTGAAAGTCCATCAAGTCTTTTACAAAAAAGGAAGAAGACAAAGTGGCTATTAAGCAGAGGAGAAGGGATTTTATGGTTATAAGACTTACTGATTATAACCACAGTAGCAGAAGTTACACAACCTCCACAGAAGATACCATTACCTGAACTCCACAAAATCAAAGTGATCCTTTGATCCATATCATTGATTGGGTTTTTTTTCGAGGAAAAAAAAATTGAATATGATCTGAATGCTTTGGGAACACTATAGCCCAAGAAGGTAGCAATTTGTTTGCTTCTCTCTAGTTACTGACACTCTTCAGGGAAAACTACCATCTGGAGCTACAGAGTTTTCTCTAGCTTTTCCCAAGGCTTTGTCTCTGCTGTCCCCTGGTGCTCAGGAATTTTGCAGGAGAATGAAAATGAATCTTGCCTACTTTAACAAATGAGCAATGACGTGCTTTAGTGAAAGGGATTATTTTACAGAGTTCAAATCCTTCACAATTTTACAAATTTAGAGATTGTGAGACAGACTTAATTCTCAATGAAATTAGTGAGTTGTGGATGTTTATACAATAATGCTCTTCCAATATCTGGATTTATGCTTTAGCTTAAGAATTATGGTTTCCTGTTTGCTACTGTTTTGTCCTTCATATAGATGCTGTAATTTTGTCTTGTTATAATTATTTTTGAATTAATTCTATCATATAATACTACTTTCTCCCCTCCCCCACACTACAGATGGGGAATTTCTCTGAGATGGCTGGGGATTAGGTTTGACCTGATGTTCCCGACTGTTAATTATACCTCAGTATTAACAAATTGAAAAGCTTCCCAATTAGAAATATTCAGAAATAACCTATGCAACTGTGTTAACAGAATAATTGCAGTGCCAAATGTGAACAAATGTTTTCCTTGGAGTGGGATGCAGTAGGGTGGGAACAACTCGACACACTGCTCTGTGTGGGCGGCATCTCTTTCTCTAATAAATGATTTTGTCCATGATTCACCATGAGTCATGCAAGGTAAGCTCAACAGCAGCTCAACCTCATTGTGAATTTCAGTACAAATGCATCATTTTAGCCTGAAGGGGTTGATGTTTTCATAGTTTTTATGTGGAGATTTATTAATCTGCTTTTTGTTGTTATTGTTGGGCCAGATTTTGTTTTATGTGATTGAGGACTGTTTGCTGATAATGAACTATCAGGGGAGAGTTTTGGGTTGTACATTTTTGTATTAATATGTGTTAACAATCCTATACTATATTTATGTGTTTCATAATTAAGTAACAGGAATTTCAGTCTTTCTGCAATGAATACAGGCTCTTCCAATTTCATCCTGAGTGAAATCTACAAGCTATATAGAGACTTACCCCATTTCATAGAGAACTGGTGTGGAAATGATACATAGCTGTGTAGAAACACCTCCCCCAGCACACCCCACTGGATCCTACACTGTGTGTGAAAATGCTGCCCCCATGGTAGTTGTTCTAGGATTACTGTTCTCTGCTCTGAAACACTGGTAGAAAAATGTTTTAGTCTTTTCTTTACAGACATGTAAAATTAGATTTTACACGTACTTGGTGGTTACAGTGAGCACCGAAGAACGGGACTAAAGTGCCAGGAGCTCAGAAATCCTGTCTGCTGAGCAGTATAAAGAACACAGACCATGCCAGAGCACATGTGTGGTAGTGGTGGTGGTGGTATGGAGGGTTTCCAAACTCCTTGGAGGAAGAGAGATCCTCTTCTTATGGAGAGGGTCAGCACTTCTGCCTAGATACCACCAGCAGCATCTCCCAGTTTCATTTTCCAGACGAGCTGAAGGGGTGCCTTGTTACTTGCATGTGAGATGCTGTGAGACTCATCTTCCACTGGGAAGGGTGAGTTGGGCCAGGGGCACTAGGACATGGATGTTCAGATTTTTCTGTGTTAAGAATTGTATTTTTAGTGATATGATTAATATTTGGTTATTTCTTGCCATTGAGAAAAGGCTAAGCACAAATACTACAGATTAATTAATATAATCCCAGAGGCCAACAGAACTAGCTTTGCTGCTGCTGAAAAGTTCTCAGACTAACTCATGGAAGTCCAAACTTCCTATTCATTGTGGAAAATCAGAGCAAAATGAACAAAACAACAACAGAAACACCTTTTAAAGGACTTAGATGAGTTATTCTATGTTCTGAAATTAAACCGTTTACTTTGGAGCTCTAATACCCAAACAATGATACACTGAATAGGGTTAAGGATGCTCCTAGTTATGGCTTCCAGAATTAGGGTTATTCTGGGAGGATGGGAGACTTCTGAGGTTTCTGACTGACCTGAAATTCAGCAATTAAGGCCTTGATTAGGATACTGTACAAATAGAAAATATCCCTGCCTTTAGACTTTAATGCCCTTCTACTGCTCTGTGTTTAACATTCAGGATTAATGACTGTGAACTCCATACAGAAATTTCTTGGTGCTGAGGAGCACTGATGAGAGCAGTATTCAAATGTGTTTTTGTGAGTAGCTGCTATAAGCCTCTTTCTTAGCATCTAGGTGTTAAAGAAATGTGGGCCTATCACTCTCATGTATCTGTTATAAAGTTAAAAGCAGGTGTGAATAACAAGTAATTTACAGTGAATAAACACATCTTCATAGTATATCCATATGTTCAGTTACCCACCAGACACTTTAAGAGGAGCATAAAGGAAATACATACTTGCATGCAGATGTACCCACGTGAAGACTTAACTTCACTGTTGCTGTAGTCTGCTGATCACATTATTCTGTGCAAATGAGGTGTAAAATAGGGAAAAGATCACTGTGGCCCTGTAGCTCTTGCACTCTGCAAAAGTGCAGTACAGAAGAAGAAACTGAGTCCTTGGCCTGTCTTTAGTCATCTGGGCTTAGTGCAGGACACACAGGAAATCAATGAACAGACCTTGCCTAGATGAGACCTCTTTATCTTCATTTTAGCAGAGAGAATATGGGTGTAACATGATGAATACAGACACTTGAGAAGTATTCATAGGGAAAGGTTAGAAGGAAAATCAGGAAGATTATTTCAATTACATATTATTTCCCAGAAAAGGAACATTGAGATAAAAATGATTTTTTTAACATCACTGCTATTTGTTAATCTTTATGCTGAACAAAGCTCAGGTTAGGTGAGTGACTGATCTATTGATTCAAAGTTCAGCAATGGATTAATCATTTATGATATCCTTGCACAATAAATTATTAATCTTACTGAAGTATTTATAAGGTATCCTTGATATACTAAAGGATACCACGGCTAAGGGGAAACTTCACAAAGGGACTTCCCAAAACATCTTTCAGGCCTCTGATCAATGGAAAAGAAACCTGACCATTATGCCAGATTATTTGACTAAGGCTGGAACAATATGAAACTTCGGTTTAAAGTATTTTCTTTTATTTAAAATATGTCCGATGACTTAATGTAATTGCTTGTGGCATCTAACCATAGACATGCAAAGATCACTCTGCTACCAATTCATCTCTCCTCACCACTGAATGAAACAGCTGTGTTAGAAGTTCTACAGTATGGTATAGATTATATGCAGAAATACTAAGTGAGCAGTGCCAACCAAAGATATTGTTTCTAAACTTGCTGGACTCCACAGGAAAAAATATTATTTTATAGAAAAGGAAATATTATTTTATAGAAACTTCACTAGAGTGATCACTGAATTTGAAGGAATTAAGGGAAGAGTCAATGACAGAACAGAGCAATAGGACTGTCAGCACATGGAAGGGAGAAGAGGGGGAATATCTAAGGTTCATCTGGTATAGAAGATCCACTGCACACATCACTTATTTGCAACAGGAGTCAGAAGGGAAAAAGGAAACAGTATTGTAGACAAGAAACTAGGATCTGGGATAACTACAGTGAGACGGAAAACACATCTTCCCCAAATTTCTCCCCATTGCCAGGTAAAAGGCAGCTTGCAAAGTGCTTATTTGATTTGAATAAGCACTTCATAAGGGGATCAGAAGCCAAGGGTTAGTAAATTGTAATCAATAGCCAATGAGCAAAGAATGCCCCATTGCTGCTATTCTGGCTTCTGGTTCTTCCCAACAGCCAGGTTCTTGCCTGCAAACGGGTCCTGTAGGTGGGTCTTGTGGGCTGGTCCTTCGGCTTGCCTGCATATTGGGTCCTGTAGGCATTTCCTTCTGCCTGCCTGCAGTCGGGGTCCTGCGGGCAGCTCCTGCTGTTTGCCTGTGGGAAACAGTCTGGGTTTTTTTGTTTTTTGTTTTTGTTTTTTAATTTAATCAGGCAAATCCCTTTTATGTCTATGCCTCTATCCTGACCAACTTGGGCTGAGTTTTAAGCCTTTCAAAGACATCACAATCAAACTCAAACAAATCCAAACCAAGACTAAGGCAGATGTAATAGCCTGGATGATAACTGCTCAAACGAAAAAGTGTGAGAACAAGAGACAGGAGGTAGATGACTTGTGTAGCTTTCAGAACATTAGTTGTCTAATTCTTCATGATGTAAATTATTCTTCAAAGCCTATATTACTAATACTGACAAGTCTCTCCTTACACAATTTTGTTGAGTTGTAGAAGTGGAGCTGTCTTGCTGCTTGCTAGTGTCTTCAGTGGACTAAAGACTGGATGTGTGTTTGTGTGAAAGGCAATGACCACAAATACAAAAAGAATTCTAGAATAAATTTTCATAATTTTTCTGGCCTGTTTGCACACTTGCTTACTCTCTAGTGAAGTCAACTAAAAGAAAAAAAAAATCTCTGGCTTCCATGAATCTTTGGGCATTTCCAACCAAAGGTGAGCCATTTTCACACCAGAGAGGTCATGTATCATGACTGAGTGCTTCTAAAATCTAATTCACTTAGTTCAGACAACGTAGCATGAAATTGAGTCAAAATATGAGGATATTACAACACAGCATCTCCATGCACTGCTGTAGCATGGGGACCAAATGATGAAAACTTGTGTGGCTTGAGTCCCATTGAGGACTGTGCCAAGACTGGTATCCTATCATGTGCCATATTTAGCCATCAGATGTTCTGCAATGCCTACAGAGATAGGAACAACAAACTGACAGCACTGAGGCTGATGATTTATTGTGAGCACTTACAGTGAGTTCCATGTCTTCCTCATCTTTTTCTTTCACTGGCTTCTCTGGTTCCTCTGGATCCTTTTCTTGAAGATGGATCTCGTTGGCCTGGGTCATGTAGGGCATATCATCTTTGTTCTTGAACTCCAAGCTGAGGATTGAAGGAGGAAGTAGAATTCCTAGAATTACCTAAAGCAATAATAATGATAACAATAATCATCACAGAAAACAGATTATGGTCATAATGGTTACTTAACATCAAACGGAACAACTCCCTCAGGAGATTTAGGAAAAGAAAGATACATGTGCATGTGAGTTTCTATGACAATAAAGTATTTGTCATTGGGGGTAATGTTACCAGGGCACTGAATCAAAGCATGTAACTTTTACTAGTGCTGCTGTGAATGCTCTTGAATGTTTTATGTGGGTGTACAGACCTGCAAATATCTGCATTTTACATAATACAAAATACCAGTAAAAAGGACACACAGAGAGTATTTATTTCTACAGAGAGGGTTAATAGCTCTTTGTGTCCATGCTTAATGTACATTGTCAGTCAAAGTGCAACTATGTGTGTATCTGAGGAGACAAGGCAAAGCCAGCAAAAGCAAATGCTGATGTGCATACATATGCAGTCTCCTTAGATTTTGTTACAGTAACCAGGCAGCTGTGTAATGGTCATGGTAATACCAGTTCTTTCTTTTCTGCCTTCCCTCTCTTAGATGCAGAAGTGTAGAAACCAGTAAAATTTCCTTGTTGGGATTTATAAGTAATGAACAATGCTTGAGTTAACACCTTAGTACAACTGAACAGACATCACAGTAATACAAAGCAAACTCTGTATTCCCAAGCACAATTACTTTTCCTGGTTATGCTGCAATTTGATGGAGAATGATTTTCTGATAAATCTCTACCTGAATGAGAGTGAAACCAGATAACTTCTTGGCAGGTTAGGGAGGGTGCTTGTGCTCATCATATCAGCAGACAACTTGTGTGCTGTTGAAACCATTCAAAGTACACAATGAGGAGCAGGTAGTGTATGCAAACGCTGTACCCAGCCTTGGAAAAGCTTCCTGCACTGGTGCTGTGCTCAAAAAATGATGAGTCCCCAGGGAGATGGGGTTACAGGCAGACCTGGCTTCACAGAAAGGCTATTTTTAAGAGCAGGTAGGATTAACAGCTGCCCCTAGCCCTTCCATTGGTGCCATGCATCCCCATCAAAAATCTAAATAATTATATTCAATCTTTGTCAGTTTCAAAGGGAAAAAACTGTTCTTGGGAAATAAACCATGACTCATGCTTGCAAATTTATTTCTTTGTCATGCTGCCTCATGTAGCTTATAGCCTGCTCTAGTTTTAAGCAAGTTCTGCTAATGAGCTTCAATGAAATAAACTACATACTAGAAACTGAGTGAAGGATCCTTGTGAAGCCCTGGTGTTAGAAGAAGCTGAAACGAAACAGAGCCTGTTACCTTCAGTTATGCATTATGAAAGAAAGGTCTATTTTAGGGCTTAAGAAATGTGCTGAAAGGTGGAATGCATGTAGTAGGAAATTAGTTGCTGCACTGTTCTCCATGTACCATGACTGAATTTCTTCTAAGCTAAACAGTGAACAAGACAGCTGTCTCTCTGAAGGATAACAGGCCTGTGGGTTCAGGAAATAGGTTAGTAGGAATGTCTCCAAAAGTGAGAAAGTTTTTTTCTATCTGTAGCAGAACAACATATATGCACAGGTCCTGCATAGGAATCCTATCAGCCACTTGTTCTCATACATTACTGTCACTGGAGTAAGAGCCAGTTTGGAAGCAATACATGTACTCCTAAGCATTCTTGCCATTTATGAACATCTTTTCATACGGCAACACAGCTGAGTAATTACCAATTTTCACACAGGCAATTAGTGCAGAAGAGAGAATCTCTTCACTGAAAATATTTGCCGATCATCTGGGAGGAAGAGGCAATTGGTAGATATGTTCTGACTGGTGACTACTTTGGTGAAAAATGCCAGGGACTCAAATTTATCTCAGAAATCACTTTGCACTGTTAGTGGTTTTGTCAACTGTAGAAGTAAAGATGTAAAAGCTTTGAAAATGGGATTATCCTTTAAACCCTCTAAAGGAGTCCCTTCAGATGCCATCAGGAAGATTTGCAAGAGTTTGCAGGGAAATTTATGCTGCTTACTTTGCCTATTCTGGGAAAGGTTGTCTGATCAGCACCTTTCACTAGTGGTCAATTTACTTACACTTCCTTTTCCTTTCTTTATCTTTAAAACTCTTGACTAACTCCTCAAGTATACAGGCAGGGTGACACACTAACCTCCTAGCTCAGTTCTTATTCTGATAAATGATGCCAGAGGGGACTTTAAGAAAGGGAATGAAAAAATCTAAGCTGTGTGCTTTGAATTTAGGTTTATGATAAGCCCCATCTGAAAAACTGAACACAGGAAGAATATACCAGCTTAATGTCATTGCAAATAATTATCTGAAGTACAGTTACTTTAGATAGTTATTACTGATTTTTTGTGAACCTTGGCACCATCTATTCGAATCCTCTGAATGTTAATTTTATTTTGAAACAGGAATGACCTTTAGGCCAGAATTTTTTCGCATCCGGAGGCGACCCATCCACATGTCAGTGAGCAGCATCTGGCTGCAAGTGTGAGCAATGAAGTCCCTGTGCTTGGCTGCCACTGCAAGCTGCAGGCACGTGGCATTGCTCCAATTCTTCAGCTCATAGGTCAGCAGTTTCATTGCCAGCTGCTCATCCTGTTTGTATGACTGGTCCAACAGCTCGACCGCCAGCTGGCCGAAGTCCCTGCAACAGAGGGACATCCGTTCACTCCCGTTAGCATGTGCAGCCTTGTGCTCAGAATCTCTGCAACTGCCAGCCTCTGCAAGGGGCACATCACCTTCCAGCATGCAAATCGTGATGTTGACTCTACACATGGAAACCCACATTTTCAAATGTGAGTGGCTAATGTTAGGCATATAAATAAGAGCCCTAACTTAGCAGTGATGAGCACCCACACCTACCAGCTGTCTGCTCCCACCTCCCTGCCCACCTCTCTGACATTTTCTAACAGAAATCCTCTGGTTATCTGTAGCTTAAGGGATTGCTTCTCTGCTGTTTGCCCATGGCTTCATGGTCAAGCCTCCTGGAAGAAGGAGTGTCCAATATCCTTTGTAAAATCCTAAATTTCTGAAATTTTAACATCTTATGAAATCTAGTATCTTGCCTTGCTCATCTAAGCATGACTTGATTAATTAACACTTCTGCCTGAATACTTTGCTCATAAGGATTTCAATAAGTGTTCTGCTGGGTACGTACAGAGTATCCTAAAAAAGCACAGAGAAATGTTGCAGTCTGACTCTTGAGGCCTCAGGGTAAACACAAAAACAATATAGATATTCCACTGTCTTCTTGACATATTCTCATTTCAGAAGTTATATTGCTAACAACTTCTCTACTCTGGCAGACAGATTATTTAAAAGCCATTTAGATTTTCTCTAAAGGGACTGCACTTCCTCTACAAGTCTGAAATGAAAGCAAGGTACAAATAAGAAAATTTAGGCAGGTTCAGAAATATCTCTTCCTTTTTTCCTTTTCTTTTTTTTTTCCCTCAGAAAAGTGTACATGAAAGGAAATTCACCTGGAATTGTGGTTCAGCTCTTGGGATATGTCATCCACCATGTCATTTTCTGATGCTTCGTGGGCCATGGCTTTGCAGAGTTTGCAGGCCACTAGTGCTTTAGCCATAGCCTCTTCCCCATGTTGCCAAAAGAAGAGGGCCATCTTCTGACGTTTCATCAGCACAGCCCACACCATCAGCTCATGGAATGGGAAGGGAAAGTGATTGATCTCAGGGTCATCCATATCAATATCAACTTCTTCTTCTTTTTTCTTTGTTGGTTTTCTCCCTCGACGCAAAGGGACATCATCCTGTGGAAATTGTAGAGAATTTTTTTCATCAGTGAAGGAACCAAATCAATTTATACAATTCATTGAAATCAGTGCCTAACATGTATTCTGCAGGCCAGGCCATTCACCATTTTTTGGACAAAATATTTACCACAGGTAAACAATAAAAAAGGTGCATACACTGTAATTAAGAAGACAGTAAGCAGGGGAATAGAGGGAACAGAGCCTTGGACTATCACTCTGAATTAATAACATTATCACTCTGAAATTAATAACAGACAGTACAATCATACAATATCCAGAACCATTTTGGAAAAGCCACCACTAAAATCAAGCTAAGAGCTCACTTTAAATGTAACATCTGCTGTAATGCATCTACCTCTTTCCACCTCCAGAAAGTAGATAGCCAGTACATAGATGCTGCCTTCTATGCTTATTTTTGTGTTTTCTCCCTTTATCTCCTTATAAAAGTAGCAACCTTCCTTCTTTATTCCTATTCTGCATGTTTATTCTTTCTTTCTCCATCCATCTGTTGTTTCTGTTACCTTTAGTTTCTTTCCTATTCTAGCCTTTTGCTTTTATCAGGTGAGCTGACCTATTCTGTCCTGTGTCTATGGATGGAAAAATGAAAGTGGTTGTATAAAATAAAAAACCATGAAAATAGTACTATCCCCTTGAAGCATCAGGGTAGCCAAAAGTGCCAATAAAACTGAGATAACTTTGGATATCTTTGTATAAAGATTTCTGCATCATTCTCTGCAAGTGTTTAATTTCTCTGATCATGTCTTGAAGTTAGATGCTATCTGACTGAAATTCTGCTTGCCCTGCCAGACTGAAATATTTTGTTTAATTCTTATTAAACAAAAAACCAAGAAGATCCATAGTTGGGGCAGAGGCCTCTTTTTCCATAGCTATCTCCTGGACTTTTGCAAAGAAGTGTTTCTTAATGTGCTCCTTGTGTAAACAAGCTATCTGGATGAAAAATACTATTCATGCTTTCATTACAGTGAATTTGAACATTATCTAGATATAGTTTATATTTATCAAAGGAAGAAAAGACATTAAGATTTGTCACAGGTTGCCTACCTCCATTCCCAACAGCTTCAGGGCTTTTGGCTGTACGAAAAAAAAGTTAGAAAAATGTTATTTCTCACAGAATAGTGATGAAAAACTACAGCTATTTGTGTATACATATATGCATATGTACATGTGCATGTAGAGTGATGTAGAATATACAATAGATAATATATACATAATATAAAGTAGTGCAATATATACATATAATAATATAATGTAGTGCAATAGCATATATATACACATACACACCAATCAAATTTTTACATATATGTAGTTATTTCAAATTTGAATTTGACATTATTTCACCAAAACCATGTCAGAAGACATATATTTGGATTCAGGTACAAATTACAACTGGTCACGGCTGTTCTACCAAGAAAGTGATAGGGACCACTGATAAGGCATGAACGGATTTCACTGGAGTACATCACCATTTTGGCCACTGCCCTGGAAAACTTTTATTGACTGTTGTGGAGCTGCTCTGTGTGTTGGTTCAGTATGCAAGTGAAATCACTGCTCAAATGCTTTTCTCAATTGAGTGACTTTGGGAAGGAATTCTCTCCCACCAGCTACAATCACTGTCTTTCCTTTCAAATGTGAAGAATCATAAGGAAAAGCATATGGAAACAAATAAACCCAATTTAGGTAGTTGTCTCCAAGTGTTTCACAGAGCTGTTGCTATTGATAACCACTTATTAATAATTTCAGTGCTATGTATTGCTAAAATCTCAAATGTGAGGCAAAAATAGACAAAGAAGGAACTGCAGCTTCTACTGAGAGTAGCTAAACAGACTCCTGTTCATGCTGGATTGGGTCAATGGCAATATGGATGACAATAAACAGCTTTTGTGTTTTAGAAAGACTTTACTTTGTATTCACAGTGGCATAACTTATCAAACATGGAACCCACAAAAATACTTAACAGTGGTGTTGCCATGAACCCAATGACTGCAGGAGCCATTGGAGCCAAAAAATAAAACAAATTTTGAGTTATGGGTTTCTTTGCCCTGAAACCTTCAGATCACAATCAGAAGATGAATCATGAAATAGGAAACACATCTAACAATGCAGAAGTTTTCAAATCTAACTCAGGAATTAGAATTACAGTATTACTGGTGCAGGTTAAAAGACTTGTCTTTTAAAAGCTGTGAATACTCATAATTACAGGTTTTAGAGTCAGAGGAGACCATTTTATGTGCTGGTTTCAGCAGGGCAGCAGAGTGCAATAATTTTTTCATTAACTTAATAAAAACCATAGCTTGTATCTGTGTCTGGCTTGTGATGCATTATGGTGAGATAACTGCAATGCACATAATGGAAATGAATCTGGACCCCACCAGTCTGGAACCATGTAAGAAGATATGGTAATCTCTGCCAGCTGGTGCAGTCATGAGGATGGCAAACAACTTGTTTCTTACCCTCTTGGGCCCGAACAAATTGTGGTACAGTGTTCTGAACCGCTTTCGGGTGTAATTGCAGCGATATGCTCCTCCCATCAGGTACTCTATCACCAATCCAATATCAATCAGACTTATCCGATAATCAGGAGGTAAGTTTCCCTGAAGTGAAAATAAGGATAGTGGGAGAATAAATGCTTATTACTGACATTGTTAAATGTACTTTAAAATGATGTTAGAATAAAACAAATATATAAGTAAAAGCAGGAATGTATTATTATGCTGGTTAATTAATTCACCTTAAAATAGATCCAACCGAAACCTGGATATTCTCGCTTGCAAAGAAGACATAAGTTAAATAAGAAGGTGAAGAACTTGTTGGAAATAACAGAAGATAACATCAGTACACAGTACTCATATTCTTCAGCTGGGGAAACAAGGAACATGACTGCAGAAACAAAAGCATGAGGATCGATACACTTGAAAAGTCAGGCACAGTTTCTGGACTCTAGTTCTGCAAGATTGCACTTTTTCTGCACCAGCTCTCACCCACAACTTGTCCTGGCATCTCACATCTCTGCTGGCATCTCTCTGGACTGCCTTACCTGAACTGTCAAGGCATGGAGAAGTGATAAGACATAACATCTTTTGCTCACATGGGGTCAGCTCCTTCCCATCCTGCAGTGTTTCCTTCCCATATTCCAGGAAAGGATGGGCAGGAGGTGAGATTGGTGTTACAATTCTAGAGGACTTACACAGTACATGAGCTATCATTATTACTAGTTACTAGGGGCAAGGAGAGTCTATCAGCATTCAGTCTTGGAGTTATGTTCAAAGAATACACACCCTTGCTTAAATTTCACATCAAGAATGAGGAAAGCATCTGCATGTATGAGAGCTGTAATAAACAAAATATCTGCGGCTAATTATTTTGGGTTTTTTTTTATGAAGAAAACTACAGGCATAGCAATTTTTTTACATATTTCCTACCTGAGTTCCTTACATATTTTACTTAAAGGCCCTTTAAACATGTTATCTAGATATGTAATTTCCAGCAGAGCAATGGAGATTGTCTCACAAGAAATGAACTGAGTTTGTGGCAAGGGTCATTAGCAAGATCCTGGAAAAGATGCCTACATACTTCTCCTTCCATTTCTTTTCCTTTCTTACCCTCTGTTAGATATTTCTATATATCTATATCCAAACAGATACATATACCTATATGTATATATATGTATATGCCTATGTATATGCCTATTTGTAGATGCATATGTATATGATGTCTTCAGTATGTACCTTTTAACTGGAAAGGAAACAGAATGACAAATATGCCCATATCTTACTGTCTTTTTTTATGGGAACTTCCTTGCGCACATCTTCCTTCCCTTCACTTTCAAATCTGAAAATGGCATCACTAAGGTTATGAGTTCTCCGTTGCTTCTGGGTTGCAAAACTATGAAGAATGATTTCAGTAACAGATTGTCTCTCACTGCATATGAATTTGCTTTGAGTTAATGGGGCATTTCTATTCTCCAGTTGCAGTAAACCCAATGGGACATCTTGTGTGCTGAGCAATTTCAGGCTGAGCTGCACTCACAGATGTGCCAGTCAAGTCTCTTGGGGGTCTCTGGCAATGAAGGAACAAAACCCCAGTGTGGGCACACCTGCTCTTCTATTTCCTCCAGAAAAACTACACAAGATAAACTCTGATCCCTTTACAGGAGGAAAGGACTAAGGGGAAGGGAATGAACCCAAATGAAAGTTTGCTTCCTTCTCTAACTCTCTTCTGAGTTGACTAGATGATAGTTCACGTTTCAGTAACCATTCCCTACCAGAAAAGAAGACATGGTTCTGCAAATTGTGAATACATCATCTAGCTCTAGAGACCTCACTAAGAAAGTCTTCAGATTTAGAGAACCTTCTCTCTTCCGTGTATCACTGTGCAAAAGAAATGACTACAAAATAAAGGTGGAGAGACAAAGTATCCTTGTGTGTATTGTGAACAGTATCCTTGAAAAAAAGGAATATTACTCAAATAAAAATTGTCTCATATAGTCAACATTGCAGAAAGACCAGAAATTGTATCTCTTAGCTTTAAAAATTTTCAGTGCATTGTAATAATTTAATGTTCTATAATGATATGCAGTACAGATTACAGTGAGGCTGTAGCTTTTTTTATGTGTTCATTAGAAGAAGTTTAGTAATTCACATGGAGCAATTTTATGACTATCATGTCTTGCTTGAAATATGTACATGTCTGGAGATATCTGTCTGGCTTCTCTGGAGATGTCCTTAATAGATTAGAGCAGAGAATCACTAATGGAGAGCAGATGGCAACTGGTTCTGCAGAAGAGAAAAAATGGATGCAAAGATTCTCCTTCCTTTTCTACTTCAGCTATGAAGAGCAAGGTTTATTTCCTGTCCTGCTACCATGGTACAAGCAGCATGCTGAAAAGGCTGAGGAAGGAGAGAGGGAGGTTGTGCTTTCATAGTGACCATGACCAGCAATCGGCTGGCATTAAAAGGGACACAAAATCAAGCAAATTTAGTGGAAGAAAATTGAGCTGCTAACAATTTTTAAGTAATGTCCTCTAGCATATCCTTTTGCAACCTTCCTAATCTTGTCTAATTTGATGGGTGGGGGAATTACTATGGTTTGCAGGAATGTGTATTAGCTTAGATAATTTGGACATGGTAATATTTATGCTGAACAGTTGAAAGAAAAATAATGTCTAAAAATTAAATGAAAAATAAACCTAAAAAATTAAATTTAAAAAGTAAATTCTGCTAGGTTTGGTTGGTTTTCCCCCTAAAATGTTCTTCTCTCTCCAAAATGTGTAAAATGATAATTTTACTAGAACAAGAATGAAAGCATTAGCAGAAATGGGAGTTGCAGCTCCAAGGTAGGACTCCTTCTAACTTAAGGTCTTCACTCAAACTAAATGCTTTAATATTAAGTGGCAAAAACATTTGAGCAGTTAAGAAAGAACAGCAGGCATCAGAATGCTGCATGTGTTACAAAGCGTGAGTTTTTTTATATAGTTCTGATTTCTAAATTTTCATTAAAGATTTAGATAAAAAATATCCAGTAAAATAACTTTGATAAAAGATGCATCTAAACCACCTAGATAATACTGAAACCCTTCACTAAAAAAACCTCCCAAATCCATAGGAAAAATACACATTTCATAAACATTACTTTTCCAAAGTGAGAAGCCCTAGTAAAGAAAACTGGACCATCCTTGTGAAAGGAGTTACAGACATACCAAAGCATTTGCTCTGTCAGCAGAGAGCTTGAACAACCCTGGTAGTGCTAAGAATGCTTGTAAATGAAGCACAGTGGTGCAAGTGGGACAGAACCACCCCAAGAACAACAAGAATTTGGATGAACTAATTCTAGTGCAGTCTAGGTGGTCAAGAATGACTAAGGAGAAAGTTTGATTTTGAGGTAAGATAGTTGTCCTGGTTAATAATCAACTAATTACTGCTAGGACATAATAATAATCAATTAATTAATGCTAGGACAAACTCTTCGGTGTTAATGCACTATTCTTCTCCTGAAGAAATTTCAAGCTTAAACTGTAGCTAGTCAGTTACAGTACTTTTTTCACTTCGAGTTCATTTTTGTGTCACCATGTATCAAACCTCTGAGTTTGCATGCTGAGGAAATAATACTACTGCCAAAATTATATATATAGCTAGTTTGTTCTTTGGAAATGCAGATGTACAGTAGCAGTACAAAAAAACCCCAAGTTTGAAAATGTAAATAATCCTGAAGTGGAATTGAGATCTGATAATTATATACAATATTTTGGAAAAATGAAAAAAAATTCCATCTGTTAATTTCTACTGATCTTCATCTAGTTGAGGCAGGGAAAGATATTTTTTTTTTTTAATTTGTAGAGGGCAACCTTCACTTGCAGACAGAGTGTCCAGCACAGCAACTGTCTGATTCTCTCTACTTAGCCTGAGTACACTGATATGTATGGTCTACAGAAGAAATCCAAATTTAAATGTAAAATCCTGGACCCTTGACAGGAGATGTCAAAATGGCCATGAGGCCAAAAATGCAGGCAGGTTGGCCCCACTACGTAGCTAAGGCATTGAGGGGACTGAAAGGTGATCTGAGGCAGAGTCATTATGACAAAATTTGTCTTGTTAATACAAGCAAAATTTATGCACATTTAGATTACTGTAAATTCTTTAAGATTGTGTCTCCAGGCCTTTACAATATGCTGCCTAGGCTATTAGTCTTCACAGCAGTATTTGGAAATCCAAAGGGAAAAAATATTGTTGTATTATATGTTTGCATGCACGTGTGTGTGTGCACATGTATGTCTATAGGCTGCCACAAATGGGATCTGATAATGTGATTTCTGTTGTTCTCATTATTTGCTTTATTAAGCAGGCAAGATTGTCTTTAAAATAAAACAAAACCCAGCAAAACAAAACAAAACCCACTCTCCTACTGATTTATACAGCTATATAGTACAACACTAGCAAATTACTGCTTCTATAATTTTTAAATATCCATTTTCTATCTGAGAATCCACAATTATCAAGATGCAATTTTTTTTAGCATACACCCTTTTAAATAGTGCAAGTTTTAAAATTGAGAGGTACATGTAAATGCCCATTGTATTTCATATTGATTAGGTATTGTCTCAAGGTGGTGTGTTACATACTTTGGTATTTATATTCTGCGATGCTGTAATTAAATCTGAGAGTTTAGGTGTATGGCATCAAAATATACATGAACTCAAAAAACTAGCATCAGCAGAGCAGTCTGTCTTACATGCATGATGGGTCATCAAACTGTCAAATGGTGATGTGTCCATTAAGAAGTTTTTTCCAAGGAGGTGTTTTTGTTTAAACTGTTGTGAGATCTGAGGACTGATTTATGGCTTGGTTGACTGGTAAGGGATCTGCTCACTTGTCAGGGCTATGGTGAGCTGTCACTTCTCCTTATGAAGCCTGGCTTTCCTCATCCTGGACAAAATGAGAAATACAGCCCCAGAGGTCAAGTTTTCTTCAGGAAGGTGCTAAAGAGCTGCATCAGGCTGTCTGTTTTCAAAGCCCTCACATATGCTCGTAAGACTGATTCAATGTAGTTGGAATTAGATTTTAGATATCAACAGAGGAAAGAAAGATAAATTTGTGGAAAGATAACCATCACCTAGTAGTTAGAAGTCACTGTGGAACAAATAATGTCATCAAATATAGTGTACGTTTATTTAGTGTCTATCCATATACATCCATGAGTACAGATCATCTTTGACTACTTGATGGCTTTTCTTTCAAGAGTTTCTTTAAAAATACAGGGGTATTTAATTAGGGGCTCAGAAAAAAGAGATACATACTATTTAGTTACTCAACATACAGTTTGCTATGCCTTTGAAGGACTTGGAAAGGTGATTCTGGGGGAGAGAAGACGTTTGGAAAAAAGTAGAAGACAGATTATGCTTCTTTCGAATTCTTAAAGGCACATAAATAACTGCATATTGAGTAACAAAATATTCTGGAAACTTTAGCTTCAAGAGGAGTATTCATTCTAAATAGATTCTAGCTTCACTCTGCTCAATCCAAGGGGATTTGTGCTTAGTTTCTTTTTGTAGGCATTTCACACTTTTCAGCAGTCACTTAATACACTATACATAATTGGACAATGATGATGCCATTTAACATACAAAGCAAAGAATACCACCAGAACCTTCCTAACATACTACTGATTATTCTGTAGAATTAATTAATAAAAAGGTGCTATATGACACAATACTACTCTCCTCCCTTAGGTGACTTCAATTGTCAGAAGAAACCACTAAAACCTGTGCTCTTAGAAAAAATATCCTCTCCTTTTTAAATTTTCTATCTAGTCCCATGTACAGAAATATCCTTTCTCATGTATGCTACCCTTGAGGTCTGACTTACATAATGTACAAGGTTGTAATCCGCACATGCTTCGGGTGAATACTCAAGCTGATGAGGTCATTTGTAGACTCAATTTCTTTACTTAATCCATATATCTAAAGGATAAGGGATTTTCATTCCTCGCCGTCACTGTAACTCTTTTAATCCTGAGCACATTGGTAAAGGTATTTGGTATCTCCTTCCTGCCACTATACTTTTCAGTATTTCTGTCCAGCTCTTCTAATGGATTTTTATAATTCAAGATTCTTGAAATGAACATGATAAAGGTCAGGGGAAAGTTGCACTACTCATTTTTATATTTCTGCTGAGGAAGATGTCTTTAATGTACCACACAATACAGAATGAGGAACTGTTTCAAAAAGCCAGGATCTAGCACAAGGGTTACAGCTATTTTACAGGCTTGGAAGTAAACTAGCAACACAGCAAATAGCTTTGACAACAGTTGCAGATATGGAAAAGTACAAATAACAGCATAAATCCACACAGTATGTAAGAGCCTACAATTATAGCAGCAGACACACTATTACTCAAGCGTCGAAAACCACAGAGAAAGCAAGCCAAATAACTTGCTAATTGTGCTTTGTATGCAAAAAGTTCATATTTGGAGCACACAAACAGGACATTCTGTACTGGCAGGAAGGAGAAGGCTCTAACTGAAAGCTCATGCAAAACAGAGATTGTATCTAGCTACAAAAAACAATAACATTATTTTCAACCTACCGTCTATTGGACTCTTACCTTTTTCACGTCCCTGACTAGATGATGCAGAGTGTTGGATGGTCCATGTCTCTGCAAATGACAAATGAAGAAAAACAAAATAGTTTGCACAAAATACAGATGTTGAGATAGCTTTCTCACCTTGGTAGTTTAGAAATCAGGCAGCTGAGAGCACTTGTACAAGTGTTACCAATTAAAAAAACCCCAAACAATCACAAGAGCAATATTTCAGCTTTTTCCTCTTTTGTATAAAACTCTTCCATAGGAAAACCCTATGAACTGCCACACTGCACGAAAACTGTAGTCCTGTGTATCACGTAAGGCTTGTCTAAGCCAGGAGCACAGCACAGCCTCTGGGAAAGAGTGGAAGCAAAACCAGCTGCTGTAATCTTAGCCTTCCTGCACTCAGGACTTCCAGTTCCACTGCTGGTGACTCAGAGACACTCTGAGCCTGGCATTGCATTGAGGCTGTCTCATCTGAAAGTCGCTGTCTGTGAATGCACATACATGTGAATGCAGAATGCAGAGTGTGATTTTTTCCAATCTTCTTTTGACTCCAGCTGTCATTGCAAAAATATTCTGCAGAGGAGTCCTGCAACTTTGATTATACTACCACTACTACTACTACTATTATATCTTACTTTATTTTCTGCTTAGTTTTTGATTGTTGCTGACATTTCAAGAGACTTTTATGAGAGGTCTCCTTGGTTGTAGCTGATGATGGATGAGACCACTACACATGTGTAGAGTCAATGTTTCTGTATATGCATTGCTCAGCACTTCCCAACACTTAATTTTACATAACCCCATCTCTGAGCATGATGAGACTTACCTGTGATTCTTCATATGCTGCTTCAGATTTTCTAAAACACCTGCAAATATTATTGTCTCTTCTGTAGGTACTATTTTTCAGATCTTACATAAACAAGCTGAACAGCTGTGGTCCCAGCACAAGGTCTTCTATGACCCTGGTCATAATGTCCTTCTGTGGTAAAAATGGACCATGTATTCCTTCTCCCTGCTTTTTAACATTCAAGTATGCTTTAAACCAAAATTGTCCCTGATATTCTAAGCCATGGCAGCTACATTTCTTTAATAAATTTGAAATTTTAAATTACTATTGAAGTTTTGTAAAAAAAAGAAAAGGGGGGTGGGGGGGGACCAAATCCAACATCCTTATTCTCCTGCACGCTGATTGCAGAAATAGCAATAGATTTCTAAGGCTTGACATTTTCCTACAGAAGCTTGGTAAACTCCTTGTTGACATAAAATTGATTCCCTTGTCTATAGTTCTATACTTTATTTTTATAAATTTGCCATAGCAGAGGTAAGATTCACTGGTTTGTAGCTTCACAGGTCATTCCTAAGTATTATGCTGAAATATGGTAGTTTTTGTATGTGATTTTTTTGGTGCTAAGCTACTATGTATGCATTTGGTCATATAGTAAAATTGGTAGTTCAGGCATTTCAGAACCTGGGTCTTTTGGAATTTGTGCATGAAAAAATATATGCTGATTTCTATAGCAATAAATTTGTTCAAAAAGCCCTTCTTTTAACTGTAGAACTGAAGACTTCTGTCAAACTTATTACTTGTAAAAACTGGCTTTGGTACAAGAACTACCATGCTTTGTACTAAGAATCCCTGCTACAAGGAAGCTCATAGGCATTCTGTTCTTAATACACAGATGCCAGTCAATAGGCAAAATGTAAGCTGACCAAAGATTAGTTTGTCTCTAGGGTGGCATAAATGTACCATATATATATATATATATATATACACACATGTATGTACATATATACCTGTTCCTCCATATTTTGCTCAAATTTAATGAATCCTATTTATATTCGATATTTTGCAAGACTGATTTCTGGTCACCATCAGTGTGAAACACCTCCAGATAACAGCTCAGTGTTGCAGCTTATGACAGCAAAGGCTTTAAAAAATACTGGCAGAAAAAAAAACTTTTTGAAAGTTTTTTATGCCCATATCACAGCCCTTCTGCAACACACAACACTGGGAATTCTAAGAACTAGACAGTGCTTTAAGTTTTTTTTTTCATTACACGTAAGAAGTTTGAACTTTCTGAACTATTACCTAAGTAGGTAATAATACTGTGAATGCTGGAATGTAGTTTGCATTTGAGAATTCAGAAGCAGACTTTGTGCAGTTTTATAGTCACTTTAATGGTGAGGATTAAAAACTTGCAAACAGTTTTTTAAAAGTCAAAGATCTAATTTTTGGAACTCAGTGGGGGCATGGGGAAGCCCTTCATTGTAACAGAGACTGATTAAGGGTTAGAAGATTTTTCTGAAGCCATATTGTCAGGAGTCACACAACACCACTGTATGGGTCCTAACTTGCCAGTTACTGTCTTCCAGCCAGTGCCACCTGCCTAAATCTTAGGTTTGTCATATTGGAATTACAGTGACAAGAAATTACCTGGCACTGTGTGAGGCTCATTTTGTGTCTTTACAAAATCCATACAGCAGATTATGTGAGCAAGGCACAGCATGTTACATTATATCAGAGACAAGCAAGAGAGACAGTATGTGCTAATGAAAAATTTCTGCAGCAGATGTTGACTGCCTGGTGCATCATCATCATCATCATGCCACTACAATACAAGGGGGAGCTAGAACAGTGAATATAGAGATAGAAAATTTGCCTTAGGCTGGCCCTACCGTATTGTACAATTCCTCTAGCCGGGAGATGGTGAGAAAACGATGCATGCTTACTCCATTTTCTATGAGCAATTTCACAAAATCCACTCTGTCCAACACCAGTGCATCCAGCATTGCTTGCTCAAGTGAGCCCACCTGCAAAGTAAGTGATTAATCGAAGCTGTTCCTGTGTGTGGCAGGCTACATCCAGCTGGTTCAGTCACTCTAGCACAAGCAGAGGGACTGACAAAGTTCTGAGTGTTGCTCTCCTAAGCTTGAAATGGGATAATCAAGGTTTTAATCTGTAACAATTTTTCTAATTCAGGGTTGCATTTCAAAAAGGAATATTGGAGTGCTAGTTAAAATACTCTAGGAAAAACTGTTTAGGACAAAGAACTGGAATCAGTAAACTGGAGACCTTGTTCACCATTTCATTATTATCATTATTTATTTTCCTGTCATCCATTTTATTTGTATTGGATATATTTGTTATGTGTATATCAAATCACTTTAAATCTGTGTTTTCCGGAGTTTTCTTCTGTTTGTGGTGTGGAACCTCAGGGAAATTTGAACACCGAGGAAACAGAAACAGCTTCATAATTTGCATTCCTTTGAAGGCCCAAATGCAAGAGGTCTTCTTACACAAAACCTCTTCTTCTTAACTCTTGGAGGTCAGGCAGAATTAGAAGGATGAGAAATTATCTCATCCTTCCAACTTTTAGCTTCCAAAATGATTGTAATTTGCAGAATTTATTCAAATTTTTGCTATGATGTGGTGATGAAGAGATAACAATGAAGACAGTTCAATGCCATTAAAATCCCTCCTATGTTTTCACACGTACTTATGCCCAATATTAAAGACAAAATAAATAGTCCTGTTCACTCCATGATTGAAAAGGCAAGGATTTTTGTGCTAGCTTTTAGAGGTAGCAAGCTGTAGAAAGCTACATTTAAAGCAAGGATACTTAAACAGAAGCTTTTCCCATTGTTATAATTTTTCCATGGGGAATTGCAAATGCCCATGTAATAACTGCATGTGAAATTTTAATGAGAGTGATGGAACAAGTAGTGACTAATATAGTCCAGTTGAAACTCCTGAGTGAATAAATTGGGCTTTAAGGAGGGACAGGTAGAGATGGAGACCTTGAGACCTTTTTTTTTTTTTTTTTTTTTTTTTTTTCCTCTCTCTCTGTGACTTCTGGCCCTGTAAAAGCTGTAGCACAATCTAGGAGTTGGGTCTTCCTCCTCTGCCTGACACAGTGTTCAATAACCCCTCTATTTGCAGTCTTACCACTCCTGACAAGAATCCATGCCCCTGGTGCTCCCTAGGAATGGTATTAGCCAGGTAGCAACTGGAGCATGAGATGGTGCAGCTGTAGAGCAGGCAGATCAATGCAGAGCAGCAGTGGGAACAGAATTAACACTACCTGAGGTCTGGAGCCACAGCCCATTTCTGGTGACACTGCTGATCAGCTCCTGCAGTCTACCTGACCTCCAACATTTGTATGGCGTATTTTTTATGTCAAATCATCACCTCAAATTCAGGATTTGCATATAAAAGCATGCTGCTTTAAGAGAAAAAAGAAGTTTTGACTTTCTTTGAATTTATAGCCTAGCTCTAAAACATGGCTGTACACTTGTTTTCCTCAGTTTGCAGAAGCATAAATCTGGTACTTCCCGTTTTTTCAGAGATATAGTTTCCTACTCTTAAGGCATCGCTAGATGTCACCATTTCCTTGAACAATAGAACACATTAGCCTCTCTGCAACTGTGCCTGCCTTCAGCAAGTGTGATTGGGAACAATGTATTTGGCAGGACCCAGTGTATTTTAAACCACACTAAAACCATCATTGCAAACAGAATGGATTTTATACTCCGTAGGGTTCAAAGTGTTTCCGATAGAAGATGTTGTGTATATATACATTATATATATACTGTACCGGCCACTGCTGCCCATAAATAAAGATCTGACTGCGGGCGATGTCTACTCTGTTCCAGGCTAGTGCTAGGCTCAGCTGGTCGGGAGCAGATGCGTTAGCTCCTGTGTATACAGCCAGGGGTGCAGGGAGGAGAGGAGGAGAAAAAAGAAACAAGACATTAGGCTCAGTATGCCCTGGTAACTCCTCTTTGTGAAAAGTCTCACAGATATCCATGTCATTTCTGCAACTGATCTCATATTAAAACAAAACCAAACCTTCCATTGCACCTGTAAAAAAAAAAAAAATCCGTTCTCAAATCAGCATCTCTAGTTCTCAGATTGTCTTACAAACATTAATTATTTCCTCATATTTCCCTTCAAAATACAGCAGATACAGGTGATATCAGAAGACTCAATTTTTGGTCGACTTAACTGGTTTCCCTCCTACTGGCTGGGAAGCAAGAGAACAAGCCAAGATACAGATGGAGCTGCAGGAATACACACACACCCACACGTATCACATAAGCTCACACACACACACACACACACACACACACACACACACACACACACACAAACACACGTGCCTCTAGCAACTACAAGTAGATTCAACTCACACAGACACCACTGATTTCAGGAGTTCTGCATTTTTTGGCATCTTACACATTCCAGCTTGATAAGAAGCATAGGAATTTCTCCCCTATTTGTACTGAGGTGACTTGATGGGACAAATTTCCTTTCACATATTAAATACTTATGTAAGAAAGCATTCTCTAAAGCTTGTGTCAAGGTATAATATACCCAAATTAAATGAGAAACTATGCAGATGATAAGATGGATTTGGAGCTGTTTGCTTTTGGAAGGGAGGGTATGATTTTTCCTGCAGTTTTAATGGACACTGTAGGACATTACTGTCCTGCTGTGCTTTTTTAATATTTCACGATTCTCAGCTGATTTGTAATAATAAAACAGCATTTGTGCTTCAGTGTCAAAGGGAGAACTGGCCTGAATGAACTGATGAACCAGATAAATAAAGGGCCCTTTGACTTTTAACTACATATCTGCTTGCAGTGGTTAGGTGATTGTATAAGGGCTTATTTTTTAGAGACCTCATACCTCTACTGTTATTTTGTCTTTATTAATTCTTATACTGATATCATGGAGTGAGGATAAATAAAAGCTTTTCATTACTTCAAAGCATCTGTGTCCCCATTTCAGTACTATTCAAACTCACACACTGTTCCAGTTGAAAATGGACTCTGAAATTTGAGGCAAGGAAAACATAAAACTGGCTGCTGAAATTCTCTGTGAAAACCTTAATAAAAAACTTTGTGGAGCTTTGCCTATAGTTTAATTTCATAACTCTCAACTTTGAAGTCAGTTTACTGCTGATATTGCCAAATAATTTGCAATATCTACAGTACTTGTTTGGGACATTGTGAATTGTGTATCATCCAAATCACATTCATACATGAGCTCTGATAAAAAGGTAGACAGTGCAGGAACAGAACAGAATTGAAACAAATGAAGAAGGAAAAAGATGTGAAAATACTTCTGTGACTTCTGTGGCTAAGAAGTATCAGGAATGCCCCTTTGCATAAGACACAACTTCTCACTGCAACACAGACAAAAGCTCTCACGAGAGACCTCAGGGGGGATGCCAACAACATCTGAAACTTTTGGAGTTTCTTACACAAGCAATATGCAGCATTTAAGAACAGAAAATATTTACCTTTGGGAAAGGCAAAAATGTCTCTACGTTTCAACATCCCAAGATTTATTTATAAAAACAGAAAAAAAAATACCTGCAGTGAGTATGATAGTGTAAGTTAAACACAGAGTGCAAAAAATGTTCTCCCCCCTTCTGAAGCAAACAAGAGATGCTCTCATCAGATCTCCTCCTTCCCAATCATGTGCCTGAAGGAGAAGTGAGAGCTTTAGCAGTGCTTAGTCAAGGTTTTTGGTGAGCCATGGAGGAGGCATATGAGCGAACTCTAAAACCTGGGGGCAGTGATGGTGATCCCACAGCTTGACAACATTTTGCACATGTGATGAGGGAGCTCCAATTCCGGATTTTCCTACTACACCCTACTATAGGGGTAGCCAGGGGTGCCATCTAGTTAGAAATAATTTTGGATCAAGAGTGGATCAGATGGACTTGGTAGGGAAGTGGGCTGTTTACACTGCCCCCACTTCAGGCAGAAGTCAAGCTAAATCACAAAGGGTCCTGGTAAATAATTTCTGAGCCCTAGCAGGGAGTGTTCTCCAGTTTGTATCAACTGACCCTAGCAGTCCTGGGCCTTTTAAAGCTTTAGAAAAGATTCAGCTGGAAGATGAAAAGAGGGTCTTCTGGTGCATTTGATCACAGGAAGCAACTGCTGGCATGGGGCATGAGGTGGTGCCTGCTCATCCATTCACCAAAATTGTTTTCTTTGAGCATGCTCATTGCTCCAAATACTGAGCAGAGGGGAAAGCAAGCCATGGTCCAGCCTTTGTCCTTCCTATCTCCCTTCATTGTGTTTAAGGCTGCCAGCAGTGGCCAAGTTTTCTGTTTGATACAAGCGCAGTCCCAGAGCTGGGACAAGCTCTTCTCAGTGCTTGTTGCCATAATGTTTGATTTCGCAGAGCACTGCAGGTATCTGGCAGTTGAAGGAAATCTGTGGCTTCTCAAGGGGATATTGTACTCCAGGTCTGAAGCAGTCTATCAGCTAGGGTGTAGTTTATGGATGTGCATCCTGGGGCTCTGGTGCATTTGGTTGGATGGGTGCTTCCATAGTACAGTTTCTTGCTGGAAAGCCCTTGCTTCCTTCTCCTCTTTCCTGTCTTCCCTGAGCGGTTTTCAGATGAACATGGATGGCAATGATGTTACTTAAGAGGAGAAGGAAAATCAAAGCTATAAATGTCTGTACGGAGCAGCAAATGGGCTATGGATGCCTTTTAATTGATTTTATTCTAGGATAGAACTGATGGCCTTTGTCTCAAATGAAAAAGGAAGTATTCAGGTTATTTTAGGTGGAATTCTACCCAAGATTAAGAAATATGAATGATTCCACTCATATAAGAAAAACTCCCCAGAAAAAAACATGAGATGGCCTTCTTAAGATACAGTCTCCTTTCAATCATTTCCTTGACTGCATTCAGTGCCATAGAGCATGGACTTGGGTCAATAGGAAGCATTCAAAAAGTGATCTTTCTGGGGATGCCTGTCACTCATGAGTGTCACTGTAACGTGCCAAAATCAAAGCCAAAGGATATTTGGGAAATAAATAAGGCAGAGTTAATAACCTCTTGTATTGTATTACTTTATTTACCATATCATACTTATTGCATTAAATAATGTTTTGGGTAATGAGTAATGTCTCCGTAATATTTACTCAGTATTCTGGTGTCTGACTGATTGTAAGATATGTTCCTCAAAAGAATGTTTTGAGACTGTGACAGCATCTGCAGTGTGACCCTTCCTTTCATCTTCTCCTATAAGAAAAGTTGCAGTTGGGATGCAATACATTGTTTTGGCAGTATTTTATCTTGGTATAGATACCACTGGATATAGATAGACTGCTGGGACAGCTGTTAGTTCCTGCAAATGTTAATTTTATGTTCTTAGGCTGCCATCCAGCAGTGCTTGCATAGACTCTTTTGGTAAAAAGTCACGTTGTCTACTCAATATTTTGGACTGAAAATACTCCTTGACGATACAGCCTGGGACTATAAGCTCAATGCTGTCTCCTCGGGGAGCCAGGGGTACACATCAGACAATGAGTGTTGTGCACTTGCAGGATTACTGAAGGGCTTTTCTATACTTATTACTACAGGCTTCTATGAACTGGCTAAAGCTTACTGTGACCAACATAAACCCCTAAAGGATTCTCCTGGAATAGCTTATGATCTTGGTGCACAGGTATCTGGAAAGATGAAATGACATGAAACATCTACCTAGACAGAAATGGTTGTGGGATATCCATTTCCACAGTGCACCTAAGCATGTCAGTGTCCACTTTGAATCAACACCTAAAGAAAAGAACTAGATTAGGAAAAATAAAAAAACAAATTAACTTTTTGCTCTGTGTCTTTGCAGGTCCAATGCTGTCTCCTGTTTCAGCAGCTCTTTAGTGCAAAGGCTGCGTTTCCACAGCATTTGCTGCAGAATCATCCTGGCAATTAGGAAACCAACTGACAATATAAAAGCAGATAGCAAAAACAGCTACAAGTGCAGTAACCAGATAGCTGACCTAACTCTGAAACCTTTTTGTGTCTGTGATTTCATGGTTGGCAGACTATCCTTGACCATCTGATACTACATGATAGCTATTCAGTGAGCATGAATCATGACTTACTCACAGGCTGGAAAGTATGCAGAACTTCAGTTCTGCTTCAGCCTAACATGGTTTGTCCCAGCAGGTACATGGCAGTAATATCACCGTATGCACATACCACAGAGCACCTCTTTCGCAGTGCTGACAAATACACTGGGGAGGATTCTGGAGCACTATCTGAAACATGGCTGGCACTAGTCTGCTCCAGACATTGCAACAGCTTCGTGAACTAGGATCTTTGAAGCCACTTCAAAACAAGTATTTTTTAAAACTATCTCCATATGCTGTCTTTAACTTCCCTGTCATATGCCTTCTGCTTCGCTAGCAGCTGCAAAAGGACAAAATCCATTATGGTGTGAGTTCCAACTGTTCAAGTTAAGAGAGCACAAACAGTTAAACTGTATTGATAAACTTGCCTGCTATAAACTCATGCCTTTGGAAACTTACTTCCCACATTCATGTCTCTGAACATTAAAAAAAAAAAGAATTTGCAAACCATATGCTGTTATGACATCCATGTAATGTAAACTGATAACCAGTCTGGATGCCATCCTGTGGTTTACTGAAGATCACTTCCAAGAAAGATAGATCTTGCTGACAAGATTAAACAAGTGACTTGTGAAAACAAACAAAGAAATAATATGTGATGCTGGGTTTGGGGCTTGTGGATTATGCTGTCCAGAACAGCTCCTGAATTGGCAGCATGTCTGGTGTGGGTTTAAAAAGAGATTAGTTCATCACGAATTTTAGATAGCAAATAGGAAGTGATACTTTGTGTTTCCAAACCCTCATCCCACTCCTCCATAACCAAATCACTCACACAAAGGTGGGATGGGTCATTAGCTGATATGCTCCTCTTGGACTACCAGAAGCTGCAAATTCCTCATTAAGAAGACTGAAAAAAGTTACTGGTAATCACTTGCAGTTTCATACATTACTCTGCTCCTTTTTTTACACAGTACTGGAGAGTAGGAAGAGATAAATTCTTAAATTTAAATTTATGAATGTCAAGATAACTCAGACCTAGTCTTCAAATCTCTTATTTTACTTATTACAATTATGATTTTTCTTTAATTTTAGAGACAATGAACTATAAGAAGTAAGTTTCCAATGCCATGAAAACTCCAACAGCATGAAAAAATAATTTACCCATTTATTTTATCTATTACAAATAAATTACTTAAAAATCAATAGACAAGTGGTTCAGCATTGCTGCCTTAGACTTTCATGAAAAAGCCAAGCGTCCATCAGGCTAGTGAGGTATATTTACAGAAAGTCATTATTTCTTTCCAGGTGGGCCAGAACACTTGTACAAAGATATGATGTGAATAAGGACAACTGACTTGGCTGAGACAAGAGATCTCATTTTTGCACATATTGATTAAACACCTTGTGATCAGGAGGCTTATATGAACCAGAGGCACCTGATGAATCTGATCTTCATTGAATACCTGCATAATCACAAAGTCCTGAGGAAGCCGGGAAGATGAGGTGTAAGTCTTAGTTCCTCTGGGTCTTTTGAGCAAGAAACAAGTGTAGCTGCCACCAGCAGATTTTCAAATCAAGACTCTCAGAGAAGCATTAAAAGGAGATGTCAAAAGTACTTATACAGATCCAAGCACCTCCTGAGCTAATAAAAGTTTCTTATGATGACTTTCACCCTTAACATGAAGAGGAAAGAAAATTTTATTTTACTAAGTGGCCAACAGCACCAATTAAGTACTTGCAGAATGGATATTCCAGACCAGGGAGGACTGCCCATATACTGAGACTGCAACCACTAAAACAGTTGCTCCTGCAAACACTGCAAAAGAACATTTCAAATAGAAAACAATCCCTCACAGGCATGTGACTTATTTTCTTCAGCTTCCAAGAGTCAGTTTTCAGAAGACTCCAGGGATTTATGTTGGGATACAGACCTTGAAAACACATTTAGAAAAAGTGGAATCATGACTCTAAGACATTCTTTGCCTTATTAATAGAAAACAAGAGCAGTACTTTCAGGGATTGTCTTAAGAGCAAATGTAAAAGAATACCTTCATACTGAAGATGATGAAGGATTCATTTACCTTTAAGACAAAAATGAAACCTGTAATTATATTATTTCCAAGGGATAAAAAGGAGAAATTTGGCAATGGATTAAATTCTTGATTCTTGTTTTGAATTAATTTATTAATTAATATAGACCAGGGTCTACCATGAACTGTAGCAACAGCAAATTTATTTCAAGTCAACATTTTAAGAGCAGAAGTGCAACATGTAATGGCTCAGAAAGATGTAACACCCAGCCAAGTTTAAGATTAAAAGCCCAACCATCCCAATAGCAATGTTCTTAACTCTACAAGTGGAAGTTGAAAGGAACCTCATACTACTTCCAGACTTTCCTAGAGATGACTACACATAACATCTTACTTTGACAATAGAGTCAGCTTTATCTAAATGGATGTTCTAGCTACCAACGTAATCTAAGTCTGAGGAGTTCTTTGGCTATCAAAAGAAGATTCTTTTGAATACTAAGCTTCTCAAGTAACTGGTGTGGGGGGGTCACCACTGATATTTCTTGTGACACATCAGTGATTGTGGAGAACAAAAATTCAGAAAGGAAAAACTATTTAAACATTTAAATATTTAAATGCTATTTAAACATTAAATAAATAGCTGGATTTCTATAAAGCAGTTAAAGCAAGAAGCATACTTCAGTTTCACAGTATAGATTTATCATCTTGATAGATATGTCAATAAATACGGGTTTCAGCACAATAGACACACAAAATGGATTGATATAAACTCATTCAGCTCTGTTACCTTTTAGTAGTGCTGTCAGGATAGCTAAATCAATATCCTGGTGTCCTTCTGATCCCATTCGAAAAACTGTGATCTGCAATATTAATAGACAATACGATTATTGAAACCAGGGTATTTAAAAAAAAAACAACTTAAATCAGGGCAGTGTGACTTGAATCTTACAATTTACTTATGTCTATGAGATAATCCTCCTTTATTTGCTTTATGAGAAGCTTATTAAATAGGATTAACATACATTATATTTTGTGTCATAAAATTTGGTAAGATAGAAATTGTATTAATCTTCATATGGAAAAAAGGCATTCAGTGACACTTACAGGGTGAAACTAGAGATGAAGACATGTTCCTGTATTAGAGTGACATTAGACTTAATGTTGTCAATAGATTACGAGTAAGATTTAGGTGTATTATGAGTGTGGACCTAATTGATGTCATATGGCATAGAATAAATATTTTCAAGTTATATTAGAAACCTATTCAACCTTGAGATTCCATATAGGAATGACTTTGATAATTAATCTAAGAATTATGCTTCTAACAGGTCCAGGAACATCTTCAACCATGTATGGTCAATGACCTATCACTCGAAGTTATAGGTCTGAGGCAGTGAAGTGAGATACACAATTCATAAATTATAAGAATGAATATGCAGCTGTTCTTTCTACCCAGAGTCACTCTTGGTTAAGACTGTACTGATACATACAGAAGTGTAAATCCCCTTGCTCCTTTTGTTGCCATAGCAATAGCTTTTTTTGAACCTCTGTTTCTTATCAAGCAACATAATTGCAGCTTTTTACTTGTGCCTTTCCTTTGCTCATGAAAATTATACCATCATTTTGATCTGACCACTTGTTGTCTGTTTTTTCTTTTGTCAGTATGAACTGCCCCAATTCCTTTTTTTTAAGAATAAGTGACATCTTTAATTAGGAATTACATAAACATTTTTTACATTCATATTGAGCAACATCTGTTGTTTCCATGTTCCTAGATTCCTACTCATACAGCACTGAACTGCAGCAGCATCTAATATTGAGAAAACATCAGGGCACCAAAAACTGTCTAGCATGACAGAAGGACACCTACAAGGTCTGAAGGACAAGGCAAAACTTCAGTGATACGCTTCAGTCTGACAGCTGAAAAGTGCTGTAGAGTGTATTCCAGGAAAGCCCTCCTTTAGCACCTATTCTACCTTCATTTGATCCTAGAGCTCCAGGAGTTTTAGGCTTTGGTATCAATGACAGTAGAACAGCATCTTAGAGGCTAAAAAGCACACTGGATAAAGTAATAGGAAACGGGCTTAGCTCAATTAGTCAATTGAGTTAAGTAATGTAAGACATTACTTATGTTAGGCAATTTCCGCAGCTAAAGTACACTATTTCCAAGTTAGACTTGATTTGATCCTTTACTGTGTTCTCGATACAAAGCATAAATGATACTTTAATGGAGTGTTTTCTCTCTCTCTCTCTTTGGAATATACAGATGTTTCCCTCAAACTATTTGATGTCTATCCCCATACCACAACTTTGGAATGGAATAGAACAGGATAGAATTAGAATAGGAACAGAATAGTAACAGAATAGATTATTTCAATTGGAAGGGACTGTCAACAATTATCTAGTCCAACTGCCTGACGAGGGCTGGCCAAAAGTTAAAGCACCATACTAAGGGCATTGTCCAAATGCCTCTTAAACACTGACAAGAATGCATCATCAACCACCTCTCTAGGAGCCTGTTCCAGGGTTTGATCACATTCTTGTAAAGAAATGTTTCATTATAATTTTCCATTTTTTTCCTATTTCCTTGATGACTGGCAACAAAGCTTTCCTTGCAATGCAGGCAGTCTGCCCACAGGTAATGTGAATAAAAATACACATTTCTATGTATGTCTCATCTCAAAACATAATCAGTATGTGAGCTGATGAGATCAGACCCTCTGCTGTACATGGATGATGTACAGCATGTCATGATGTGCTTCCCATGCCACAGATGACAAACTTGGAGGTAGCACGAAATGGCAAGATGTCCTTCTCTCTCTTTATACATCAGGAGAGGCAATCTGTACATTGGGGACTGAATATAATGGACAACAGAGTTTGGAGGAGGAATAAACATCTCAAACTAAACACATGATTGGTAAACTCACAGCTTAATAAAATGTAATCATATAAATTGCAAGCACTGAACAGCTTATCACCACAGGAAAAATTAAAGTACTTTTCTGACATTGGACCACATATAACCTTAAACTTCCAATTTCTTTTTCAACCTTCTTCTCTGCATGCATCAGAAAAATAAACCCATCAGAAGAATGAAGTGTTGATGCATTAAAAATAAAATGGAGCAATGTAAATTAGTTACATTAGAATAAAAAGGCTGTCCTTCCACATCAACTATTGCTTTATTATTTTTTTATGAGGCTTAGCATAATTCAAGTAGTAAAATAAAGAAGACAAATAATTGGGAAAAAAAAGATGGAAATTGAAAGATTGCTTAGACTCACACCAGAATTATAATTTTTGAGTCATGTCTGATATTGAACTAGAATTTCAGACAGAACCAAAGAAAAATATGATACTTCATACAATCACATAATCATAGGATTTTTTAGTTTGGAAAAGATGTCTAAGATCTTCCAGTTAAACTATTAACACAGCACTGCCAAGTCCACCATTAAGCCATGTGCCACATCAATTCATCTTTTAAATACCTCCAGTAATGGTGACTCAACCACTTCCCTGGACAGCCTGGTCCAGTGCTTGACAAGCCTTTCATTGAAGATTTGTTTCCTAATATCCAATCCAACCCTGCATCTGGCGCAACCTCAGGCTGTTTCCTCCTGTCCTGTCACCTCTTACCTGGGAGAAGAAACCAATCCCTGGCCACCACAACCACCTTTCAGGCAGTTCTAGAGAGTGATAAGGCTCCTTTGCTCCAGGCTAAACACCTTCAGCTCCCCCAGATCCTGATCAGATGTGTGCTCTAGACCCTTCCCCAGCTCTGCTGCCTTTGTCTGTGTCTCAGCACCTCACATTATCACAGAATCACAGAATATCCTGAATTTGAAGGGACACACAAGGATCATTGAGTACAACTACTGGCACTGCACAGGATCTCCCAAGAGTCACACCATGTACCTGAGGGTATTGTCCAAATGCTCCTTGAACTCTGTCAGGTTTAGTGCTGGGACCACTTCCCTGGGGAGCCTGTTCCAATGCCTAAACACCCTCTCAGTGAAGAACCTTCTTCTCATATTCAAACTGAACCTCCCCTAACACACAACTTCTGGCCCAAAACCAAACACAGTACTCAAGATGAGGCCTCAGAGAGTGATTCCCACCTCAGGCTAGCACAGGGGGACAGTCACTGCCCTGGTCCTGCTGGCCATACTGTTGCTAATATAAGCCAGGATGCCATTAGTCTTATTGGCCACCTGGGCAAACTGCTGGCTCATGTTCAGCTGGCTCTCAACCAAATGCTAACTTAATTTCAAAATGCTCTGAGTTTAGGACCTCAAAGATTCAGCTGGTACTGTGGACTTCTGTATTTTCTACATTCACAGAGGCAGTAAACAAATATGTCCGGCCTCTTCTTATGATTTAGATTTTCTGTCACTATCCATAGCTGCTTTCTCACTGTGGCAGAGGCACTCCTCCTGTTTAAGGCAACTGAACTTTTGGCCAGGCAGACACTCAGTAAGTAGGCGTAACTGAGGGTAATCCTATTGTGTGAGGATATCAGTGAGAACACAGAACCAACCCCAAATAAGCAGTCTGGCTGGAACCTGGGCTGAAAAGCAGAACACAGCAGAAAATCTGAGAACATATAAACCACTTTACACCATAGATATCTGCAGACACAGGGGCTGTTTGAGCTACCCATCCAACTATAGCAGCTGGCTGGGTGGCATCCACCTGTCCTTCAGTATAGATGTCTCTCACTATTATTCCTTGACACTGAGAGATTTTTTTACCTGGTACCAAATATTGATGGGTTGATAAAAGATATTTTTCTGCAAGCATGGAAGGTTTAAAATACATATAGCAATCTTTAATTTCCGTAGTCAGAGGCAAGAGGAAATGCAGACATGTCCTAAAGTATTTATGCAGAATTTACACCTAGAAATGTCCAATATCTTTAGGTCTTAAAAAACCTGTATGTTTCACTGAAGACCTCTTGTTCTGGTGTGTTCTTTCCCCTGAGTTAACTGGGAAGAATTTTATGTTTCCAATGTGGTCACCTAACTCCAAGAGTCATTAATGTATCTCACAACCTGCCAGTGCAACTTACAAGTCTTACAAGTACATTGGTGGGTGAATCTCTGCAGAGAACTGATAAGGAACACACTGAGGACATTGACTGGACCTTGTTAAAAGGGATACAGATACTACTGCACTAAAAAACATACAGATGCTACTGCACTTAACACATGCTAAAGGAAAATATCTGGGTCAGTAAGCTCTATTCCCAGCTACCTTGTTCTGGATGAGTGTCTTCCATCTTGGTAGATGCAAAAGTAACAGAAAATTAAGGATTTAGAAACCCATTTAACAACTCATTGCTAAGAAAAAGAAAAAGCATTTCTTCTTTCAGTGAAGAGAAAGTGCCTAAGAGCTTTTCACCTACCTACTGCAGACCCTTTAAGCCTGTTGTTGAGTTGTACCCTCTGGACAACTTTAGAAGAAAAAAATATAGAAGGAAGAACAACCTAGTAAGGTGTGCATATGGAATCCAGGTTATTTCATTACAAAGTAATAAATCCCAAGAAGCCTGTATTTGAAAGTAATACATGCTAAGGACTTACTTATGTACGAAAAGGAAATAAGCAGGTAAGAGTTGCAGTTTTAGTCAAACTAACACTAGACATTCTCCTGTATTGCTGTGAAAAAGGGAAGATTAGTTTAAAAAGAATTTTTTTCTGTGCTGCTCTGTTTCACATTGTATCTATGAAAATATCTCCTATTTTTCATAGGAACATAATGAAAGTGTGTTAGAGAGTAGAACTACCATTTACCCTACCCTGCTATTTCTTTTGAGCCAAAAAACAATTTATATCCAAAGAACGGAAACGTCAAAATCAAGTACTCTTTTTTTTTTTCCATAGGGATTTGGGCCCACATTATTACCTCTTTGTAGCTGGTATTTTCAATTGTTGGTGTTAAACTCACTTATTTTAAAATAACAGTTTTTTTCTGTTCCTCTGTCACCCCATTGGGTACTTTGGGGATGGTCTTTTTCCTATTTCCTCCTGTCTTTCCTCAGTGTTCACTATTTATAGACTTGAAACAGCTTATTCAGGTAATTTTCTGAGCAATCTCAGTGAGCAACTGTGATTCTCAACAGAAAACACTTAAAAAAAGAGTATTTTTCTTTTCTTCTTTGCAAATACAATAGAAGCTGGGGTTACCATTCCTTACAAACACAAAATTGTATTGCACTGCACTGAAGAGACAGGTCTTCAGAAAGACATACCTGAAACAGGCAAATGACTCATCAGTAGAAGTTTCCCAAAAAGCTGCAAAACAGTTGATAGGCAACTGGATTCTTGCTAAATGTCTTGAATTTTGGTGTGTCCATAGTGATCTTTTTGCAAAATACAGTAGCAGATGCTTTCAAAGCTGGACTCCATCCAGGTGGAGGTGCTTGGAACCTGACAGTCACACTTTTTCTATAACAAACTACCTCGCATTTCCCTCCACAAAACCTGCCTAAATAAAATGCATGAGATTTGCCTTTAAAATAAGGAAGAGACACATGCTCCCTTGTCCCCCCCCCCACACTGTCTCCCACCACAAAACACACATCAACAAACAACAAACCAACAAACCACAAACAAACAAACCAACCCAGCAACAAAATGCTGGGAAAGTTCTACCTCATTGCAGATTTTACTGAAGTATCTTAATGTGAACAAGATTAATTTCCAGGCAAATAAACTAACTGAATCCTCATTCTGCCTAGGAAAACGTGGCAGGAAATCACTGAGCCAAAACAGAGCCTTTGCAAGCAGGATTACAGCACACTGTGATAGTTGCCAGCAATAATTACAGTCCAGCAGGGCAGAAACCCGATTTACAGGCAGGGCAGGTAGAAAACAAATAAAAACCAAGAAGATGGAGTAAAGAAGAGCAGCAGGATAGAAAGCAAGGAGGGAGGAGGCTGGAGATGTGCTGGGGGGAAGCAGAAGGAAAGTATTATCTGACTTTGGACTCTACCAAAAGCACCTATTTTAAAACTGCTTTGCTCTCTGTTTATAATCTGTTCCATCCTTGTTTGACAGATTACTTTTTCTTTCATTTTCTTGTACACAGTTTCTGGCTTAACAGGGTCAGTTTAGCCTTATGTGTTTCATTAATTCTTTTATTTTTTTCTGGCTTCATGTTGATATTGCATTGAGCTCCTAAAGGCAAAGTCAAGTGACAGTATTTTACTTGTATACAGTGAATATCAAACAGATTTTCCAGACTGTGTCTCGAAAAACAGTGTCCAGATTAGCAAGTTACTTTAAAGGATGCTCCCTTAGCCATCATAACTGTGTCACAGCTTGCTATATTTAGGCCTAGGTGGATATATAAATTATTAACTTTCATCAATATGAGCTGCTCTGCATTGGACAGTATGTACAAGTTTGTACTCCACATAGGCAAAGTTGATTTTACCCCTAGAATGAGAAGCAAGAGCAACAGATAATAATCATCAACTATAAATTTCCCAGGCAATAGGATGGTAATGAATCTAAAAATTGTTCTGAAATAGTCTAAAGGTAATGTTTGGTAAAATGAATGACACATCATAAATATTCTTTCGAACTACCAGCATATTCAATTCCCCTTTTTATGATTTTACTAGCCAAAAAGTGAGTCTTTCCAACCTAGCACAGCACTTTTTCCCCCCCTAGGATTTATTCTGAAAACTCCAAAAAGACAGAAGAGCTTAATCTGTTTGAGGTAATTGTAAGGTGCCAGGATTAAATTTGAATAGCTATGCAGCACAAGGCTGTAGTTGTATTTATTCTGTAACATGTGAAAATTTTTTTTTACAGTATGGTAAACCTCGACCACTTCAGAGTACAGAGAGAGTTAAAATATGGTCAGATTTTTAGCATGTATTCGTTTGGAGAGGGAGACTGACATGCACAATTGTACAGAAAGATGTTTTACCCTGTGTCATGAAAGAGACAAGAGATGAAGGAGAAAAATAATTCTTTAAACTTCAAATTCACTGTACCTGCTGACCAGACAATGGATAGCTGAAGGAAAAAAAACAGGTCAGCAGTCATGAGAGAAAAGAAAGCACAAAGTGTGCTCACTTTACAAACTTAGCATTCTAAGAATGCTGCAAATTATTCATGCTTTTAGAGACATAATTTTTTCTCATCATCATTTTATTATGACATCAGGAGAAATTATATGGTGATTTAAAATATATTTGAAGAGATTTTTTTTTAGTTACCTCCAGAAAATATTTTAGTGTCTTTAAATGTCACCTCTGAAATATAAATTTCACGTCTGACATATAAACTTTCCTTATGCATCTCAGTTACATAAGTAAGGATAAAATCTCTCCCTTTTCTAAAAAAAAAAAAAAAAAACCAGACGCAATTGTGAGTGCAACCTTAAAATCTCCTGTTTTAGAACACAGTTGGATTTGGCTAAATAGGCAATTGCTTCCAGAGTACATGTTGTCATTCATAATTTAGTTAGGCCTACTTAAATATTTCAGTGGAAAATTACTCTGAAAATACAAATGAGAGTTTGATAAAACAAAATATTACAGGAGATTAGTTATGCAAATTGTCAAAATGGTTCAGATAAGAGGGGAAAGCATTTCCCTTTTTCTTGGAAGGAATAATACTATTTACACAGAGGAAAAACTGTTTGAAGTGGAGGCATAACAAAGATCAAAGATCAAAGTGAGCAGGTGAGTCAGTGGGTCATACTGCAGAAGAAAAGGGATGGCCAAGTAAGAGAAAATTCAGGAACAGAAAGATTAGAGGGAATTGTGTTTAGGGAAAATATAAATTAAGTAGTTTGCTATTTTGAGGAGTACAAAAGAGAATTCCAAATGAGGAAATATGAGGGGAGAAGTTTGAATGTTGGTTGCAAAATTTCAAAAATTTTACCTCTCTTTCATTGTGCCAGCACTGCAACAGTTCATGTTTTAATTTGATTTTTCATAGACTCAATGTCTAGTAAAAAGCAGGGAAAAAGCACAACAATCAGTGTTTATAAGAAAGGCAGCAATTCTGCAATTGAGCCATCAATTGATGTAAGTTACTGTAAATGTTTGGCTTTCCCTGTACTTGGTACCTTTTGTTCTAGACTGGACATCTGAGACAGCCTTAATGACTGAGAGAACAGGTTATGTAAATCTCACCACTCTGTTCCATTAAAAAAAAAAAGAAAAAAAAAAGAAAAAAAGATGTGCACATTGTTATATGTAACAGGTATAATTCGCACCATATTTAGCACGATATATATAATATTAAATATTTGTTAGAATGTACCCGTTTGTATTAGAAGCCCCCGCCCCCACCTCTCAGGCAAAACCCGGTGTGTGTTGAAACCTGATTTACAAGCAAAAGGATGTGTCTCGCCAGGTGATGAGCCTTATCTGAGGTGATATGGAGACACCCAGGCGCTGATCATCGCGTGAACGACCCGAGATGGACATCAGGAACATCCCCCGGGCCAATACATGCGAATACCATGTTCCCATAAATTTCATCAAGGGTTTCAACAACTCCAGACTTCGAATTGTTCTGCTTTGTCGCCAAGAAGGAAATCTCATCAACTTATGAGACTCTGAATGAAACAAAGGACTGAATGCCGAAATCCTGGCTTCAGGCAAAATTTTCCCTATAAAAATCGCTTGTACCAGGATGGTGGTGTGGGAGCATAAAGGAAAATCTCCGCTGAGGCTGACCTCTGTGTCTCGCACCCAGTGCCGATCCTGGGCTCAGCACTGCCCTTTTCCTTGTGGCTGGCTAGTTAGATCTCTATTGCTAAAATAAATTTTTATTTTTAATTTGGCTGGATCATTTTTCATTTATAACACACATACTGTTTAAGTCTTACAGTACTATTAAGATTTTGGAATAGAATATGTATATTTTCCAGTGGAATAAATGACCAAAAGTTTTTTGGTAGTATACCCATTTCTTTTCCTCTACACAACGGGTTTCATACTGGTACATTAGGACAGTTCACTGCCTGAATTAACAGTCCCTGTGGTTAAAGTTGTAGATTGATGAGTAAATATAAATCATAGGTTCACAAAACATAAGCAGGGTAATACAAGCCAGATACTATCCTTTAAAACTCTGGGCTGTGCACATTGCAGAATGTGAACTTAAGCAGAGATGTGATTTCACCTAGACTTAGCAGAAACTTGTTTTACCAGCCAAAAGAGAGTCATTGTTTTAACTGCTGAGATAGACATTTTCATTCACACATTGGTATAATCCAAGGTTTTCCATTACCCTGATTCAGACCAGAAATGTGGAGGAAGTGTAATGTAGTTCACTTCCTGCAACTCTTCTACTATGGAGACAGTTCTTGAAGGTATTGGCAAGGCACTGACATAATAGATATTCTTCTGAAACATAAAAGTCACAAGTTATGGAGAAAGTTCATCACTGAGATGGATATTCTGTTACTCCAAGAAAACAAGAATTCAGTTTGGTCATTCTCATTTCTGTATATCCTGAAAAATTATGTCATGCAAGTCATGGCCATAAAAATATTGTCTGTGAGCCTTACATGCACACATATGTCTTCTGAACTGAAAATTCTGATCTTAGAAGGAGGTTTTGTGAGTTGATTGGGTGGCAACAGTATTGATGCTGGGGACTGTTTCTCCATGTGAAACTTCAATTTCTAGTTTTTCTTTGCAACAGTTTTCAAACAGTCTGATGAGACATGGATGCCCAGATTGCTTTGCTATAGATGATGCAGACATATGGTTGTTTTGTATTGAGGCTGATAGTCTCATGACAGCATGCAGAGACCAAGCAACAAAAATAGCCACAAGCCATTAGTTTCTTAGCTGGTTTGCTGGTGAGACTAAATAGGCAATACTTGGAAAAGGCAGTTTACATAGTGTGAGATATTTCTGTAGGACAGTAATATTGCAGTTCCTGTTTTATCTACAGAAACCCTGCATCTCATACAGTGAGCTCCTCATCTCTGGCTGAGATATTACAGCACTAATGAATGGGTCTCTGTGCCCCACATGAAGCCACAGAAAGGATAATTTTATTTTCTAAGAAAGATAAAAGAAATTATGATTTCCCAGACACAACAGAGCCTGGCAGTAATAAAGGTTTCTGAACATTATCATGGAGTACATAAACTGCATTGACCCTTCCAATTCCCTGATTGCAAAAATTGGTTTATATTATCTAACATGGAATTTTGCTGTGCCACCAAGTACTGCTTTGCCTTAAATTTCCTTATCCAGAAAATTTACAGAGCTGTATAACAATTCAGTGTGTATTTCCCAATATACCTGTTAATACTGTAAATGGGGTAATGAATATTTCCACAAGCTTACATTTTTAGAGGGAAAAGAAACATTCTAAATTTTATTTCTGTAGCTACAAGTTTAACCACAAAATATATAAGAAAATAAGAAGTAAAAAGATTGGTAGTAAGTTGCTTTAGTATCTATCAGATGACTTCATGGTAGGCACCAGATAAAACAGAAAACATTTGCTTACTGAATATATAAGCAACAAAAGGAATATTGGTCTTTGCAGACATGTTCCAGATGTGAGGATGGCAACAGCAGTAGTTCAGGATGGACCCAGTAACTAAATTGTACACTTCTGCTTCTGTGGTAGGTCTGACATTTTTGTAGTTTCTATTAGCAGATGCCCTGCCTCGTCTGACAGTAGCTGAAAAGCAGATGGTATGATCAAAAGCTTTTCCAGGGTTCAGTGTAATACAACAGCTGTGTTTGTGGTGTTTTTTTTTGTTTGTTTGTTTGTGTTTTTGTTTTGGTTGTTTTTGTTTTATTGTTTTTTATACATAGCTCTTTTTCTTGTGAAAGCTGTCCTCTGAATTAATGAAATGAAAAAAAACTACTCCTAGCATTAGATTTTTATTCTCTGTGGAGTCAATGACTAACTTCAGCTAACTTCATCTGGCTTCTTGGCAGCTGAAAACAGAAAATATGGTCTTAGTTCTTTACCAAAAAAGAAATTGGGTGGGGTTTGCAGAATTAAAAACCACTACTCATTATCTTAACACTTACAGAGGTAGAACCTAAGTACTAGCTTAATCCTCTTGATTTGTATGGGCTGGATAGGAGGTTTAACCTCTTCCAAAATTACTATAATTTCACAGTCATTCCTGAAGTAGATTAGTACATCAATTTGGACACAGAGGACATACTGTATTGCACTTTATGCTGGAAATCTCACAGAGTGTTTCCATGGGAGAAATGAAAGCATTTAATCAACCAGCAGGCCAGCAGTTACATGATGCTTTCCTGCTCCAAGTGCCTGTTGCCAAATTATATGCTGTTCACAGTAGCTATGCTGCAAGAGCTACAGTTGACTCTTTTACTGTTTGAGAAGACATCGTGCTCTCTTCAGTTTCCTCTCTATGAGAAAAAATGACATCAGCACTAAAAAACATTAGCTGAGATGATTTTATTGTTTCTGAAGAAAAATTTCTTGAAAAAAACAGACCTAAATGAACTTCTAATGTCTGGGAAGGGCCAAAGAAATCAAGTGACAATATACTAGTAAATTCTTAAAAGTCCATCTGATTTAGCTAATATTTAATTCAGATCAAAGTGTACACTAACAAACAGTTGTAGCCAATATTTAATTAGCATATAAATTCACTGAGCCTGTATATCCAGCTGAAAAGCACAACATTTTTTGCAGTAGTATATATCGAGTCAAACTCTTCCCTCTATAAACTCTTCCAGAAACATGAACAGGTTTGCTACAGTAGCCTTTTCTGTCACACAGATCTGAAGCCATAAAGGATCAGTCAGTCCATCAGGGACTGTAATCCATATAAAAAAGAAACTGCTAAATCACTGTGAGATGCTGGAATGTTGATGATTCAAACAACTGGCCATTTGCAAAAGCTGAGGATGCTTCTCTGATGATGCTCCAAGTAACCCCAAAGGGGGTACACACTCATCTCTGGACACCACAGCTGGGTGGTGAACAAGATAAGGGAAGAGGCTGAAAGGAGGCAAATCTTGCAAAGTGGGATAGTGCTTTTTATCATGCCAATGTCCTTACAGAATGGCTCATCTTCCCACATAGCCTGAAGGTACTCATCCTTTCTGGTAATTGACTCAACTATGCTGAATTGAGAGGCAGCTGCAACTTGTGTCCCATGATCCACAGTATTACATTATCTGTATAAAACTCCCTGCTCCAGCAGAGGTACCTGGGCATTCCCACTGAGCCTGAGTGTAGTATTAACCCACTGGACTCTGTGCTGTATGGACTTCCCCCAGCACCAATGGATCAAGACTGTGATCATCGCTTCAACCAATAGATATAGAAATTGCAATAATTAGGTCTCATCTATGGATCCACAGGCAGTGAATATACACCTTTCTAATATTTTCCTCTCTTTTTCTTTCTTTTCTTTTGTACATTTTCTTAAGTGTCATTTTTTCTGCTTTTGTACAGTTGAATTTCTAACCAAAACTGCTACATTTTAAAATTAGCCAAGTATCTTATTCTACCTTAAAGTTCTAAAGTTTGCAAGTAAAAGTTTGATATTGAACCTCCAAAGAATTTTGAGTTTCTTCCCATGCATTGCTCAGAGTAAATCAAACCTTTTCCAAGTGGACCAGGACATAAAAATGACTCAACAGCTTCCTTGTACTTTGTATAAGTAACCATTAAGAGTCAAAGCCCTACGTAAGTGTGGCAATATTGGCATTTGAATATTAGCCTTGCAAGGCAGCCTTCTCATGCACTGTGTATTTTGGGAAAATGGGGATCCACCTCTGTTTGACAATAAAAGCAGGATAAATAGCAAGCACCTGCATGATGCAGGTTGTCTTGCTCTCAGTGCAATGCGCTCAGTTACTACAGCATGACACCTCCTTTGTTTCAATCTGACAGCACCAGAACTGCAAGTTATGCATTAAGTCATCTGGAACTGCCTACTGCCATACCCATCAGCAGCACAAAGCTGAAGTGAGGTTTGCACTGCCTCTGAACAGCCATCATGATTGCCACAGCAACCATACACTGTGGTACAGGAACAACAGGGAACAGTAGAGGCAAGAGGAAAATATCTATTACTTGCTGCCATGAGCTAGAGATGTTTTTTTTCTTTTTTTTTCTTTTAGTGGGAATCAAATAAAATTGTATCTTTTGCCTCGTTTTGGAAATATGTTCCATGAATGAATGGAGGCACACAAATCTATGAACCTATGCCCACTGACCACACTCTCTTTGTTCTGCAATTCCTTCTTGTAATGCAGTAGCAGGCAATGACGCTATCAGTTTGCTTAATGTGGTCACTGAAACTTCAACTATCCAAGGAAACAAACTAAGTGGAAAATGGCCATGGTAGTTATAAGAAAAAAAACTTGACCAGCAGGTGGCACGTTCTTTATTGCAGGAATTAATGTGCCATTTCTAAGGTGCTTACTAAGGTGCTTAGATTGGACCTATTCTGATTCACCACAATTTCCATTTTCTATTCAATGAATAAAAGATTAGGTGTATTCACTCTCAAAACACTATTTTGGAATAATTAGTTTTATGACAAACATCTCTCACTGCCATAGGTGTGGTTGTTTTCAAGGACACAGACCTTTCTGGCTTGCCAAAGTGGCCTTTCCCAGTGGTTGTACAATGAAGCTCCACAAACAGACCCATGCAGCTTGCTGGAAAACAAGCTGCAAAGAAATAAGCCAGAAAACACATTCTGGCTTCTGAGAAATTCACATCATGATTTGTGAAAAAAGCACTCCAGCAACATACCAGTCCAAGCTGCAAAATGAAGGTGCTCCCAAAAGAGTAGAGCAGCCTGTATTTGCTGGAAAACTCAGACACCACATTTACTATCTTTAAGGGAAAATATTAAGACCAATTTGTTTATTGAGACAGAAGTAAATACTCCTTTAAAAGCTGAAAACAGACTTCTAAGCTATTACCCAGCATAATGTGTTCTTTAGGGATGGCCTGAAGTGAAGTCTCCTAGTCTGCTTCCTGACTGCTTAGCTCTGGTGAGCCCTCATGCTCCTATTTTAGCATAAAATAGGTCTCAGCATAAACTTTTAAAAATAATTCTATGTAAATGTGGCAGTAGAGAATCTCTATAAATAAGCCACAAACTACTATCCTGCCCTTGTAATCTACAGCTATATGTACACAGACATGTGTAGTCTACTTAATTTTAAATAGATTTTTATACCTTAGCCCACATTAAGTTTCTTCATCCATATACATTTCTGAACATAACTCTGATGCTTGTAACGTCAACTCAGATAAGTATGTAATTTCATAAAAATTATCCATTGAATTGAGAAGTGAAAATTCCTCTGTCTTGCACATCTAACACACCTAGATCACTCCCCTTCTAGGGCCTCACCATATAATTCATTATGTGTACTTCAGCTTTTACTCAATGAAAAAATTGAAACAATCAAAGTAAATGGAGCATTACACACAATAATAATAATAATAATGCTTCCTGGGCATACAATTCATTATTTAAGAGTGAAATCCCAAATGTCATAACTTGAAAAATCTCATGATCTGAGAAAAGGGATAATTTTTGCTATGATTATGCTTTTTCACTGTCTACAACACTTGCATCAGATGTATATAACTGATGCCACACTTTTCACACATTTTAAGCAGGTAGAGAAGGAACAATTATTTCCAAGAAAGCTTTTTGTTCCTTGCATTTGTTACTTGCATTTTATTTTCATTCTCCTCATCCATGATTCAGCTGTATTGATATACTTTACGAGCATCTTCCTGGCTGTTTGCACTCAATTATTTAGTGGCACACAGAAATAAGACAAGCCTCTCCTGAACTGTCTACTTTGTTCTGTATCAATCCAGCAGCTGCAAAATCAGATAGGCAGACACACTGACCACGAATATACAGAAAATGGCCATGATCAATTTAGCTGCTGCTGAGCTCTCTGAGACAATCTGTTGCATATTCCTTCATTTTTTGAGGGGTTGATCAGACTAACAATGGTCAGTTCATCAAGCAGCGTTTTTCCTTAAGTCAACAACCAAATCAGAGGGTCAAGCTCGAGGAAGGACAAAAGCTGGGACAGATGTGGCAATGCAAAGCATCTGGCTTTGTAGGAACAGTGAAGTCACCACTCACCCCTGGGAGTATTTCATAACCCCAAGTCATCCATTTCCTCTGGTTATGCTGCCTTCAGTACCATGTGCACCACCTTTCTTTTACATATAAGAGGCTGTGAGTTTTACAGGACACCATTGGCCTAGCAACCACACCTCAGACATAAAATCTTTCTAGTATACCAATGTTACAATTAGCTGAGTGCAACATAGGTACTAGACAGAACCAACAAGTCTAATGTATTATCTTTATATATACTTAGGCTAGTGTTACAAATTCAAATTCAGAATACTTAATTTTGGGCACACCATCTCCTGACTAATAGCTCTTCATAAGATTAGTAGGTGAAGAAGAATATCAGTGATTACAGATGTTGCATATCGGCAAAGAAACCTGTAACAAATGCACAACCTTGAGTGGACTAAAAATCTTAATGTGCAGACAGAGGCAAGACAGAATCTGCAGACAGAATCTACTGCAGACAGTATCTTCACAGTTATTTCTCAGTAGGAGGGTTTGTTCAAAGCCTGACAATGTGTTCTGGACCTTGATGTCAGGAATAATCAAGAATGGCATTTTTCTAGTCTAGATAATTCAACATCTGCCTCTGCTTTCTATCCATCATTCCTTTTTTGTTCCTGCCCTTGTGCTCCTCTCTCCCTTCCTCCCTCTCTTCCTCATTCTTTTCTTTTATCTTCTATCTGTAAGTATGCTTTTTATGTCTATGCAGAACAATGGTTTACAAGTACTATTATTATTATAATTATATATTATTATCGCTACTATTACTACTACTACTACTATTACTACTACTGCTGCTGCTACTACTACTACTACAACTACTACTACTACTACTACTACTGAAATGGCCACGAAATAATTAATGCTGTAACCCTAAAAAATTCACTCTGCTAGTCACTGATCAGAACTGTTACAGCAAATTCACTTTAGGGCAGTATCATCTACCTGGAGCACCCAGAAGCTTGTGATGTGAACCAAACCCAAACCTTATAAGAAAGATTAAGTTATAAAATTGAAGCATGCCTGTCCAGTCAGTTTGTGACAAAATCCTCCAGAAATTAATCACAATCTTTTTCAATGTGCTTTTTCTTCAAAAATATTTCTGCAAAAGCAGCCTCATTGATCTCCAAGAAATTGTTGAAAGATCTTGTGCTCTTCAAGAGAATACAAGCATGTGTTCAAGGGATAGCCTTGCTACTGCAGAACACGAACCTCAGAGACAAGCTGCTTTCCTTTCATGTCACCTATCTCCACAGTAAGGCAATACTGTGACACTTCATGACACTTCTGCAACTCTACAGCATCTTTAAAATACAATCCCAGGGACAGATGCATAATTATGCCTTCTTCTGCTTTCTGTAGTTGCATGAAGTAGAATTTTAGTCATGATATGCCTGAGGATGACTGAAAAATAGTAATATTAGCTGGATTCTATGTTGTCAGAGGAAATGTAGAGGAATTTACAAAATGATTCTATGTTGTCAGAGGAAATGTAGAGGAATTTACAAAATCAGATCTGTTAATCACTTTAAATGCAAAACTATTGAGTAAAGCAAACAAAAGTCAGCATGATATCATTTTAGAGTCTGGATAACAGAGATCAGATTTATTATACCTTCCAACAGGCACATAAAAGACTTGGTCAAAACAATGCATTGAACTCAACATACCAGCTCCTTCTTCTTCATGCACTCCATGAGGATAATGAAGAGGTGCTGTGCCTGGGTTCGGGTGTATGTGAAAGTCTTCTGGATGGTAACTAGCAACTGGTCCCTCAAAGACTCGTTGATAAGTCTGAAATTCAAAATGAAAAGATTAAGTAAAAAAACAGACATGAGTGAACACTGTAACTTCATTTCAACTGTTTTCAGGCACAAAGGTCAAAAAAATAAGAGTCAACAGATCACTGAAGGTTGTTTTGGGCAGGTTTCAAAATCAAGAATTGCTGAAAACATAAGAGATAAATTGGAAAATACTGTTCTAGGAGAAAATGTTGATTGTGTTGAGGTCCCTCATCAACAAAGTTTTCATATCAGTTCCCACATATTGCATGACAGAAGGTCATTCAAACTATCAGCTCAGTGGGATTTCTTAACAAAAACAAAAACAACTGACAGTGTGAATTTGAGGGAGACCAACACTTTTAAGTGAACTGAAGACTCCTTTCTATCAGTGAATTAGAAAAGTTCAACTCATAGTTAATTTTATGAAAGTGGGAACTTTATGTTGCCAGTGGTTTTGATTTTAGTTTGAATATGTCAACTCACCCTACTGATGCTACACAGGACCTCATAAGCAAACAAACAAATTTCTCTGTTCCTCACTCCACTCAAAGAAAACATTTTGATTTTGGCCATGTTGATCTTCCTGAAGCTCAAGAGAACCCATTTTATATTCCTCCTCAGTGCTAAGGTCAGTACTTGCAAAAAGTGGCCCAAGAGCAGAAATAATTAGTAATAGTATATAAAATAGAAGTGCTTCCTACCTCTTCATAATAAAAAGCCTATTCATCGGGACTTTTCTGGGTGAAACATTTCTGTTCTCAATGTCAAAATTACAAAATAGTAGGCTTTAATTTAGAACATGTATCCTTTGATGCTTCTATACTAGAGCAGTTTTCTCACTTAAAAATTATATCTCAATGTTTCAAATTAGCTAAATTGGAATATGTTATGGGATGAGTCATCCAGTGGAGTGAAAATCAGAGAATCTTCATGTCTCATACTTTAGGCCAGAAGATAAAAAAAAAATATTTAGTCCTGTAGCAACTGCAGAGAAACATCAGGAGCATCAGGTATCTAAAAGCCATTGTTAGCTTAAGGGCAGCTGCTTTGGGAGAACACTGACCAAATCCTTCATTTTTGGATACTATTGGCTAAAGTTGCCTGCACTACTCCACAGTGAAGAGGCACAAATGAGACTGCAGGATACTCATTAAACCACTGAATTTCAAATCTGATTCAATTATCTCGTCTTTATACCTGCAGCAAACATGCAGGTTTGTTAGAAGAGACAACAAATAGGAATGGGAAAGAAGTGCATGGAAGTATATAGAAGATCAGGCATACAGAATGCATATGTTCTCTACCATGTGAATTTGATTTTGGCAGTAAATATTCCTGTTGAATAGAACTTTGACTTCAAAAAGAAGCCTGGAAGGCATATGTCAATGTGTTCAGATTAAAATTAGTTTACATGGGATTTGTAGACCATGCTGTGTGCATGGATCACTGCTCTTTCTATGCCTGGCTTCTTCTGTTGTCTTCTACTTTATCACAGACTCCCTCTAAGTAGTAAGTCTACTTCTGCAGTTCTGGTTTTTATCTAGAAGTCTGGCCTCTGGATGTGCTATTTCCTGGGATACTGGAGAGATAGCAACCCTGCATCTACTATTCATACATTAGGCAGCATGTAAGCATATTCCTTCCCTGCAGCATGACCCATCTCCCTCACAAAAAGGCAACACATGAGTTAAAACTTCCAGACCTCTTGGTGGACAACACTGGAGCTGGCAGCAGAGGACTTGCTGTGTGGGAATTATAAGAGAGAAAACCTGACCTCCTGTAGAGGAGCAAGGATGTTGCAAGCACATGGGGACATGAAACAAGATGTCAAGGATACAAGTAGAAATGTAGGACTCCAAGCTAATGAGAAGCAGCTTGAAAAGACTGATACCCGGACAAGCACTAATATACTTTGAGTTGCAGGCTAGTAGGTCATATATGATATAAATTCTGATTTTAGGCTCTTGAAAAAAGGTGTTGGAAATTTACTTTAATCAAATTTAAAAAAAAATGGAGCTATCATTGTATTTATAAATGGATCAGAGCTATGCAATTTTCCATCCTTCAAATCAAGAAAGAAAAAAAGAGGTTATTCACAATGAACAAGTTTCCTAAAAACATCACCTGGAGAAGCTAACGAGATTCATATAAATATCTAATTTCCTTTAAAACTATATATGAAAGTGAAATATTGGAAAGATCAGGAAAATTGTATGAAAAAATACATGGACTTGGAAGATTCTCAAATTAAAAATTTCAGGAAACATTTCCAAAGTTTCTGGAATATAAACCATCCCACTTTCTTATAATAAACTACTTTTCCTTAAAAAATGTGCAGAATCCAAATCCGAAATTTCATTTCAGAAATTTCAGGCCAACACACACAGAAAGCAAGAGAAAGTTGCATTAAGTGAAAGCAGAATTGTGTCCTGAGCAACCATCACTTTTTTCCTTGAATTAAAGTTCTCAGAGACTCTGTAATAATATTAGTTTAAGCAGCAGGAAAAGCAAACTTCATGTGAAAGATACAGAATTTAAAAAACCCAAAAAATCAAGAAGTGCTTTCTCAACTACTGGTTAAAACATCTGTTGAAGTACTGCTGCTCAGAAACTTCCTGTAGTCATAATTTGATTTATGCAGTTTTCTCCCCTCACTAAATGTTTTTCTTTAACATCTCCTTGGTCTGCAAATCTGCATCAAGCCTATTCAATGTCTTCGTGAGATCAAAAACTTGAAGTGATTACAATCAGAAACATAAACAAAACAGCAATCTTTCCAGTAAAGTAATCATAGCTTTGTGTGCACTGAAATCAGTTATATCAAGAATGTATCACTTTTATTCCTTAGGAGTCTATAAATGTTAGAAGATATCAAATCAAAGTTCCCAGTTGTGTAGCCCAGCTGGGACAAACTGAAACTGTTCCATGCTATTAAAGGCTAAATCTACAAGGCAGACACCAAATCCAGTTTGTGCTAAACAAGTAATTTCACAGAGTAGTGTGAGCAAAACAACTGGAACTTGCATGTGGGGGGATAACTTATCTCCTTTACAAACACCACAATATTTCTTACACACACTTTAAATCCACACTTTTTAAAATCATGGATGCCTAGTTTTAGATTCAGGAAAAGAGATGGGCCCACTTTACCAGACTGAAACACTACACTTATGACTTTCATCGAAGTCAGCATAGACTGAATAGTGTCAGAAGAAGACAGTATTTTTGTCATCTTTCTAGTAGGTTTCAGTTCTAAAAATATTTTGCAATATGGTAAAAAAATCCTTTTTGGGGCATTTTGATGGCATGATTCTCTAAATTCCATTTACTTGACATGGAAAGAATACTGCTCCTGCCTAAACAAAATGTACTACAAAACAACCATGTAACCTGTTTTTTTTCTTCCTCATATAGTTTGAAACTGTTCTTTCATTCCCTAAATATGTAAGATATGCCCATAATCCTACCAGTCCAGGTCTATTCAGCTTTTTTTTTCTTTCCCAGAGATTCTGGATTGCTGATGGAATTTAGGTAGCTAATGTCAAAATCTGTCATCTAAAGTAGAGCTATATACATTTACATTTATTTTCAGAACAAAAATTTACTCATAATTGTTGCCTGAGAGTGTGTAGGTATGTTTTGTTTGCTTGTTTGTTTGTTTTCAGAAGATGCCAACCTTAGTTTTGACACATCAGATTATCAGAACTTAACTGTATGGCTTTCCAGAAAAGTCAAGATCTTGAATTTTAAGAAAAAACCCTTGCATGGGCTCAAGGAGTTAGTCAATAGGACCCCCTGGGAGGTGGCTCTCTGGGCAGCAGAGCTGCCCTGGGAAATTGCCCTCAAGGAGCAGAACAGAGCTGCAGATCTCTAAGGACACTTCCCATACAGCACAAGAATGAGGTGAAAGAAAGGTATGGAAGGCCTTTCAGCCTCAGGTGAAAGAAATAGGGCAAGGAAGGCAAGAGTGGAGGAGTGGACACCTGCTGGTTAAATTAAAAAAAAAAGGCAGAAAATGCACCATTAGTGAAAAAGTAACCTGGGCAGAGTTTAGGAACACAGCCCAGTTATGCAGGATGTGGTGAGGAAAGCCAGGACAGAGGAAGCCGAACTTGGCAAGGGATACATGGAATAACAGGATGGGTTTCTACAGGTGTGTCAGTGAGAAAAGGAAGGCTGAAGAAAGCATTTACCACATCTCGTAAGCAAGGCTTGCAAACTTGCAATGATGTACAAAGAAAAGGCTGAGGTACTCGAGAACTCACCAAGGCCAAGTGCAAAGGCCTGCACCTGGGCTGGGGCAGCCCCCAAGAGCAGACAGGCTGAGGGATGAATAGATCAGAAACAGCCCTCTGGAGAAGGACTTGGGGCTCTGCTATGTGAAGGGCTGGACAAGAGCCAACAGTGTGCATTCACAGCCCAGAAAAACAACTGTGTCCTGAGCTGCATCCAAAGTCCCATGGGCAGCAGGGCTAGGAAGAGGATTCTGTCCTTCTGCTCTGGTGAGACCCCACTGCAGTGCTGCATCCAGCTCTGGGGTCCCCAGCAGAGAAAGGACACAGACCTGCTTGAGCAGGTCCAGAGGAGGCCTTGTTGTTGATCAGAGGACTGGAGCAACTCTCCTGTGAGGAAAGGCTGAAAGAGTTGGGGATGTTCAGTCTGGAGAAGAGAAGGGTCTGAGGAAGCCTTATTAAAGCCTTTGAGCGCTTGTAGGGTGCCTGTAAGCAAGATGGGGACAGACTTAGGAGCAAGGCCTATTGTAATAGAACAAGAACAATATTTTTAAAACTAAAAGAGTGTTGATTTAGGTTTGGTATAAATAAAAAGATGTTTACCACGTGGATGATAAAATGGTGAAAAAGGTGTCCCAGAGAGCTGGTAGGTGCCCCATCCCTGGCAATGTTTGGGGTCAGGTCAGAGAGGGCTTTGAACAGCCTGATCTACTTGAAAATGAACTTGCCCAGGGCAGGGGAATCAGATTTCATGACCTCTAAAGATGCCTTCCAATCAAAACTTTTCTATGTTACTATGATTCACTGTTTAGGATCAATCAGGAGATGCCACTTCAAAAACCTGAACTGACAAAGTAAAAAAGGCAATACCCTGTTTCTGTCCAAGATATATTGGATGATTAAACAGTAAAGCAAAACTTTCTTCATTGCTTTGTCTGATGCAGAAGACAAATGACAACATTTTGGCCTACTCTCTCCTCAGAAAGAATTTTTTTTTTAAGCTATGCCTAATATTTGAGGAGATAAGAGACATTTCACTTAATCTTTCAAACTTATGGCATCTGATTTTGTAGTGATCATTGGAGAAAGATCTGGCATATAGCCCACGACCTAACTTGTTTAACTTCCTTTTTCTTCAAAGATTTTTAGTATGGAAATCATACAATGTACTAGAGAGTTAAAAAGATCATGCACTAGCCCACTTTCAAAATGTAGCTCCATAATAGATTTTTAAAAATGTATTGTTCTCAAAATGCTTTGAAATGTTTTTAAATAATACACTTCACTCAATGAATTGCACATAATCTGTTTCTAACTTTTCATTTTTGAAGTATTTTTTTCCCAAGTTAAGGTAAATATATCTATAAAATATCAGTGGGATATGAAAACTATTCCCTGCCCTTCTTTACAGGAAGCTTAGGGGACTTTTTGTTTTAATTATGATTTGCACTCTAGACAATCACACTTTATATAAGAAACATGACCAGAGGCTCTGCTTATATTATTTTCCACTGGATTACAAATAAGATAGAGTTGTGCAACTTTGCAGGACTGATGAATGTCTTATACATTTTCAAATTCACACATTTTGTAAATCATTGTTCTGTGAAAAGACAGAAAATAAATAATTTGTAATAAATAAAAAATATTATTATTATTTTTAATAAAAATCAATTATATGTAATTATTCCTTCATTTCATTCAAACAGGGATGATTTCTGTGTGCTTTTATGAAGAATCAGCTTCACTGGTAGTTCTTGTACATAATTTTTCCCTGACCACAGTTTATTGAATGGTTGTTTCGTCATCAAAAGAGAGATGAATATATTGACCCTCCCAAGATCAACAAATTGACCTTCGTGTGTCCTGGTTTTGATCTGCAAAGTGCGTTGTTACAAGAGAAAAGTAATGTTATAAAAATATGCAATGTGAAAATAATTTTATAAATTAATTCATATTTGATTTGGATCCATGATTCCCTGTGATGTGGTACAGACCATGGGGGATACTGAAGAACCATATCATACATTATGATCCCTTTTGCTCTAAGTGAAAAATTCCTGTATTTTGCCTATTAGCACAAAGGGATTTAAATAATATTCTTCAGATTTGAAGCCTAAAACCTATGCCACAGTGGATCCAGAGAAAGATCAGTCCAAAGGCAATCTTTAATGATTCTCATATGAGGATGCTCATTTAAAGTGCAGAGAATGTTTGATATTTCCTTGTGAACATCAGGCAAGAAGTAAATTTTTATGGCATTAAACTGAACCCTTAAGAATCTCATGCTTGCAGGAGTTGAACTGATAGAGTAGTTAATGAGCTATAATTTCAACTTGGAGACTGCATTCAAATACTGCAAATGATTTCTCATTCAGTAAGGAAATATTTTTCTAAAAAGTGACATAATTCTAACCTCGTATTTAGTTTCTCTGATTTTAAATTCAGTATCTAATAAAGAAAAAAATCTCTGAGAATTAAAAGCTTCAAAATATCCCTATAACGTTGCACTTTGCATTTGTTTTACTTTCAGCTTTTGCTTTTATGCAAGTAAATAAAATGAAAAGGCATCCATCCTGGATTATACAATCCAAAATACTTCAGCTGTCTGTGAAGATTTACTGCTAACAAAGATATTCACTTAGGGCTTGGTAGAGACTAAATTTACATCTTTATGATTGATCTTATGTTCTCACCCCTCAATGTTGTTCATCGTATTTTCAAGTAAAAGAAAAAATAAGTGCCTCAGGGCCTGAACAACCTGGCCTTTAAATCAAGGCCAATAGTGAAAAGCAGCCAAATAATTCTTCCAATTTACCATATGGGGAATGTTGCGTTTAAGATGCCTTCTTATTTAAGTTATATTGTGGACATAAATTGTTTGTCATTAATATGTAAAAGGTACCAGGAATTTACTCAGCTGTACTAAATTACTTCTGAGAATTTTATTTACTTGTACTGAAATGTAGCCACCTATTGAATTCTTAAAAGTCTGCTACAGACTTTTCCAGACCAAGGAACCAAAATTTAGTTTCTGATATTAAAGTCCTAATAAACTCAAACCCTCCCCCTGTGTTACTTCTGTGTATCTGACACTGATAATGCTAAAACCTCAGCTCAGTGGACAACTGCAACATTTGCCTTACCTCCCCCTGAAACTTCAATGAGAGAGATGAGACAATGAGACTGCCAAACTGATTTTCCCCCAAAGCCATCTTTCCTTCAAGGTGTGCTTCACCGTTCCTTCTGTCGTGCTCGTGGTTGCCTAGCAGAGCGGCAGGCAGCACCTCCTGCAAGGCAGTGCAGCACAGCTCTGGGTCGTGCTGGCAGCCTCCTCCACTGAGGCTGCACTCACAGTGAAAATTCCTACTCAAAGATTGTCTTATGGGAGTGAAATATCTGCCTTGTCATGAGAAAAGCCTACAATTAGGCCTTAAAAAGGCAGATTGAAGCTTGTCTCCTGTCCTTCCAAAGATGCATGAACATTGGCATTATACTGCACCTTCATTAATATAAGAAATCATTAATTTTTCTGCAATGTGGAATGTTCTAGGAAGAATAAATAGCAAGAAGGGAAGGCTGGCACAACACAATTCTTTGAAACCCAATACAAAAGGACCTGTTGGACAGATAGGCAATTGCTCAATACACTAAAGGATTTATTTAAATGGATGGATTGGTACAACACTGATCAAAACTCAAGCAGAGAGATGTATTTGTTCTCTGTCATTTCCAGACATAGTTATTCTCCCCATGGAAACAAACTTTCAAATTAACTTAAAAGCTCACAGAACTCACAGAAGTGCTTAGTAGACACACGCCCACATTTTTATGTGTAGAAAATTAATCCTTGTGCGTCTGCCATGAGTTAGAATTTAAGATTGTGCAAAATCAGCATAATAATATAAATGTGCAAGTGACTTTGTTTCTGCCATTAATAACCTAAGTGTTGAATTATTTAAATCAGGTACCCAGTCTGTAGCAGCTGAAAGATATGCTGTGTCTCAGAGAACAACTTGCTTCTGACAGGCAGCCAGAATTAAAATAGGTTTTTGATTTGATAGTCTGATTGCACAGTGACTGCAGAATTAAACTTTGCATGCAACTTAGATGCATTACCTTGATTTAGAGTTTAATAAATACAGTTTTGTATAACCTGTTTAGATTATATCCAAAAGAAAAAGCTACTATCTGAATTCAGTTAACATGGCAACTATTTGGTATTCTCCCCATAGTATTACGCACTAGTCAAACATAGGTTAGAGAGAGGAAAAAAGGATCCAATTTGTAGGTGAAGTATAATGTATTTGGATAAAATATTTTTATGAATATAATGATATTGGTGTTTTACTTCTGGTATTATTAAAAATATCACTGCATGCCAGACTGATGTTTTCTGAACTAGGATGAACACACAGAAATTTCCACTAGCTAGTTTAGCAAATTTCATAGTTTGTGCATTCTCTTTAGTGAAAAGTGAACAGAAAAAAAGAGCAATTTTGTTGGTCGGAAATGTTGCAGGAAACAATATGGAATGGGACCCCCCACATTAAGAAGACCCATAATAAGACAGAATAATAGCTTCACAAAGCCAGATATGAGAGTCTCAGGTAAGAAATTACTTGTTCTGCCTCTATTGATACTATAACTTGCCTTTTCTACAGGCAGGAGTTTGTGATGATGAAATAGAACCACAGCATCATAAATTCACAGAATCAGAGAATGGTCTGGATTGGAGGGGATCTTTAAGGATCATCCAATTTCAACATCCTTGCCATGGGCAGGGACACATTTCACTGAACCAAGTTCCTCAGAGCTCTCCAACACAGCCAGGAGCAATTCCAGGGCTGGGGCATCCACAGCTTCTCTGGGCAGCCTGTGCCAGTGCATCAACACACTCACAGTAAAGAATATCTTACTTATATCCAGTCTAAAGCTACCCTCTTTCAGTTTAAAATCATTGCCCCTTGTCCTGTCACTACAGGTCCTTGTAAAAAGCCTTTCATACAAGCCCCATTTATATATTCAAATAAATTAATTAAGTATCCTCCTGTATTTTTTTTATGGTGACATCAGAACACAGACAAGGTAGATGTACATAGCAAATACAAGGATAAAGCATATTTGAGTAATGTTATGTGAAGCGTTATCACTGAGGTCACTGAAAACAGAGAAACAATTCAAAGATTCCGTGAAACTTGGCACATTCATATATATTACAGATGCAATGTTGTACCAAGCATGAACCTGAATATAAAATGGATTTAAGCATTTGTGGAAAACTATCTGTTTCTCAGTAGGAGTTTTAGGTTGAGTGAGTTCATGATTACATTTACTTCTAAAACACATAATACTGCTTGGTCTAGAGCTTAATGTTACAGATTTATATTTTTAAGCTGTTAAATCTTCTCTTTATTTGTTATTTTCTACTCTTGACATCAGACTGAGTTCTGCTTTGGGAACTTCTGAGAGGACGAAGTCCATGATCATTGCTGAACACGTGGAAACCCTCTGAGTGTGCTTGTGGCTGTCAGGTAAAGAACAGGTTAGGGCAGCCACAAGGCCGTGGACCAAGAAAGCTTCAGCATTTTCTAATTGACATGGTGCTAGCCTTGATCTAGGATGCCGGTAGCCTTATCTGCAACTGATCCCTTATGAGGCAGGGCCAAGTCCTTGTTAACTGATGCCTGGGAAAGGCCTATCCAAGAAACAGACCAAGAGTACAGCCAAACTTCTGCAAGAGGATGCAAAGAAGGGGTCCTCAGATTATTTTTTTTCATCATAAACAATCTCACTTATGGTGGTGACACACTACAGAGTAATTTTATCCAGGGCAGGAGTAGCTGCCCCTATCAGAGCAGGGCCACTAAGGTGATGAAGGGATTGGATCACCTCATTTATGAGGAAAGGTTGGGGGAGCTGGGACTCTCCAGCCTGAAGCAGAGCAGGCTCAAAGATGAGGCTTGTTTTGTTATGTTCTGAATACCTTCAATATTTCACCCATATCAAAGATGGAAATGGCCATGTGAGGTAGGTGTTGCTTCTTTACAATATTGTTAATAATTTCCTGTGCTCTGCTTTACCACTGAATCGAACCTGTGGATAGAGAAAGAACATATACTATGAAATTACTTACCCTCCTTCTTCAGAATATTTGTGACCAAAGGCAAGGATGTCAGATGCTCGGCCACTGCCATCGCATATCACAACGGGAACAGGAGGAGTGTCTCGCAGGTACTCCAGAACAATGGAGATGACATTGGGACCTCCTTCCACAATAAGGGCCACCACTGGAACTCCTTGGCCGATTCCTGGAGCAAAAGGAAGAAAGAAACAAACCAAACCAAACAAAACCAACACAAAACAGCCAACCAACCAATAAAAAAACCCACAAACACACACAAAACAAATAAATAAATAAATGCAAAAAAAAAGAAACAAAAAATGCAAAGTCAGCAAGGCAAAAAAGACATAACAGCAGACAGAAGAAAAAAGAAATCAGACTGAAATAACTGCATTGTGACTGTACAGTGCTATGTCAGAGAAAACACATTCAGTAAATCAGGTGTTTTAAGGACAGATGGAACCAGTGTAGCCATCTCCTCAGTTCCACTGCATAAACCAGTATATTCTGGCATTATCTTCTACTTCAAATACAATAGTTAGGTTTAAATAGACAACAATTTTATTTTTTTTTTTTTCAAAAAGATCAAATCTTGTTTTGAAATCATAAAGAAACTTCTGCATGTCTTCCTCCAGGTTCATAATCAAGACTGGAAACTTGCTTGTAGCCTAACTTTTTGCATGATGTCATCTTCCCATCATTGAGTCTTCCAATAGTTTTGCTTGCTGTTTCAAAATTACCTCCATGATACTTTTCCTGGTGTGTGGGATCCACTTTGAGGTTGCAGCTGGGCAGCCCTTTAACCTTCTCTTGAATAAACTAAAGACCTTCTCTTGCAAGTCAGTTCTATACATGTTTTTCAACTCTAGTTTTTCTTTGAATTCTCTCCAATTTTATAGCATATTCCTTGATTCCTTGATTTGCAGACCCCACACCAGGTACATTGCTCCAAAGAGAGCTGAACTAGTGCTTAACCAAAGGAGAGGCATCTTCATTTTATGCACCTTTGGTGTAATTCCATGGGAGCCCTCTGCAAAAGTTGTAACACAGACTGCCAGGAAAGTTGTGTGTATTTAAGAAAGGCAATATGATGCCAGGCTGGTGTTCACATAGCTGAAAAAGCTTTTATGGTAGCCACTTCTTGACCAGCTGAGATTGGGACATTCAAAAGCACTCAGGCAACAGAAGAAGTTGAACATTTTCTATTACCATTTTTTTCTGACAGAAGCTTCTTTTCCTTTTCAAGTAGCTTTTTCTAAGAAAATCTATATGCATTCTGCACAAAATTCTGACATATCACTGGAGAAAAAGAAAAAAAGGAATGTCCTTCACTATTAATATCTGGGTTTGAAGAAGTTGCACAAAGCCATGTAACAACTGTTAATATGTCTGATGAAGTTTTCATTTAGAGAGGGTACAATTCTCCAAAGCAAATGTAAGCCTGTGAGGCTGGAGCATTAAATCTGATTAGAGCCTCTAGAAATATTCACAGGTCAAATGATTTTCAATAATTTTAAGGACTTGGATTACTGTAAAAAATTAGATAAACTATTCTTTAAGAAAGAATGAAAAAAGCCTAATTTGTATATATAACAGGAAAATATTCCAGGCATTTCTTGAACCATTTTGAGGGATATATTATGTTTCCTGAAGTGATTCTCAGCATGCCGTGTTACATTTGTCTCTACTGTTTGACTGTGGCTTTTTTATCATATAACTTAAGTAAAATGTGTGGTGTGGTGCTTATTTATGTTGAGAAAACTACAGATTGAATTATAAAATATAGGCTAATGAAAGAGCATACAAAGGGTGGAGTATAACAAGGTGATTAACAGAATGATTTGTACAGAGATCAAGGGTTAATTTCTTCTAATAATATTAAGGACTTCTCTGAATTGCTGTTCTACCCAATCTATACACCTGCTAATAAGGTAATATTAAGAAGTATTCTTAGTAATGTGACAAACTGGGTCTGGATGACATTGAGAATTAATAGAAATTGAAAAAGTTCACAATTTGAGATGCAAAGCCATTTATGTGGTGTTTAATAAATCCTTCTGTAAAGTGGGAACTCATTAGGAGGAAATACTAGAAAAGCTGATGAAAAGAGAACTGTCTTTGGTAATAGCAAGACTACTAGGAAAAGTTATGATCCTGGAATACACAGAGCAAAACATTTTCAGGAGGAAATGGGCCATTCAGTGCCATTGTGCAAGCCACTCTGGAAATGCCATCCAAAATACTATCTGTACCGGTGCCCAGGCTTGTTCAGAAAGAGCAAACTGGAATGAATGGAGGAAAAAGCCAAAAGGAGTTTATGGGGAATAAAGATGTAATCTTATAAGACAAGATTCAATGAATTTGACTCATCTTCCTTAGCAAATCAGGGGGATAAAGACACCATGACTGAATACTGCCATGACATACAGCACATTAGGAATTAACAGCTTTAGATGGAGTTCAGAAGATTCCTGGTTATCAGGCGAGTGAAGTCTTTACAGTCTTGTAAGACTAAAAGGGAAAGCTTTTTGTATTGAAATGATGGTCTGCTGCTCACCAATCATCAAAATTGCAGTTGTGTTGTGTATCTCAAACTGTTCCTGAGTTAGGTTCTGTCCTTCTGCTGGAAGTCTGTTCATTCCCAGTGCTTTCTACTAGATAAATAATTCTCATATTATAAATAATTATGGTTAGTCTAAATAGACTAAATAGTCTGAACTATTTTTGCCTTCTTGGGCCATTTGAAAACATGTCTAAAATTTCTCTTGCAACCTTTGATTTTTCTTTTAAATATTTTTTAACATATCTATATATCTATATAGATATATAGATATATAGATAGATATATATATATTAATTTAAGCCTTTATAGTCACAAAAGTTGTCTGGCATATAAAAGTTGTCTGCTGTTGTTCCAGTTGTGTTTCATTGTAGTTAATCAGATGGCAGTTTTTCTTTACTCTAGTTCTTTAGAAATACATTCAGCATGAAAAAAATCCTGTAATTTGAGGCTAGTAAAATAAAGGAACTTTTTTCCAATTCAGACTTCAGTGAAACTTTGGAGCTTTAAGTTTAACAATCCCCCAAAGTCATGGTTTATCATATACAATTAAGTTCCAGATTGAACTGTAACTATTTTATCATTCCGGCACATTTCTTTGTGAGAAAAAAAAAAATTTAACCACAAACATGATTTCTATATCTCATTGTAATTTGGGAAATTCTCTCTAGTTCAACAAAAAGATGATTTTTTATTTTAAATTTCATTGTTCTCCATAATAATTGTTCTCTTAATAATTTTGATTTGGAAAAATCTACTGTTTCTTTATTTTGGTGGGCAAATTATTCTCGTTAATTTCTGGAATTACAAATAACATTTTTAATCAGTTAATACTACTTTGTTGATATTTCTTCAAAGTATAACAACTTCTGGCTTTCAGGAAAGTTCTCTTGACTACAGCTGTCTGAAACCTAATGTTATGAACTTCCATGAATTTATGATAATTAGTTTCTGAGCAGTAATGGTATCCACTGCATGAAAGAAAGTCAATAGACATAGTAAAATAACAAAAGATCATTCCTGCTTGAGTACCTCAGAATTTCAAAAAATGGGTAAATGGGAATTACTACATCCTCAGTTTTCTATGATGTTCCCAAACATATTTAAATTAGTAATGACATTATATTCATTTCAGAATAAAAATGTAGCCACTTACACCAAGATGTCTGCAGCTCAATAACTCTCGTCCAAAATGCAGAGAATATTTGAATTAAACTTTTAGATATCCTGACACTAAAAATTCCTGGATGCTTCCCTGCTGCTAAATATTAGCAATTTGGAAACAAATGCAAAGGGTCTGCATAAAAATTTCAGTGTGTCTCAAGACGCTGACTGGCTATACTAACACTGCATTTATAACTATGATGATATGAAATTCATCAGATGAGAACTGACTGTGCTTGCCTTAATGTAGCACTGGGGCAATTTGGAGAATGTTGTCATGTGATACCAGCAAGAACCTCTGATTTTGAGAAAAAGGTAGCTGATAGACCTCTCTTTAACTGCTAATCAAATTCTGTTTCCTTCTAAATCACCTCAGAAATAAAAGAATTAGAAATTCTTTGTAAGAGCCCTGTGCAGCTTGTGCATGCATAGTATACAATAGTCTGCAAAGAAGAGGCTGGCAGTGCCTGATAGATCCACAGGGAGCCTTTGGTTTCAGACGCTTTATTTGGAAAGACAACGGCAGGCTGTGAGGTGAGATGCTAAATGCAGAGGTAATACATTCCTTACAATGTCAAGGACACCATTATAAAAAGAGTTTCTTGCCTGAGTTTAGATTGTCAGAAAGGGGGCAGTGCCAAAATGAAACCTTGGTGACATAAAACTGGACTACAGTACTGGAACTGCTGCCTCCTAGCACACATCCAGAAGGCAGGAACTTTATGCCAAGCACTATAATGGACAGTTCAATGTATCAACAAGGAAAAGGTTTTCCCTTCATGTGTTTTTGTGGAATTTACCAAAAAATTGCCCAGGCCTGGGAAATGACTAAGGATAGCACTCATCCTGTTGGGCTATCTTCAACAAAACTGTTGCTTTCACTAATAAGTACTCTAAAAGTATACAACCTTAAAAATTGTGTGTTTCACATTCTATTAACTGCAAAGAGAGTATCATTAATGCACTGCACTGAAACTGCAGAGAACCTTTTTTTGGTACAGGGCAATGCACTATTATCAGGAAAGACTTGGTGTTGTCATCCAAACACAGGAGAAAGTACAATTCATTTTTACATATCTGAGTACTTTCTTCTGTTTCCTAGAAGGCACTAAATGACATGTTAATCAGCTTTTTATTTAATATCCTCTGTAGAAGATTTATTAATTTTATTTAATATCCTTTATTTAATATCCTTTGTAGAGAAACCTTTTAAGTTTGAGTGAATTATTTTAAATATCTGAAAACTTATGGTCATGTGATAATTACATGGAAGATTTATCTTTAAATTTAATTAATTCACTTTTTAAAGCATTTCTAGGATGAGCTTTGGTTTCAAAAAGTCATTTTTCCTTCTCCTTTCGGGAAGAGGAAACTTCTTGTCTAGCAGTGTATGTGTTGACTTGAAATTGGCTGTGAATGCTGATTAATGTGTTATCACAGTGATGTTTATGACTTAGTTAAATAATAGTACAAGATGAAAAATATCTGGTTGCAAAATCAAAGGTCTTCCAACTTAAGAGTGGTCTCTGCATTTTTATTCCGTGTTATTAAAAATAGTTTGTTAGGCAGACAGGAGATTTTTTTTCTCTCAGACTTTCAAAATAAATACTAAGTTTGTATCCAATAGCAGGTATGTAGGAAACATCTTGCATATTACTATTTAATAAGCTCTTCAATTCACATACTAAATTCTTAATATTTCTGCTATAAATCCAAAAGTACAGGTAGCCTCTCATGACTTCATTAATAGAATATAGAAAAAGAAGTCATTCTTTTCACTCAGTATAATGCAAAAAGAAGAAAGTAGCAAAGACCTGAGGCTCATCACTATACTGATTTCTAAAACAATAACTTTCATTTTGAGTATTTCAGGAAGTACGGATTTTTGCAGGGTAGATTAAACTGCTTAGCGTTTCACAGTGTCAGGTATTGTGGATACTGCTGGTGAAATTAGGCTGCAATATTGTGCAAAAGATTCATGTAGTCAACTTAAAGGTTTATTACTGTGTTAATGACTTTGTGGTCAGCAGCAGAGCCAGTGGGACTTTCTGACAATTGTGATTCCAGGAAAGTATATCTACATCAGAACATTTTTCTCAATGTGCACCAAATAGCACATGTAGGCCTTCCTGTTAATATACAAAAACCCCCATCATTTTCTCCTTGACACAGCTGTAATGCATAAATATATAAATTAAAATAATAAACTAGAAGAAATTAATGTATTTGGAAATGGAAGGAAGGAAAAGCTGCATAAATGTCTGTGTTGTGTGAAAAGGGACTAAAAAATGTCTACTATGCTTTGTGGAAGCCCTATTTTGTTTTCCCAGTTCTTGGAAAAACATGAATATTTTATGTTGTGAGTATATTTATAAATAATGTATAACTGTCTTATAAATTATTAGTACTTCTTTTAGTGAAGAGCTAAGCATGAGTTATTCACATTTTTATAGACCAACAAGTGAATAAAATACTTCATTTGCTACAAAATGCATTTACTACACATATTTTAAAGCATGGTTTTAAGAGTAACTGGGACATATCACTATGTTGTATACTATCCCAAAATTCAGCCCTGAGTCCAGTCAAATAAAAAAGAGGCTCTCTAACTGACTAATCTGGTGGAAATGTGTCTAATTGCAGTATCATAACACTGGGTGGTAGTAGGCACATCTGAGTTGATTTCCTGCTGGCCACCTTTGCTCCTTCATCAGATCAGACATTTTAGTGTGAGTTGTCCTAAGTTCGTTTCCTCTTCCTGCCTGGAAATTTTGACTGCAGAGTTTGGTAATTGTTTGGATTTGTTTGGGATGTTGGGGCCTATGTCTATCCTGCTGGAGGAGTTACTGCACAGCAGCCAGCACAGCAGTGATGAACAGCTGGAAATGTGTGTCACACCTTATGCACAATGTGCAGCTGGAGAGCAAGATGTCCACAGGCTGGATGCAATGGAAGAGCATCATGCTTAAGGTTACACATAAGACTGTGGACATACTAAGAGAGCTCAAACTATCCCAGAGGAGGGGCAGAGTAAGTCTGCACAAACCTTCACACGGTGCTTGAGCAGTCAACCTGACAGCTCAACGTCTTTTCCTAACGAGGCACACACTGCTCATCTGTGCAGTGTAGAAACAGGACTCTAGCCTTCCTAGAAAACCTGAGCCTAGGCATGCACAGGGTTGTGGGAGGCATCACTGAACTGGAAGTGTTTGTCAGGTCTTCCAGACAGCAGGTATATTTACATGATCAAGGAGCCTCTACAGTTTTGCACAGGCCTACCCTCCAGGTCCACAGATTGCTAAATCTTCCTGGACCCAGATGTACTGCAGATGGTGGGGTACATAAATTATCAGGTTTCTCCACTGGTCATCATACCCCAGGTTTGCATGTGCCTGTCTCAAATAATGATACAACAGACTCTTAGCAGTAGACAGTTCCTATGACAGGCTCTAGAATTGATTTGCATCAGTACCTTGTGTACATCCTGCAAAGGATCGGATGCTTGTGGGCAAGAGCTACCTTTCTAACTGCAAAATTCTCCTAGGATAATGGCTTCTGTGAGCGGTAAACTCAATGCTGTCTTACTGACTGACAAACAAATCCAAAAATACAAATCAACAGATTTAGCCAGCTTAGTGTTGTGTTGTGTTGTGTTAATTAATTTGTCCTGTTCTGTTAAGCAGTTTGGTCCTGTACCCCTGTGTAAAGTGGTCCTACCCTCCTTTGCCTCCTCCCATCCTAATGCCAATCCTTACCTTCCTCCACCCCTTGTCCCCAGAACCTGCTGAGTCATTCCCATAACCCCACCCCAGGGTCTGTCTGTCACTCGACAGCCCTTCCCTTCCACCCAGAAAGTTCCATCGGGGCATCAAGTGATAGGCCAGACACCAGTGTCCCTGCCTACCAATTTTCCTATTGGTGCCTGTCCATGCCCATCTCCCTGGTTTCCACTTCCCCACTGTCACCCCATTGGTCTGTGGAAAGACCATCCCCTTGTTTACACCCCCTGTTAAATTCTGTTGCACAGTGCAGTTCAGGGCTTCTGTTGGTTGTTCCTCTTGGAGCAGTAGGCTCCTCCGAGTCTCTTAATAAACCCCAGCAGGAGTCTTCTCCTTCTTCGCCGCTCAAGTCTCTCTTATGGCTAGAGGTCAGACACAAAGCCGCCCTCCTAACCCTGCTGGGAACGGGAAGGTGGCCCCCACTGCTTGCCATGTCAGGTCAAGCCGGCCAAACGCCGAGCCATTCCGTAGAGGAAGACACTGTGGCAGGTTAGAGTTCCTGCAAGTGTTTGTCAGTGCACAGTGCATGGAAAGGCACAAAAGCCATTTTGCACAAATGCTCCATATAGTGTAAAAAAACTTTAATTGCATCAAACAGATGACATGTTCCCAGATACAGGCTATTAATTCAACAGATGAGGTTATATACTCCAGGGCCTTTTAACGCAAGGATTGTTTACTTGAGGTAAACAATTTTAGTAGAAAATCTCATTTTTTTGTCAGTGGATGATTGATAAAACTGTTGTGAAGTTCAATAACAACACTAATGCAGTTACAAGAACTTTGACAGCTTTAAACAACATTTTGATAAAATCTGACCTTACTTTTAACCTAAATATATATGATGAACTATGACTTTTGAGGGTAAGTTGACTAATAAGCCTTATTTGTTTGTATTTGAAACACTGCAAAATAGCATTTTCTTACAATTTTTTTGAGAGGCTTAAGGTGTATTGAAAATCATATTAGAGTTTAGAGGTTCTAGTAAGTTAAAGAAAGATAAACTAAGTCCTTATCTCAAGAAGTCTGTTTTAGAAGTTCAGTTTCTAGGCTATTGCTATGTTTCATGGGACAAGCAGAGTATGCAGCAGTGTGATGTATTAACAATGGCTGAAAGCAACCACATAAAACCTGTGGCTTCCAGAAACATTTTAGTCCAAGTGTTTACATAGTACTTGGATATCCTAGTGCAAGCTACCTACACAGAATGGATAAAAAATTAAACATGACCTGGAATCTTAATAAGTGGAAGACCTGGTGTAACCTTAAAAGATTGAGGAAAATGATTTTAAATTTCTTAACCGATATTTGCTTTACAGTAATGCAGAGTCAACAAAAATTGCTCTTTGGCTGTTAATACAGCATGTCTAACTGCAGGGTAAGTGATGCTTAAATAGATTTAAAGTTATACTGAATTCACAACAGTTGTTAAAAAGTTTGACCACACAAATGTGTCTGCTTCACCTCTGGACATCTATGTGGTACTCCCTATGGTCCCAGCTAGCTCAGAAAGGCTAAGTGATACCAGAACATTCTAAAGTAATCCAGATCCTTCATATTAGGTTACACTGAAATAACATTACAGCTTAGGTCTTTTTCTAAGTATTTGTTTTCAGGAAACTTTTTGGAAACACCTTCAGATGTGTATGACACCTTTTTGGCTAAAATATCAATAGCAAAAGGCAAAGAGATAAGATCACCTGCACACACAATGTATCTGCAAGCTCCAGCTCTCCAAATCACAGCTGCAATATGTTTACCACTAGAGCAATTACATTACTAAGTGATCATAACTGGAAAAAAGGGAATGGATCTTGCTTTTGGAGGACGATGGAAAAGAATGCTGGATTTTATTACCCAGAAGTACAGGAACATCTCCCAGATGTCATATCTAATTTAAATCTAATTTCAGCACTTTGTACAGTCAGCTTTTCCTTTTCCACATCCCTTGTCTCAAGCATTTTCACTTAAGCAGAACTTCTTATTCCAGGTATGGCAAAGATAAGAGGGGTATTTCTTTTAATCCTTCAAGAACTATTCCGTAACAAAAGGAGAGAAACTTACAGATTAAAAAACAAAACAAAAAAGAAAGAAATAGAGAAAAAAGAGATCAAACTCATCCTACTCTTTTCTGAATAGTTTTCTATATTCAGAAATTAAGGGGAACATCCATTTGTTTGGAGACTCATTACCAGCCCCACGTCTAAAGAAATCAAACTGATCTGGTAAGCCAATACAAAAAAAATCTAAGAATATTTGCTGTGTTCCTGAAATTCACAGAACTAGAGGATTATGTGTGATTGAATGATATACAACCACTAATAATAAAGGGAAACTCACAACAATTTGACTAATTTTTTCTTTTCAATTTATTTTTTGACATTTCTACTGTAGGCTTGTTGAATATCCTTTCCTGTAATTTCCTTTTTATTTTCCTGCTTCCCAAACACAATTTAAAATCACTACTATGAATTTTATTTTGTTAATCTTTGTTTTTTTGCCTTTGCAGTTTTCACTCATTCTCTTTATTCCCCTTGTTATGCTCACGTCCATTCTGCGTTCTTGTCTTTATTATTTCCCTTTTGGTAGCCCAATCACATTTTCACTTCATCTCTGTCTCCTCTACTTAATCCATAATTGTCTTTTATCTCATCTTTGCTAGGAGTATGATTGTATCATATTTGTCCCAGTCTGTTCTCCTTTCTCTTCTGCTCTACCTTGATATTTTAATTCCCATTTCTATTTGTTCAGTGCTCCTTCCTCACCTCTCTAAATCTACCTACTGATCTATCTGCCATCCTGGCAGACCTGACATTAACAGACAAATCTGTGGACCTGACACCTGGAACCATATCTTCGTTTAATAATTTACTATTTAATAATCCTAAAAACTTCTCAAAAGGAAATCCAGCATGGTAACAAGAAAAGATTTGTGATATCTTCTTTTGATTTGTTTACTTGTCTTTGCAGAAGCATAAAGTTCAGAAAGTCCTCAGAAGAAATGTGACATGGGAAGGGCCTGTGTAAGACTAAATCCTGGGATTTGTGAGCCTCACAAGCATCCAAGTAACCACTTGGTTACCTTCTATAAAATGGCAATACATAGTTCAAAGCTGGCACTTCAAGCTCAAAGACACACAAACACAAGAACCTTTGTGGATTTCAGTCAAAACTTACCCTATCTATCCTTGCAGTTAACTGCTTCTTAGGGCAGCACCAGAGGACCTAACTGGTTTCACTCTTCTTGGAGCACATCACCTGTAGGCAATGGCCTAAGACACACAGGAGCAACTACAGTTTCAGAAATTCTCACATTCTCTTTATCTTCCCTGGTGCTTTCCTTGGCTCCCTTTGGATGTGAGCACTGCCACATATTATATTCAGCACTTTAGAAAGTTATTGCATTGTAACGTAACCAAATTCTACACTACCTCCTATTACATACTGAGGTGCTTTTCCTTGTCATATTTTGCTTATTTTTCAACATATTTGAATCTATGTAATCTCAGAAAATTATCACTTCTTCTTACCTGTTTTAGAAAACTACAACAGGTGAGATACAGAACAGCAGAAATATGGCTGAAGTGGATTCATCCTAAAATAATGTTTCTTAGTTTTGCAGCTTTATATGTTCAATAAATTTAAACCTTCCAAAAATTAGGGAGCTGAAATCACCTGTACTCTTTTTCTTTGATATGAATCATATGAAAACATATGTTCTAAACAAACTCATCTGTTTAAAAGCAAGTTCATTAAAGGAATTTATAGATCCACTTGCATGGATCTATTGTGTGCTTCAAGAATGATTTTTAACCTGGTACTTTCTCAGCCCTTTCTGAAGTATGTTTGTCTTTAGTGCCTGATCAACAAACATCATGATGCTTTTAATGAAAAAAACTCAAGTTTCCAATCTCTAGCAAAATCTGAAATGAGTCAAAACTTCAAGCAGTTCTGGGTTTTACTGAAATTTCACAAGAGTCAAGTTTGCAATCTTGCAGTAGACTTCCTCTCCTAGAAAGCAGTCTGTATCTAGATCTTCCCAGCTATGTAGTTATGAAAATACATCTAGGACTGCACAGAACGTGAAGGAAAAATCTGAATCAAATGAGAATTCCAATGTATTTGATGATGATGTAATGGTCAGAGAAGGTGCCAGTGATGACAGTTGAACGTCCCTTTGCCTCCCCAGCCCCCTTCATATATTCTCAGGCATAGGATGACAAAGGGAAGTCCACGGGTCACATGAACAGATACTGTTGACATATGATGCTGTCTAAACTGCCTTCTCTACCTAATCAAATCACTCAACTTTATCTATCAATTCCTTACTCAGAGGTAATTTTTTTCTCACAGGCCTACCAAAACTTAACTACATTAACCAACTCTATAAAGAAGAAAGATTAAATACAAGGTCTCAGGTTCCAATGCCTATGGTGTGTCTGTTTTTCCAACAGCATATAGTGGAGGTAAAGCAAATCTTGGCATGTTTAAAATTAATGGCACCAAATGGCACGTTTAAAATTAGAATAACTGCAGCATTACGATGAACAGCAAAATTCTGCATTCAGTCCTCTGTGGTTTGGGTGACAATTCCTCCAAAAATGTACTGCTCAAAAGAAGAGTATTAGTTTCACAAGGTATGTCTACACACCCTAAGGATTTGGTGTGGTCATCATCCTCAGAAACATCAATATAATTCAATGTGTAGGAATGGACCTAGCAGTGTAAAGTGGTTCTTGTAAGCTTCAAAAAGGCAATAGAGTATATAGGTTAAAAGATTTATAAAAGGTTGAAAAGTTTATGAAAGACACAAAATAAAGCAAACTACTTCAAAATATCAGATTTTTTTAACTGGTCTATTTCAAATTAAACATACACTGCCTTTACATCCTCTGGCTCAACATTCTGGTTTCAAATATGGTTTTGGTTACATATCTATATTTTTACTTTATTTCTGGCTCTCCTGCAAATGGAATTGTTAAAAATCTAAGAAAAGAGCCTTTTTTTCTTTGACTTTTTTTTTTCCAGATAACTCTTTCTGAAGAAGAAGGTGGTAGTTAATTTTATGAAGAGAAAAGAGTTTTCAATGGCAGAAAAAAAGTCTTCCCTCATCATCAGCACAGGCTGGACTCCTGCTGGCTAGGTGACTTACATATTCTTGTTATACTCATTCCTCAATTCCTCATTTTAGTGAAGTCCTTTTGCCTCATTATGTTCTTTTCACCTGCCTCTTTCCTTCTCTGAGGCTGTGTCTAACACTGTAAAATGTCAGAAATCTAATAAATATGGGATAATCTTTTAAATCATTAGAGGAAACATCAGATCTTTTTACATTTTAATCTATGATGGTAGCTGTTAATTCCAATTTGAACATCACTGCTTCACTGACTGGACTCCATCTATTTCCAAACCAAATTTTAAGAATGTAAAACCTCTGTCAGATAGTTACAGAGAACAGAAAATTCTGGCAGTCTTCTGATGAAGATTTTAATATTTTGATGTGTGAAGTCTTCAATATAAGTAAAATATCTGAATCTAAAAATAAAATGTCATTAGCATGCAGTCAGTATATTTTCAAGACCATTTGTCAGGCATGCAAATATTGCACAAAGCTTATTTATTCTGCTCTTTGAACCTCTACATTACCATTTCCTGACACATTCCTCCCTAACACATGCTGAACACAAATTTTATTACTTACACATATGTGTTAGAAGACATGAAATGTACATGAAATACAGAAAATTATTGCATGTTTCACCAAATGGTTATGCATACACAAGAACATGCTATGAATGCATACTATGCCATGCTGTGCTGTGCTATCCTATGTGTTGTGTCCAAATTCTGATTCTGGTGCCAAAATTATACTTTTAAAGAATAACGTACAACATTCTTATTAATTCACAATACCTTTCATTCAAATTAAAAGAGTACAATGTGCAATTTGCAATGATCATTATGTATATGAATAATCTGTGTCCCTGTCTTGCTCCTCTGCTCCAGTAAGAGCACTCATATGAAGGAAAGTAAGCATTTGTGATGCAAGTGCTTGGCAACCATGCTGTAAGTTCTTTAGGGACTTGAGAACATTTCAGTCAATAAAAAGTCAGTTAATAGCAACAACTATCTCATGTGAAAGGAAGGCCTTAGTGCAAACAGAAGGAATGAACTGCATATCATAAAAATTCAAACATGAGTGCGGAGCCAAAAGAGAGAAGTTTCAGGTAGATTTTTGAAGGTTCTGCAAGTGCTGGTAGAGGCCCTTTATATGTAATATGACATAATTCTAGACTATGCTTGTTAATGAGAAAGCATTGTTCTGTGTAATCACAAAATGAGTGAGACCCACAGCATGTCAACCTATTGGAGTGACTTTGTCTGAAAATGATTAACAGTCCTCAGATTAAATGTATTAGCTGAGTTGCTACATTGACAATTACTCTAATCTAACCATCTATGGAGTAGCAGGAATGAATATTTTATGACTTGTAACTTCCAACATGCATTTTGTAGACAGATTTCTTGTATATTTCTGGTTCAAGCCATGACTGATTGCATTACTCAGCAACGTTCTGCAGAAATGGTAATGAAGTTCATCTTAGCAAATGACCAGGCCATTCTACAGCACTTTGGAAAAGCAGTTTGCTAGTGTCCAGGAATGTTATAGTTGCAGAATTTGCAATAGGTAATCTCTATTAAATAGATGCTTCATTTATTTCCTTTCTCTGTTTTTAGATTACATCATCTGTTTGGTGACACATAAAGTTCTTGTTCTGTACTGACGACTAGTATTTCCACAGGATGGGGAAAAATAGATTAGCTACACTTTCACATCTTGAGTGATCATAAAATATCCATTGATTTTGAAACCGGTGGCAATACTGGTGAAAATTGGTCTGCCTTTTTTTTTTTTTTCCCAAACAGCTTCTTTGGAAACATTTCTTTGCACCATTGTGACCCATTGGAAAGAAGGTCTAAGTATACAACATTTTGGAAAAAGCAGTTGTAAATGGTACAAAAAAATTTACAATGTACTGAATACTTCCCAGGCAGCAGGGAAAGGAGAAAAAGAAAAGAAGAAATTCTATTCCTTCTGAATAAAATTTAGCATTGAAACATATCACTTTAGAATGACTCAAACCAAGGAATACTGTAGATGACATGAGATTGAGGGATGCACACAAACTTCAGGAAAAGAATAATTAAATCTTAGGCCTACAATATCATGGCAGACTATGTCCTGAGGATGGATGCCTAATGACTTCTAGTTATTGCTATAATTAATTAGACTACATTATTTCAAATGGATTTTTGGTCTCAAAGATAGTAAGAACTTGTATGATATTTAGGAAAATCAAGTCCAAACTTGAAAAATCCCACATAAATTGCAATTTTTCTGTGTTCATTCTTAAAAAAAGAATTCCAATGTAAATTGTGGCTGTTTAGAGTAAAACAGATGTTTTGTTCTAATCAGATAACCATATCCTTAGGTCATGGACTCAGAGTTACAGTGGGTGCCTACATGAGTGCACCAGCATACTCTTGGTGCACATGAAGCATGGGCTATGTTAGACCAGTGTGTCAAGTGTGAGGTTTTGTCCCATGATCACTCTGTTCATCACTAGCAGAACGGTAGCTGAAGCACTGGATGCAGGTTTGGGCTGTCCATGAAGGATGAGGAGAAACTGTCAAGCATCCAGAGGAAAGATGCCTAGAGCATGTGTGGAAGGGGCTAACAGCGGGCCTGTTAGCTAAAGGAGCGAGAAGAAGATGAGAAGCAAGAAGAAGCTGATAAGGAGGGAACTTTGCAGCTGGACAAGAAATTTAGCTGAAGTCACTGTTACTTTTCACCAATGGTGTTATGTTGAATTATTGTGGCCAATAGTTAGGGTAGAAGAAGTGTAAACAATTAGAAAGTGTATAAAAGGTCAGCCATTTATGTAATAAAGGGTTGCCATCAGAAGACTGCTTAATGTCTCTGCTTTGTGTCGTGACTGCCTCAACAACGACAAGCATATGCCTAAGGAAGCAAGTTTGAGACATCAGTGCTTGTTTAACCTTTTGAAAAGGAGTCTAAGGAGTTATCCTATACCTGTTGTACAACAGTGATATTAAAAAGGTGTCAGAGCCATATTTTTCTTGATGGGGTGAGGTTCTCTGAAGGGAAAATGTCTAAAAATAGCAGTTTGTGGGCTTCAGATAACACACTGGTGATGGGGTTGGGGAAAGTTTGTAAACCTTTTGCTGGAGTCCTTATAGATGGTTGAATGTTAATTTTTGGGGGTTATCGGCTAAATGAAGCTACAGATAAACTTATTCAGCATTGCAAATAGTCCTCTTTGAGAAGAGACTCACACTGGGGACCTTCAGAGGTCTGTTCCAGTCTATGTGTAATTTGTCATTCTACAGATAGCTGTGAACTGTCTCGTGTCCAAGGCAATGATACAGAGTATAATCTCTTGAGCAGTTCCAGAAGCAGTGAATCAGAAATCAGTAAAGTGGCAGTGGTCAATTACATCAGCCTGACATGCCATAGATCCCTTCCTGCCATGGAACAGTGTAAGGAGAGCATCAGAGATGGAAACACAGCTGGCCTCCAATTTTTGCATCTCCCTTTCAAGCTGGGGCATTTTATTACATTAAAAAATCTCTATACCCTTATCCTGAGAATCTTCTGCTCATTAATGCAATATTTTTGAATAGCATGGACTCCATATTTCAATGTAAAAACTTTTACATGAACTATTGAATTAACCATGTAATGCTATACAAATAAACTCTATGGCACAGATAGTTACAAAGATATCTTTCCTTCCTTCCAGTGTGTATCCTCAAGTGATTTCTGTGCCTTGAAAATTCTGCAAAAAGTCTAAGATCCAAATATTTGTTTGAATTGGAAACCAGAAACATTTCTGATCAGATTACTTTGAATATTTCCTTTTGATCTTGAAACACTTTCAGAAAAAGTTCTCACTTTCAACATTTCATGCTACAAAATGATGCACTTTGAAACTCCAGGACTTTGAGACAACTTGAGGCTCACTTCAAGAGATGGTTGCTGGGCTGTGTTAAAATAGCCTTCCTTTGTGAAAATAAAAAAAAACTGTGCTGAGCATTAAAGTATCAAATTGACTTCTAGGTAATTGCACAACAGAGTGACTCTGTGCTGAACCTGCAGGCTCAGGGCCACAGATGTCACCCTCTGCTTTTCTGAAAACCATTTTTTAGTTCCTGAGTATTTGCTGAGGACAAAATAAGAGCAATACAAGTGGTAACACCTTAAAAGGTAATGGAAAACAGAATACTTGATAAAATATTTTCTCTAGTGTTCTTAAGGGGCATAATTGGAGATTCTTCTTGTTCTTCTATTATTATTCCTGTTCTTATTTTATAGTACACTGATTCAAGAAATTGCTTACTGCTGAATGACTGATAATGATGCCATATTACGAATAATAAAAGCTGAGACTTTCAGAATTATCTGACATATTTAATGACCCAATTTAGTCTTAAATTTTATAAAAGAGACTGCCACTGTCCTAGTCTATTTGAAAGGAATGCCATTTTCTGTGTCTTTAATATGTGAGAACAAGTTTAAAGCTTCCCTTTGTGAGCTGTATGTAACCCCAAATATCCAGGCGATATCACTGCACTGGAGAAAAACAAAGTTAAAGCAAAGAAAAATAGATAAGAAGAAATGACAAGCCTAGCATGTAAAACTCAGGCAGGCTTAAAAATAATAATAAAATCTACTCTCAGCACTATTGTTGAGGGACAGGCTGTGAAATAAAAAGTTATCAATTGTTTACGAGTTCCTAAATCTGTTCTGTTTTCTAGAGCAGACTCCTTTTTTTAGTGATCAACAAAAAATTGCACCTTTTCCTGATGCTCTCACAAAGAAAATCGTGATGCTCTCAGTGTTTTCCCCCACTTCACATGCTTGCAACTGGTATGGTAAATAAAGACATACATGCATGGTTGCACAGAGTCCCATTTGGATAAAAATCCCTTAGCAACAATGCCCTGTCATGCACAGGATGGAGGATCTACATTGCTCTGCTATAAATAAGGGTAAAGAAAAGCGTCAGAAACTGGCCATCTGTTTGGCTGACCCCACAAGGCAGATGGTCTTTCTCATCCATATGGTCAACTTCCTAATAACTAGAGTGTGGGCAAGACTCAGTCATCCTCTTCTAAAGCAAAGAAAAACAAAATATTGCAGAAATGTTCTGGATGCCACTGAACCAAGATGTACAAATCTTATTGGCAGACTTCTTTTTGAACAATTTTTTCACATTTCTATTTTGAGGAAGTGTTGTGAGATCCAAGTATCTTTGTGTTTATAAGAGAGAGAGGGAGCAAGTGGTTAAATGGTGGAGAGTCTCTGTCACAGAGGAAAGTGAAAAGGTGGATACTTACTTCTGTGTGTGGGGCGTACTGCAGAAAGAAACCAGAGAAGAGATGTTCTTCATTTTTTTAGATGTTTGAAGAAGTCAGGCAAGCATTTGACTTGAACCACCGAAGTCTGTAGTTTCATCCATCAGTCACTTTTTAAAAGATAAGCCTCTTGACCAAATCTGAATTTATTTAAATCTCTCTAAAGAGATTTATTTCTTAAGATAAGATTTTTCCACCAAAATGTTGTGCTGTAAACTGTAAAAGCTCACACTTTTCTTTTAAAGGCTTTCAAAATGACTGTTTATGCCAAAATTTTTTGTATTTTCACGATAAGCCATTTTCAAATGTGCCTTTTTGCTGCTGGTCAAGTTAGGATTAGATTACACTATCTTCATCTGCTAAGAAAGGTCCCAGGCATGCACCCACTGCTTATGGTGCACACATTTAGTGCATATCTACATAGTCTTTTCTCTGAGAAAAAACAATGTTATGTTCTAAAAAAAAATAAACCTGTAGTGAGTGGAGTTCATGCAGTGCTGTTAAAGGCCACAAGTGGCACAACATTTTAATTTAAGCACAGATTATATTCATCATACAGAAAACTTTATCAAGCATGATGAACATTCTAGTTTATGTTCACCCAACTGGGCCTGCCTGTAATTCCTTGTCATCTGATGCCTGAGAGCTAAATGCTTTTCCTAGTCTCATTCCAGTTTCACATACCTATGTCATAAAAACTTTCACCATTCCTCAAAATTGCATGTTTAAAGAGTGTTATTAGCAGAAAGGCCGCATATGAAAACTAGATCTGTTTTCATTCCTAAAGAAATCTTATGGAGGTACAACATTGATGTTTTTTATGAGACCAAAAATAGAATTGAAATTGAGTCCCCATCTCAAAGCATCTGTACACTACATCAAGCATCAAGTTTGGGTACATTACAAAAGTATATATACTAGTATTGGGATATCATATTTTATTTTATCCATGCAGAAATGCTTACTTAGGTGACTGTTTTTTTTTCTTTTAGGTAGGAAAGTTGTACATGAAAAGAAAAAATAAAACTTTGAGAGAAAAACTGGAGGTTTCAGTCTGGTCATGATGTGATATCATCAGGGTTGCAAAAGATGAAGTGGAAGGAACACCTAAGTTCATAACTCAGCTTCTGGCTTTGGCTAATGACAGCTGTTTAGGAGAAACTTGTCACTCTGATTTTTTAAGATTTTCTAAAACCTTCTGAGTTTACATTCTTGTAGAAAACTTTCTCACACAACTTTCTGTAAACAACCTATTGTTTTGCATTCCTTCATAGAGGCGGAGAAATTTGATGTACTGGTAGTTTGTCCAGTGTCATTGGAGAGGTGGCACTTTCACCCTCCTATCCACTGGCATCTTTTGAGAACTATAAATGATTGGAGTCAGAGGAAATAAATTAGCTCTTCATTGTGACCATAGCTGTGGTGCATCGTTTTTCCTTGTGTCCTCTGGTGACAGAAACTAATAAACACAGTGCAAAGGTATAGCAGCATTTTTACTGAACCCTCTCACTGCCTATAATTATCAGTGTCTCTTCAAACTGCAAAACCTTTTTAATAAAAAACTCTCCCTTACGTACTGTCACCCTTTTCTTTAAGTGTACTAATTTCACCTTATTCTTTACTAAATTAATGCGAACCTAATTGTACAGAGTTATAAAGAAGAGAGGCTACCGAAGACCTGAGTGGAATCTGAAATTTAGCAAATACTGCTTGAAACTTAGCAGAAACAAATCCAGCTATTTGTGCTGTGCACTCTAAAACCCATTGCACTCTAAAATAAAATTTTATTGACTTTTTTCATTATTTGCTTTCCTTAGATCATAGTCACCATAGACAGTAGAAACACTCCCCTAAATGTGCAGAATTATTGCTTCTTTATACTAAGTGTTTTTTGCAATTATAAAGCAGTACAAGCAACATGTTACTCACTTGTATTTATCTTCTGAAGTGAAATGTGCTTTTCCAGGTGTCTACGAAGCTTTACCTCTGCTCCATATTTACCAGTAGTACCATTGTCAGCCAAAATAAAATGAGAATGCATGCTGTTGAGTACTGTCAGCTTGCTCATGGGATTGGACATCGTCTGGTATGGTCGGACTACCTGCAATTTAGAGACAGAGGAAAGAGAGGGTACACTTAACAGAAAAGAGCTTCTGAACTAAATCAGTTACAAGATATGAGCTGACAAGATGAAACTAAAGAAAAAAACCAAAATTAAATACTGCACTTGAATATTACTGTCTTTTATGTGTAAAGTAGAAAATTACCTTAACACTGCCCTTTCAGATGCAGACATGACTTGAAGGGTTTTCCAAGGTAATCTGTTTCAATAGTATCAATGTTCATTGCTTCTTTTAAAATCTGGCTAATGGTCAGTGCTCCAAAGGTCTGGGTGAACCACACACACACACAACTGTATACCCTGTCTGGTGCTGACTATCTAGACGGTTGGTGTAAAATCTCACCTTTCTCTGACCAAATTCTTTGATTCATCCTTCACAGAACCCCACTCAGCATCGTGCCTCCAGTGTTGGCTCATGCAGAAACACCAGCACTGGAGATACACAAGTACATGTGAGTTCCACTCCTGGAGAGGTGTGCACATGATATTGCACCACATTTTCAATTTTCTTGGAAAAACCATTGGCGCACTCCTAGGATCAGTAAAAGGCAGTTATGTGTGTTCACAACAACTTTAGAAATTTTCTGTAAAATGGGGAGTTTGCTTCACTTCCTTTGATTTTATTTTATCAGGAGAAACTGTGCAGCAGACTGTGTAAATTGCCACAGAATTACCCCACTCATAGCCACCAGTCAGACCAAATAATAGCATGGGGCCATATTTGGCTGTCAGCTGCTTTGGTGGGTGTCGACTGACATAAGTAAGACTGTACTAACACAGCAAAAGAATTGGTGTTGTGTCAAGGCATCCTGACTGGTACTTCAAAGATTTTCTAGCAATACTATTCCCTGCCTTTCTTATGTATGTCTTGTCTTTTTGGAGAGACAAAACAGAAAATCTGTAAAATTAAGTCCTAGCTGAAGAAATGCTGCAATGACTTGTTACAAAACTCAGCTGGGCTATCCTTCATTTGCAAGGAATTTTCTTCAGAGTTCTGACATCGTTCATTTTTCAGTTCTTGTACTTTTAATGCACAAATATGTACACTCAAAATTTGACATAGATGCTTGCAGACAGAAATAGAATAAGTTATTGATTTATTCCTAAGCTTTTCTCCCTCTGTAATTCTAAAGAGATCTCTAATTGAGACACAATTCTTTAAAAATAATATGTGTTAGCAATTCTTTAGCCAGAGATCTCTCAATATACATTATTTTCACTTGTGAGTGTCTGCCTAATTTTGGTCAACTCTTAGCTAGCAAGGAGAAATACACAAACTTCTTTTGCTGTTATAAACTGCCATGCAAAGGGTACTCCGTAAGTTCTTTATCCTGCAAAAGGAGGGAATAGGTCTGAGAAGACCTAGAGGGCAGCTGGCCAACAGCAAGGGGGTGCACTACACTCTGTGAGAACAGGTGATAGCTCTGGCTTCGATTTTTTTAATGCTGTTTCTTTTGGTGCCTCATTCATAGCAATTTATTCTACAGCTGCACATGACTTAACAAATATCAGTACACTGATATTTGAACACAGAATGTGTTTAATAGCTAGCTTCTACAGATACAGAAACCATGTAGCCCATGGCACTGGCAAGGCCTTACAGTAGAGGAATCCCTTGAGTTGGTCGTTCATTGTATGAGTACAGGCCACTGTATAGACAATTCTACTGAACAGCTTGTGGTTTCTTCCTGACAGCCACAGCTCAGTACCTTTTAACTGTGACAGCTTGATCTGCAGCAATATTTTGACTCAGTGATGCTGCTGCAGGACAGATCAAAAAGCTATGCTTTTATTCTGTGTTTAGCTACAAGGTGAATTACATTATTAATAAATTTAATGATGTGAAAATGAGACTACAATTATTTTCAATTGAACTGTTCACAGCATGTACAATTCAACATCTGAATTATTTTTTTTAACAATAAAATTTCTCAAACCACACTGTGAGACTCTTCCTGAGAAAAGGATAAACAAAATCTCTAGGTAAAGGTGAGAACATACTAGGCTTTGAGGCTACTTCCTTGAAGTTATTTGCTCTTCGACAACACAGCAGATTTGTGATTTCTGACTTGTAGTTTCCATTCCTCTGTTCTTTTCAACCCCTTGCATTTTACAGGTAAGTTAAATGGTTGGAAAAAACTATGACTTTAAGCTGTCTTCTCATCCTCTGTTTACAGATATAGAATCACATGACAGTTTGGGCTGGAAGTGACCTTAAAGATTACTCAGCTGACCTTAAAGACTGCTCACCATGGGCAGGGACACTTTCCACTGGACTAGATTGCTTAAAGTCCCATCTAACCTTGCAATGAGAATAGGGAGAATAGCCTTGACATCTTCCTCTGCAGAGCTGAAAGGAATAGTTTGTGCTCAAGACAGTCCCTCCAAATACAGTTTAATGAATGCAACAGCAGCCGTGCTGTGAAGCAGTACTCATGTTGCATGGTCTGAGGGAATTCTGTAAATAGGTGAGTGGCTGAGCTGACCCCAGCCCTTGCCTTTGCACCCTGAGGTGGCAGCGAGCTTGAATGAAAAGCATTGTTGTTCTCCTTAGATTCCCTGTAGGCACATGACACTCAACATAGAGACTTGAAAAATCTCTCAGAGTAACTCACCATGACAACAAGCCTGCAAGTGCCATGTGAACCAGTGTGTGAATCTGAGCAGTCTATGCGGAGGCAAAGAGCTTGTGACAAACAGTGAGCTCAAAGTAGTGATGGAAAAAGAAAGAGCTGCATGCTTTGCTTCTCAAGGAGTAGCAGCTGCTGTTCAAATCAAGCAATTTCTGCAGCCTTGTTGCTTTGGAGCATACCAGGGAACAGAATAGATCCTGATTTAATTCAGAGGTTCCTGGACCTTTTGGTTCATGGTCCAAATTCTCCATATATGCTACAAATATGCCAGTCTGTATCTTTGCCCCTGGTCTCCTACTGAGGTGACTTGGAATTAAACCCAAATGGGGAATGAACAGACCCTGAAAGTAAAGACATGCATGCTACAATGACTTACAAAGTGTGCTCTTTTAGAAGAGAGAATGGTTCTGTCTGTAGGAAGAAACTTGTTTATAATCACAGTTTTCTACAAGACTGAGCAAGCCACTTTACTTTCTCAGTTCTATCAGAAAATATGGGGAAATAAGGCAACTAACTCCCTTGTGTCCTTTGTTTCTAAATTAGAATCTGAGAGTGTTAAGAGTTGCACTATTTTCTGCTATTGCTTTTACAGCACTGGAGTAAGACATGTGTCTTTAGGGATCTTTAATCATCACAATATAACAAATAGCAAACAGCAATAATATTTCCTTTAACTTGGTCAGTTTTCTTTATGGCTCTGAGGAAGTCCCCCAGGATTCCCAAAGGCTGACTGACTTGGAAGGGCTGGTAAATATAATAAAAACCCTCAGCTATGGCTTCTGGATCCATAAGGCTGAGGCATTAGCTCACCTCTGCTGAGCATGCCTCCCTTGCCATGAGGCACAGGGAGGCCACATGCACTGGGGCATGTGAAATGACCACAGCTCCCCCTCTGCACCCCCTGTCCCTCCAAATCCCATGACTACAGCAGTCTTCTGCCTCTATCTGATGCTGAAAGGGTATGTTTTTATAACTTTTCAGTTCTGATCATAATTTAACTAGACATAGTGCATATAGGCATAAATCCACATTGATGCTGGAGTTCACCAAGTCTTTTACTACTGGTTGACTTTTTTCCCTCCTTGTATAATCCTTTGTGGCCTTTGTTTCTTGCTTAATGATGATTCATTTTACATGCTTATGGTACTATTTACATTTCCCCTTCTCGGTTCATTTCACAGCATTCACCTCTAATGTGTCAGTCAATATAGCACACTTTGATTTTTAAAAGGCTTCCAAAACAGCTTCCTCACCAAATGCTTCTAAAGAAATTGCATGCATTGAATAAGGGAGAAAGTCCTTTGAGGCATAAGTAACTGAGGAAAGCTGGGGGGAAGGGTGGGAAAACAGTGAAAAGGAAAAGATAATTTTGTGAAGGTTCTTACTAAGAAGATTTAGTGACATAAATGGCCTACCTCAAGCTGTGTTACATTCTGTTCAACATGGGTGTAAAAGATTTGTGATTAATTAGAGGGTAAAAAGCTTACAAATATTTCACTGGACTAAAGTCTTCATAAAACAGCCTGGTGAGGTAGTTAAATGGAAGATGAAATTCGATATAAGTAAGCATAAAGCAGTATCATTACATGTGCATCAGAGATGGATAAAACCAGAAGTGCTTCAGCATTACATCATCCTATTGATCAATAATTTTATAAAACTATTTGGGGCCAGGAGGTTGAGAGGATAAATTTTATGTTGTCTATCAAAGGCATATTTTGAAATATTTCTGTCCTTAGTGATGACCCTGTCATTGTAACCCGACTGACATAATTGCGTCTGCCTTAATAGAAGACTCTACCCAAGTTAGTTGTAACTTTATATTAAATGTTTTTCATTTTGTATCTGATGATCAGAGTAACTAAGTACGTAAAGTAAGTAAGTAATAAGTCTTTTATGATTTAATTAGAAAGGTTTTTTTAAAAAAATGATTTATTTTAAAATAAAATTACAGTACAACTTCTTGGTTTCCTGCTAAATTGTAAGGATATTTAGAGGAAAGTATTGCTTAAAGAAATCAGAAGTCAGGGGAACTGCTCCACTTGGCTGGAACATTGGGAAATCAAGAGTTTTTTTAGCTTTTTCTGCAAAAGAAGGCTCCAGATCCCCTTAAACAGGCAGTGACTGCCTCAGAACTGAGGTAGCTTTCCAACAGGAGGATAAAAGTAATAAAGAAATTTTCAAACATTTGAAAATGGCTAATTTTATGTTTTTCTTAACTTCTTTGTTCCTGCTACGTTTCCAGAACCCCATGCCTAATCACTAACGACTATATATTTGAAAATTACGTGTACATTACACTTCTGTAAGAAGATATAATATATCCTTGTGCTTAGCTTTTTCTGCTAATTACCTTCTGCACTGCACCTCAGAAGAGTTCATTGGTGACTCAGAATTACTTGGCAAAATCTGATCGTGCTTTTTTGTGTGGTGTTAGAGTACAAGACTCCATGCTAATACAGTTCCCCCTAACAGCTGTACTTTCATAGTAAATTGCAGTAAACTCCAGTCAGATAATTTTCTTTATAATCATAGTAACTCCTCTGACTTGAGAGATACTTGAATCCTTTTCCCCTTCCCAACTTGGTCATGGATACAGAATGTACACAAAAGAATGGGTTAGGCTAATGAAGATAAGGAAGAAGTTCTTTATGCAGATTGTATCTCTTACCCTCATAATTAGTCACTGGTTCTCAGACAGATTTCTTAGGAATGAACCAGAAGTGAGAAAAAAAAAAAGGGTTCTGAAAAGCTTCAGGTAAAAAATAACCAGTTCAGACAAACTATTAATGTATTTAAAATTAAGGAATTAATCTTACTGTATTAAGGGTTTTAAAAGAGAGGAATTGTGTGAAAGAATAGGAGAAACACCAGTCCTGTCCTTCAGAAAGTGGCTGAAGGTGAATTACTTGAGGTCACTCTTATCTACAATACCCAATAAGACCTTTCAAAATTACATCAATAAAAATTTATGGGAGGGGATATATTCTAAGGAGGATAGCCTGAAATTTTGAATTTAACCAAGGCATTATAGTATTGCTTGAAAATAAATCCGATTTCAAGTTTTCCAATCAATATTTATTAAGTACCTTTCTGGGTTCATAGAGTTCTAAGGATGAAGCTTTGATATATTTTCAAGAATAGCTTTTAATGAATTGCCATTATGATTTATTTTTAAATAACATACAGTGCAGGAATTTTTACTGCTGATGTGTCAAAACCTGCCATCAACCCTAATGGAAAACCTGTGTATATATTGACTTTTAGCTGCAGATAATAATTCTAAGAGGAATTGCTAAGTGAGGGATGGAGACGACAGGAAAAATAACTGGAAGATTTATAGATACTGGAGGTCATCTATGTCTATATAGGTCTTACATCTTTGCCAATCAGGTCCTCTTGATTTTCTACAATCCCCCAGGGAGCTATACCGATGGTGCAGATCTTCCCTCGAGATTTTGAGGCATGATCTTTCAGGGCATCTCCGACATGCCGAATGACCCCTGGCAAAGAAACAGCATAAAACAGAAATTCATAATTATGTCTGTTTTGTTCATTACCATATTGATGTAGTATAGACTTGTTTTTTTAGGGAATACCTGTGCCTATCCTTACAATTAAGTAAAGCTATGAATACATTCTTATTTCTTATCATTAATTTATGTGAATCCATTTTATTGAATCCAAAAATTACTAAATGAAATAATAAGAAAAAAAATACACAGCTTTAGAAAGAAGAATTGAAATGCTGATAGTTGACTGCAGCTTATCTATCTGCACTTATGCTCACATGTGCATGCAAGCATTTGTGTATTTCCAAGCACAGAAAGAAGGATAGGAATTAATTGTGGTCCCCACCCCCCCCCCCCAACTCCCTCAGAAATGCAGCTTGTACACAAATGCTCCCAATCAAGGATGAAAATGTGAAAACATCATTATGCTACTCTGTGATGAAGCTATTTTGCCATTCTTTCCAAACAAACTCAGTCACCTGAGATAGCTTCCTGCAGAGTATTAGTACCTGCCCTGGGAATCAGTGAGAGAACAGAAATTAGTACAGAGAGAATGGCTGCATTCTTCCAAGGGCTGCTTGCTTGCTCTAGACCAGCTTTGGCAGTGTTTCAGTGGTATCTTCGTGCAAAGGACAAGTGTAATTTCTCCTTCCTTTTAATAAAACAATCTTTTAAAATCTGTCTATTAAAAACTATTTTTAGGATGTGGCTGCACTGGAGCAGTCTGATGGGTTTGCTGCAGTTGTTATCTGATTCTCAGTTGCCGAATTTCCATATTGTTCAAATTTCACGATTTCAAGATGACTGGATAGAAATCACAGTCACACAATTGTTAGGATTTTGGTTTTAGTTTTCTGAACTGCAAATGACCCAGGGTAAGAAAACTCTCCACAACTAACAGATCCTCTATGTCCTTGAGTCTAGTATTCTTCTTGGTGGAAGGTTAAAAAACCCCAACCCTGTAGCTGCCATCAACTATGAAATAAGCTGTTGGGCCCAAGTTTTAGGTTGTTGGAACAGCCTAAAGAATTTAAAGCAGAAAATCTGTCCAGACTGCAAATATTTCTCTTGTTTAGAATAATCAACTTTCAGCGTGACATGAATATTCAGAACAACAGTCATGTTTTTAGTCAGGTATGCTCTGTCTCTCCCACATCACTGATTCTCAGTCCAACAGCAGTATTTCAGGACATTTCACTTATAATTTTCCTTAAGAGAAACCAAATTTTAAAATTTATATTCAACAAAAGAGACTGTACTGAGAAATTCTCAATTTTTATGATTTCACAAGTAATTTTCAGCTATACAGTTTGAAAACCTAGTCCTTGAGCAATCAACTCCTTTCCTCCAGAAATTAAAGACTGTAGTGAGAGATTATTGATATTGCAAAATTGCTTTTCAAATTATTTGTTTTTAAAACAGCAGAGAGCCACTTGAACTACATTGTATTGTCTAGGAAAAACAGTCCTTTTCAGCAGCATTTATGATTACTTTCCTGGTTCATTTGTATTGTTTTGGCATTTGCAAATATGAGGATTTGAAAAATGGTAGGAAGCAGTTGTGCATTTGCCAAGTACAAGTGTTATCATATGTCCTTTTTAAAAAAAAAAAAATCTGTATTTTGATTTCTACAGTTGCTCTGGTAATCCACTGCATTAAGTGTACAACATGTACATTCTTCTGATGTAATTTTAACTTAAAACTTATATCTGTCTTTGCCATCATCATGACAAAACTATCTGACCACTAATATTATTACCACCATAGTGCACAAATCAACATTAACCGGATTTTATTCCTTATTTTGAAGAGATGTGGGTCATATTACATTTGTGTCTATTTATCTAACACTCCAAAAGCTTATGCTTCTTTGCTTTCTTCAGGTACCAAGCCTGCCAGAGTTCAAAAAGTCTTTGGACAGCACTCATAGACACGTGATGTGATTCCTGGGGCTATCCTGTGCAGGGCCAGGAGCTGGACTCCTTGATCCTTGTGAGTTGCTTCCAACTCAGCATATTCTATGATTCTGTGCTACTTGTATTGCTGTTGTAATAAAACTGAGTACTGTTTTAAATTTGATGTGCTCTGAAAACCAAGTCCAATACTCCTATTAAGCATTTACATTCAAACATGTAGGAGTTGATCCACCATGCACTAAAATTAACATATGATAGAATGATTACATTGTTTTCCAGAGACAGTAAGAAGATATACTCTTGCTAAAGTAAAAAATTATAGCTTTGTTCCTGCAGCAAATGAGAATGACATAAATTTACAAGTTCATGGCCTAGCTCAAAACTTTTTTCAGTTCTCTGTAGAAGAACTTTTTTGATTTTCCCCTGAATCTCTCCCCCTTTCTGCCTCCATCAGGGAGAGTAACTGAGATGTCAATGCCAGAATTTTCTGTCTAGGGACCTACATTTTGCAGCTTATTCCCAAAGTGTATATGCTGTCTGCTAGCAGAGCTGGGCCAGCTGCTGTCTTGGGTCCCTAGGACACCCCTTTGGTGTACCACAGATGCTCTTTGACTAGAAGTGGCAGCTATTGCTCTTGATGAAAATGTAATAGCAAAAAATTAGGTTGAGCTCTCTACAAATAAGGAAGAAGTTTGCCATCACATCCAAAAACCAGAACTTTTTGGGTCACCTGATTAAATAAAATAAATGTCTCTTCTGGAGGAAAGTGTTTTCAGTTTTGTGTAATAAGAGTTGGACTTCTTTGACTAGTAGTCCTTCCCTGCAGTTTACAGTTGATCTTATAAAATCTTCCTTGATGATATACTAATACAATTGCCTTGCAGGAGGTTTTATTTTCAGCTCCAAAGTGTGCTTTTCATACTTCAGCAAACCTTTCCTTCTGTTTTATACCAGCTGCTGGTGTCAACTTCACATTTTCTTGTTTTCATATAGTACAGAAATGACTAATAAAATAAAACATAGAATGGCTTTCTAATCTTATAATTCCTACTTTTTTTCCTTTTTTTTGTGATGAAGTCTCCTAGATGCCATTGTGCTTTTATTTCAATGTTGCTCTTACCTGTGTTTACTCCTCCAGTGAATATCCATGCTCCAGTTGTCATTGCAGCCTTAATAAGTCCTTTTCCAAAGACTTGCTTGAGTTTTGGCTGAAGTTCAAAATTCTGAAGGCCCCCATGCACAGAGATGAGAAGTTTGGGGAGCTCAAGTTGCCACTCTTTGGTCATCAGATGCAGAAGAAGGTCAGGCTTTGTGTCAAAAGACACACGTACATACTGCAGAAACAAGGGTAATAGGAGAGAGTAGAGAAAAAAACATTGTTTATACCTACTGGTTTCTAATGTATATTATCTGTGCCCAATAGATCACTTTTTAAATGACAAAACCAGTAACTATTTGCTAACCAGATAATTAGTTTCCTAGGAAACTGAGAAACTAGGAATAATGGAACACTTGAATTTCACAGGCTGGACAATTTTCTTTATTTAGGAAATTAAGAAATGAATTGTTTCAAAATCCTTAGCAATGCCAGAAAGATTAATGTCTACAATTTATAAATGCAAAAACTGGACCAAAATGTAAGAGGTCTGCCAGAGGTGACCTAGGTAGTCAGGGTCACAACTGTGTATTTAATTGTACCTCATTTTCAAATTACCTAAGTCAAACCCTCAAAAGGTAAGAAATAGCAGATAAAAACTCAGTTCTTCAAGCATACATAGGTTTAAACTGAGCAAAACAACTAAACAGATACTTTCCAGATGAAAGAATGCTAACTATATACAATTTGTACAGGTTCATGATCTTGCCGTAGAAAACTCTAGATCCTAAAAGGCTGGGAAAGAAATTCTTTCTATAGCTGCTAAGATCTGGAAGGAGCCTCTTAATAAAATAAAATAGGTTGCAGAAAGCACTCATCTGTCAAACTTCTGATTAAATCAATACCTGTAGAGCAACCTCAGCAGTCTTTCTCTTGATGGGTTGTCAGCACAGGCATCAGGTGTATACCTTTGCCTTCAGTCTGAGGAATAGCTAGTCCTAATTTGTTTATTGTAACATGCCAGGTAGTATAATATCCATACATATTATGTAATCATTTTGTCCCTTTTTGACATGTCTAATCAGTATTTCTTGCCAAAAGTTTGTTATTTTTTAGCAATATCATATGATAATAAAGTGGATTCCTTTCTAGTTGAATAAGAAATAAGTACTTGGCATTTTCCAGAGGAAACTGCTAATAAACAGAATTTTTTTGCAAGAATGGGTTGCTGCACAATAAACATCTGCTGTTAACATTTCTGGAAGCAGAAGCCTGTTTGCACAATCAGTTGAGGGGGGGCACAGCCAAACCAAAAGCTGAGCAAGAACTTGGGAATGCACGTTCACCCCAAGTGCATCAGTAATGTTCTCTGCAGCAGCCATGCAAACTCACAACAGCTACTGGACATAAAAAACACAGTTTTCATTTCTGTCAAGCTTATTAATATAGATGAACTGCCTCCTCAGTAGCTACTCAGTCAATTTTCAGTGTGAGTTAAAATCTTGTATGGCTAGACAGATATTAAAAGTTTTTAAATTGGGATTCGAGGGTTGTCAAAGTTTTAACACATCAGAGGGGTATAAAAAGAATGATCATTTTGCCCTTTTTCATCTCTTAAGGGAGATCTGAGGCTGCAAAGGGCACCTGGAGGCATTCACAGACAGCATCCTTAATGGGGCCTCCATGAAAACTCTGCTGTGAAACTATGGAGTCTTTGGTTTGGAATCACTGGTACCTTACTCTGCTTTGTGGTGAAGACAGACTGCAAATCTTCAGAAGATAATTAAAGTGAATTCATACTGAATTCATACTGGTAATTAAGGTGAATTCATACTGAATTCATTAATTCATAATTAAGGTGAATTCATATTGGCAATGACCATACAAACATGCCATTGCATCATCTGGGATGATGCTAAGATGAAGACACAAATGGCATCAGATATGTATTATCTAATCTGGACAGTGAGTATTTTTTTTTTCTTTAGATTTTTTAAAAATACCTCAGAATGTGTGATTTCACTGTCCCTACCTTCTTAAGTCTTTGTATTACTCTTATATATAAAGACCTCTGAATTCCAATAAATATAAATCTATGAAGTGATTAAGAAAGAAGTATTTTCTTGCATTTATTTAAAATGTAGACAATTTGTATTGGAAGCAACTGCTTCTATTTTATACTACAGGAAAACCCCCTTTATACTTTTCTAATTTTATTTTACAAAGTGGAAATTTAAGGAAAAATAAATACCTAAGGTTCTTTCATGTAAATTAAAATTTACATCAAGTGAGATAAAATTTAGTGGTTTAGAAGTTTTTGGCAAGGATGCCAAACATGATTTTTCTTTTGTGCATACCATTCAATTTTTATGACTATTTGAATAATTTTTGCTCTTACAGAAGCAATTTTTAGTTTGGCATACTTGAATTTACTCTTTTGCCATTACTTAACATGTTAGCTAGTAACTAAAAGAGAATTCTTTTGTCCTATTTTAAAAAGTTTACATTAAATTATAGATATGACCTTTAAGGCCACTTTAGCCTGTAACAAAAATTAATGTCTTCCAATCTTGTACTAGAATATTTAGCCCTGTCAGTTTTTGCTTAGAATGTTAACGAGTGTTTATTTTGTTTCTGAATTCTCTTGCTATAGCCTCTGGAGGCAGATAGAAAATTTGAATCTTAGCCAAACCACTCTGTTGCTGTTCTATGAAATTTCATGCCTGGTGTATCTGTCAGCTGTAGACATTATCAGTTCTAATGGGAAATGATTTAGCCCTTTCTGCATGGGAGAAGTATATGTATAGGACGCAAGAATTCAGTTTTTATGTGTCAGCAAAGCAGGGCAAGATAGGAAGCAAAAGTACAGTTCTGAATCACAAAACCTACAGACTGACCTGACTGGCATCAACACAGAAAGTGAAAGGACAAAGCATCAAGCTCAAGCTGCAATGCCCATTTCATCCCTAGACCAGCACAGTGGTATTCAGCAGGAGTGCATTTATTGCCAGTTGTTGTTTCACTTTTTTTGTCAAATGTTCTCTAAAACAAACCTATGCCCACCCTCGGTCAAACAGCCAGACACTTCCAAGCTCAACTCCAGTGCCCTAGAGCAAAAGTCAAAGTTCCTGAGAAATAGAATTACTACTCTGTTACTTAAGCACAGCTGTCTCATTAAACTACTTGGTGAATGATTGCAGATGAGAGTGTCAGTGAATAAATTAAAGAGACTCAGAATTTTGTTGTATTTCTGAAAGTAAATCTATTCTGACAATATTTTATGATCTGCATTCTAACATTATTCCTCTGTTTCTTTTTGGTAACTTATTTAAGTTTCTATCACTACAGGACTGCTTGCCCTTAAGTTTGATCCTCAATTAAAAAAGAAATTAAATTACATTTAATTCTCACAGAATTAAACAAAAAACCCTGCTACTTAGACTAAAACCAGATTGGTTCTGTGTAAGTTATTTCTTCTTATCCCCTTAAGGTCTAATTCAAGTTCCACTGAACAATCAGTGAAAGGACCCTCATTGATTTAAATGGTCTTTGGATAAAGGCTTTTTTGTGTAATTTCCCCTTTTTCTCCATGTAGAACACCATCTTTTAAATTCTGTAAATATTTTTAAAAAATTAATTTGCTATAACAGAACAATGGCTGCTGCCTTTTCATGGTTTATGAAAAGTTATCTGGTTATCTTTTTTTTTCTATCAAAAGCCCTGATGACTTTTGGCATCCTTTTAATACAATTTTTATAAAACTCAATGCATTTTATGTGAATAAAAATACCTTTTTCTGTGACTGACTTCCAAATAATAAAGTTTTAAGGACCTGAATATTAGCAACTTTGTCTAAGCAACTGTTAATGTTCATTGGAATTCTACTGATGTTCTTTCATGTTTCCATGAACCATAAGAAAAGTTAAGCAGATAATACTGAAGTAAACTTCCTTTCTTTTGCAGCTGCAAACTTATTTTAGAATTTTACTCTGCATATGAAATGTATCATTGAAATGCATTCAGCGAGGAGGAATCTATTTAACTCACCAAAGGCTTTTCAAACAGCCATTTTCCATTTAACCCTGAAAAACCATGATGAAAGAAATTTTAGTTCTGCAAAGAGCAATCCTTAAAAGAAGTTTATAAGTAATCCAGGCCCACCAATTAATGAGAGAACATTAAGTCTCTATGTGTGCGTGTGTGTGTGTGTGTGTGTGGTTGGGTGAGTGGGGGGTGTGGGGACTAAAAAATAGAGGTTTAGATTGCTTAAAAGTGCAGTGCACAATGCTCTCAGCAAGATTGTCTTAATTAGTACACTGATGAACAGAATACATTTACAAATTTTTCAAAATATTGCTCTTAATTGGAATGGAGTCACTCACATGATAATTGCTTTCTGATTTAATAAAATGGTAGTATAAAGTTAGATAAGTGTGTTACTTAAACTGCAAAGAACCAACTAGTGTAAATAGATCATATTTTATTAGTTTTCCTGTATTTTTATCAATTTTATTTGCAAAACCTATTAATAAAATTGATGTACATCCCACATACCTCTCACAACCTTTTACAGTTGTTAAATTTGAAAATCTGCTATAAAACCAAAATAAATGTAGACAAGCAAAATAGTTAATTGCATTTCTTACATATTAATGGGATGAGTCACTTGTAAAGAAAATATGAGATTGACAAAGATCTAAATACCACAGTCCTGTTGCAGGATCATCTGTGGTTGCATGAAATTGATGAAAAGGCCTTTTTAGTAACTGATCTTGTAAACCAGTGTTACCTAATCTCAGCTATGTGTTTCTATGTAATTTGCTGCACAAATTATAAAACTATTTGCATGATTGATTTAAGGAGGATAGTGCAGCTGCACTGAAGATACTTAAACAATTCCATGGCGTTAGCAAAAATCATGCTGTTTGGGAATTTTTGTTCCATGTGGCTGTAGAAATGAAATTAATGGCCCAGTCAATTCTATTTACAATATATAAGCCTATATCTTTGCTGTTTTGTTCCAAATCCATGTGTTCCATTAGAGTTTCAGCATAATTTTCATTTCCACAGCTAAAGATCTATTTGTTGTTGTCTGGTGGCAATTGATGTAATATTGTATCATGGGAAGTGTAATTACACTTACTATATATTTTGTGTTCAAATCTAATTCTGTTAATTCAAATTGAGAAAATAATCATCTGTCAGTTTTACATGAACTAGTCTGTCCCATTAATTGACTCCTAGTTTCCCAATTATAAATCTAAGGTTATGGTTCCTATTAACAAACGTCACCTAATTCTTTGAAGTCCAATTCAGAAAAATTTAACAATTTTGCTGTTAGCAGAGACCAAGAAAATATGGCTCAGTTCAGTGTTTCCCTTGCTTAATAATTTTCACATGTGGGCATCCATTTCAGGAAATAAAATAGGGAATAGGTGGAAAATGTAATGCCAATTTTTTCCCCTGAGGTTTTCCTTGATTTGTTCAACTTGCCAAATCTTGCTGCTTTGTAAGGTTACTTTATTAGTCAAAAGGTACAATATAAGCCTACCACGGTTGCCAGCAAAAACCAGCTTGCATGCTATAGCATTATTTGGTAGCCAGTACCTCAAAAATTACTAATACATATTTAGAAAGGAATATATTTATCATGTTTTCTCCCCTTTATCTTTCTTCCGTTTTCCACACTGATCAGATTCTCTGCATTTGAGTTTGAGAATGTATAGTTCTGGAACAAGAACATTTCCAAGAGCTGCTATGTACTTGCTCCTTTTTTTTCAAGCCTTATTTTATCAATAAATCTCCTTTTTCCCTTCTCTGCTGAAAAACTTGATGGGATCCTTTGTTTGAGCAAATTCTTGGCTTCCACAGAAACCTTTGGAGTTGTTAAATTTTATTTATTATGGGAAAATCCCAGTACCCAGTAAATGCAAAGATAGGAGTTTAATTTTCTATTAATAATACTGCAACAATTAGTTAGGCAACTTTTTGACCATAGTCTACCCTAAAAAAATGTTTAGGTATGGAAATATGAACACAAGTACATCTTCATGCTGCTTCTGTGGCAAACACCTTGTAACAAAATTATTTTACCTGTTTCCATTTAAATTGTTATGCAAGCCTCCTTATTTGTGTTTTGGTCTTATGAAAGGTATCTTTCTCACTGGTGGTAAGCAATCACAAAACCCATTTGAGAGATATTTACTGGATTTTTTAATCTGAAGCAATTTTCCCATCAGTAGAATAATCAAATTTCTGGAGATTTTTTTTAATGAATTTGTTTTATTTCCATGTTTTGGGTGGGGTTTAATGATTACAAATAGATGGCATGTGCAACTTCTTGGTTCTTGATTCTGAGTCTGACAAAATAAATCTGGAGAGTTTCCAGAAATAAATGCATTGTCTTTATTTATCCCTAAGTTTGAACTTGTTATTTAGTTTTTGGAGAGTTTAAGTCCCTTTTTCCATTCTCTTTTTTTCTTTTTTCTAAATTGTTCATGGTTTCTCTCCTGACTACACTCTGTGACAATAGTGACAATATTTTTCTTTCCTTTATGCTGAATTCCAGTTTTATCTCTACAGTTGCACTTCAATTGTACTTCTTTGAGCACACAGCATGAATCTTAGAGCGTGTCCTGTCTCTTCCGGCACTATACCAGGGCATCAGAATCCCAGCAAAGATGAGAAGTCCTCTGAGAGAATTGGTGTCAACAGCTTCCCTAAAACCTTCCTCACTTCTTGGCTCCCCAAGACTACTTTTGTCTGGGCAGGGCTCTTTATTGCTTTATAGCAATCTTCAAGGACATCACCGAAAAAGCTCTTATCCCTTCTCATAAAACTGATTCCTCTTATCCCTTCTCATAAAACTGATCCAATGCAAGGAATCCTTATACAGTTAATAACATTCATTACTGGATCTTTGGACCTCTGGCCTTGCAGATTTTTAGGTGATTGGTTATCAACTAAACATATGAGGTCTGTGATACTCTCAGAGAAGCTACCTAATTTTCTGTTTCTTGGTGCAGCAGTGCTTTCTAGTTTCTCTCAAAAGAAGCCATCCATCTGCACAAACAGAACCATCCACCTGAGTAGTTGCTCCAACTCTGTTTTCACTGTCTCTAATCTCTGTTTTTTATGACAGATCTGAGTCACCTGCTGGGAAGAATTTACGCAGAGAAAACAGTACTGGATTGCTGGGCAAGTTATTCTGCAGAGTGCCCAGGAGTTCAGCTTCTGCCCTCACTGCCAAAGCAGTGTATTGGCCATGAAGTGCTAGGCATATACTGCTCTGACATTGCCAAAGATCCACGTTCTGCACTTTAGATAGAGTAAGAGAGATTGTTCCTTTCATGTATTACACAGAAGAAATACAGGCATGGGTTAGCATGTGTGCTGGAAATGTTTCTCCAAGTTAGTGGAGCAAAGCCTTCAGATCAATGCACTTTGGTATCACTCCACAGGGAAGGAGTAACTCCTTGATCAAGGGATTTTGTAGTTTCTAGATTAGACACTTCCTGGAGCCTCTTATTTCATTGAAATATGAACCATAAGTCTAACTGGTTTACATTCCTATACATGTCTGGAGGAATATTAATGGGAATTTGGTATGTTTAAAATCCATCAGCTTTGCAGACACAGCCAGCAATGGGAAATCATAGTTGAATTCTAAAATTATTCCGAAAAAGACCAATGAATAGCCATTGGAATAAAATAAAGACAGCAGCACATTAATGTGCCTTCATCCTTCATAAAGGTAGCTCCTCTTACACTGCACTCCAGCTTTTACAGTTAATTTGTTCACCCACTCTTTGGCACGTGATACATAAAAACATACATTCCGGTTGTACACTCAATAATACTTTAGCATGAAGTTAAGAAAGAATACTGTCCATTCTTTGTGAATGCTTACTTTTAGCTAGCAGCATTATTTATCTAAGAGAAAAACATGGTTACCATGGCTTTATTGGAGTGGCCTCCTCCTTGGAACTCAATGGTTCCAAAAGCATCTGTCGGGCTGAGCTGCGTGTGCTTGCTGATGGACCACTTCTCCGACTGGACATCATTGCGAGCAAGCCTGGTTTCATTTTTCTCATTCTGAGTAACGGAGGTGCTTGGAGGCTGTCCAATGTGTTGACCTGTTAGACGCCCACAGCAACACCTATGACATTAAACAAACAGAAAACCTGAGTCACGTGTGTATATAAACTGGACAGGGAAACAAACTACAGAAAGACCCAACCCCTCTTCAACTCTGCCAATTCCTTTCCTGAAGCCTTTATGTATGGAAACAACAACGTATATATATTACCTTTTTTCCCCTGTGTCTTGTTTACTTTTGAATCCCCTGTATTTCAAAAAAATCATGCTTTGTTCTAAATATGTACAAAATGAAATTAAAGAACATCTCTTTTCTTCAAGTAACATTAGGACAAATATTCAGATTTTGCATGGATTAGCACAAATTTTAAATTGCTAGTTTAATGCATTTATTTGCTTTTGACAGTGTTGTGTGTCATGCATCCAATTTAGGTAAATATTCAGTGCGCTGAATATTGAGCTAAGAAGATAAGGAAATTAAACATAGATGCTGACCCACCCTTGATTTACCTTTTTTCTCCTGAAATAAGTTTTGAAATGTAAACAAATAGTTACCATGGGAATCCATCACTCCAGATGTAATTCAACCACCTTCTGAACAAATAAGATTACAAAATATTTATATCTGGATCCATTCTATGCATATATATAGAGAGAGACTTCTTTTTAACCAACTTTCATTTTTCATATAAGTAACATGCAATTACCTATGGGGGTCTTTGGTGCTGGGTATGATATGAACACATTCTCTCTTGTAAAATGCCCTTTCTATCCATGATTTCTGTGCCTGAAAAAGAGAAAGGAAATGCCTTGAGCTCTGTTTTCTTATTTTATACAACTTATAGTACAACTGTAGAAAGCTTTAAACAGAAGAGGAAATTTCACTGACTCTTCAGATAAGCAGTGCATATTTTGCAGAGGGCAAACATTCCATTAGAACTATGGTTCCCTTCTAGAGTTAAGCACCCAACACAAGGTTTTAATATTCTTTTCTTATTCACTAGCCAGATGACCTTGATGCTGTTACCATATTCTCACAACAGAGGAAGAAATCTCTGGAAAAGTATTAACTCAAACTCTAAACCTTTCTGCATGGTAGAAAAGCCCCCGCACTTATTCACTAAAAATACCTCTGTTTCCATATCAGTGATACAACTAAGCCAACTCTAATTAAAAAAACCTACAACCAAACCAACAAAATTACCTGAAACATTTTTACACAAGCACTGAGAGTACTTTTTGACACAGAGGCAGAAACTGTGGTTTCTATGTGGACACCTTGATTAAAAAAAAAAAAGAATAAAAAAGAAAAAAAAGAAGAAAAAAAGAAAGGAAACAAATAAAAACGAGGAAGATCTGTTTCTGAAACAAGACACAAAAAATTTAATACATTGAGTCAGATGATTGGCAAGTAGCCTCTAAAATAGTAGCTATGGTTTTTCATGACACTCAAGAGCATCCATCATATATTCACATAAAAGCAGGAAATTTCCTGCAACATAATCTTAATTGTCAGATACACAAGATGTCTTTTCAAACAGAGGGATGGGTAGGAAAGAAAAAGAGAAAAGAGAAGAACAAACACTAAACAAGAAAGGAGAGAATTTCAGAGTTCTGAAATATTTTTAATTATCTAGGGAATCCTCACTCCATATAATATGAATTCTGGCAAGCTCCCTAAAACATTCACACACATAGAGCTCCATTATTTCATTTAATAAGGAGAGGAGTTGAAGCTTTCCTTTGAAAATTCATTTAAAACAGATTAACTTAGTACGTTTAAATAATAAAATTACTAACTGAACTGCATAGCATAAACAGAACTATAAACTATGGACTATGTCAAAATTCTCTGAGAATTAAGTAATGTGAAATGAACAATTTAAAGGAAATATGAGCATTTTGCCTCTATGAAAGGAGAGCTTTTGAAATTGCTTATGGAACTAACTGATGTTACTTTTTACTATGCAAGGTTATATAAGTAATACCTATGTATTACTTTCACTAACTAATGTTACATCATTATCTAATGTTACCTTCTTGTCAACTCTATCTGTATCCTGTTTTCCATGTTTAAAACCAGAGCCCTCTGCTTTTGAAATATATGAAAATTACTGTGAAATAAAGAAATTTCTTGGAGTCGGTGAATGTCAGTAGCAGAAACTATAAAATAACATCACAAGAATTCCTAGCTACATCTACAAGTTACCAGTCCCAGTATATAGAATTCATTCTTTTGCTTTTTAAAGAGAAAATAATTCCTTGCTGGATTTATTGCCTATTGGTGCTATTTAGCAATATTTTATCTTTGGTCTCCTTGCATTTTTATTTGAAAAATCTGCTACACTTCATATTTTGTAGGAATAGCAGATACCTAGCATCACTTTTACAGTATAAAAAAAAAAACAACTCTATTTAAACTATTAAATGAAACTGTATTTGACTGGTTTTTCTCATGGTAGCAAACAGAAGGTTAATGTATTGTAGAAGGTTGGGCAAGATATATTTTGTTTAAACAAAATATAGTTAAACAGAAATTCTGAATGCTAGAAGATTTATACTTCACCTAAGAAAGACTGCCTTGAGACTTAATTTATTATAATTTATAAATATCCTTTACTAAATATATTACTATTTTCATCCTTTTCTGCAAACATTTTACCATGGTGAATTTTCTGGCTACACAGAACTAATGTATCTTTTCTAAAGGTGGTCTCTAGGTAAATTTATCTCAAGTTCCAGTACAAAAAGGTGCCATAACAGGTACTTCACTGATTTTTTTTCACTAGATATAAAAGCAAGCTTTCAAAACCCAAGAAACTGACATTTAAAATTTGTTTTCCTACTCCTTCTCATATTGTTTTTGCAAGTGGAAAAGTAAACCAGCTATATTTTTAAAAATTAAAAACAAAAAAAATAGTTTATATTTGAATTTTCATCACACGTCTTCAAAGGTAATACTGTAAAAATAATAGTTGGGTTTAAAATCTTCTCTATTCACATCACGAAAATATACTTTCCAGCTTTTAGACCTCAATATACTCTCCTACCCAGCAGAGTTGTGATGAGAAAATATGTGATTTACTAATCTCGTAATTCCTTGTCCTTCCAAATTTAAAAGAAATCATCTGGTTGCACTGCCCCATGCCAGTTATCTTTCTGCAACAGATATAATTTGCAATTAACTATAAAGCTGTAATATCAAAATATATTATATTAATATCTAATAAATAAAGATATAATAAATTATGCTACTTCCTGTAGAGTCTTCATAACAGAATACCTTCACGAAATCAACATATTCATAACTAAACTGTCTGCATTAAACTCTTACTTATAATGCAAATTAGAAGTAATATATTAGAAGTAATATAAAGTTTAGAAGACTATAGCAAAGTATTTTCAAGACTAGTAGAGCAGGAAGCTTATCTTCTCTTTCTTTTCAAATACTCCTTCAGTAATGGTTAATGATAATTTATAGTCAACAGTGAATTCATAAAGTACACGCCATACTTGAATTCAGTTTATTCATAGTTTAACTCTCTCAGTAAGTCTCTCTATTAACCTCACTGCAAAATCCCACCAAGAATATTTTCTTTCTCTCTTTTCTTTACCTGAGTATCAGACTTGGCGTTTAAGGCTGTCTCGAAGCAAACCCTGCTGCCCACGTTTCGCCACGGCTGGTCATTGCTAATAACGCATTTGTGCCTGGCCCCTGTGCAAGGCGCTCGCTCTGCCTGTGGTGCAGCGACATGGGAGCCAGCAAAGCCCTTGCACCCCTTAGCTGCTTGGAATGTGCTGCTGTGGGATTAGCCCTGTTAAGGGTTCAGTGGGCACTCACCCATGGCCCCACAGCACCACTCGGTTTGAACATCTAATCTGACGCCAAAAGAAAAACAAATCCCTTGAGAGCTTGGATTTAACTGGCACAAGCCTTGATGGGTTTTTTGTCTCCTCTCTTTTTTGCCCCTGAGAAAGCAAGCTGGTCAAAGTGTGATAAGATGCTCTGAGTTCTTAAGTATGACTCAGGAAAACCAATCCATCAAAAGAAACACTGTACTAAGCTGGAAAGAGCTTGAAAACACAGGAGAAACTGTTAAGCTCCAAAGAATGAAAGCAGTGTGTTTATTGGACAACTGTGAGAAATCCATACATAGTTGAAATATATTGCAAATAATCAACAATAGCATTTTTCCAAAGTAACTGGGGTTTTGTCAGTTTCCCACCAAAATTGCTGTACTGTAGCGCATATAACTTTTCATAAACACAAACCTTTGTCCTTCAGAAACAAGCATCCGCATTGTTTTCATAGTAATTAAAAGCTGGTAACTTTAACCAAAATAGAATATTTACAAAATTGGGGACTACTTTACTGTGCCCTCTTGATATTAACATGGATGAACAACGTTTTCATATGAACAACACCTCAATTTTTATTTTAGTACCTAGCAATAAAATAGGTTTAGTTACTTAATTCAAAAGTTTTCAACACATAAAGTATTTTGACTCTTAACCCCCACCACCATGTTTGCATTAGCTCCTCTCTATTTCTACATAGGCCTACATATCTTCCTTTCCTTATCATTAAGGGTGTACCTAATGCATGAAAAATAGTCTGTCCATCTTTGGTACTGATGAATGCCCAAGCACGTTAAACTGTTTTGCATGTACCCTAGCTCTTATGGGCCAGACTGGGCAAGGCTGAGAATATGCATCAACTTTTAAACTATCACACAAGTGGAGAAGCTTCTCCTAGGCTGGCTAATCTAAGATTGCTTTTGTCTCTTGGTTCCCTAAGTTTTTGTGTAAAATACATACATTTATTTTGTAAATATTAATGTATATATTAAGAATGTACATACACATACTCTCTGTATGTGTACACACACACACATACACACACTCACACAAACAAACACACATTCTTTTTCAGCAAACCTGTGATCTGTGAGGTTTCTGAACCAGAGATTGTGTGCTTATCTTGTCAGATCTCTTAAACACAGGATCAGACCAAAGATGGTCTGTGGAGAATGACAAAGGCAAAGTTGGAGCCAGGGAAGCAGCTAGTAAACATTTCAGTGAGGTAAAGAATATGGTGGGGAGTCAGCAAGTAAAGACAGCTTGCTTTTTAGCACTAGGGAATTTGGTTTGGGTGGATAAAGAGTGAGGCAAAGAAAGGAAAGATCCCATGACTGAGATATCTGGTTAAAAAATCTCAACTAACTTTGAAGTGAAACTTCAGTATTTGAACCTGACAAAATTACGGAGATTGATCCTGGATTCAGGTTTCAGCTTGCAGAGTAACATGGGGCAAAAACCATATCTCCTGTCTTAAGAAATCAACAAAAGAAACAATGGTTATATTAATTCCCATGTATCACCCAGTGGCACTAGGACATTTTATAGGTAGGGACTTCAGAGTTGGCATATATAACTCATGCTAAGGTAATTACAACTGTCTTTGCTCATTTAAAGGTGCATTAACTTAGGACTGTGTGGCAATGAAACTACCAGCGTCATACATATTTCTATTTTTTGAGGAGTAATAAAGAAATAGCCAGTACACAACGACAGGTATTTGTTTCAATATTGTACAAATTGCAAAATAGTGCTTTTGGAGGTGGATGCTGTCCATTTAATGATAAAAACATACATATTCTTTAGATCTTCCACCCACCTCACTGTCTATGAAACAAAGTACTAAAAGTTAGCAATGAACTCAGTACTGATTGCTCATGGGGCATGAGGAGAAATATTTAAAGACAGGTTTCACTGGGGAAAGAGAGCTGTTTGAAGCCTTTCCCTACTTTGCAGGGGGACAGAGAAGCTGGACAGGAAACAGAGTATTACTGAAGCAAATTACAGAGAGGATTACAGGAGGATATGGTGATGGAGCGGCATCAATGCTATTGCAAACTGATGTGATTAGTATTCCTTAACCAAATGGGAAAATTCCACTGTCTCTGAATAACAACCCTGTACCTGTAAATTTCTATAGCTATACTAATACAAAGGAGGGCAATGCTTCAGTTTAACCTTATTACAAGGTGTGCTTGGGACAAATTTCTAAGCCTCATTTCAACACCATGCGATTATAAGCACTATAAGCACTTTTATGTAATTCTTGAAGCATTAGGAATTTTCATACCTGTCTGAATATTAACTCAGGAATCATTGTCCTGTTCCAAAATATTTAATTTTCTAACTGAAATTTATTCCTAGTATCATCTTAGAGTCTGGCAATCCGACCTTTACCCACTAGACCTGTACTTATGTATGTTTTGTTCTTTTTCTAACAGGCTTCTCTAGTACTTTACCATCAGATTTGTTACAAAAACAATGCTGAATTGTCTTGAAAATCAAGTTGAATGCAGTACAGAATAGGAAGGCGTAGAATGCAGTCATTTATTGTTACACTGTGTTACAGAAATTATCTCCTAGCATTGTTTACCACATGTAATTTTTATACTATACTTAAAAGAAATAGAGTAATTTGAAAATAATGAGGAGCTTTTCATTCAATGGTTAATGATTTTAGTAATTATATCTGACATTTTTATTACTGCAAGGACACAGAAATGAAAATGTTACATCTCTGCTAATGCTACAGTGGAAATGTGCATTTATGCTATATATAGACATTATATGGAGCAAGCATATGTCATTATTATCCATGCTACTGATGAATTGACTGAAAGCTTAACAGATATTAAAAAAAAAAAGAACTAGGAAGAATGATTAGATCCAAAATTGGTGTAGTTCAGGTTCCTACAGGCTTCCTTAAGATCTGTAGATGTGTAAGGGGAAAATTTTAAAGAAAATGTCATTAAAATGAAGTCTAAAGAACACTTTCAGAAAGTCTTTTCCTCTTATGAATTTCAGCATATGCAAGGAAGAATGAAGCCTACCAACTTCATCCATTAGGTTTCTTCAGATGCGTATTTATGATTTCACCAAAATTGCTGTGATTTTAAAATTATTTAAATAAGTAAATAAACCCTTTCCAATAAGAAAGCCTTACTTGATAAGATGATAGGTTTATCTAGACCTCTGTTTGATCTTTACCAGTGTCATAAATAGGGACTATAAGAAAGGGAAAACACATCAAATGTTTATAAAGCTTTCCTCTAGGCATTTCTCAGCTAACAATTATTTTCTGCTCATGGACTTCCTGCATAATTGTGATTTCTACACACTCTGTAAACCTTCATGGGATTTCTCCTACCAATTTGCCTGCTGATTTCTTACCAGCTTTCAGCATCTTCACAATCTTTCTCCTTGCTCTAGAGGGAAACACTTCCTTCTGTTTGTTTTGAATGTGACTCCTCATACTTTCCCATTGCTTAGAGAGGCAGTGAACACTCAATTCCCACCCATCCTCTTCGTACAATCATATAGCATTCATGGTTTTTAAGATACCTTCTGAAGTATTTTCTTCCCCAGATTAATAATTTTTCAAGTATCCCCTCACACAGAAACCATTTATTACCTATTATCATCTTGCTGCCCCTCTCCAAACCTTTTTCAACTTGATTCTTCTTCTGGGAGGAATCAGAACTGTGCACCAGTGGTGGACTGACTACAGATTGGTATTGTGGCAAGTGGATATTTAGTAGTTTGGTATTTAGCAACTCCCATAAAAGATTGATTTTGTTTTCTTGACAATCACAACTGAGCACTGTGGTATATTTTCTCAGAAGTATCTGTCTAAACGCCAATACTTCCCTTAAGTGTAGTAAAGAATTTACAACATTAATGGTGAAGAACGGCTATAAAAATCAAGCTGTTTTAATAAAATCTTTATTACAGAGCACTAATAAACCTATATGAAGTTCTAATTTATGTCAAATGCAGCTTAAAAATCATAATAAAAAATTATATCATACAAGTCTGTAGCTGCAAATACATGACTAGAAAGCAAAATACACAGGAAATATTGTTCTGCCACTCAGTGCTGGTAGATTATTTATGTTTTAACTACTAAGCTTGTTTCTGGATTCTAAAAGAGTACAACATTATTCCTAACTCTTCAAACTAAGGAAAGAAAATACCTTTCACATTAAGCAAGGTCTCATGCTGTCTAATAAAAATCATGAGGTTAAAATGCACACGTAGGAGCTATGCACTGAATCTAATTCTGGACTGAACTAGGCATTCTACCTCATAAATGTATGACAGCTGTAATATTGTCTGCTTTTTCATTAGATTGAGGTGGTTTTGTTAGCCACTGTGTGGGTGCTGAGCTGATTATTAAAACTCAATTGTACATAGCTGCATGAAAGGGCCTGAACAAATGAGGATTCCAGATGTTCCCCAAGCCTAAAAATTCAACTGGACCAATTTTATGTCCCTGTTCACATTTCATTTTAACTAACATGTCTGTGTTTACTCTCAAGTCCCTCTTGATCCTCCTGAATAATGCAGTCCCACAGTCATCCTCTGTGATAAGGCTTTGGTTGAGGCCATGGTTTCACCACCTCCAGCCTTCCTAGGCACATCATGTCAGGTGTCCTCTGACTGTGGTAAAACTTCAACCTCATCTCTAAGCTATTCCTGTAACTACTTTGTGTCACATTCATCAGTGTATGCTGACTGCGTTGGAAGCCTCCTGGACCATTCTTGCCATCTTTATAATGCAAAACATGAGTATTATATAGCACAAATCCTGCACAGATGCAGCTATTTCATTTTCTGTCCTACAACCTGTGTTTTTTATTTTTCTTTTCCCAATGTTTTAAGCACCAGATTTTACTGAATTCTGTCCTAGGGAACAATAAATAACAGAGAGATATTTTTTAGGCATGTGCCAAGCCCCATGTATCATTTAGATTTCAATAGCCAAATGGTGGCATTGACAAGAGTATTTTTAATGCTAACTTGTTTATATATATTCTTTTCAAGAGATGGTGGACATATTCTGAATTAAATTACAATATTTCTCCCTCATTTGCAATTCAAATTGCATTTTAAAACAACACCTTCAAAATTTGCTTCAGATGTCATTTTTGTTATATGATCCATTGTAACCTTTAATTTCAGTGACATTTGAACTGAAAATAAATGCACTACTGTACCTAACTCTTAAATATTACAGGGAAATGTTTGCCATATTGAATCACTGGCAAAAGATGCCAGTGATTTATCACTTGAAACAAAACTAAGTAAAACTTTAGCAAGTCTTGATACTGTCATCAGATCTAAGGGAAGCATTTCTAGCACATTATCAAAATGGATATTTTGACTTTGACTCAAACAGCTGTTTTTCACCAAAGAGGATATTGAATGGAAGAAATATAGACAAGTTTTTAGGTTTGAGATTTTACATTCAAATCACATCTGACATTAGTACAAAGTGTGAATAGAAAAGCATTCAGAAATATGATACTTAACAAGAAGTAAGTGCTTTATTTTCAATTTGTTGTCTGTACCTGCTCACGTATGGTCAGAACAAAAAGAGCAGATGCACCTCAGGAAGAAGGCAAAAGCATCACTGAACAGGGAAAGAGGGAACAGCCCTCCAGCACCTGCAATTGCTCCTGCTGCCAGGAATACAGCAACTTTTTCCCCCAGACCTCCTTCTGGAAGGTGTGGATCCTTCTACACAACTGCTTGAACAGCTGTTCCTCTCCTTCCACTGCAGACCTTCCTTCTCTGCCCTGTCTGACACAATGTGGAGGAAAATATCAGAGATTTTCCAGAGCTGCTTGATAGAACTGCTGCCATGCAACCCTTAGTGACCTTTGATTTTGAGCAGGGGTAAGGCAGAAACCAAAAGAAAAAACTTAATCATTAAAAATATCTTGTTGCCAGTTGCATTAGCAAACACACAGCAAATCTCTCATAAATCTGTTTTTGAGAAAGGACACTTTTCCCCTGCAGTATGTTAAATTTCTTTTAGAAAAAAACTCCCATGAAGTTTGGCATTATAGTATTTTATTTCCTAGTGATTTTGGCATTATAGTATTTCAGAATTATCATAATCTAGGCTTAGCTCTATAGTTATCATTTTTTCCCCCTGTTAAGTCCCAGAGACTGTTAATATTTTAGTTTCCTGAAAAATATCATCCAAGTTTCAATGGTCTGCCTAATGCAATGTTTTAGTTCAGGAGTAAATAAGAAAAACACAACTAAAGTATCATCCAGTGATTAAATTCCTAAATTAATCAGGAGTATAGTAATAACATATAGATACCTCTTTCTTACAAAATCATGGTTTCATTTTTTTGTGTACTGCAAATTTACATAGCTGTGAACTATGAAGTTCAAAATACATAGAGAATACAAGCATTTCTGAAGCAATGGGATTGAACAATCAGTTTGAAACACTGTCAGATAAAGCTTGGTTCAGCTGTTGTGAACAGTATGAGAAACTGTTTCTATGTATTTTGCTTCTGCTTTAAACCTACAATACTGTTGTGAGGGAAAGAGTGTGCAATTATGAGATGATGCAAGCAGCATATTTAAAATGTCATAATTCAGCACATCTGAAACACTTAGGCAGACCATTGTAGAACTAGATTCTATAGATTCCATACCTCTGACCAAATGTTTATAGCATTATGTAAGTCAGTAGTTTTTTGAAAAAAAGGTCTTAGTTTAGATATTATTTTATAACCTACATTGCTGTGTCCATGTGAAAATGACTCATGCAAAAACTAGTGACATACTTATGTTTTTTTGATCATGTTCATCCCATAAGAATTCTATGTCATGCACATACCTGTCAGGGTCAAGAGACAAAGAATTACTTTTTTTTTTATGTCAAGGAATTTTCCTTGTCTTTCTAGTATTTCTCAGTTAGAACTGCTACACAAGAGAACTTACAGGCCTTTGTCTACTACACTACAATATTTTTCATCCAGGTTAGGTTGAAGCACTAGTGCTGATCATTATTCCTTCACTCCCCTTGGCAATGCAACTTTGCGTTTTCCTTCTCTTATCATCTGCCTGATTCAACTTCAAATGAGAAACAAAGACTGCTGTGAATACTGCTGACAACTCTTCTCCCTCTCAGATGAAAGCAGTCAGACTACCTGATCCAAGAGCCTTATAACATTCTGAAAACAGGAAAATTGCTGAGAGATAAAATTAAAAAGTACATAAATCTATCACATTTTGAGCCTAATTTTACATAAGCGCAAGAGGCAAGGAATTTTTTTTGCTATATAGCTCTATGTGTACAATAATAATTTGTGGCTTTTCCTGTGGACTGTGCAATTTCACAGGTTGTTCCTCAGCATGCACTTCCTTAATTGGAAAAGAAAGTAAAATCATGTAAGTTAAATTCAGTGCAAATCATTCCAATGTTCTATGACTCAAGTATGACTGTAAAACCACACCCATTTTTCTAAGATGCATTAGTCTTACCATATTTTTTTCTTTCCGTACACATAAATCCATTATTCCTGTTTTCTTCTGATGTTTATTCCTAACCATGTAGCTTAAGCAAAAGTATTTTTTAATAATAAAGTAGCAATCACCAAATAAGAATTTATAAAGTTTCATGACTTTTCTCCAAGGTCAAATGATAAGAAAAAGAATAGCCTTGAGACATAAATTCTTATTAAATCATAGACTAAGAAAAGAAGAAAGTCACTGGAAATATAAATTATATCAGTACATTTCATGTTTCTTGTTTGATCTGAACAGAGGGTCTTACCTTAAAAGGAATGTTGCAAAAAGGATCAGTTAATATTTCTGTTTCAGTAAGTTTGAAACTTGGTTAAATCTGCAGAATTCCATATAGAAAAGACATGATATAAAATCTCAAGCACGATTTTAATTTTCAAAGAAATTATTTTGAAAGTGATCTATATCAAAATTTAATCATATTAACAATGCTGTATATCAACACATAATTACGACCTACATTATAGATAATAGAAAATATTTCAGTGGATTTTACATTCTGCTTTAATTTATAGAATGAGCTTTTTTTTGATGTTGGAAAGGTTTACTGAAAGGCCTTCTTTCAGCCTGTTCTGGCTTAGATTTAACAAGACTATTAAGACAGTCCTGTCTTAAAAATTTCATTTTTAATCCTTGAATTAATATTAGGATTAGAATTTTATAGTGAATGTGGATGGGCCTCATTAAATCTCAAATCCTGCAAATTCTTCCTTTTGGGCAACCCACAATTTCATGACTTTGGAAAATTTGAAAGACTGGAGTTTAACAATGAGGAAAACAAGCCCCATGCTGTCACATTGCTACCATAGTTTCTTGTGCTTTTAGTCACAACAGGTAATATTTTGTCCTAGTTTTGTTAACTATCTGCCAGAAGTGATATCAACAAAAAAATAATTCTTTGGCATTTTATATTCCTAACATGCAATAACTCTTGCAACAGTATCTATATATGTATAAGCACAAAACACAATTGGAGTGGAGGATCCCCACTACACCAGCATAGACGTAAACTGCAAGCATGAATAATCTTGCTGAAGGCTTGGAAAAGGACTCAGACTCAAAGGCAAAAAAGTTGTAAACATTCATCTTCCGATATCCCCACTCTGTGGGACTGAGCACCATTTTATCTTTCTACATAAAATTTTGAAATTAATAATCATGGTAAAGGCTATTGATTGGTGATACAACCTGCAGAGAATTAAGATTACTTTTGTACCATCAGAGGAAACATCTTGGAAAGCCACTGTGAAGGCATTTGAACATGAAGACAGGAAGAAGACAACTGTCTCTACTTTTTGGTAGATCTGTGTTTTTTCCTCCAAAACCCAGTAAAATATTTTCGTGTGAATAGATGGATTTTGTGGAACAACTTTTTAAGTATTGAAATATTTTCTGCAGGCCAGTCAGTCCGTCTTCCGTGTCTGTCAGAAAAGCCAAATGATTTCCTTAAACCATTTATGACCTCACTGCAAGCTATGGGCCTAAGAAAATATACATTGGTGTGGCTTCTGAGTCAGCTGGTCAGTCTAGGTTGTCACAGCTGACTCTTCCTACTTGGAAAGGTATATAAGAGAAAAAGAGCTTAGATGATCTAGGATGGTTTAGATCATGCAGTGTAAAATGTTAACACCACTGGCATGGCAGAGCAACTTCCACCTTGTCACCCCATGAAAGTTGGCAGGGGCTGCTGAAGGGTTAGACAAGACTGGCAAAATTGCCATTATGCTCATCCACTGGTAACACAATTAGAATTTAAATTCCTAGACACAAAGTGACTGATATGAAATAATATAATAGGCAATTTATTTGGGTTTTTTGGGGGGAGTTATTTCACTGAGGGTTTTTTTTTTTTGTTTGTTTGTTTTTTGGGGGTTTGTCTGGTTTTGTTTTGTGGGTTTTTTTGGTTATTTTTTACTTTTCCATTCTGTGAGACTTTGAGATATGCAGTGACAGAAATCAGAACACAAGCATGTCTGAAGAATCATATTCCTTGAGATGGAAACACTTAGGAAAGCAAGGTGGTATGGGCCTTTAAATTAATACCAAGCAAATATTGTCTGTTAAAGACAGTGCAGTGCTTATAGTAATTGACTTGAACTCTACAAGATTATGCAATGCTATACACCCAAATACACGTAACTGAGGGAAAAAAATCCCTGCTGCTCTCCAGCGCACTATGTTGAATGCAGTTCGCAATGTTCTAGAGAATTCTGGAAGGAAAAAAACATGTAATTTGTGATTAATTAGAGTTTCTGATTTTAATGAATTCTTATAGTACAGATAAGGAGAAAAAACAGTTAAGAAGTAGGTCTTATTATTTGCAGTTTTATGATAGGGGGTCATTCACAAGGAGGGCATATAAGTAGTTTTCAATTACTTTCTTGTTTTGACTTGACTTTGAAATAAAGATTTTAATGAAATACTTTTTTTTTTTTTGCTATGCTGAATATTAAATTGTAGTGACTAGGGAGAAAACAACGCTTCCCCTTTTTACTTTAAAAAGGCTTAAAAAATGTCTCCTTTTTTCTTGTATTTTTTTGTTTAAATCTTCTAGAATTTGATTACACAGCACATTCCAGCTATCTGCCCCAGCAGGCCCCTGTATCAGGACTTTCTGATTACTGCTTATGCATTGTTTCAAAGTGAACCCTTGAAGGATTTCATTTAATAGAGATTAGTACTTTTATTAAACAGTGGTTAATTGAAGCCTCCAAGTTCTGCTAAATTGTTCAGTGAAGTGGATTAGTTGCTTTAATTTTTGCTCTCTCACACAAGAAAATAACATTGTGTTGAATAAATACCTTTTCCATGGGTCTACTAAGGGTGACATTATTCTAGCGCTTTTACCTTATGTATTTTAAGCTGGAGGTTTTCTAATTTACAGAGGTACCTCTGGTTCAGTAAACTTACAAACTATATTGATCCTAAAAACCCTATCTTGGATTGGTTTAATTTTTAAAAAGAATAAATTAAGACCACCATCAAGAACACCTTACTAAATATATGACCAAAATCTGTCACTGTTTCCTCTTTCTGATACAAAAAGGAAAAAAAAAATCAGAAAAAAAAAGTTATGGAACATTTGGAACTTTTATTTTACGTTCGATTTTTTCCCTAGATTTTCTTGTGAAGAGCTTTTTTATATGACAATATTATTTTTAGTTGAGCAGCAATATTAAGAGGGATTGTAAAAACTTATAGAATGTCAGTAGCTCACTAAAGAATATTGGTGGCTCACTCAAGACCAATTTATTAAAAGATTATTTAGAAAATTTTAGATTCTAAATGAAGATGTCTGCTTCATTAATTTTACCTGTTGACTTCTCAATGAATGATAACTTAAAATTTAATTAAATGTAATAGGTCATATTAATTTTACTCCACTGTCTGTACACTGGAAATTCTTGCTTTAAGAAAAAAAACTAATTCTTAGTAAGATTTGGAAAAGAGGACTAAATAAAAGAAAATAACTCACCAAAAGCAACTGAATCAAAAAAACCTGGAAAAACCTCTGCTTCTATGAGAGGTGAGATAATAAAAAGCTCCTATTTTTCTGCCAAGCAGAATAATTCCTGCTGAGCTCCAACGGGCAGTGAGGAAAGGCTCAGTTCAGGGCTATGCAGGGATTCTTCTGGTTGCTGTTTAGGACAGAGCCCTGGCCGGGAGTGCAGGGAGGTAAGAGGCTGCTGCGGTGTCCCTGTTCCACAGGTACACCACCCTGGCTGGAGCACCCTGAGGAGCTGCTAAGTGTGAAAGATGCTCAGTACCAGCTTCAAAGAAAAAAAAAATAAATATGCTCAGATCGCTACTATTACTGTTGTCAACCTCTGCTACATTTACCATCTTCAAAATAACTACAAATAAAGAAACTTGTTATGGCAAGATAGGTTTCCAAGTTTAGAAGTTCATATTCTAAGAACAGTTTCTAATTTCATAAACAAGACACTTCACACCAAAAGTAACCCTGGAAGTAGTAACAAAAGGGTTGCAGCAAAAATTAGTGATCTTTTACACTATTTTTAGACAGATACAGGAAAAATTACTGTAGTAGAGATGACTTAAGTGGATTTCACAGGGAAATGCAAGAGGACCCAAATTTTAGTTTCATCTTTTGAAAAGCATTACATGAGGATTTCATTTGGCCAAACTTTACTATTGCTTCTGAGAATCAAAGCCATGGTAATCAGTGGTATAGCCTCACTGAAATGCAGAGTTTGGCCCTGAACTTCTTTGCTTTTATGTCAATGCTGGAAATACATTATATATCTGACTTCATTTATTGCATTTGGTGCTTTCTAGTGTCACTCCCGTGGGCCTTGCCAGGCAACACTTGTGGATTAAAGTGTCATTAACAGTCTCTACTTCATCTCCAGAAGAGGGTCTGCAACAGGAGGTATGACCACTAAAAATGAGTTCATCCTATTCAGCCTGCAGAATTTACAGATTCATAGAAGGAATGAGGCTCAAATCAGCCACAACTGCTTGAAAAGTCTCCAGCCAGATGTGACAGGTCAAGCCAGAGTGGCTACTGATGTGGAGGGAAGCCTGAATTTTTAGCAATCCAAAGGACTACACTGTAACACAACAAGGAATATTAGTCTTTTTTTCTCTTTTATATTTCTGCAGCAATTTTATGCCTTTTCAAAAGAAAAAAAATAATACAAACCCTTCATTTCTGAGGATTTAAAGTGTACTTGTATAATGCACTTGCATAATTATGCACAGAGAAAACACAAGAACTCATTGATAGTTTGGGAAGGTTGCAGCTCCAAGGGCATAGATCTCTGCATTAGACAGGTCAGCAACTCCAAATCAGCAGTGGCAGTGAAGGAAGGAGATCTGAGGAAGGAGGATAACTAGGCCAGGTTTTCTCTGCTCCTCCAGCTCTTGGAGACATTGGGAGCTGATTGTGGCGATGATGATGGTGAAGGTGGCTGATTTCCATTTCCATGAATTGGAAACTTCTCATTACAACCACAAATCTGACAGCGATCTGATATAGATCTCTTATTCTCTGTGTTCACACTTGAATGTTACTAGAGGGCAAATCACTCATCTACAGTAAGCATCTGCACTATGCAACATCTTGCAAGCCTCCCATTCTTTAATTACTGATCTGTATGTTATAATTTTCAAAGACTTCATAGCAAAGAAAAAGATTAAACTCAGTAATTCACCATCAGTGAACCAGTAATTAAGCATCATGGCTCTAGGTGTAGTATGTTTTGAAGCAGACATTTAAATTCAACCTCTGAAAGCTGGATCCTTCATCAGAAGGAATGAATCTAAATAGTTCCCCATGAAAGTTTCCCATGGATTCTCTGAAGTGTCAGTATTTTGTGGTTGTCCATGCCTGCAAAATGCTCAAGTTAAGGAAGGAAAATCACACTGCAAGCCTCAGAAACACAAGGTCTGCTTGTGAAAAATGCTCATCTCTGTATTATTTTCTTATGAAATCACATAATCAACACAGGAATTTTATGTGTCTGTTTGAACTAAAATGCAGTTTTTAAGAGTCTGAATGCTGCTGGACAATTTGCTTGTCCAAATAAACTATATTTAAAATTCCAGCTATGATACTGAAAAGTACTTCACAGTATTCTTTAGTTTAAGCTTCCTTTTCAGCACAGATAACTGTATGCTACAACATAAGTTGTACTTCTTTTGTCTATATCAAACAAAATAAAAAGTTAAGATACCTCTAAAAACTTCATGGCCAAAGGAAAAGTCTAAAACCTGGAAGCTACATCCTCAGAGCTGAGCTTCCCTTTGCTTTAAATGTCTCTTTCACAACTTAATGAAGAACATGACTATTGCCTTATTCTATAAGGAAATACTAACAGGATCTAGATCACCTGGCTTGCTATATTTCATTCATATGTAGACAGCCAGCTAGCTAAAACATGTGAAAAAAAATTTTATAGGAGAAAAAAACTCACAAGAGGTAACAATACAGAATAAAAAAATTAAAGGATGTCACAGGAGTTGAAAACTAACACAATATATCTCAAGTTTCTGAATATTTTATTCTAACTGTTATTACTTCATTTCCCCTAGAGCTTCCTCATAAATCTATGAGGTCTCAAATATTGTGGGAAAATATAGAGAAACAAAGACAAGAAGATATTTTACAAAGATATAAGCCTAACAGACATGCTATTTTGTAATGTACATTTGCATTGAAAACAATTTGTTCTCAGTTTAGCTTTTTGATGGTATCTTGACATTTTTACCACAAAGCACATATTGTAATATTAACATTTTAGCTAACAGAGCTGAAGACACCAAACCAAGCATTTTTGGAGACCACCATCAAGCAGACTTTCCCTCTAACAACAAAAGAGGGATCTTCCAGGATAAAAATTGTTTGGTTCAAAAGCACAAAAGCAGACATTGCCTGGAACACTTTTCTGCTATGATGGAGTGAAGCCCATTGACGGAAAGCAAAGCAAAGTAATTCTGTACTTTCTTTCAAAATTACTAAAATACTGGGTTACCACTTCCCATGCACTCCACAGCTGATTTTTCAGAGGTCTAATTCTATTCTGCAGAACACAGTGAACACAATGATAAAACCTACTTCCACCCTCCCCTTTAACAACTGCATTTAGAAGTGATTCTCTTTCCTAAATACTTTTCCTAAAGTCTCTTCTCAGCTGCAACCAAAAGGCTGCCTAATACTGGCAGCCTCTTGCCACTGTTATGAGTTTTCCAGACTGAGTCAGTAGATTTTTGAGTGGCAATTTGGAAATTTAATTTATGTTTTTTCTTCAACATTTTTCCTCTGTCAGTATCATAGAAAAATAAGATTGCCTATTAATCTTTTAAAAGCAAATTCTGTCCTGTGGTATACTTTCAAGCAAGTTTCTGCAGATTTCTCTCTTACTACTACCCATAAATTAAACTTCTCTTTTATTGCAACAATGGAGAAAGAACAATTCCCCAAGCAGAGTGATGGATTTTTGTTTAATTGGAACTTTTTCATAGGCAATAAATGATTAAATATACATATCCTCCCTTCATAATTATCAGTCTACTCTGCTATCATTAATTTAACACTTACCACTTCTATCTGTAGTTACACTCAAGTCCAGTAACTTGCAGATTTTTAAACTATTTATGTAACTTAACCCTTCTCTGTGCAGATATAAATCTACCAATGTTCTTTGTAAGCCTCAGATGCCTGAGTCTTAAAATTAAGCACAGACCACTTGATTATCCTTAGTTAAATGAATGCAAAAAGCAAACCATGAAAAAAAGCAAATATGACAGATCTAAAAAAGAATGTCCCTACTTATACATATTTAGCTTTGTTACAACCGAGTATGATTTTATTAGTGTTTGGACACCTATAGGTTTATTCTGTTAGAAAAAAAAAAACATTAAATGCTATTAAAAAGTAAAGAGAGAATGCCCCTCCACACCCTATAATCCCCCCATTAAAGATTGTCCAAAATGAAGAACCTTGAATCTGATGTAAGTTTAAAAATTCTGATTAGCAGGACTTGACAATACAAAGTACATTGTTTCACCCTGAAATATTTTGTCGGTATTTGGAAGGCCCATTTTCCATGCCTCTGTAAGGGCTGTTGCTGTTTAGTGTAATTGTTTGTGACATGAGGAAGACCATCTTGTTATGGATTTCACCAGGCTGAGAATCTGTGATTAAATTTTATATGGGGTATTCATGGAACAAAGAGGAGGAAGACCAAGGCTGTGATTACTATCTGCAGATGTTACACACACAATCCTATGCTACAGAGTTGAGTTGCTGTCAGAAATTAAAGGTAGCTATCAATTCCATATCTATCTCAGGCATTTGCAGCCAGTCATGCAGATTTTTATTATTTCATTTGAAGGAGCTCAACTACTGTTAGCAATTAGTCAACATAAAAAAAAATATTTATAGAGGTTTTCTTTTTAAGACTTAAACCAACATGACCTTCACAGAAGTCTCCAGTGACTATAGCACAACTTGAAATATACTATTTCAAGTAAGTATTTACAGTCGTGACATTTTGAAGGACTGTAAAATGCAACAGTACAGGTACAAGTGGCATGGAAAGTGGTAAGGTGACTATATTTAGTATAAATTCTTCAAGACATGTAGCATTTCCAAACATAGAAAAATCTATCACTGACTCATCCCCACCCACAAATGTTTACTTAAAAGCCTGAGAAGGACTTTCCTAGTAGTGAATAATTGCCAGAGTACTACCAAATGGCAACACATAGGGTGCAAATGAACATCATGGAATTTGAGGGGTTTTACATATTTATGTATGCATTCATATTTAACCACAGATGATCCAACTATGTATTCCAAAAACATTAACTGTCATAGATTTCAATGCACGAGGCAGGCAAGATTATACCACTTCTTGACATGTTTCAGTTTTTTTAAAACATTAACTTCATACTTAGTAATTAATCAGGACAGCTTCAGACTATAGCTTCAGCCATATTCTACAGATATTTGTTCTGCGATGCTAGTTATCCATTTCACTGCATGTTAAAATGTTCCATATAATGATTTGAATCTAAGCACAATACGAAAAGTTTAAAAACCTTCGATAATTCACTAATAATTAGAAAACACGTTACTACTCTAGTTTTCAAAACAAACACATCTTTGCAGTTAATATCAATCAAAAGACCGAAAAGTTATCCTAAGTGTTCAATCACAGGTTTTCTTTTGTGATTAAATGTATAAATGATTGGCACCTGGATCTAAACACAGTAAGTCAAATTCAGTTTCAATCTCTCTTGACTGTAGTGAGATTTGTGTGCTTACATGAAAGGTGAATTTGATCCGTGATATACAAATCACAACTATTTACCCAGGCAGGCTTAATATCTTGCAAAATTAATTCTCTTTGCAACTAAATATACAATGTTCTTCCTGCTGTATTAAATCTTCCAGGCCTGAGCTACAATATGAATGATTTACACAGCCTTTTTGCAGGGCCTTTCAGGTAATCTGCTTGGGAAAAAAAAAAAAGAGGCTGTATGCATTTATTCTAACTGCAGCCAGAAATTAACTATTCTTTTATATTTGTGTCAAGGGAGAAAACTGAAGGTTATTTTTAAACCTTCAGTGCTTATTTAATGATGGAGTAAATGTCTTTTTCCCCATGGACTCTACATGTGTCAGGGCTGTCCCTGCGTTCCATAATTCTGGGCTCTCACTTCCAGGATGTAAACACATTATCACACTTTCAACATACTGCCAGAAAGATCCAAAGGGAAAAGTGATGAATCCTGCAAGAGGACAACTTGAACTCCATGTGTCTGTAACTATTTTTGGAACAGAAATCAACTCTTTTGGCTTAGAATTACGAAAAACAAACACAAATCCTTGATCAAACCTGGTTTAATATTTAAAGCAGCAACACATTTGGGATGCTTTTAGTTCAGCTTATTATTATTAGTATCAGCTTATTATTAACACCTATGTTACTACTAAAATCAAAATGTTCCAAATTAGCTATCAAGTAGTTTTCCAGAAATCATAGAAATATTCTTAAAATTAGGCTTCTTTCCCTTAACATTTTAAAAGCAGCATATAATAAGCAGCCAACACCAACAGAAACAAACATACAAACAAACAAGTGAAAAAAGAAGTTGTCCAAAGCTATCCTTCTATGGTGGTTCTTTAGAAAGCTAAATTAACACTGAATATTTGTGGAAAAGCAGTATGCTGCAGTAGGTATTTTACAGCTGTTACAGCTAACTCACAACATTGCCAGTGAAGAAATTTTTTTCCACTTGTATGGGATGGTTTCTATCCTGCCTCTTTCTACTCAATTTAATGTTGTGTACAACTGCACGACAGACCCTTGTGCTCTAGCAGCTGGTGGTCACAGGAGCCAAGCTAAAGGAGACTGTCTCACATGCTGAAAAGGAAGGTATCTGATGCTTTTGTGAAAAAGAAGTAATCTAATCAGACCTCATATAGTCTATCTCTACCTAGCAAATTTGGTGAAATCACAATGCTTAGCCTCTGTCTGATATTCTGCCCAGCTATGCATATTTAGATAAACGGGTTCAACTGTCTTACACTGTGCATTAAGATTAATTCAACATCACGTTGAATTTAATGGATACGAAGTCCTTCCCATTTCCCTTTATTTCCCTCCACATACAACAATGTAGGAGTGTCCTCCAACCTACAATAATGTAACAAGCTAAAGGACACATCAATTTGTTTTGCTGCAAATGAACTGTACTTCAAATAACTTTCTGGAAAAACTGACACTAATGCAGTAACAGGGACATGATCAGCTGCTTTAAGATCTGAAATAATAAAAAAGGCATTTCTTTCATAACAAAGGAATTATATTTTAGTGGTGCCTTTAAAGAGTTATGTATAGAAAAATTTCAGCAATTTATTGCAATTTACTAATCTCCAGTTTATCATAAGTGTCTCATGACCTCACTGCTGCTCCTATACACAGTCCTGCTATTTTTTTAGCAATCTCACACACTGAAAAAAAATCATGTCATTCTTTTCAGACTACTCTGCTGATAGCTCAAATTTTCACCATAAAATGTAGTCTATTATAGGCGGGAGTGCTGGTCTTGAGTAAAGAAGCTAAGAAATAATATTAGCAATTTTACTTCCAATGCAGAGTCAGCAGGATATGTATCTGAACTATGCAGTACCAGCTTCAGGCTTTTAAAATAAATTGTCATGAACAAAAACTCATGTTTGCTGCTTTTCTGGCTTCAATGGAGATCTGAGCTACAGTTTACCACTGACAAAATAACTAATGTGAATGCCCAGCTTGTGAACAGGAACCTCCACCTCGAATTACATAAGTTAGCAAAAAATAGTGAGGATATGCTGTAAGCACTTTTATCTTTCACAGTCATTTTCCTCTCACTATGTCACAAGGCTATTTAAAATAAACTCCACTATAAAGGAAGTATGTTATTGTGAGACATGGGCATTATGTTAGAATTGGAGAAAAATTAAGACAAAATGGAAAGAAAAGTAATCCAGCAACTGAAGAAAACCTAGATGAAGATATTAGGTTTTTAAAACCCAATTAGGCTTTTAAAAGCTTCAAAATACAATAATTAATGGAGACTATTGAGTGTACTTGTAGAAAACCCAATTCCATGATGAAAGATTGGTATTGGTCAAACAGATGTATAACTAGCCTTGCATAATGCACATGTAGAAATAGGGTGCAAGTGTCCTTTTTTTTTAATCCAAACAGTGACAGCTAGAAAGGAACATGCAGAATCTGAGCATGGGTCTATTGCAAATGCTTAAGCATCTTAGTGAATCAGCAAACTCTTCCTTTTTTTTTTTTTTTTTTTTTTTTTTTTTTTTTTTTTTTTTTTTTTGATTAAAAAATGCCTTCAAAACTACAGCTAATCAGAGAATCAGGTCTTAAGCAGCAAAATATAAATCAACAATCATTGAAGAAGACAAATTTCAGACATGAAAGAAAAAACCATTAAGTCAAACCCAAATCAAGATCACTGGAAGTCAGTGATTTTATTTTTATTGCTGATTTCTTTTTCAGCAACTTAAATTTTCTCTTCAATTAGGTTACATAAAGCAGTATGTGAAAATTGCTTCTTTTTCTGTGTCTTAAGTACATAGCTTATCCTGCTCATTCATATCTTTACAGACACTTTCCACATGAAACATAGATATTAAATGCCTCCACATAACATTATATGGCTTTCTACAAAGCAACTGTAAGTAAAGGAGTGATGCCAACAGTTGTGCAATCAGGGGTTGCAAAATATGAATATCTCAATTGGCCTACTGGACCAGAAAGATGAACCCACTTTTAATAGTGTCACTTCTAATACATTATGGCAGTAAAGAAAAACTGAGCTGCTTATTTCCCACAGATATTTCCAAGGCCTTAGAATCTTATCTTTGAACCATTCTTTAATTATCTCTGGCACAGGCTTCAGAAAGCTCTGTGCAGTCAAAAGTGAGAGTATTAACTGAATTTTGCTCTGGTTCAATAACAGTAATTATGATTCTCATACAATGTAAGAGTCAACTTTGTGCAGTATGTACTGTTGATGTGAACACTAAATAATATTGGAGATTAGTTGGAAGGTCGCTGCTCTTGTTATCCTGGTCCGGAAAATCCTGAATAATCTCAATACTCATTGAAATATATGGGTGGGTAGCCACTCCATGCCCTGTGGAACTGGTATTTCAGCTCTGACTTCTCCCACTGTGACACAGCTAAGCCGTCATGCAAACATTGGGTTGGAATCTCCTCATTGAGACAAGTTTCCACCTCCAGTGAAAATTCCGAGGAGATGTGGAGGGAGGCTGCTATTCTACGCATCAGACATACAATTTAATCTTTCATCACATCTTTGGCACAACACATGGGCTTCCAGCTTTTCCTTAAGAGCAAAACAAAACAAAACAAAACAAAAAAATTCTGTTGAGTCAAAAACAATTCTCCAAGACAGTTTGTTGGGTTTTTGATTTGACAGTGCTTGATGCATACTCAAATTCAATAGTGCTGTCTTCTAAAATCTAGACCTCAAAATAGCATTAATTTTCTCTAAATACTTTTCCTAATAGACATGCTTTCCTGAAGTCCTCAGTCTGCTAGAGTGATTAAGCAATACTATAAACACAGTCTTGATTTCACAATTTCTTTCAATTTTTAAAACATACTAATAAATATTAGCAGGTGACGAATACATCATTTGAAAGGAGGGGAACAAGTACTTTCCCTAAAAAGCATGATAATTTATTGCCATGGGCAATTGTTTACGCTACTCCATTAAACTGTAATGAAACATATAAGACACACATGGAAACAAATAAGAGCCCTTACTTGGTGGATGTAGTGCTTTTTCAGAACAAACCTGTCAAAAAATTGCTACAAAGACTTAATCTGCACCAAAATCAGCTTGCCTCACAAATTTGAAAAATCTTGTTTGAATTTAAATAGCTTTAGTTTGATGATTTCCCATTGACTATGTTTCTGCAGCTTATATTTAGTGTGATGGGATACTACTTCATACATTCTATAGCAAAGCAACTGTATCAAGTTAGACTTCTTTTTAATGCAGTTTTTGCTAGCATTTTCCCCTCATCCTGGTTTTCATTCATTCCCTTCCCTATAACAGATTATGCTCATCTTTCCCTAGAACATTTTAAGCATCTCTCTTGTTTTCCCCTTACTGGTTTTACTAGTTAAGCCATCTATCTCCTCTGTTCAGTTATCTCGCACTGTATTTGTTCTGTTCTTTTCTAACTTGTTCTGTCAGCCTCTGAGCTGGCAACATGGGCAGCCCACAGCTGGCTGAACACCACCTCTACTCAGTCACCTTTACCACCTCTACCTGGTCACACCTTGCATAATTTCCTGATGGCTTAGCAGCCTCCACTGAATACCTAATAGTCCACAAAGCAAAGGTTTTGCTAATGAGTGCCACAGAGGATGGCAGACTACAATTTGAGCAGAATGCCAACACTGTATTCTCCCTAACATGCATGGCTTTTTTTTTTTTTTTTTTTGTCTCTGAGCTTCTTTTCAGGATTGTCAACTTTCATTTTAAGCTCTTCCACATTTCATATTGAAGCCATTAGGCCAGGGGTATGTAAATTTGCTGTGATTCTATCACGTGTGAAAGGCTATAAAGAATAAATGTTGTCTGCCAGAGGCGCTGCCTCAGCTATCAGCAGCTTCCAACATAATCCATGGAAAAAACAAGCACACACACACAAGTGCAGCTGTGCAGGCCTGGATTGGTAGCCCACACATCAAACCAATGCTGGCAATATGAAATGACAGGACAGCCAAACCAGAGAGAGCAGTCTTTGTGCATGACAGTGATGGAGTTTTACTCCCGAAAGCTGGGTACTTACCTACACACATAACTTCATCCCTGTGTATATCTGTGTAGAGGAGAACGCAATTCGCCTAAGGCAGACTGGTGGTTATGGTGTGATGTTAATAACTTCTAGTTTTGAACAGTAGTTATTTCCTACGGTAATAAACCTAGAACTTGGTAACTGTAACCTGCAGTCCTGACAGAGGCATGACTATCACTGTGAGTCTGTGTAGTTAAATATGAACCAGGGTTTGGTGACTGGGCAGCAAACAGAATCAACTACTTAAAGCATATTGTAGGAATCACAAAGTTACTTCTACGAAACATCAAAGAAAATTTTTAAGTATGCTGCATTATCAATGCTTCTTTAAAGAACAGGCTCCTAAAAGCCTTTCCTGGCCTCCATAGGTCATATTGCAGGTTTTAACTTTTCACACTAAAAAGAAATTGCAAATCAATGATCTGTTTTGCTCTGCAAAAAGCTAAAGGACTGTGGTTTGGTTGTTTCTCTTTTACATTCTGTTGGTAAGAGAGTTGTACGTCAAATAAATTTAAAATCCATGGCGTGAGTAGCTCGGCACATAAGAGCTTTTGCTTAGCGTATCAGTCAAAAGCCAAGATTTATAAACAGATTTTAAATACTCTTATTAGGTCATATAATTCTCCTGCATGAAAGAAAAGTCTCTCTGGGTAAAGGCATTTCTAAATCAGGTAAATAATTTTCTCACACTCTTCATGACTAAAATTTCAGTTACTTTTAAAAATATTTCTAGCTTATCTTTATGCAGAGAAAGGACATATTTAAAAGTATTCTTAAAGAAAATTTATGTTTCTTGCTATTTAGCTGATTTTCCCCTCAAGTTTTGCATAAAATTTGCCCTGTCTTTTTTCCTCTTTTTGTTCTATAAAACTTAAATCATATAATGTGCTGTCTGTTCCATTAAGGTGTATAACACAAATGTTCAGAATTGCAAATTAGATATGTGCACTGGATATTTACATTCAACCTTTTCTATTTCTGATAATTTGTCTGCTTCATAATAAAACTAGATGTTCTGATTATATTCATTGAAATACTGTTTCAGTCTCCCTGTTTATTTGGTAAGAGGAGGAGCTAAAAACTATTTTGTTAGTTAGATTTATTTGATGAAATCATGTAATATATTCCTTATATATCCCATTTTTCCTTTAATTTCTAACTGGCTTACAGTCACTCAAACCAGAGGTTTGCCCTGCTTTTGCTGGCAAGGTAATCTTTTCAATCTGCTGTATTTGATTGTTCCACTGTGCAGATAGAAATTGAACAGTGTGTTTTCATGGGAAAATTACAGTGATGCAGTTTTTTCACCAGCTTTCACCAGGGGTGGTATTTTAGGTAGAGTTGGAGGGGTTCAGCTAAATTAATCCCCTTTAGAAAAACAATCTAGTCTTCAACCCAATCAACTGATTAGAATGCAAAATAAAAAAATCTCCAAACAAATCTGGGATTTTAAGCATTGTTATGGTTAGGTTCACAGACAAAGATGAAGGTGAGCACAAGGGAGGGATTAAGTAAAAATTAAATAACTTTTATATGAACAACAATCACAATGGATTGTCATAGCTGTGCTGCTCTACTTTGCGGATTGTGATATATTCTCCCACTAAGTGAACACAGCAGGCACAGTTATGGCAATACACAGTTGATGTTTTCTTAGATGCAAAAATAATGCTTTTTGCTGTGTAGAGGATAGTGGATAATCCACTTCTGATGATTTTTTTCTCCAGCCTTTCTGTGATGGTGCAGATGCATCTTCATGTCTGCCAAACACAGCCGGGCAGGCAGACCCTCATTTAGGCACAGGACAGTGCAATATGAATGAGAGTTTCTGTAACAGTACAGGAGAGGAATACTGTGTTAACAAAGATGACCAACTGCAAAGAAAAGTCTACAAATTCCAGAGGCAACTGTCACTTGTGTTTTAAGCAGGATTTCCATGGACAAGTACCACCTTAAGAGATGTGCACAAAGAGAGCTGTTCTGTTTGATGCAATGCAGCAGACACACTCCACCATGAAGTACATATATACAGAGTAAAAAGGAGATAGACTTGTAAAGCCATTTTAGTTTTGAGAGTATTTTGTAGAACACATTATCTGAAGAAATAAAATTACAATAAGATAATGCAACTTTAAAGTTCTCTATAATTTATATTTCATTCTTTTAATTTTTTACTAGAAGACATCTTAGCTAACAAAAACTGTGGCATCACCATTTTTATATTGTTTTGTTGAATCACTAGCATACTCTATTAGACTGCATCTATCACTCAAAATTGAGAATAGACTCTTTAGTACCAGTCTGTTTATGGTATTGATATAATTAGGCTGCTATCCTCCTGTGCTTGAGGCAAGTTAGTTCTATTTGGCAAAAGCAGGTGATTAAAACAACCCTCAGGTAGATCTTGTCCCACTGCTACTGTATCCTAACTGGGAAAATGAATTATCTTGGCTCAGCAGCAACTCCCCATCCTAAGTTGGACTTGTACTTCAAAGCAGCTGGTCTCTACAGCTGTTTACTTTCTTTCTCCAGGTAAGGACCATCTTGTCTTTAGCTCTAGACCTGGTCAATATTGGTCTGCCAGAATTACATCCAGAAGCTTCACCAGTACTTTCATCAAGCCTTTGGCCAGACTTTACACTGACTAAAAGGCATTTCTTATTACATTCTTCTTTGCAGTGAGTTTCTGATCCAAAGCATATAAAAGATTCTGCATGCTCCTTTAACTGCAAAATTAGTTTCTTACTAACTTGGAGCCACTTAAGACACTTTTGCTCATCCTTAGGAAGGACAAAAATCTTTGCATTCCCAGCAGTCTGAGCTACTGAAACAGCCAGAGGTTTGAGAGTCCTGGGAGTTAAACAGCTTACTGCCATATGCTTTAAAATTCCTCACTTGAAACACAGGATTTAATGGCTACAGCAACAGAGACACCTTCTGAACGGGGTGGTTCTTTTTCAAGTCGCACTTCACACACATTTCTGTGGTTAACTGAGGTTTAAAATTCTTCTCTTTACCATGACCTACTTTTCATCCTGAGATAAATACACACAACAGCAATATAAATGTCACCTTTTATAAATAATAATTATTAATTAAAGCAAACTCTTTTTCCAACCTCAGTTAATTCCCAGAAGCTATCAAAATATAACTGGAAGATATATTTGATATGATGGTAGTGGTTTGGAGGACTGCTTCCAAACACAAATATTGCCTCAGGATTTCTTTTGCAAAGAGATACAGGACCTAGAGCTTATGGTATTGAAACAACAGTTAGGATTTCTTTAAAAAAAAATTCCAGTAACATCCTCCAATAATTTTCAGGTAACAATTTCTGCAGCCACTCCCAGATCTTTCTATTCACAGGAAGCTCTCCAAGAGCAGAGTATCACTGAGACTTTTTACCAACACTGGCAGGTCTGCAAATATTTTCACCCTCATCTGTAACCTCCCTTATTTTGTCACCAGCTGAGTGCCCTCCTGCCCTCTTCTATTTGCCAGAAGTATACAAAAATAGAGAAGGAAGTGGAAATCACAGAAGGATTTCCCCTATCTAGTATTTCAATTTTCTGTACCATTTTGGTATGGAGACCAGAACCCCAGTCAAGACTAATCATTTTCTGAAAAAATACCACATAAGAGTAATTACATAAAATGTAGACAGAAAAATCAAGTTTTAAGCTGTAGTCATCTTCATGAGATTTTCACTATCTGAAGTCAGAGTGTGTAATGCAAACACATTGCACATAATTTTTTATATCTTCTTTGTGATATTAAGTCTTTCTCATGGAAAAATAATTAAATTGTACACTTTAAATATCTATTATTTCTTGAATTTGCTAATCAAAAAAAGTTTATCATTAGTTGCTATTGAAACAATGGAATTCTTATGCTGAGCAAATACAAAATTTCTTGCTTTTTTAGCTGAAAAATATGAGTAATTTAGGTCTCAGTAATTAACAGCATTCTGAAGACTATGGCAAAATACTGGAGAAAAATAACATCTTGTCTTTCTCATTGCATATAAAATAGTACTACCTTTGTTGCCTAATCAATATAATACTTTATCAAAAAAAAAAAAAAAACCCTGAAAATTGTATATGAAAATATGAATACTTTACTCTTATGCCTTCTCCCCTGTCAATGTGCTTGTTGAGCTGAGAATGATTTTCCGTTCTTTCTTTGCTTTTTCCATTTGCAGGTTTCATTTATATACCCATCAACTGATTATAGGAAAACATACATGCATTATAGATAATAATTTAAGAAATCATCAAGCAAACCCTAGTAGCTTGAAATTATTCAGGGTCTTCTTTATTTGTTCTCTCCAATGATAAGCACCAAAGAGATATAAGAGTTTACAAATAGAATTTGGAATTTGGGGTGATAAAAATATGGTCTTTAATAATTACACCCTATACCATCTACAGTAATTTCCCTTTCCTCCTGAAAGTGATATCCAAATATGAGAGTTTCTTTAAGAAAAAAACCCATGAGAGCTGTTTTATTTTCCTATACCTTATAATATCAATTTTCTCAGGTGATTTAAAATTTCCTACAAACATTTTCTTATCCAATAATTCTTAAAAATACGTAATTCTCTAGTCATCGTGATCATCTGCAACATGGTAGTAAAAGTGAAAGATGGTTCGGCGATATTTAGTCCAACAAGTACTATTTCCATTATTTGAAGAATGGAATAAAGTAGAAACTTACTAGCTCTTTTTAGACTGTATCAAAATTAAAGCAATCTTGTCTAGGAAGGAACATACAAGAAGCAGTATCTTCTGAAAAGCACATTTGTCTCTTGCCACTCATAAAACACTGCTGGGAGCCAGTTTCTCTGGTTGATTTCTTATGCTACACTGAGCAAACCAGCTTGTCTCACATTTGCTCCTCATTGAGCTGGGGATACTATTTCTTGAAAGCCTTATAGACAGGAAGAACGGTGTCTAAAGTGTACGAATTTAGTTATGCAATATTAAGTGCATTATTAATAATATAGATTGCACTAACTCATAGGACCACTGTCTGAAAACAGAATCTAGTTGTTGCAGGTACTTCACACACAAGCACAGGGACTCAGAGCTCAGTCTAGTCTAGGCAGTGAATAGAAAGAGAAGCAGATGTGGAACACAAGACTGCACTGACATCACCAAAACGAAGGTCTGAACTTGATTTTCATCTCTTTCCACTGATGCCATATCATAAAATGTTATCTTGCAATCTGATATCTTTGCTAACAGCCACAGCCAGTTTTGAGCCACAAATCTGTCTCCCAAAACGTCTCTTGGATATATCTATTTCAGTTGATTACTTTTGGTTGCACCTTGCTTTCTTCTTGCTGGTCCCTGTATATACAACAGTTTATTGTTACAGACATTCCTTGCCTTAAGAAACACACAGCCACATCCATTTACACAGTTTACTGCTAATTGGGCCACATTTATCCTGTTCTTTGACCTTGAATTTCTATTAGCTCAGCTCTTTCATGCTACAGAAGTATTTCTATTATCTCAGCTCTCTTATGCTGTAAAAGATCATAAGTTAGACAAAGGCCTGGAGTTACAGCCAGTTTTCAGGGACTTCCAGTTTGATACTTGTGTATTTTTAATGTTTATGCCCTGGGCATGCATAAACAATTCTAATAATCTCTTTTTTATTTTAACAAGTCACAGCAAAGCAAGAGCTTGGCCAACAATAGGAATCCCAGAGGAGGCAGGAAATGTTTCACAGGGATACATCTGTGACACTGCTGGGTTTTACATCATGGGAGACACATCATGAAACATGCCCACATGAAATACCATAAATATGCACTGATACATATGGCTTTTGAAAAAAGTTTCTTCAATACTAGGCAACTAGTATTAGGCAACTTGGTCATGTAGAAATCTGTTCACCTGCCACTCTAGGAGTGGATATGTCATAAGAAAGAGGCATATATATTACGTATGATGCATATATATAGAGTATACATGTACTCCAAGAAAGAGATATTAAAACTCATGAACATCTAGATGAATCATTGGTTGCACTTGAATAAAGAGATTAAAATATGCAATCTTTTGAATCGCTCCAGATGAAAGTAACCTAATAACCTACCCACATTCTGAGTTTGTTGGTCATATTATCCTGAAAAGAACATGGAATTCAGATCATGACTGGATCTCACATACCTTGCACACATTAACCCAGGGCAGCTTCTGTGACAGAAGATAGCTTGCTATACAAGCATTATATGGATCCCATATGCCATTGTAGCAACAAATAGAGCCTAGCATGAGTCCAAGAAAGAGGCACTGTACATGGCTTACTGACTATTTAAGCATCTAGTTATTTTTCTGTGCTTCTAGCTAAAAGAAACTCCCCTTTTCACCTATTATGTGTGTTTCCTGATAAGTAGAATGGTGGAATCTGAAAAAGTTCTGTTTTCTGGATACTTCAATCAAATGTTTTCTTCAGACTTCCTTCTTACAAGGACAACTGCAGAGTATTTTTTCTCAATGGTCAGAAATTCATCTCCATTCATATACCATTATCATGTAACACTGAATCAAGACACTCAATTTAATCAGAATATGTTTACAAACATCATATAGCAGAGAGCCATCAGGTACTCTGCAGTGTTTATTTTAGGCTAACATGGATGTTTTATATCGCCCTCAGACACCTTCTTTCCCCATTTGGTATATATGACACAAAGATTCTTTGCTTAAGGAAGCTGAATTGTATCTCACATTTGTAATGCAAAGTAAAATTAATCACTCTTCATCAATGAAGGCGCAGTGTTGCCAGCAGCTGGAGGGAGGTAATCCTGTCTCTGTCCTCTACACTGCTGATGCCACACTTGGAGTGCAGAGTTCAGTTCTGGTCTCCCCAGTTTCAGAAAGACATGGACATACTGGAGAGAGTATATTCAAAGGCCAAAAAAAAAAAAAAATTAAAGGACTGAAGCATCTCTCCTACAAGAAAAGTCTAAGAGAGATGTGACTATTTGCTTCTAGAAGAGAAGACACAGAGTGTCCTATCAATGTATATAAATATTCAAAGGGAGCGTGACAAGAAGATGCTCTTCTTGTCACCCTCCCTTTGAATATTTATATACAGGCTCTTTCCAGTGGTGCTCATAGACAGAGACAGAGGCAATGAGTCCTCACTGACATATATATGCCACTTAAACATAGCAAAAAAATTGGAGCATTTGAACAATGGAACAGCTTGTTCAGAGAGACTATATAATATCCATCCTTGGAGATACTCAGCTCCTGATTAGACCCAGAGCTAAGAAACCTGCTTAGCAGGAGAAATCAACTGGATGATCTCCAAAGGTCCTTTTGAATATCTCCTGTAATTCAATAAAAAAGATAGTGTCTTCCCTTAACTTCTGTTCATTGGTTTCTATTTTGCAAAGTATCACCCTTTCATCATCCTGGCTCAGTTGCACAGGATGTGTGGGGGCTTTGGAGTGACTGTCACTGATCTGCATAGATGTAAGTCATTATGCGATAAGGGTGTGATATAATTTGCAGGGTGATAGCAACTCACCTATGCTATCACAGGAAGTGGTTTGTCTAGTAAACAGAGCTTCTCATCTGTTGATATAAAGAAAACTGTGTAGCACAGTAAGAACAGCTATAATTTAAAGAAGACTTCAGGCCACGTAAGTGTTTTTTTTTTTTTTTTTCTTTGATTTAACAAATACTTTAGGGGATGTGCTGAGTATGCACAACATGTCTCACTGTATCTTTTTCCAGAAGTCACTGGGTTTATGCTATCACTTCTTTGGACAAATCAAGAAATCATCCTGATATGACAGAGAAAGCTTTGCAAAATTAATTGTCTCAGAATAAAGAGTAGCCTGAGACTAGCAGAAATTTATCCATAGAGGATCTTCACAAGGAAGAAATGTTTGCTGGAGGGTTGTGGTGGAAGGAGCAATATAGGGCCAAGGCTGTGACTGACACACAGGCAGTGGTTGTCAGGAGTGTAATGTTACTCCACCCTGAATCCGTTCAGGGGTATGTTGTTAGCACAGCCTGATAGCAGGCAGAAGTACAAAGCATGATTTAAGTTTGCAAACTCAGGTACTGACAGTTATGTAACCACTGAAATCAAAGTATGGGTTGTAATACTGATCTTGACCAAACACTCAAGCAGTGAGCCATGCCATTCTTTCGGATGGTTCAACCTTTGTACTCATATTAGCTAGCAAAATGCTCTCTTGAATGCATCAGCATGAGTTGAATAATCAACCTTTTATTAGAGCATACATACATGTAGAATCAAGACATCTGAATTACAGGTCAGCAATTTTCATAATCTTTCTCTTCTAATGCTTACCAGGAGTGAAGGCCAGCTGTAAGTCTGGGGTTTGGAAACATATAAATGCATATCATTACCTGAGAAACTTCAAAACTGCCTATTTAGTGGCTTTAATACATTCTTTCAGTTTTCCCTTGTGGAGCTGCTTCTTACTAAACTATTCCTTCCAGAGAATTAAAAAAAAAAAAAAAAAAAAAAAAAAAAAAAAAAAAAGGAAAGGATTTTCTGGAGATCCTTTTAGGAAGCAAAATGTAAGCATCAAGCTACATGCAAAAAGCTCCATGTTATTACTTTGTTGCATTCTTGCTTTCTCTATATTGAAACTCCTGACATTTCAAGTCCTTCTGTTAGCACTGGAGCTCTTTTTTCCAGGTCACTGACCCTGAATGATGTGGAGGACTTGCATGTGATCCTACTCCTAACTAGATTTTTAAAAACCTCAGCAGATTATTATGGTGGAGGATGACTGACAAGTTTGGTTGTGGGGATTACAGTTGTTATATGTAGGCAACAAATCAAGACCACTCATAAGAAAGAGAAAAGGAGAGGCTGGAGAAGTATATCCCAGATCCTAAATGAGAACTCGGTTTTGATGACTACTCTGCTCACTGCTAGTCTCTATAGGACCTCATTTTACTCTTTGTTATTGAAAATCATGGATCCTGAACTTTCACAGTAGGGGGTTGAACTGAATTATTTGTATTCACTTTTCAAAAGCAAAATTAGAATTTAGAAACTGCATCAGGCAAAAAAGAACTCCATCAAAAGTTCTGCAAAAAACATGAAGGTGTTAATCTGTAGTCTTTGTTTTGCTAATAGGTATAACTTTTATCTCACTGCCAAAAAGATGTACTAGGAATTTGTAAAATTCAGTTTTGAAGAAATGTAGGTCATTAATAATTATATGCATGTAAGCAAAATGGGAAAAATTGTGATAAAGCTTAATTTCGATTCTGAATTTCTTCCTATTATTTCTCAGCACCTTCCACACCACTGAATGGCTGCATTACTATTTTTTTAAAAAATATTTGTGATTGGGCAGTGCAGATGCACTGTGCTAACTACCACACATTTTTGCATAAGTTTACACTGATGCATTTAAGCATGAGTCAATTCCAAGTCATACCAACCCTGTTGTTCCTTTTTCCGTCTACTAAAAAAAGCCGTGTCTCCCAGAGCAGACAAGAGAAGTGCAATCTTTCCTTCACAATAGCTCTCTTCTACCTCCTTGTTGAGATTGCAAAACAGTCTCCTTCTGGAGACAAACAGCAAACTACAAACATTAAATAACATGCTTTCAGTACATTGCTGATGGATGAATAACAATATTGGATCATTGAGTACTTAAGCAAGAAAATAACTTTACTGCCATGCTGTTAGCAATTTCAACAGAAACAGCCTTTGGGGCCTCATGATACCAATTGAACACTACCCTCTTCAATTCATTTGAAATCCTACCAGTGACACATTTTATTTTAGCTTTCACTGAGAAACAGCAAGCTTCCATCCTCTTTTAGTGTGGAGAGTAGCTTTAATACCTGCCTGATTGTTAAACTTTAAAACCCATTGTTGATTTTTTTTCTGGAAATTTTTATTATTCAAGGTTAGCTTCACAAACAAAACCCCCAGAAAACACTGTTTGCTCAAAAGGCACTAACTAAAAGATAGAAAACGTTTCTATATTTTGCCACCTATTATGTAACCACATTAGCCCTTAGACCTGCAGTGAGTTTCTGAAGTCAATGTCCATATTAATTCCCTTACTAATCTGGAATATAAAAGGAATTATATTCCTTTTGAAAAACAGTGGAAATGGAAAGGCCTCTTCTTTGTGGTTTCCAAATGTGTGCAAGCCTCCAGTGGGGACACAAGGCTGGTGAGCGGAGTGTATGAGTGCGAAGTTCTCTGGGACATAAAGCACACTGTGTGTGCTAGCACACATCTTCAAACCTTCCACTGCCAGAACAAACACATGACAGTGCTTAGCGTATGTAAAACAAGCCAAACTGCACTGGTTATTTCATCTTCTTATACGCTTATCTGTAGAATCCCATGGGCCTCATGAGGCCCAAATCTCATTAATACACAAATATGGCAATTCCCCTGCTTTAGGTACACGCTCTGCCTTCTCTTGCCATCATCAATTGACAACCCATTGTTTTTGTTGTTCTTTCTTTTCTTAATATTTTTCTAATGGCAAAGTCAATCCCATTGGACTCCTAAAAGATACAGCTTAATGCAGTCTGTGGCCCCAGGCAAAGAGAAAAGTTCATAAACTGTTGTGAAGGTCAAGTCAAAGTCTTCTCTGATACTGGATAATTTGATACTTGGTAACACTATGAAAAAAAAGTTGATAAATTATCAGTTAACCTGAACTATAAGAAAAGATCTAACAAAATTCAAGAAGATATCTAACAAACATTGAGAAAAGATCTAAAAAATGTCAAGAAAATAAAACCACCGAACATGTGATCTGGGCCAATAGACACACTGGAGATGTGCCCCTGCTGTGGCTGTGTTGGACAGAACTCCTGGCAGAAGCACACCACAGATCCTGCTGATGACAAGTACCCGCCTGTGTACCTACAACTTCAGATTCAGGCTTATTACACTGGAGATTCTAGAGGAGATCTCATCTTGAAAAGAAACTAGAAGCCAAAATTAAAATACACATGTGAAATTGAAGTTAACAACACTTGTTTCCCTTTATTTTGAAGTTATCCTCACTCATATCAGGACCCTTCCTGACCACATAGAACAATTTGGGTTTTAAAGTCAGAAGTATATTGTGCCTGAGAAGTAAAGCCACATAAGGATGACAACTGAAAAAATACAGAAAGAGTAATGCTGTAGATGTCTTGCTTCTAAAAAGAGATCATATAATTTATCAGTTATGAGCAAGAACTTTTGTCATTAAGAAAATCTCATCATAAAAAACTCTCCAGTAGTTGAAGGCTCAGAAAATGGACTCAGTAAGTTTACTGAGCAAAGTATACATATCTGCAGATAAAGTAAACAATAATAAAAAATAAGTAGCTTATCTAGGTAAGTTTCTTAATATATTTTACCAAAACTGATCAAGTACATCTTTATACAAATAATCATTTTGACCCATCAAGTGCTACAACTCTCACCAAAACCTTTTCTCAATGCTATTTAAAATGACAGCTTTTGAATACTGGAGGATATTTTGTAATCTTAGTTGGTCACTCTAGTATTAAGACCTGAAGTTAAAATAGGCATTATCTTCTCAGTGAAACCTTTTTCCCTCTTATTAATTAGATAGTAAATTAATTAGAATAAGTTGTTTACTTTATTGACTCCAGCTGTATGGGATATAGAGCATATAAAGTTTGGATTGTTCTTTTTCTTACTTGTTTATGAAGATACTTCTGACAAAGTTTCTAAGCTAGGCTTAGCACTAGCCTGAGAAGGCTGAGTTAGAAAAACTTTGGGGGCTTATATAAGAAGTCCATTGATGTGACACTCATTTGTCCCAGTGATCCATTTTTATGGGTCTCTGAGCAGCAAAATGAAGTATTATTTCAATGCAAACAACTGAACAGCAGGCAAGCCATTTTAACCAGCACCACAAAAATACAAGGCTCTGGAAACAAAATGACAGTGACCATCTGCTGACACAGCCATTAAAACTAACCATCTCCTTCTGGCAAAATATTTTAAGATAATGCTATAATCGTTCATGGATGTATTTTGCTATCTTTTGCTAGCAAAGAATGAGAAGAAATCTATGGTTTTACAGGTAATGGTACAAAAAAGGTGACCTGGAATATGGCTGACCTAATGTTAAAGCATGAAGGGAAGGATTAGGAAGTCCAACAACTTCTTTTGCCTTCATTACCTCCTGTTTCTCAAATGAGATGGGGAAGGAGGTTAACCTGCATTGCTTACTACAGGAACCAGGACCTTTGTGAGTAGAGTTGATGCAAGCACATGCTTATTATCCTTATGAAAAGAAAAGATATTTCTTTCCATAAGAAAAATATTAAAATCAACATCTGAAACTTTGTAAACTACTATGAAATCAGAACATGAGTCTTTGGTAAGGTTAAGCCATAAAGGCATATTTAACAAAGAGACTGAGTTTATTTCATATGGAATATGCCCTTCCAAAGGTATCAGCATGATCAGAGGCTACCCAAGGGATCAATTTCCACTATGGTTATCGATCCACCTCTATAAATATTTTCTGCTGTTTGTGACTTTCTACACCACTATGTCTCTAATTATCATTCAGACCCTTAAAAGACACTGGTATATTTTAAAAATGTAGTGCTCTTTGCCTATATGCTGAAAGAAATTTTTACATCAGTATTATAATTACAACAAAACAGATGGAACATTGTTTCCTGGTCTTAGGATATATGTATTTGGCCACAAGACTTCTAATGTTGTCTGTCCTTTTTTATGCCTTTTATATTATACTGCTTCCTATGCCATTGTTGTTGTTACAATTTATCCTCTGATTTGGCAATATTACATTGTTTGTTACATTTAAACAAAAAAGCTTATGGATGCATAAGTCTTGAAAATGACTGATTGATTTCTGCTATCAAACATGCACAAATGTTATTTTTTTCCAATAAATTGAGCCTTACAGTCTTGTGTTTCTGTTTGACAAAGACTTGGAAAGTATTCCTTGCATATTTCCGTTTGAACTGATACAGGCAGAAATAAATCATTATGACTAACTGAGGATTAAGATTGTCAGATCATGAATAGCAAAAGCACTGTCCTTCATTTTTTAAGACCACCAATTTCCCTTATAAACATTTAAATGTATCACCCAGCAATTTGTTATAAGCACATACTTCTCTCCACTCTGTTTCCTTGTAGAACCTAAAAAGTCTATTCATCAACATAAAGCCCACTGTTAACTCTTTTCTAGCTACTGATTAAGAGGAGGTTATCTTCTTGATAATTAAGAATATTATGACAGTTGTCATGGTAGGTGAGAGCAATGCCTGGGAATCCCTTTGCTAAAACAACTTTTGAAAGTCTGAGTAAAAGAGACCCTGAGCTGCTCCCATGGGACTGACATTATCATTGTCCTTAGGTTTAGAGAGTTGTCACTAAAAATCATGCCTTAGAGACACCTTTAGAACTGTGCCACCCACCATGCACTGGTAATGGTTGTTATCTCATTCCTGACAGAGGCTGTTATATGGGGAGGGTTCAGCCCCTACTGTGTCAGGAGGCCAGTGCCCAAACCCAGACTTACTTCCCCACTCCTGGCATTGCACTGTGGAGTCCCCTGCCAGGCTGTAGCTATGCTTTTTGGGGGTGAGGTATCTGTGGCCAGCTGAAAAATAAAAGAGTGGCAAGAACTGAGAGCAAAGACTATCACAAAATTAATGCAGACCTTATCCTTGAGGTAGATAGTGCTTTCATGGAGCACAGACCAAAAAACCCCTCAAAAGATAAGCATACCATCTCAGACAAGAAATCCACAGTGGTGGTAACAAACAAAAAACCAGGGATGTTGAAAACAGAAACCACCTCTTAATTTACATTGTCTGTTTTCTTCTAAATCTCTGTTTGGTATCTCAGAGCACAATGAAGTTACAGAAAAAGCTTTTCTGGCAGATTAATATGAGTCTGTGTCCTGTCTTTCCTGAGTTTGCCTCTTTAACACCATTGAACACTGCAGCACATATGGTTTTATGACTGAAATCCCCGATGAGATTCAGTATAAGAAGAAAAGAAACATGATAAGTCAGTAAGAGAGGGGTAACTGTTGACAAGCAGAGAAGCATAAGAGAAGTGAGAATTTGAAAAAAAAAATGGGCTATTTGGAAACTTCTGTTTAGGTACCAGTTGGTCCACACTACTTTTCAGCAGATGGCACTACAGTGCTAGTGTTGGACTTTATATGTGAAAGTCACTCGGACTCCCAGAACAGGACTGCCTCCCTGTTTATGCATGTGGCTTCAAAAAGAGACTTCATACTTTATAATTTTTTGAGAAACATTGGCCAAGCAGAGCTAATTCCCCCTATGAATGCAAATTGTTCTTAAACTGGAGAAGTCAGCAAATGTCTACAGCCATAAACAAATTACCAATTATTTTGTAAATGTAATCTGACTATGTTCTATTTTAGAAACACATGGTGAAAATATCAGAGTCACATAACAGTAGTTATTTACTAGAATATTGTTTGTGAGCCGCCAAACAATATAAAAGCTCTGGAGAAAGAATAAAATCTCTTTTGATGTATACACCTATTAAGACCAAAAGCAAATGTAAATTGCATAGATTCTATTCAGGTCTTACAAGTCAAAGACACTTTTAAAAAGAAAATAACATAGTCTACTGAGCAAAGAACAAATGCAAAGAAGCATTTTTCCTGCCGAGAACAATAGGCATTACAATGGAAGAAAAAATCACCCTTATCTAGGGCAAGAACATGATACATCTTTCAATGGTGATGACAGGAAATTTCGAGCGATTCCTTTTGATTACATGAGGCAGGCTCTCCATGCATATTATAAACACATTTTCATTTTTTTAAAAAGCTTGCTTCTTGAGATAGATGCTACTATTCAAAGAAAATTAATTCAGCTGAATAAAAACCTAATTTGAAAAACCCCAAACCTCTAGGGGGTTCAGCACTGATTAAAATAATAATCTGGAATGCCACATAACCAAGACCATTTGATACTACACAGAAAATGTGCACAGTGATTCATTTTAGATGGTTCTTCTCACTCCCAATTTAGTTCTTCAGCTGTTTGGGATTGCACTGGATGCCTAAACTCCAATATGTACTCTAGGTGCACCGACATTGACTTCTAGAAAACACAGAATCCTTATTTGAGTCACCTCCAAGAAAGTAAGAATGTGACAGTCAAAAAACCCACAACTGATTCAGTTTCTTTTTATTTCACATGAATTCTAAACAAAACTTTTCACCTTCTTTTTCTCCTGAGACTTTCATGGTTTTCATGTTTCTATAGAGACCAGACTCTCTAAAATGTTGAAATAGTAAAGTTTTTATAAAATGAAAATTTCAAAATTTCCCCCAGCTCCAGCCATGATTTCAAGCAGAAAAATTTACCCTAGATGAGAAAAGGAAAATTTCTATTAAAAAGTTTTTCTTTTTTAAAGGAAAAAAAATGGTACACTAGGGCAGTTTCCAAAATGCCATAGATGATCAAAGAAAATATATTAAGACGTGTATGTCAGAATCAGTTGAAAGTCCTAATAATAGCAGCATAGAATATGCCCTACATTTATACTCTGATAAAAGAAGCCTTAGTATATTAACATGACTGAAGCACAGCAGATGCATTTCATAAAGGTCTGCTAATCAAGTTAGACTTAGAGCAGAGATACTTCTGCTTACACAGAAAGCAGGACAGGCAAATTTTTCTCCAGCATTCATTTAAATTTTAATCTGTTTTTCAGATTTTACCAAGCAGTTTGTATGAGGCCATGGCAGAACCACATGAAATGCTTAGCACCAGATCATGTTAAGATACCTCCTTATATTCCAAAGCTGTTCTTTACTGCATTTCATGGTTCAGCACACTCTGATGGGTTATTTGTTAATAAAACTCTCTTCACAGCAGGATTTCTTTGATTAGCTTTCTACTGGGAGACTACTCAGAACCCAGGCTAAGTGCTGTTGATTTTCTGTATATACCAGATCATAATGTGCAGAGAGACCTCAACAAACTAGAGGGCTGGACAATCACCAGCTATATGAAATTTCACAGGGGAAAGTTCCAGATTCTGCACCTGGGCTGGGTCAGTCCTGGATGCAAGGACACACTGGGGAATGAGAGGCTGAAGAGCAGTGCCATGGAAAGGGACCTGGGGGTCCTGGTTGATGGGAGTTGAACATGAGCCAGGAGTGCCCTGGCAGCCAGAAGAGCCAAGTGTATCCTGGGGGCATCAGGCACAGCATGTCCAGCCAGGCAAGGGAGGGATTGTCCTGATCTGCTCTGCACTGGGGCAGCCTCACCTCGAGTGCTGGGGGCAGTTTTGGGTGCCACAATGTAAGAAGGATATAAAACTATTAGAGAGTGTCCAAAGGAGGGCCATGAGGATAAGCTTTACAAGGAGTGGTTTTTGGTTTGGCACTTGGTGGAGGGCACTTGGTTTGTTCAGCCTGGAGAAGAGAAGACCTCACTGCACTTACAACTTTCTCATGAGGGTAAGAGAACAAGCAGACACTCTTCTCTGTGGTGACCAGTGAAAGGGCCCATTGGAATGGCCTGAAGTTGTGTTAGGAGAGGTTTAGGTTGGATGTTAGAAAAAGGCTCTTTACCCAGAGGGTGCTTGGGCACTGGCGCAGGGTCCCCAGGGAAGCGGTCACAGCACCAACCCTGTGTGGGTTCAAGAAACATTTGGACAATACTCTCAGGCACATGGGGTGACTGTTGGGAATGGTGCTGTGCAGGGCCAGGAGCTGGACTTGATGATCTTTGTGGGTCCCTTCAAACTTAGCTTATTTTGTGATTCTGCAATCTGAACGATAAAAGCAGGAACTAAAGCAATGCAGGACAATGTGATTATTTTTTGGATTTCAACAGACTTCAACTAAAAAATGAGAAGTGAAAGCATTTCTTTTCCTTTGCTCAGATGAACTCCTCAGAGCACATCAAATTTGAATAGTAGTGGGTATTTCTTAAGATTCAGCTGGGCATTGTTTTTGCTTACTAAGGAAGCACAGCAGAAGATGAAGCCCAATAGGAAAAATTCTCTTCTCTGTCATAAAGAGCCACCTTACCTTGGATTAGTTTAAGGCTGTATTTTAGTTCCAGGTAATCCAGTTTTTTTCCACATTCTATCACCCAGCTAGATAAATACAAATTTTCTTAGCTCAAAACTAGCTAAAAATAAAGCTGAGACTTTTTTGTTTTTGATGCTATGATTTGCCTAGTGAGCTCTCATTCTGAAATTGCAATTCACATTACCTAATATATTTTCTTCATAGCCATTCTCATACTGCAAATACTTATTTTTTTTTAATTTTTAGTGGTTTTTTTTGCCTATTACTCTGGAAATAACAGTATTTATTGATTTATGTCTTTTATATCACACTCAGGCATATATTTTATTACACGTTGCCTGAGAAAACTTTGTTGGCTTTTTACTAACTGATTCACTGCCTATATTAGAAGGCAAGCAATAGAAGGATCTGGTAAGGCATTTATTGCATTGAGCTCTCATTTCAGTCACATATGTGGAGCTGAAGCAGTACTAAACCCAGAAGATGTAACTGTTTGACATTCTGCCACATATTCAAAAATGTGCCAGTACATATTGGTGACATTTAGTAAATTTTCTGTGGGCACCTTTTGATAAACATATTCCAGTTTTAGGCTGTATCTGACTTGAAAGGAAATTCACTTTTCACAGATCACAGGTATTCCAAAAAACACACTCCCAATTTAAGAGGCTAAAAATAGGAAGAGGTCTTGCCATGAAATAGTATAAAACAGGAAATAGTGGTTTACAAGTTGGTATATATTAAATTATTTTATGACTTTTTGCCAACAGAGGAAAGTCTTCGAGTTACATAAGCTTGGCTGTGTCTGTGTTCAGAAGTACCTGAAGAATTATGTAAGTTTTTTATGAGCTGAATATCTTCAGTATCTGCCCTGCTCCCAGTATATTCTCTTAAATAGTCAAAAGACTGTTTACAGTTATGACAGCGCAGATTTCAGCACAAATATTAATCCTCCCAAAACCTGAATACCTTGTTGAAGGGTGACTGATCACTGATTAAAGTATTAATATTCTAGTACTTACTGCTAAAATATCTGTAGGCCAGGTGGTTATAGTTTTCCTAAAAAAAAGCCTTGCTTATTTTTTAAGTTAGAAATATTTTATGCAAAATGATTGGAGAGATAATTTATAAATCAACTATTTGGTAGAACAAGACATAGAAAGCCATTGAAACTGCATGACATTCAAGAGCTTCTTTATATATTTATATGGTATGCATACATGTATTCAAATATTTATACCTTTATGGTTGTTATCTGGTAATTAAAGCAGTTAGTATGCCCAAAAACTCTGAGATTTTAAGCAGTGAAATAAAACAATCATAGGATCATAGGATCATCAAGTTTGGAAGAGATGTTTAAGATCATTCAGACCAACCACCAATCCAACGCTGCCCTAAACTCCTAAATGACATAGCCCAATGCCAGATCCAGATGCCACGTCCAGGGATGGTGACTCCACCACCTCCCTAGTGCATCCTATTCCAAAGCATGACTACCCTAACAGCAAAAATGCTTTTTCTAGTATATTATCTGACTCTCCCTTGTCTCAGCCTAAGGCCATTTCCTCTTGTCCTCTCACTGCAGGCACTGTAGTGGATACGGGCCCTGGCTCACCACAACCTCTTTACAGGGAGCTGCAAAAAGCAATGAGGTCCCCCCTGAGCCTCCTCTTCCTGAGGCTAAACAGCCCCAGCTCCCTCAGCTGTGCCTCATGAGAGATGTTCTTCAGTTCTTTCAGGAGCCTCGTTGCCCTTCAGTGGACAGGCTCCAGCCCCTCAGTGTCCCTTTTAAAGTGAGGGGCCCAGAACCAAGCACAGACTTGAGGTGAGGCCTCCCCAGTGCCTGGTACAGGGGCACGATCACTGCCCTTGTCCTGCTGGCCACGCTGTTCTAGACAGGCCAGGACGCCACTGGTCTTTTTGGCCACCTGGGCACACTGCTGGCTCATATTGACCCAGGAAAACAAACAAATGAACAAACAAATAAACAAACCAACAACAAACAAAAATTAAACCAAGAAATAAAGCAATACACTTGACAAGTAGAAATGAGTTTGTTCCACACCCTTACTTCTGGACAAAACCCTTGACTTTGGCCAAGCTACACAGGGCTATGGTAAAACTACTTATTCTAATGTAAGGATAATCTGTAACCAGTAGATACTTCTGCAAACGCAGAACAGGAAGACTTTAATTTTTTTACCTAATCACAGTCTGCTCTTTTAAAAACTTTCGAGAAGAAACAACCATCATTTTGCAAGTCCTAAACTTCAAAAATAATATTCCACCCTGGAATTCCTATGAGAGATACCTAAGAGCAGTTGCCCAGGGCTTATTTCTTTGCAGTATCTCCTTTGATGCTTCATTGCAGACAACAAACTGGATTTTTCTCAGAAAGCAGCAAAACTGCTATGCTCTGCGAGTATGAAAGTAGGATGGACGAAATTTTATAGCATTGTGGGATATTGCATGGACCTGCTTATGATAGCTGGAGTAGAGTCTTGCTTCCTGAACTTGTAAGAATAGAATAAGCTTGTTTCTAGGACAGTTCTATGGTACAAGTTATTGTATGATACATCTCTCTCAGGCTATGTCCATTGTTGTCTCAGATTTAACACCTTGTGTAGTTGGTCTGTTACTGTGGCAGACTCAGCACTTGAGGAGTGCTGGAGTATGACAGGAAAAGAAAAAAATTCTGTGTCTACCTCACACAAACTGATACAACTCTTCCTTTCATTCAGTGTTCTCTCTTTGCAGTGTAACCAACAGAAGGCTGGGACCATCAGTGACAGTGATGTGATAATGTATTTAAGAAGGAAAAAAATGGCTGCACTACAGCAGCCATAAAAGTGAGAATATGTGACAGAAAGAACTCTGCAGACACCAAGGTCAGGGGAAAAGGAGGGACAGGAAGCCATGCTAGAGCAGGGAATCCTGTGAAGCCCATTGTGACGCAGTTGTGCCCCCGCAGCCCCAAGGGGAGCTGAGATCCACCTGCAGCCTGTGCAGGACCCCATGCCAAACTGGGTGGATGCTCAAAGCAGATTGTGAACCCATGGGAAGCCTGCACTAGAGCAGGGTCCTGGAAGGACCTGTGGAGAGCAGAGCCGACACAGGAGTGGGTTTGCTGGTGGGACTTGTGACCCCACAAGTTCCCCACACTGGAGCAGCCTGTTCCTGAAGGACTGACCCCATGGGAGGGGTAGCTTGTGAAGAACTGCAGTCAGTGGGAAGGACCCGTGTTGGTGAAGTTTGTGGAGGACTGTTTCCCATGGGAACGACCCACACTGTGGCAGGGAAACAGGGTGAGGAGTCTTCCTTGGGTAGGAAGGAGTGGCAGAAATAAGGTGTGATGAGTTGACTTAAGATCCTATTCCCCATCTACGTGTGCTGCCCAGGGGAAGGAGACAGAGAATTTAGAAATTACATTGAGTCCAATAATAAGGGAGGGGTTAATGGAATCTAATTTCTTTGACTGGCAAGAAATTAAATAATGTCCATAAGCTGAGCCTCTATTGCCTGTAACAGTAATTACTGAGTGATCTCTCCTTGTCCTTATCTCAACTCTAATGAGCCATTGGTTAATTTTTTCTCCTCTATTCAGCTGAGGAGGGGAGTGATAGAACAGCTTGTGAGGGCACCTGACATCCAGCCAGGGTCAAACCAGCACAAGTGCACATGTGTAACATTAATGCAAATATGTGTGTGTGTGTGTGTGTGTATATAGACACACACACACATATATATACACATACATATATATAGTACCTATTTATTTATTTTTTTAATGTATATTTAATAGGACAAGGTATTTCAGAATTTACTTAGATTCTTACGGAATTATAATGATATATGAAAATGCTAGTATAAGAACAAATATCTTTGTCCAAAAAGAGGAAAAAAGATTTCCTCTATCAGAGCAAAATCTCTTCTTTACCAGAATGCACTCACAGTGGCTGGGAGATAAAGGCCCACAGCACTTCATGCAACCAGCCCGTCAAGAATGAAAGATGCTCCTCCACACTGGTGTCCAGATGTAAGGTTTTAAATTTTAAGAAGCTCAAGCCTAGTTTAAAAAAAGGAACCACCAGTTTTGCCAGAAGTATCACAAAATATGCCAAGGTGGATGAGACCGACAAGGATCATCAAGTCCATCTTCTGGCCCCATACAGGACCATCCCCAAGAGTCACACCAAATGGAAGATGATTCCATTAAAAGAGTAACTAAAGCAGCTGTTCCTTTGCACACTCCACATTACTACTTCCACTGAACATGACACAGAGTTACACAGAAATAGCAAAATGCATATGAAATTCCTTAGTGAGAAATGAACATGTATGTGAAAGCTGTACTATGGAATCTTTTCCACCTGAAGGAATAGTGCAGGAGAAAAAAGGAGATCTCTATTTTTGGAAAAAAGCATAGACTGTTGTAATATGGATTTGTCAGAAAGTGTGTAGAGTCTGTGAAAACCTTGAATAAATTGAAAGGAAATGTTTTTGGCTTCTTTTCTAGACCAAAAAGATTACAGAAATAAAATTATCTAAAAGATACACTTTATTAACTATGTTTTTCAAATAATTTTAGAACAAAATTAACTTCTTCAATAAAACTTCTACAAGACAAAGTGGAAATTCTCCTGACAAGACAGAATAATCCTATAAAGATATATTTTGTGACAAAAAGAATTGCTAGTGAGTTAACATTACCAACTGCTCTTGCACTTTGTAGGTATATGCAACTTATCATATCATTGCGATTGTAGCTAGATAACAGAAACACAGACTTTGGAATCTAAAACCCTGCTAAGCTGCCTGCTAACCCTGCTAAGCCTTAGGCAAGACTGCAAAATCAATTGCAGTAGACATGTTTATAAATTTCTTTATAGTATAGTACAAAAATATTTCTATTTAAAACACAGGATCTGAAGAATAATAAATTTCAGGTTTGAGTTTTCCTTCTTTGAATTTGTACTGAAGTGAAGTCTGACCAAGCAGTATATTTTGGTGCAAGATATTTAAATCTCCTTACTCTTTTGGTGTGAGGGAAAAGCTCACATAGCATTACTCAGCATGGATCACTACTAATCTGTGATTTTCTGTGTAAATTAATCATTAATTAATGATTTAGCTAATTGCCTGCCTAAATTAGTGCTAAAATAATTTGGAATTAACCTATTATAAACTAGTTCAGTAATTAAGAAAAATTTTAATTCACTGTATATACGTCCCTGAGGTGATTTTTGTATATTTCAAGAAAATATATACTAATATAGATTTAAAAACCCTGATAAAATACAAATGGTCCTTAAAATAATTGATTGTCACATTCTTAACGGAACAAAGGGATTAAATGCTTAAAAAAAGCCTTCCCAAAACCAACCAAAACGTAAGAAGTGTTGATAGATACAGAAAAAAAAAATAGATATTGAGGAATTACTAACACTCTTCTACAGTAAAAGTGTTTTTTTTCCCAAACTTTTGAGATTGAGTGGAAATATAGTTTGGTGGTGTGTGTCGTGAATTTCATTTTTCACATGCTATTACCCTGAGATCACTTTTACCAGCAGTCCAGTAGTCTTCCTCTTACCCTCAGTATCTTTTCTTTGTCAGCTACTGATGTAAAGTGAGCCTAAAAATCTGGAAAAAAAGTTCCCTCACCTCTAGCCCTTGAATCAACTATGTTGAGGAGCATGTATTTTTCTGGTAAAAAAAAGTGACTTGATGAAACTGATAATAGCAACAACAACAACAACCACCATTCTCATCTTAATAATAATCAGAATTGACTTACTGAGACTTTGGACAGTTTGCAAGGGGGATGATAATGGAACAAGGGAGATAATAATGACTCTAAGAAGCACTAAATAATTTAGATTAACTAAGCCAATGTTGACTTATCTTTCCAATATCCCGAAAAAATAATTTAACCCAGCAGACAGGTAAGAAGGGTGTACCAGACTTTACTTTGATTTGCCTTTCTATTGCCAGCAACAGCAAGTCTAACAGAATAAAAAGGAAGCAATTTTTCAAAGTTCTGCTCAAAAAGACATCTAAAAATATATATTTTTCAGAATATTTTTTATTAAATTGACTATGTTTCATTTCATGCTAATTAAATCCCATCGACCTCATGCAATACAATATGCACAATGCAGTATGCTTTTAAATGTCAGCTTTTTTGATACTTGCTTATTCTGTGAAAGATCTTACACTAGGAAATGTTTGTTATGAAAATAAATTTAAACATTGAATTACTGAAGAACTGTTTGACAAGCACCTCTAAATTTGGGAGAAAACAGTAATTTTGCAGGGAAATTACTGAAAGAGGACCTCATCAGGGTCTCTAAGTATCTGCAGAAATGCTTCCAAGTAGCTAGGCTCTTCTTGGTCAAGTAATAAGACAAGAGGCAATGGATAGAAACTGATGCACAGTATGTTCCACCTGCATATAAGGAAGAACTTTGAACTGCAGGTGACTGTGCACTGGAACAGATTGCCCAGACAGGCTGTGGAGTGTTCCTCACTGGAGATATTCAAGAACCATCTTGACAAAATCCTGTGCAACATGCTCTGGGATCATGCTGCTTGAGCAGAGGAGTCAGACTAGAGGACTTATTGTGGCCCCATCCTGACCCATTCTGTGATCCTGTGAAACTCTTATTTCTGCTAAAGGTCTTCATTGAACTGATCTTTTTCCTTTGCTTCTATTTATCACTACATTTTTTTTATTTATACCTTTCCTATTTTCCTTTTATAGAAAGCAATCTGTTTTAATGAAATATGCCACTTCCTACAGTTTTTCTTAAAAGTATGTTTATCATCAAGAAAGACAAATCTTAAATGTTCCTTTTTATGCATATTGTACATGCCACATTCTTTCCACATCGTTTGGGGATGTGACAAATTGTCTTTAATTTCTACACACAAAAAACTTCATTTAAAATTTCATATTAAATATACTTCATTACCAGCTGTCACAAATGATCTAAATAAAAGATCACTGGATTAAGATAAGAGCCCTGCAGTAAAAGCAGTAAGAATTTCTTATATTTAGTGTGGTATAGTCTATTCCATTTGTTTCTGAGTACATTCCACTTACAGATGTGCTAACTCAATAAATGCCTGTAAAAGCAGCTCCCTTTAAACTCTGATGCATTGATTTTTCCTGGATATGAGTTCCATAGGTATTGTTAAATATGTTAATGCATAATAAAGAAATTTCAAATGACTGTAAGTATTTGTTCATATTGGCTTATTTGGCAGTTGTCTGGAGGTTTGATAATCTTTAAAAATTTATAGTTCACACAGCCTTAGAAAATAATAATTTGAACTATTTTGTATACCACAGATTACAGTTTTCCAAAGTTTTCTTTTGCTGTAACTACCCTGGAAAATTAATCTAAAAATCCATACTTAGATTCATATCGATCCCTTTAGAGTATTTGTGGTAGTTATTTCCCATAAAAAAATCAAAACTTCCTTACTTTTGATATCAGCATTGGTTAAGACAATACACTTCAGGTTTTTTTCTGATGATGTGTCAGTACCTATAACAGCTGAAAATAATAAAAAAAAATGTAGATATGCTGTTTGCAAGAAAATGTAACTAGAAAGACAAATGGATCTATGTTGCATAATATGCTAACATGAGCAGGTTGAGGGGAAGGACACAAACTTATATCCATCCCAAGCCCAAGAACATGCTGGGTAGGAAATGGATTGAGAGCAGCCTTGTGGAAAAGGACTTAGAGGTGCTGGTGCACCAGAAGGCAGACATGACCTAGCACTGGCAGCCCAGAAAGCCAGCTATGCCCTGGGCTGCTCCAAAACCAGCATGGCCACCAGGGCAAGGGAAGGGATTATGCTCATCTCCTCTGCTCTGGTGAGCCCCCATCTGCAGTGCTGCATCCAGCTCTGGGGCGCCCAACATAACAAGGACATGGAGCTGGTGGAACTACTGAACAGGAGGGCAACAGTGATGATCAGATTGTTGAAACACCAGTCCTAGTCAGGCTAAGGGACTTAGGATTCTATTGAGCCTGGAAAAGAGAAGGCTTCAGGGAGGTCAAGGAGCACCTTCTGCTCTATAAAGGGGCCCCACAAGTGAGGTGGAGAGGGACTTTTATAAAGGCATGGATTAATACAAAAAGGGGGAGAGGCTTTAAACTGAAAGAAAGTACGTTTAGATTAGATATTAGGAAGAAATTCTTTACTCTGAGAGTGGTGAGGCACTGGAACAGGTTGCCCAGAGAAGCTGTGGATGCCCCATCCCTGGAAATGCTTTAAGCCCGGTTGGATATGGCTGTGAGCACCCTGGTCTCGTGGAAGGTGTCCCTGAAAATGACAGGGGGGCTGGAACTAGGAGATCTCTAAGGCCCCTTGCAATCCAAACTATTCTAGAGTTCTGTGATCTCTTACTAGACCATGAAAAGGAGACACCTATTCACTCAAAGTAATAGTGATCTCAATACATCACGAGCAATTCAAACTCTGCTAAAGAACCAGAACACTATTTCCTGTTTGCTTCTTTTCTCAAATAGCTTTTGGGTTTGGCTTTGTGAGCTTCTTCTATTTCCCTTTCTGAAACATCTTTAGGCTTTATGATTTCAATTTTATGTACACAAGCATCTCAGAGACATTAAGCTGGATGAATACCATTGATTTACTCCAAACAGGGATTTCTATTCTTTCACATTCTTTTACAATTTGTCAGACTGCCTGCCCTCTTATTTTCCACCTCATGCTCCCTCTCAGTTGACACAGTAAGAAAAAGCCACAACACCTTTGCTTGTTTATGCTGTGTTGGACCCACTAATTAGACTCCAAAGACTCAAACTAACAGCTAAATTTGACATCTCATCAAAATGTCACGGAAAGGTTCATTACCCTGATGCATATTAGAGCTGCCACATTTATCTGGAATTCAGAATTAATAAAGAATACAGGAGAAATGCAAAAAACCAATTTTCAACATAATATTTAACACGAATAGAGAAATGTTACCAAGTACTCAAGAATAGACACCAAGAGATACATGATGTCTATATTGTTAATAAAAAATCCTGGAAGAAAAAAACCCAAAACTACAAGCAGGATTCTCTAAGTAAATGGTGTACAAAGTCTGTAAAATATTTCCCACCATTTTATTCTCTGTATTTAAAAGCTTTATACTGCTTAAGGCTGACAAGAAAAACAGCATTTGTAAAATACAGAAATTTGATGATTCTTGACAGAAATACTTCTGGGAGTAGTTCACAGCTGTATGCTTTGTCTTGCACATGATCATTCCTAATCTTAAACAAGAAGTGCTGGCCTGATTTTTAGGAAGAGCATTCAATGCAGCTGCCAGGAGAGGAAGCAGGGGACCACTCTGCACCCTCTGATACACAGATTCTCTCTAGAACCTCTACATTCAGCTCTTACACAATCCAGAGATGTTCTGGCAACACATACTTTCCCCTGTTAACAACAGGACCAGTCAGAAGAAAGCAGAAGCTGCTGCAGCAGTTGCTTCCTAGATAAGGATGTGCTCACAGGGCTGGTGGCCTCACAGCAGCTGCCTGCAGGCACAGCAGGTCCCAGGCTTACAGTTGGGGTGCAGAGCCCCTGTGCAACCTCTGCTACCTCCTGCAGGCCTCCTGTGGGGGCATGGAAACGACAGTTTTAAAAATGCTCCCTCAAACTTTGCTGCCTCCTCAAAAGCATCATGCAAAATGCTCATATAGGTCTCCAGTTATGTCTCTGCTTCCAACAAGCTGGTGCATAGTAAGGGCTCCTGCTTCAGCAAGGCCAAAGTGCCATTCAAGCATTGGCCTCCTGAGAGCACTGCATATCATCGTGGCATTAAGCTACAAAAAATATGCAGTGTCTGGGATGGGAAAGATAGGTCTGCTAGCAGATACCAGACGGATTTTAAAACAGTGAAAGGAATTTTCCTTCTTTCCTAACATTTGTCAGCTCTATACATTGCTATTTTTTCATAAACTAACAGAACAGACATGCTGACACAAGAATGTTTGGTTAAAAATGGAATCATTTGAACAAGGAACAATTTAACACAAATAAATCCCTTAAGGCCTTGGTCAAAATACCCAGTGTGATGAACTCTTCAAATTACATTTAATTGCAATGTTATTAGCTCAGTAATAGCACAATTGAAAAAGAAATTGCATAAACCCCTTAATTTCTTGCCTGTCAGATTTTCAATTATATCTAAATAATAATCAATATTGCCATAGAAATACAGCGTATAAACAGAGGGTGAAACATTCTTATTGGGTACGGCCTTTTACAAAAATGAATTCAAACAAAATTAAGATTTTGGATACTAGCTTCAACACAGTGGAAATCTGGCCTTCAAAATAATCTAAAATGCAAACTTTTCTCCTACCTCTGATACAAGAATTATTAGGAGGCAATGGATCATTTCATTAAATAAGGCCAGAAAGTAGCTAATTGTCCAATATTTAAATAACTCCTCCCTACAGTGGAATGTCTTATAGTGCATGCAAATAATTTAGTTGCTCTTAATGGCACATCAATCTACTCTCAGAGGTTCAACAAGGGCAACCTATGAGACCTACAGCTAAAGTAAAGATTTTTGAATATTGGACCCCAAATTGAGGCTGCAAAAAATGAAGTGTAAAGGCAAGTGTGCATTAGAAAAGGGATCACCTGAAGCCACTTCTCAGGGAATATGTGAAAGTGCCTAATATGGAATTTTATGAGGATAGATAGATAGATTTCAAATCATGTTATGTTCATGTTAGGAGGAACAAGGATGTATTACACAACGTCAATCAAAGATGAATATTTTGCAAAGGTATCTAATTTGTCTACCAGATGCTTGCATATAAACTAATTTGATAAAAGACTTGGAAATGATGTGTGGAGAAGTTTGACAGAATTTTCACTGACTACTTTAAATTTTTTGCTTGAGGACAGTAGAGTTATGGGAATGGAGAGATCTGAATGTGAATGGAAGGTGATTCATAGATGGAAGCTGAGATTAAGTCAAGTAAATTGGCACCTGTTGGGCTGCTCTTCAAAAGGTGACATTTTGCTTAAGAAAAGAAATAAAAGAAATCACATATTAAGGAGTAAGAGAGAGGAACAAGATTATCTGTAGATCATAACTAGCAGGACAAGAAAATTTAAATATTCCATAAATAGCCAAAACTTATGTGGTTTAACCCCAGCTGACAAAAAAGTGCCATGGAGTCACTCACTAACTACCCTTGCTCTGCCCTGTCTGCAGTCAGATGGGGAGGAGAGCAAGAAAAAGATAAAACACTTCTGTTTAGGTAAGAATAGTTTAATAATTGAAATAAATAATAATATAAAAAAATAAAATACAATGACCAAAATAATATTAACAATAATGAAAAAGAGAGAGAGAAAGAACCCCCTAAACCCCACAGGTGATGCACACTACACCCGGTCACCATTCAGTGACTGATACCTGGCCCAGCCCCCAGCAGTGTCCTGCAGCTCCAGTTTATAAACTGGGCATGACCTTCTATGGCATGGAATACCTCTTTGGTCTGCACAGGTCAGTTGTGCTGGACCTGCTTTCTGCCTGTTTTTTGTGCACCTACTTACTGGCAGAGCACGGAAAACTGAAATGCCTTGATTTAGGGTAAGAACTTCTTAGCAGCAACCAGAACATCAGTGTGTTGTCAACATTATTCTCACATTAAATCCAAAGCACAGCACTAAACCAGCTACTAGGAAGAAAATTAACTCTATCCCAGCCAAAATCAGAACAGTGAAATAGGACACATCCTTTAAAACATCCTGGCTAGACCTCATTAGATTCAAGCACAGGTTCTTGACACTCTGTTTTGATCAATGTAGATTAAATTTTAGGATCCATATAGCTGATAATTTCTTTGAATTTATTCAAAGAATGACCTTTAGTATATGGTTATGAATTTTTGTAAATGAGTCTTTTAAAGATGTACATTTATTAATGCAAAGCCCTAGAAAATTCCTTTAGGGATAATAGGAAAATTTTCTCTTTGTTAAATGGGTAAAGCAGAATTTACTTTGAGAAAAATAAGTTTAAATGGTTCTTTCTGAAATTATTTTTCATATTTACTCCAGCAAATTTTTATTATGCCTAGATGTTGGTACTATGCAAAGTTTACATAGCATCAGCAAAACACAAGAAGCCTTATGAATAAGGAAGATATATTCTCACTGCACTTTGAGAATACAAATAGCCCATGCACACACACAAGAATTAGAAGAGGGCAGGAATGAAAAGTAACAACAGGAACAGGATTGTATAATATCCTAGTAATGTCACAGATTATTTAGATCCGTGACTAGTCTGATGACATTTGCTACATGAAGAATGGTATGGCAGGAAAAGCCTCAGAAATGGCAAGAAAAGCCTCAGGAAATGTGCACCTTCAAGAAAAAGACGTTAAAAAAATAATATACATGAGTACTCTTTGCTGGTTTGTGAAAGACTTGAAGTATCTTTTATTACAGTATAATTGGAAAACCTGGATCACAAAGAATCATTGAAAAGGGTAGTTCTTCTAGACCATTTTTCCAACCAGAATATGCATTGTCAGATGGGTTGTTTTTTGCGTTCAGATTCTTAAAAAAAAAAAAAGAGAGAGAAGACACATGACTGCAATACAAAATTTTTACAGATATGTATGGAAAAGTTACTTATTAGACTTACTGTTTTCAATCCAAATTTATGCAGTTTGCAATACTTACTTCTTAAGAGAGGGGGGAAAAAAAGAATGTAATGAACCATAACTGAGAACATTAAAATTTATAGTCAACAGCTGGAACCAAGCCAAGATCCAAACCTTCAAAAAAAAGTTAGTTCTTAGCAGGCTTCTATTAGTCCTGTCATCAGACCCTGTAGCTGGAGACACTCTGTTGGTGGTATAAGTAGAACCTTCATGGCTGAAGATATCTTGGTTTTAAGACTGAAATTTGATTAAACAGTCCGCCTTAGTTTGTACAGTTAAAATGGTGACCTACCATGAAAACATACAAATGAGCTGAAGAAAATGAACTACGAAAGAGATGGATTTTGCAAGAGCAAACAGATTTGCAAAAGCAACTCCAAGCAAAAGCTCTTGGAAAAAAAACCCAAACCAACAGAAGTAAGAGGAGGCAAATATGTGGGAGATGGAAGAAAAAGAATTAATGTCAAATGAACCTAAAAGCATGTAATTGAGTAATAAGGACTCTTGACTACAGCATGAAAGAAGCTGTAGACATTTGGTGTCGCCTTCAATTCAAATAAACAAATTGTTCCCAAGGGATTGCAGAGCACCAATCTAAAGTCATTCAGACAAAACTATTTAGAAATTCTGAATTCCTTCTATTTCCATATAAACTCATTTCTCACAAAGTAGGAACAAATAAAATCTGTCTCCTCCCCAACTCCCATAAAAAGATCTAACAACAGCTACTCTGAACTAACTTTTCCTGACCACTTTGGAAAATAGTGATTTAGAAAACTGATGGCTGACTTTGCAGACTAGCTGGTGGTTGAAGACACAGTGTAATTAGCAGATTCTTTTCAAATCTGCACATCGGGCTAGCTCTGATTTTCTCTAGGATTAATTCTGACATGACAGGAAACAGGGCTTGGTAAGGGCAGCCATCACGTTGTTCCCAGGCCCCGTGTACCTATCATAGACATTGTATCCCATAACCCCCTGACTGAATAATGGGATGTGTCCGTAGAGAAGCACAGTCTTGTCATCTATAGCTCTCATAAGGCCATTTCATAATATTACTGTTGATAAAGAAACGGTACTTTTTCCATGCTCCTAACATACATAATATTCTGCATTTAATAATGCTCTGCTTTTTTACCATCTGTTTTTCCATCAGTTGCCATAAATATATTTTAAAAACATCCTTTAGACTCACAGATCATCAAACTTCCTTTTCCTAAATGCTCCAAGTTTGGCAATGCAACCTGCTATACTGCTTTGTAAAATAAAACAGACCAACAAAAACTAAACAGCCCCCCCCATTAAAAAAAAACAAAAAACAAAACAAAAAAAAAAACAAAGCAAACACTCCACCATCAGCTATTCTATCTGTCATTTTCCTAACAGTTACACTCAGTAAGCACAGGCTGAAGTTTTGTCCCTACCACCATACCCATTTCTCCCCTACAGTATTGCATTCTTTATAAAGAAAAATTAAGTGTGGATTGATTAAAAGAATTTTCAGATATTTAAGAAAGAAAAACAGAAGTTTACCTGGAAAAGTTTATTAAAAAAAAAAAAAGACACAACAGAACCCATTAACTTCTTTTAGATATTAGTCGCTTTGTCCCATCTTTTCTTTGTTGATTAAGAAGGATCTTATAAAGATTTGCAACTCAGTAGCTTTACGTCCATATCTACACCCACGTGAGACGTGAGTTGGGGGACTTGGAAAGTAAGGGCCATTGGGAACTTAAAATAGAAGAACAGCAAAACAAGAAGAGAAGGATTGTAGATGCTGCAAGACATGCACTGTTTCAGTTCTAGAGCTAATTCTACTGTCTCATCCAATGCTGCAAAAACAAGATAATCCACCATTAGGAATAAATTCACCACATAAAATGTTTTCTTTTCTTGGCTAGTGCTTCTTGAGACTTGAAATATGCAATATGCTAATAAGACCAACAGCACTGTGCCAATGAGTCTAGCAGGCCACACACATGCTGAGCATTGCAGAAAAGGAAGCTTTTTTTTCACGTACTTCCTCTAAAATCACTCCTATAATTTGGTATAGTTACAGATAACTACACAAGCAGGACAGAAAAAAGTAATTGCTCAGTGTATCCAAAGACAAATGATTTTTCAACTGTTTGTAATGAAATAAAGTAAGCAGACCTCAAAACTAGTTGTTGGTTTATATCACACATTCAGTGCATCACAAAGCTAGGATGGAAAGTTCAGAATGATCTAAGACTGATGATCTCAATTGCAACAGTGACAAGAGAGCTATCTCCAGTGACCTGAGTGGAAATTATAAAAGAAAAGTATGTCTCCAATCTTTCTGAGGAGACAAATTACCATAGCTGAGATTTCAGGAAGTTAATTCAGTCCTTTTGATCTAGAAATTGGTAGTAGGGTAATGCTGGATTTTCTCTCATCTTCCCCAAAAGAGGGGGAGATACCACCACAGATGAAACAGTACCTCAGCGAGAGTTATGTTTGCTACAGGACAACTAAAGAAGCAGGAAGCAGCATGTCAACATGCTCCAGCATTGAAAACAGATATAGACATGCAGACATCTGAGAGCTTGGAATTACCCATTTACTGCCAGCTTGATAATTTGTAAAAAGTCAATAATCAGCTTATTGTTTATAAATAGTATAAAATGTATAAATAGTATATACATTTTTTTTGGTCAGACCTACAGATGAAAGCACATATGGACACACTTCATTTCAGAGCATCATAGTTCTTCCGTAGCAGGTAGAGCTGTCCACATATGTCCTTGATACATTTCCCTGATAGAGCCTGAAATCTGCAGTCTGAACTACTGACAATGACAAGATATTTTTCATTTTTGATGTATGCTTTTCTTTTTCCAGATACCAGACTGCCACAAATGAATATTTAACATCAGCATTTCTTGTTCAGACCCAACAATATACATATTCACATTACTGCTGCCTCCATGAAGATGACACTGACTTAACTCTGGCAAGATAGTGGCATAGAGTAGGCAGCAGCAGCTGAGCACTAGAATTCCAGTGCCACATGAAAGTTTCAATCTTATTATACCACACCTATCTTTAAATTTTTGATTCTTTAATGAAAACTGAATTAGAAAATTATAAATAAAGTATAATCTTACTGAAGGGAACAAGAACAAGAGACAATAGGTTCAGTGGTGGAACATGAACCAGCAAGCAGCTAAATCTAAGGTCTTATTTAAGGTCTGGCTATAAGATCAGAAAAGTCCCAGTTATCCTCTTAGAAACTGATGGAAAACATTCCCACTCCCAAGCCTCTCAAAATACACATCTCTAACAACATTTGCTTTCTGCAGCTTCCATCCTAGTGAAGCCTTTCCTTCTGCTTTGAAAAGGCCAATAAAGAGTCAGTCTAGAAGAAAAATGCTTGTTGCAGGTCGCAAGTATTTCTTAATAAGCGAGCCAGAAAGAGCTGCATACAGGGAGAGTCATTAGAGAGGCTGCCTGAAATTTTTGAGTAAATGGGGATCACCTTTCAGGATGAGGAAATCAGACCTCATCTAAACACCATGCAGTCCTCTGCTATGACTACAACTGGACATAACAGGAACTCCTGCAAAGCAGTAAATGACTCTCCAGAACTGTGTCAAGACAGTGTGTAATATAAATGCATTTAAGTTTCAGTAAAGCCTGGTTGTTAATAGCCTAGAATTACTTCTGGCTTTCTGTAAAATATTTCCTATGTAATTATGACCAGATACCTGAACTGAGGCACATGGTCCAAGCACATCTTTTTTTAAATTAAAGGTAAATAAAGGTAAATACCTTCTGCTTCTAGAGCTGTTTGGTTATTAAATTGAGCACAACCACTGTGACAGTTATGACCTTCCTTATAAAAATTGCTACAATGTACATTAGAGCATAAGTTAAAGCCTTCTGTTATCACATTTTCCTTTCATAAACTCACCTAAATTAAAGCAATTCCTAAAATGGTTCCAGAACTTTCTGCATCTTTTGGGCTAGAGTATCAAATAATAAAACAGTCTATAGTGCCGTCAGTGACATGGAGAATTAAAGCAGTTAGATTGTATGAAAATTAGAAGGTCAGACACAAGCGAACTATCTGCAATTGCAGAGCAAACACATGCCCTGACAGGTGCCTGATGAACAGCCTGTCACCTAAAATAAGTAGATGAAGACATACAAAAATATTAATGCAGAGCAGCATATAGTCCCCCTCAAGAAAGCAACACTAGTTATTCCCGAGACAGAAACAGGAATGGCAGAATTGGGCAGTTCACACATTGTCCTGATCGCACAAAACTGTGCAATATCTTTCACCTGTGTGAAAGCTCAAATAAGCTCAAATATCTACCAAAATCACGGTCTGCTTCCTTGGATATCTATACAAAATGTCCAAAATAAGGAAATTAAAAGGAACCAGTTAACCACCTTTTTAATATGTACACCCCAAAATACATTTTTACAGAATACAGTAATGTATTCTGCAAGAATATGTAAATATATTGAACTGTAACAGAACATTTACAATACAAAGAAGGGAATGTTCCACTCATTACTGAACCAGTATTCATGGCACAGAGAGACTGTGGCTTGTCACATTTGTATTGCTCTTGAATAGACATTTGAAGTATATGGGGAGAGTCTGGGAGGAATGCAGAGACATCATCTGAGCATCATCCTAAGGTTAGGAAAGGCAAAGCCCAGATGTAACTGAATCCAGTAGGGGATGTCAGAGGCAGTAAGTAAAGCTTCTCTATGTGCCAATGCTGAGCTTAGAAAATACTTTTCAGAGGGAATCACAATTTACTATTTCTTTACTAAGTAATTTATACATTTTTACAAAGGTTTTAGGGGGTTGTGCTATCTCAAATAGTTATCACTTGGGTTTTGGTTTGGGTTGTATGGTTATCATTTGACGCTTGCTGATTTTAACAAAATTTAAAAAAAAAACATATTACAGCATTATAGATTTAAAAAAAAATCACTGTTTTGGCTTGCACTGCAGCATTTATGAAAAGCAGAAGTCTTGAATTCAACCTTTTCTCATTTCCTTTGTATGTGTATATGTAATATAAGTCTGGCAAATCTTCATTCTGCCATCTAATTCAGTAGATAAATCTCTTATAGCAAAATTGAAAAATTCTCCAAAGGGAAGCATAGAAAGTCAGTTTTTAGAATGAATATTAAACACCTGATGTCCTTTTAGTTGATCAGTTAAAGAAAACTTTGGAGTCTGCTTCCATCCTCCCTGGTTTTCTGTTTTTCCAAGATATACTTCCTGAAGAGCATTATAAACATGTAAGCATGTGGACAAATCTTGCTCTCATTCCTACCCACAGCATCCTTAAATAAAGAGAACCTCTTGTCCTGCTGGCAAGGCAGGGCAGTTCTGGAAAAATGTGGCACAGAAATGTGACAGCACATCACACTGTGTTCCCTTCTCTGTAAGAAACTGCAGTTTTTCTTGCTAGTTTGTAAAAAATACACTGCTAGTAATACAGTTGCTTCCCACACAGGAAGAGGAGCAAAGGACTTTTCCTTCAGTGTTAAGGAACAAATGCCACAATGTTCCTGCCACTTGCCAAACTTGGTAAAATCATCCCACTGAGCTTTATTTTCCCTCTAGCCCACTCCAAAAGGCTTCATCAAAATAAAAGAAATACTCTAAAGATGAGAATAGTGAATTACTTCTTTTCCAGAATATGCATTTAAGTATAACATGGACATGCCTTTAGGAAGGGACCCTTGTCCAAAACAAACTCCCTCTTCTCCCCCTTCCGCCCAGCCAGACCAGCAATATATTCTTTCAAAAACTAAGAGGGAATTCATCAGTTGTCTCACTTTTTATGTAGTTACTTTGCAAGTGGAAAGCTAGCAAAACATGCTAGTGATCTGATTTAGTTAAGTTTTTGTTGCCACTTTTGTACCCAAAAGAAGAGACCTGGGTACAAGACAATAGCAAATAAAATCCCATGACTATTGCCTCACAGCACTGTTACAAAAGACACAAACAGAAAAGTCAGGGATACTATCCAAACCACACATTTCTCCTGATGACCCTCCTACACAGATTCTTCATAATGATTCCTTCCTATCACAAATATGTAGCTAAAAAGTATGCACTTATTTTATATTTGTAGTTAATATTTGTGAAGTTTTATAGATTTATCTTCAGGATACCTAAAACATCAGTTGCACTCCCTGCATATGTTTTAAAACTAAATATTTACTCCCATTTGTCTGCATTTCCCAAATACTTTAAACTTACTTCTTATGAATAATCATTATTCAATTGGAGTCTTCTTTTACTCATGTCTGTGAAATTCAGTGTATTTCAATCAAGTCATTCTTAATTTAAACTGTTGTCAGGGAAAGGAAACTAAGACTCATGAGCACAACCAAAGCTATGAATTTAATATAACATTTACAAAAAACATTTTTTCTGTTGAAATGCTTTTTGCCTAGAGATAAATTAATTACTTTCTTGTAGTGACATTGTTATTTCCATTTTAATGCTTTCGTATTGTTCATTTTCTAAAATTAAAAGTATAAGCACAGAATACCAACTTTTCAAAGCAGGACTGTGCATAACTGTCTCTCTTTAGATGTTTCAACCAAATTGCAAACATCCGTAAAACTTCCAGTACAGGACACAAGGGTCTTGTACAGCAAAGTGAAGATCTGTTGATATTTTACTGAGTTTTGAACACTGATCCTTTATCTTAAACACATCATGGATTATCCTAGTTCAGTTTCATAAGAAAAATCCTTAGTAGTAGAACTGATTTGGTTCATCTACAACCCAAGCATATTTTTCATAAAAGAATTAAAAGCCTCTGAAAAAAAATTAATCCTGTCACAGCCATGCCTTTATAACACCACACTAGATGCACTGGAAAGAAAAAAAAATCTGCTATTGCCTCAAGTACCCACCTACAGATAAATTCTTTAGAAATTAATTTTAAATGGGTTCACAGAAGATTATTTAGAAGAGGTTTTGTGATTGTAGTATCATCTGTGGGGCTTGAAATACTGTAATTAACAGCTGCACTACAGGCAGAAGGGACTTGGTTTCAATTTAATCAGCAGTATCTTACACCATCAATTTCATTATATGCATTACTTCAGTAAACTAACACCAAATATTACAGAATGAATTCTTGGAAATTATAGTAATTTAACAAGTATGTCATGTGAACCAAGTACAATGTAGCCCTTCACGAGGTGTTGTTCCATGAAATACTTCACTAGATAATGTACACCAAATTAATAGTTAAAGACTGCAAAGGGGAAGTGAGAATTTTTCTCTTAGAGTACAGATAACCGGACTGTAAGTAAATGTTAATCTAATCAAGCAACAATTAAAGCCTCTTTTCATATATGTGTAAGCAGAACTGACAGATTCAATTTCATTCCTTCTGCAAGATATTATGGTGCTGAAAATGTCTGAAGATTGCTCCCAGTGCAATTTCTAGAGGAGTACATACAGCTTCCATTCTCATTAAACTTGATTCAGCACAATGAACATCCAGTTGCTGCTCTGCATGCAATAGCTCTTGGGAGCATCCATGGAGCTAGCAAGGAAATGTCTAAATTTTACTCTCTTGCTCTGTTTTATTACAGTCCATGCTGAGTCTTTTATTCAAATTGTAGAGGAGGAGGTGATACATGTAAAAGTAAGCAGTTGAATCATCTGGTGATAAGTAATTGTGGGATAAGATGATTGTTTTTAATATCTTCTAAAAATTATAAAGAAAAATCTGAAACCATGCTGTCTTTAAAATTAAACAAATAAACAAAATCTATCTGAAAAAAAATTCTTTTCCCTCTTGTCTTTTTCTTTCATTTTTTCATGAGCATTTGTACATGACCACACAATCCTTTCCTTGAGGTATTCCAACTTAAGAAAAGTAGTGAATAGGCTAGAGAGTCATCATGATGACCTAATGGTCACTTCTTTGTTTCTCTTTTCACTTATATGTCACTCAACTTCTCAATTAAAAGAAAAAAAAGTCGGGAAATCTTTCTGCAGGTTTTCTTTTTTATGTCTCTTATTAATACCTCTCCATAGAATTCTCTTTCATAACATTGTTTTTTCCATCTAGCTTTTTATTTTACTATTTCCTTTGCTCAGTTGTCTCATTTGTTTCCTGTTCCAACTTCAGGCTTTACATTTGCCTTTCTGGACATAGGGTATTTGTAGATGCCAATGTGAAGTAGCCAAATTTTACAAGCCTATATCTGCACAAATTTGACTATATCTGCACAAATTTTCACAATCTCTCTGTGGAGTTCAGCAAAATCTTTCTCCAATGCTTTGATAATGGTACAAAATATCTGAAAACAGGAAGAAGTTCAACCTTTGAGTAAAAAACATCCTCATTAAGAGATTTTTATTTGCAAATCAAAAATACATATGTGCTTTCAAGGAGGCTAGTCCATTAATGTGGGTATTGGGAGGACTGAAATACATCAGTCATTGACACCCAGTCTTAAAAAAGAGTAATAATTTAGCTATTAAAGCAAGCAAACAAAACCCTGCACTAAAGAAACAACAGAACAACCCCCTCTTCCTCCCGCCCCCCCTCCCCCCACCAAGTTCTTCAAAAGAGTGTAAAGGTGATTTTGGGCCAGACTTGTCAAATTCAATCAGATGAAAAAATGTTCATAAAGAACTATGGTGGTACAGCCACTTCCCCTCTCTAAATGAATAATTCAACTTCAATACCCTCCTCAGCCTTAGGGAATTTGAATATAAATTTATTGGTTCCAAGATGCTATGGGATCAGGTACTCTAGGTTCTCTTTAACTTTTTATTCTCAGACACACAGGTGTTCACTGCAATCTGATACTCATCTCCTAGGTGGATGCACTGCAAGCACTGAGCTTGGTCTCTCATACTCAGTTTTGAGTCAAATGCATACAAGAACACGTACAAACAGGATAATTGTTGGCACAGTTAATGAAGGAAGAAAAAAGCACACCTGAATGTATTACTGTCACCTGAACAAATCCTTTAGGCCCAAGATTGTGGGAAACAACATTCACATGTGTTGCCAAAGAACAAATGTAATTCGGTGCCTGCTGTTCTCCCACTCTACAAACTCCAATATCTCTGTTTCAGGAGGCTCACAAATGTCTTAGTCAAGTACTTTATTTTCAGAATTACTATTTCAGTTTGCTAGGGTGTTGTCTGGACTTGTACCATTCACCCCAAATATCAATACTACTTCCCTTTTCTAGGGGCTTAGAAATTGCCTTAATTATCAATTTTCTTTTTATATTCCCTAAACACAATAAAGCTGTATAAGTATTTGTTTGAGACAACAATTTCAGCTGGCTGTGTTGACTTTTGATCTAACTCAATTTCACAGGAACTCCTCGTTCAAGAATCTGTCATCAGAGTGACTTTCCCTTATATTTATCTAGTTATTGTCAAACCCTCAGATCCTGTTAAATCTGAAACCAGTTTCTAAGCTCAGCATGAGGTACAGGATTCACTATCATAAGCTAAAGTAAAATTCAGGCTCACAAAATGTGAAGTCAATAGACGTGAATTTTACAATGGTCCCCAGTATGGACATGGACCTAAATAAATTTTGCCTAAACCAATTAATATGTAAGATGTTTTGCATTCCTTTTGGGAAATTCACTATTTCTCTGCTTCCTTCTTGTCTCCAAGACCACAAATACAAAAAATTACAAAGTTCCTAATGAAAATGTAGCAGAAAGTGTCTGAATAGATTTGGAGCTGGTATATGACATTGCTGGATATTCTAGAAAACTCTTGAACTATCCTATTATAAAATTCCCATTTATTTCAGAACAAGGCCTTCCAGAGACTGGAAAGTAAAACAAATCGGGCAAGCATTCTTCCTAGTTTTAGCTTGGCTCCTCAGACTTATGTAGTCAGGTTTTCTGTTCCCTATATCCAAGACTTCTGACCCAAGTGACTGCATTTACCTACACTGGTCAACTTTAAAGAAGTCACAGAGAAGTGAGATCCTAAAATAGCCTGAAGAGGAGAAGGAAGTGACCCCCTAGTTGTTGGCAATGACAGGAAGAGTGCAGAGGCAGCATATGCTCTGCTTGACACAGTGGGTCCATGGAGAAGAAGAAGAAAGGACAGGGAAACATCCTCAAATGAGAAAAAGGTTAAATTAAAATTTTCTTTATCTTTAAGACTAAAGTCAGCCACCACAGAAAGGTAAATCTAGGAAACTCATTTAAAGGCTTACAGAAACACTTATTTAAATTACGCTGTTAGAAAAATGGAACTAATGTCCACAAGAAGGGAAAAAATATAGAAAAAAATGGGTTACCACAAAATGCAAATATCCCTATCTCAAAGTAATTCAAAGTTATCTAACATCAACAAAGCACATAAAAAACACTCCTTAGAGGCTTAAGAAAAAAAGTGTAGAATATTTTGAAGGTACTATAATTTTGTGCCAAAATACTTTGTATCTTCATTACATATACAATGTTAGTTCCCTCTCTATCAAACTGACAACTCTTTTAACAGTAGTCCATTTCCCGCCCTCAAGAAATGCACTATGGTGGGAAGTGTTACAGGGGGGATCCCAAAAGTCTTCCAAGCATTAAAAATTTGAAAATCAATGACCGAGTGGCAAAATGATCTATGTACTGTTTATCATGAGGAGTTATTCTCGCATTGCTGTTTTCTTTTCAATCAGACATCTCAAAGGACAAAGTTAAACGGGTAATTCTAAAAATAAACTGACACCATGTATTGCAACAAAGAGCAGAAAAAGGAAGCCAGACCTTGAGTCAGTTTTTGTTTTCCATGGAAGGAAAGAGCATGACAACTTTTAAGAGTGATTTCTAACCCCAGCTGCCAGAAGTGAAATACAGGCAACAGAAGCATAAGCATCTCTACTGCACTGCTGGAGACTGGAAAGTGATTTATTGAATCTCTTGTCAAGACAGCTCTTGATTTCTTCCAGAACAGGAGCAATATAAGGTGACTGGGCAGGAGTGTTGCTGTTGGATATACACTTTAAACTTTTACACTTTACATGAAGGCTGATTACAGAGCATGCCATATTCCATCAAAATAAATAAGGACATTAAATTCTGTAATCATTAGAATATCAAAAAGTTACTAGTTTTATGTTTGCTGGGACAGAACCTTCAGGTTTTAATGCCTTTCAATTGTAGACTGATGGACACCATGAATTGTTGTGACAAGCTGAAAATGTCCCATTTTTCTTTGTAATCTCAATGCATACAGAAATCTATATTGCTTTTCTTTATGGTCTGAAAGCTGAAAATCTCTCTCCTGGAAGAACTTACAGAGACAAAAAATCAGAAGGAAGAATAGAATGGAATCAACTTTTCTTTAAACAGCATTTATAAATGATGGGTTTTTTTAGTCTAAGTTTTTATTATTTCCAGTGATACCACATTTCTATAAGAAAAGGCACCAAAAGCAGCATGGGCAGCAGGGTGAGGGTGGGGATTCTGCCTCTCTGCTCTGCTCTCCTGAGAACCCACCTGGCACTACCGTGTCCAGCTCCGGGTCATCAGCAAGTAAGATGTAAGGACTTAAGAGCACAGCTGCCTGTCTCAAACACTGTTAAGGCCACAGAATGACTTTGCCATAAGCACAGAATGGAATGACATGATGGCACTGACTCCAGGCCTGGTGGAGGCAAGAATTGATTAGTGGCTAATGCAGCCAGACAAAAATTCTCCCTCTGACAAACTGTAAAAAAAGCAGCTGCTTGCATGCATATCACTGGTCAAACAAACACCAACCGAAGTTATGGGACAGAACCCCGAATGTGCCCACCCCCAGATATGCCTCCACGGATACCTGGAACTTGGACTGCAAGTTAAGCTGGCATTACAGGAACTTGATAAAGTTGGTACTGTTGTTTGAGTGTTATCTTAGACCTGGGGAAGGATAATACAGTTGGGGCAGAAGAATGTGTCACTGGTAATGGACACAAAGAATGCAGATTTTATGGGTCAGAAGGAAAGCAAACTCACTAACTGTGTTGAACCAGCTGCAACTGAATAACAGGTTGTATATTAGGCTAGATGGAAGGAAAAAGGTTTTTTCAAGGAAGCTGATAAAACACTGGAACAGGCTGTGCAGAGTAGTGGTAGATGTTCATCCCTGGAAACATTCAAAGTCAAGTTGGATGGGGCTCTAAGCACCTGATATAGTTTAAGATGTTCCTGCTCATTGCAAGGGGGTTGAAATAGAAGGCCTTTCAAGGACCTTTCCAACACAAACTATTCTAATATTCTAGGCTTCTGTAATCAGCAGGTTCCCTCAAAAATATTCAAGTCTATTTCTGGGGAGGCATCATTAGGGGTCACAAAGGAAATTCAGAAATTTTTTTTCTTCCTCTTTGTTTTTCCTGAGAAATATGAAAGGGGAAAAATAGTTAACTAAAGATATATCAAGTTTTTAGGAATGCTTTCCAGATGTCACCCTCAGAAAGAAGCAATGACAAACATATTCTTTTTAGAGTATTTTTGCATTTGTAGCTTGATATTATTTATTTTCTGAACATAAAAAAATTAAATTCTTTTATTTTGTTTACCCAATGTGGCAGTCATTTTGTTTCCAAGTCTATCCAAGTAAAATATACTCAATTCTGTCTTGGAAGCAAACACGGAAAATAAAATACAGTCTAAAATTTTTCATTGTTATCAAAGCACATGTCCTTTTTTCTTCTCAAAAGTCAAACCATTCCTATTTTCATAATAAAAAAGTATTTTGACATGACGGCTACCTGAAAACCTCAAGCAAGTGATAGTCTGACATCATCACAGCTTGGAGGGAATCACAGTGCATGCAGACATGCCAACATGGCAGGGAAAGCTCAAAGCAAAGGACTTTCTTCCACACCAGTCAAAATAAGGTCAAACTTAGCAATAAAAAACAAGATTGTCAGAGAACACCCTAAAAACTGCGCAGGGAAGTATACAAGAGTGCTCACTGCAGACATTTAGCTCCACACTTGGATAAACACTGCCCTGGGTATGATCCTCTATGGAGAGGAGTTTGGTTCGAGTGGCTAGAAAAGAAATCTCTGGACCTGGCTTCTTGAAGTATCACAGAATCTGCAAGAATTTTAATTATATCCATAATAATTAATATTTTATAGGGCACTCTCTTCATAATAGTCTTATATTTATATTTTTTATTTGGAATAACCAGAATTTACAGATATAATTACAGATATCTTAGTATGGGCAGAGAAAAAGAGTTATTCCTCATATTTTTGATCTATTTGTCCATAGCAAGGGAGTTGGACTAGATGATCTTTGAAGGCTCTTTCCAATCCAAGCCATTCAGTGCTTCTCTGGACACTACACAAGTAACATATATCCTCTTTACAACTTCTATTAGTTCAATATGAACACCTTGCAGACAGTCTTTCTGGAAAAAAAAGAGTGAGTTCTAGAAGACGGCACTTCAATTTGCAAGACAACCAATCTACCTAAAAATTTGATCTGCAAAGGTCCTTTAGTCATGACTGCTGGTAGGCAGGAAAGTTATAAATAATGTAAAGAAGCCTGACTTCTCAATTTCTCAGTCTTACTCTGTTCAGATAGATCACCACCAAAATCTGTCTCCTGAACTACAGGTCTTACAAGGCCAGCAAGCTCTACGTACAATGTGTGAAATTTGTTTGGAGGTGTATGTTCACTTGTCAGACATGACAGTTTTAAAAGGGAAATAAGAGAGACTGATGCTGGAATTTACTCCAAGTGAAGAAAAAAAAATGAAACTTGCAAGCGAAGAGAAAGGGCAAACCTTTAGCTAAAAGAGTATGAGCATGTCCAAGGCAGAACTAAAGAGCTGCTGTGCTCCTCCAGGCCAACTCTTAACTATGTAAAATTTAGACATAAAGATTGAAATTCTACTCTACTCTCCTTAAAAATGAATGTCATAGGCAGATAAAACTGGAAGAGTAGGTAGCCAGAATTTCTGTCCATTTTAAGTATCCACAATAGCTATTCACCCCCTGAGCCTGTCTGAATGTGGCATATAAAATAACATTAATCTCATCATCTCAGTATCTGTCTCTATCTGACAGAGCCTTTTATTTTTTGATTGATGCTTGACATTTATCATACTGTTTGGACAGATTTTAGTGACAATTTGGAAAGATATTTGCTGGGCTTTTGGTCAGTATTTCATGTGCACACAGCAGACCTCATTAACACAGAATCAGAAAAGAAATCCCTCGTATGCAAAAGAGAAACAAAATTAGTTCCTTTCAATTAACTCTGTCAATTTTTCATAAGATTTTTAACTCAATTCATGGGACATGGAAATCTAAGGCAATGGTTTATATGTTATTTACCAATGCTGACTTCAGGAGAAACTTGAACAAATCACATTATTTTATTCAACAGTAGAAATGTATTTCCAAGAGCTCTGATCTATTACAGATTCCTTTAATTTTCAACTTCATTTGGACAGCAGGGAAATCACATAAGTAAATTACAGTTGGCATAGCACAAATATTGTGTAAATGGCCTACTGTAAGAAAAGTCAGCAAATTTAGTAAGATTGGAAGGTAGAATAGAAAATATGATCTAAAAAACAATGTTTCAGGCTTTCTTCCACAATATATTTTGGATTAAAAATACTGTGTTCACATGACTTTGTATAATATCTGCACATTGTTTGTATCATCCAGAAAATTTAAACTTCTAGTACACCTTAAAACAGAAATCCAGATCTGAATTAATTGTAAAGGTAATGCCTGTCTAACTTTATATCACAGTTATTTCAGTTCTAGGTAACAAGAAGAGAGAAACTTTAGTATATTTAGTGGATTCAAATAGAGTCATGGAGAAACTAAGAAAATATCATGTTTTACAAAATTTTAGATATTACCTATCTTAAGAAAGTAAGTTATTTTCTGGTAGCTGTCAATTTTCATTACTGAGGAAAAGATCTGCTGTGATTAAGTATGGAAGTCTTCTAGGTGAATGCAGGAGAGACGATCTTTTTATTTAGAAAGTGGTCAGAAGTGCTAGTTTAAAGCTTCCATCATATCAATACTTTTTGTTCCCAATTTAGAAATATGTGTAAATAAGTACTGTCATTTATGCAATTAAGTCTTATTTAGTTCAGTAAATATGTATTCACTTGAAAGATTATATAATTAGGCCTCATATTTACCTTTTTTTGACAGATAAGTTGTCACAATACTTGTTCACACCACCAGATTTTAGGAAACTTCTGGCATAGGTCAATGTTGCAGTACTAAATTCTGATCTATATAGCTTTTAGTCCTCAGAAAATGTAAGGAAAAGAGGTTCTGGTTTACCCAGAAAGTATATAACTCATGCTGTGCACTGTGTTTATAATGTCTATAGAATAGTCATCCTACATTTACATTTGTGCAAATTCTTTAAAAATCCCCAATTGAGTTCCCTACTCTTTCTCCCCAGGGAAGTAATCCAAGCACTTTAAAGGCATGCAAGAACAAATAAGGAAAAATAGCATTTTCTGTCTTACAGCTACACAAGGAAAACCTAACAGGGTTTTGGCTGTAATTCCTGGTTTTCTTTAAGTCTTCCATGGCTTTTATACTTACTAATTTTCAGAATTCTTCATTGTTTTATTTCCTGATATCTTCTGGTTTTACCTATACATACCACAGGAACTTCAAAAAAAAGTAATTCTAGAGTATTCTTTTCTGACAAGGCCATGGAAGAGAGTAAAACAAAAAAAAAAAGCCAGATTAAATTTTCTGAAGCTGGTAATAGACAGTTTGTAAAGTTTTAAGTATTGTAAACTAGGACAGTGAGTCCGCATACTATATCAAAGGTCAAAATACAATTAATTTATTTACAGCTCAAAACATGGTATTTGGCAGCAATGTCATGTGAGCAGCCCAGCTACTTGCCAGAGCATGGATATCTGGGAATATCTTCCTATTTTCTTTGGGCTTACCACCTGTCAAATCATTGGTTGATAGCAGTTTCACTGTGTCTGACAGTAAAATGCATCTTTTCTGTTTATTTATCTTCAGACTGTTCATCAGCAAGGTCAGTTATTATCAGTATTTTTGTAAACAAACAAAAATAAAGAGGACTAATAATGATGAGGAAATGCTCATATGTGAATTGTATTTAGTGAATGTCTGTCACAGCTGGAGATGAAACAATAAAATCTCATGAACTTTTATGATAAAGCAAATGTGTTGTCTCTATCGACAGAAAAAAAAGTAAAATAACACTTATATAAGGTGTTAATATATGCTGAACAGTTAAGACAAAAATAATGAAATATGGTTATGTTAGATTCTGTACCAAACATGAATTTCAAAATCTTCATCCTAGGTCTGGAGAAAATTTGAACAAAATAATAATTGCAAAAATAATTTAGACCAAGACAAGTAAAAAGCTTAGCAGATGAGACAGGTTCTGAAAAACTAATGTTTGGCACAGCTCTGCACTTCAATAAGCTCTTTTAAAAACTGAGGTATATGATGTGCTGTTCCAATTGTAGTTGTTTTTTGTTTCTTTCTCTTTTTTGTAGATAACAACACAGATTATACCCCTGATTATTTAAGTCCTTATTCACATACATGTATTAAAGGGTGCATAAAACCATTAGAACTATAGAACTTATTTGGGCAGAAATCTGAAATTCACATATGTTCTCTAAAAGAGCTCATTCATTGTTCATATAAGTGAGAGAAAAGTCAATGATTTCTGAAATGAAAAGCAGTACAAGTGAGTGCCATATAAGTTTACGGAATGTTGCCAGTTCACATGTATTTCAATTTCTGGTACCAATCTCAATTTTCTTTTCAGGAACTGTTGTTAGAACTCAGACTTATTTACTGCTCTCTGTTGGTTTTGTGACATAAGTGAGTGTTGAAAGGGCACAGCCGTTCTTCATTACATCCTCAGTCCTTCAAAGAAGTGAGCGAATGATTTAAATAACTAAACCTGCACTGAGTACCTGCCTTGAATCACCTCTTCAAATACTATCAAACACTCAAATCTTGCAACTAACTTAAAATCATGGAAATACTCCTTAAATTAATTTTGTTCAACAGTCTGGATTAGAAACCAATCTTAGATGAAATATGGAAACACAAACACTTTGTGTAACTATATGCTGTGCTTCTCTTAAAAACCGATCTCCTGAAATGTAAAGGAAAAGTCCAGAAAAATATAATTGTTCAACCACATGTCTATTGCTGGGAAGGATTATATGAACTGTAGGATTGAATGTGTGAATTTTGCAGTGTGGATGTTAATGTGTCATTGTGAAATGCCTAAGTGAATTTCTTAAGTGTATATAATGAGTTATTTGCACACTTCAAGGGAAAGTTGTGTGTCTCAATAGGCTGGAAGATCTGGGGACTCTTCAGCAGAGCTACAGGTCTAAAGGTTGATCAGAGGAAACAGATCAAATGGGAATTACTCCACTGCTCTAAAGGCCTGCCCCACACACCTCAAGAGGAAGACATAAATGAATGAGCTGTATTTGCATGTGGGGTCAGGATCAAGGAGACAGATTACTTTGTTTGCAAAGGAAAGAGAGAGTGAAAGGTGAATTTATACACTCAATTAACAGAGATATAGTGAGTAAAATGCATCAGGATGAAGATGCCATGGTAATAGGGGTGGGGTAGGGAAGGAAAAAAAGGAAAATAGAACACAAAATTCAAGGCACTACACCTATTGCTTTTTTTTTTTTTGTGTGCATTTTGCAGTTCTGAGAGGTTAAAGTGTTTTTTTTTTCAGGCATTAATACTGAATTAGCATGTTGTTTTCTGAAGACCGAAGTTTAAAACTTAAAAATTAGTTTTTGAAAAGCATCTCTTCAAAGAGTTAGTCAAATATGTGTTATGAACATGCATTGCCTCAGAAAATCAGATATGGAACTCCACAATTTTAAAGAAATCCTGAAAATTTACTGATATTGTTCTGCTGTGTCCCCCAAGTCACTCTCCTCCAAAAGAGCACAAAAAAACCTCAAGAAACCACCACCAGTAAAAAACAAAACAAAACAAATAAGCAAACAAAAAACCCAACCAAAAGCATGCCAAAAAAACCAAACCAAACCAAACCAAACCAAACCAAACCAAACCAAACCAAACCAAACCAAACCAAAAAGACCCAACAAACATCAAAAAATCAGTATTCTAGATGTAGGCTCCATCTCCCAGTTCTGTCTGATCTAACACAGTTTAGACTGTTCATGCTCAGACTGACCACCCTTCGGGCCAGAGCACAAAATCTGTCTTCCCTATCTGTGAAGTGTTTTCCCATAGATGACTTGGCCTGAGTGATCTTGTAGAGAATGCTGAGTTAGCCTCATAAGGGCTTGAGCTAAGAAGAGGGTAAAATGATATTAATCATCAGACTCAACTAAGCCACCTCAAATAACTCTTACATCAGTAAGAGAGAAAGGATAATTTTTGCTCAACTGCTTTCACCATTTTTGTACCTGAAGTCCCCTGGAAGCACTGTAAGTTCAGAGATCTCAGAGGCACTGATCTTACATTCTTTTTTGTAAAATAGAAGTGGAAATTGCTCAATCTCTATACTGACTGAAAATGCACTGGTGTCCCATGCAGAGAGATGGGTTTTTTAGGACTCAGGGTTTGAAAACAGTTAGGGGTTTCTACATTTAAGTGTTATTATTAAAGCCTTTAGAAGCCAGCACAGAAGAAACACTGCCAAAACCCAGTGACTGCATAAACTGTAACAATGCTACACATATTTAATTTTGGATTTATGGATAAACAGCATTCATACTATATTACAGTAGGTGATTCTTGAGAGAAAGAAGCAAAGGAGTACTATATCTTAAATGGGCAGAGGTGTAAGAACAAGATTGCTTAAAGATCATTACAAAAATGTAAAACAAGATACTACAAAAGAAATTTTAAATTAGATAGTTTAGCAAGTATCTGTTACAATGAAGTTAACTAGATAAATAATTGGCTTCTATATTTATAGTTATTGTGGATCTTTGTAAAACTCAATTTTGTACGTAGAAATTTATGCTAATTCTGCAATAATAATGTCATAACAGGAGTTACATCCAAAGATCAGGACAACCACTTGACAGTCCTCTGCTATGACACGTAAATTCCTTCTCTACAAGTCCTCTTACTATTTAAAGAAAATGATTCTCTAGAATTAATTGTCAAACATCATGGAGACAATTCAAATTCCCCAGTTTGGTTAACTAACCAAATTAAGGAGGCCACAGTGTAATTCAAAAGTATTGACTTCAGCAGGTCAAAAGTTCATAGTTTTTTCTGAGAAAAACCTAGGAACTGATACTAAGAATATTATAATATTTTGACAAGTATTCTTGAGAGTCTTGTGACCATAACCATAAGGAATAAAATTTTCAAGGTTTACCTGGAATCAGAGATGCTGTCTTGCAGTTTCAGAACCTGGCTTTATTCCTGATAAAATTAGCTGTAGCAGATGCAGTCACTTACTTTGTACATTAGCTATGAGTATGTGCCAAATACATAAATGTAGAAAAAAAAAATCAATGAAAATAAAATAGTAATCAGAGTTTTGAAGAAATGTACTTGACAACTTTCCTAAATGCAATTAAAATCTGCAGTATGTATATCTGAAAAAATGATTGTGCATTTACAGTTAGCATTTGACATGCCATAGGTGTTATCAAACACCTAGAGTTGCAAAGTTATTTAAGAAAGATTAATTGAATCTCTGCAAGGCCTTTGAACTTCATTATGCAAATATTTAAAGACAGTCTCACGTAACATGCATACTGCTGCTTCCTTCATTAAAAAGTTGCATCCCAGCCTTCTGGAAATGCTCTTATCTTTATCTTATCTCCTGACTGTTCATGAACCAAAGGTTTTGATGCACAACACTGCTGATACTAAATAAACAGAGAAAAATTTAATTTGCATTTATTATTCTTTTTTTTTTAATATCAAACATCCATGTGTCGTATTGAGAGGGAGGTGTAGATTGTGAGTTGTTGGCTACTGTGGCATTTGATATAACAATGTCATGAAACAACACTGACAGCTAAGATAGACAAAGGAAATAAATCACCAAGTACTACTCTAGTAAAACAAACACTTTGCATATATCATATCTGATTGTATTTCCTACATATTATGAACTGGTACCCTCAGCCTCTCTGACAGAGTGATCAGAGAAGAAAATCCTGGCCCAGTGCTAACAACAGGAGATTACAAAAATATGCCTGGCAATTATATGAAAAGTCAAGACTGATGCATTTGTGATCTATGCCAAGGCAACTAGTGTAAAGAATAAAGATGAAATAGCCAAAGTAAAAAGATGAAGACACTCTATTGGAGAGTAATCAATACAGCTCTGCAGATAAAAATAACTCAAAAATATGATAGAGTTCTGTGACAGATTCAATGAGCATGTGGGTGAGCAGATACTGTCTAGGAATATAGTGGGAATTCTGCTGTGAAGCCATCACCTAACGGAAGGGAGTCTCCACATCCCGTGTTGAGGTATTAAGCATACTCCACAATGTGGGAAAGGTTACAGGTAGTGTAAAACCTACTGTGAAATGACCTGGAAATGGGATGCTACACCACACAGAATTACTTTGAACACACAGCTCCTAAAGGCATCTAGGGAATACAGACTTTCTGCAACACTGAATAAATTGGTGGTAAGATGGAAAGTATGGCCTCTGACTCAGTCTTTCATGAAAACAAGTATTATCAGCAAGTCAAATAGAATCTTACAAGTAATTGGGAAAGAATCTGAGTGCCAAACATAAAAATTTATATAGCTCTAATTAGTATATATATATATATATATATATATATATATATATATATATATATATATATATAAAGATGATAAGATGATAATAATAAATGACAACAAAGATGACTACAGGTATGAAATACTTCTATAGTACTACCTAGTAGAAGAGACAAGACAGTTCCCCCAAGTGAAGGGGGGAGAGGGAAGAAAAGATAAACCCCCAAACATTATTGTGAACATTGTTGAGAAGGCCCTGAGATGCTAATTCCCTATTTCTCATAAAAGCAATTAAGAATTAATAATTTCACTGCAAGTGTAAAAACAAAAAACCTCCTCCAGCTAGTATTATTTAAACTATAAACCACTTTGATACCATACATTAAAGGAAATAATTAAAGATGGATGAGTTAAAATATTAATAAAATTATAATTTAATGAATAAGACCATGAATGTCTCTAAGCCAAATTATCTAAACCACACTTCTCTGGAAGATGCTCATGACTGACCCATTAAACTGTTGTCTATCACAAGCTTGAGGGAACCATAAAAAAAATTAATTTTATAGCTGTCCTACTTTTAATATAATTTCCTTTTGTAACTGCTGCTGCTTATCCTTCTCACACAGAATATTCTTCTTGTAGACATTCAAAAGTTTTATACCTCAGCCAATTAGCACAGTGCTGTAGAAATCAAGAGATCTTGTTGCTGATTCTGACTCTGCCCAAGGGGTGTCTATACAAAGATCTCATTTTCTCCTTCAACTTATTGTGATTGCTGATCTGTGATTTTTTTTAGCTCTAACATAGTTTTTCATATAAGCTTATTGCTTAGAGTTTTTTGCCTATTTCACCTGAGCAGTTGTTACAACATCCTGTAAACTGTGGGACTGACTACAGTGACTGGTCCCTTAACAGGGATGTAGTCATACTAAAATACTTAATGAAAATGTAAGAGAGACTTGGACTTGTATTACTCTTAAAAGCCTTATCATCTGGCAATAATTAATTCTGAGCTCTAAAATAGCTAAGAATAAGCTAAGAAATAGTAAAGGACTTTTTTGAAGGAGTATCACTTATAGCAGTGTCCCTTGTGATGAAGAAAGAAGGAAGGGAGGGAGGGAGGGAGGAAAGAAAATATGAAGAAAATAGGATGAAGGAAATATGAAATAATTCCCCCATTAAGACCTGATCACTATCTGCAAGCTTGAGCAAATTTTTTTTTAAATAATAGATACAAAATCCCAACTTACTCTTCTCAAAATTGCTATACAAGTATCTTAATAACTATTTTAAAAGAAAGACAAAATCTGGCTTTGATATGCAATGTGTACTTCTCCATGGCCGAACTGATCTATTTAACTTCATTGTGTATTCTCTACTTTTGTTTTCAGTATTGTTTTTGCTCCCGCTCCAACAAATATCTCATTACTCATTTGCATCTAGCTTCAGTAGTTGCACATTTGTGCACTGATGGGCAACAAATACGGAAGAGATACATCAAAGACATCTTGTGCTTGCGTGAAGAGATGAGGTGAGCCTGACCACAAAGGAGTAAAGCAGCAGCCAGCAGTTGTGTAATCACTACAGGGCATGTTCTCCCTTTAACACTGTCGTATCACAGAGTTCACCAGGTTACCGGGAACTCCCGAGACTGCCTATGCATGGTCATAAAGAAAGCTAAAACCGATTCTGAAAAAACTAAAGCAGGATCAGATCTACTTCAAAGAACTCACACCCACATCAACTGATGAGATATCTATGTCCAGAGAAAGCATTTTCTATGCTAATGTCCATTACTTCCTCCAGAGCCGAAATAAAACTAGTTGCAATGTGATCAGTGTAATAACACCAAAACAAATAACATGCTGTTATCTCAGATGGATCTAAAATGATTAAACCAAAAGGAAGAGGGGTAATTTATTTATCTGTATATGCAATGTAACACTTCAAACATATGCAATATCACCACAGTAATCTTCTTTTCAGTGCAAATAATTTATCTTAATTTTCATTTTTACTCAGCACTGCTTACCCTCTTGATGTTACTCAGAGATTTCTGGCAAAAGTGCTATTGATGAAAAGAAATAATTTTACAGCAGAAGTGCTTGAAGTTTTTTGCCAATTGTGGTAAGACTGTCCTTGAAATTTGATCATTTTTTAAAAGGTGGCTGCACGCTCACCACATTGAATAACTCATTTTAGATGAGATAATAAGATGCTATTGTAGTGATTTCTTTTTTAATTTGTAGTAACTGATTACATGAAATTAATGAGTGGAACAAAACCTATGCCTGTCTCTTATCCATTCTCTAGGTCACAAGAACTGCATCTTTGATCATGCCTCTTCTCTGCCTTCATTGTTAATCTGACGTAAGATTACTAGAATAAAATGTAAGGTTTCTTGTCACTAGCATATGAATATTTGAGGGATAGGGTAATTAAGAAGACTCCAGACCACACTTCTGATTTTTTGAAAGCTAATATTAACCCTGATTAACTATTTCAGAATTGAACTATCTCTGTTTATTGAACTATCTCTGTTTATTTAACTCTTAATATTTCATTCTTCTTTAATTGTATGAAGGAAATAGTTAGCAAATGCAGTGATTTGCTTTCTTTTCTTCAGCTGTCTAATATAAGCTCAGACCTAACTTCTCCTTGGGAGAAAAGTAGGCATCTAACCAGGGCCTTCAACAATATTATACAAAGAATGTGTCAGAAACAGATGCTCTGTTTTCTTTTTTTGCTAATATGATGGTTTGGCCCTAGCTGGAAGCCAAGTGCCCACCAAAGCCACTCTATCACTCTCCTCCTCAGCTGGGCAGGAAAGGAAAAATGTAACAAAAAGCTTATGGGGCAAGACAAGGATCAGGAGATATCAGTCACCAATTACTGCTGGGGCAAAACAGATTCAGCTTGGAGAAATTAATCTATATTTTTTTTAAACCAGAGTAAGAGAATGAGAATTAAAAATAAAACTTCAAAAATCTTCCCTTCACCCTTCCTTTCGTCCCAGGCTAAATTTCACTCCCAGTTTTTTCCACCTCCTGCCCCCAGTGCCACAAAGAGACACTGAAAGGACGATGGTCACTTCATCACATTGTGTCTGCTGCTCCTTCCTCCTCAGGGGGAGGACTCCTCACACTCCTCCCCTGCTCCAGTATGGGAGTCCTCCCACAGGAGACAGTCCTCCATGAACTGCTCAAATGGAGTCCTTCCCACCGGCTGCAGTTTTTCCCAAACTGCCCCAGTATATATCACCTCCCATGGGGTCAGTCCTTCAGGCTCAGCCTGCTCTAGGGATTACAAGTCCTACCAGGGGACCAGCTCCAGAATGGGTTCCTCTGCAGGACCACAGGTCCTGACAGGAGCCTGCTTCAGCATGGGTCTCCCACAGGATCACAGCCTTCTTGAGGCACCCTGCTGCTCCAGTGTGAGGTCTTCCATGGCTGCAGCTGGATATGGACTTCACCATGGACCTCCATGGCTGCAGAGGCACAGCTGCTTCACCATGGTCTGCATCATGGGCTGCAGGGGAATCTCTGCCTGTCCTTCTCCCCTGACCTGGGTGTCTGCAGAGTTCTTTCCCTCCCATATTCTCATTCCTCACCTCTGGCTGTTGTTGCACTGCTGTTTTTTTTCTTCTTAAATACATTACCCTGGAGGTGTTACCACTGTTACTGATGGGCTCTGCCTTGGCCAGTGGTGGGTCTGTCTTGGGGCCAGTTGGCATTCACTCTAGAGCACATGGGGAAAGCTTCTAGCATCCTCTCACAGCAGCCACCTTACTGGCTGCCCTGCTACAAAAATCTTGCCATGCAAACCTAATACAGCTAGATGATAACACTATTTCATTATGGTCCTAATAAACGAATGAATATTTTATCTCTCCATCTTAAATCCCTACTGCACCATGCAATGCGTGCAAATATGAATGTATAGAATGTATGTCTATGTCCCAGTTACCATAGAGTCCACTGAAGGATCCCACCCCGACAGTTCCTATATATTAGCAGGAGACTACTGGCTGTACAATTTAAGCTTACCCAAGACACAATTGTCCCTTTACTAGTCCCCAGATTTTATATAAGCTCATGACTTAAGTGATTTGAGCCCTAAGAAACCAGCAGCCCCATACTCTACACTCACACAAACACAACCCAAACCACTTCAGATTAATAATGAAGAAAAGGAAACAGTATCACAGCTATCTCTGTGAAGCCACTGGAATGTGGTTATGGAAGCTGAAGCGAGGTTAGAAAGTCACTGGAGAAGTAATATCAACTAATAAGTTAACTGTACTAGAAATGTACTGGAGGAGACTGTTACATGAAGACTTCAGGCAGGCAAAGTCTGGCCTAAAGAGGGAGCAAATAAGCTAAAATGGAGGGGGCTGTTTTATGCTTTTGAGGCTTAAAGGAAAAACAGGCATGTTGAACCTGAGGAATTTCAGCTCCACAAAGGGAAACTTTGCATGTCCATGCAGTTACACTTCGCCTTCTCTAATTGACTTTGCACATACCAAGTGAAGTAAGGGATATCTTTAAATTCAAGCTTTGCCTGGATTGCTATTTTTGCATTGGAAACAATAATTTTGCCTCTTTAATTGATGGTGAAGGACATCCTTCTATAAAGGAAGGCTTTGAATATATCTCATTGATTTTCAGTACATAATATTCAACCCAAGGAATGCTGAGTTCACATTGTGCATAACTAATATCTTCACTTACATTAATAATGGAATTATTAGTCTCACCATGAAATCCTATGTCTACTCATACCAAACATTAAAAATGTCTATTATATTTTTATTTATTCACATTTTATTTACTTAGCACTCCTAAATCAAACATCACTTCCTTAGCTATGCAACATGACATACAATGTAATTTTGTGTCATCACCCTCAGTGCTAAGACCCTATGTGTTTTGCATGGCTGTAGTGAGTTGACTTTTGATTTGTGCTAGTAATGACAGATGATGGGTATTTTCCCCTTCCAGTGATAAATATAGCTTTAGTACATATTTAGTTCAGAAAATGCACTGACATTTTTCAGGATAAAAGGTTCTCTATGAACTCAGAATGTTGCATGCAGCACTACATTTATGTCATGGCAATTATTAGGCTTACATTATTACTGCCTTAAATGAAACATAACTATTTTGCCACAAAATGCAATGAGAAAAAATTTTAGTCTGGAAGATTAGATTGGGCTTGCAGTCAGAAATAATAATCAGTGCTTACCATGTGATGTGTTTCAATTTTTTGTATAACAAAAACAGCAGACTAAAATTGTTTTTCGTACTTTCCTGAGGGCATAACCTCCCTCCAAAAAAAAGGGCACTGATTTTTCTAGGCATACATGTAAGAGGAAATAACTGGTAAAGCATGGCCAGAAATATGGATCTATTATTTTTGTTCACCATACACAAGGCAATGACCTTTGTTATAATTGTTGTGGACCATTTTACCTGTCCAAAAGATAACAAACCAACAGACACACAAATTTAATATTCAAAATTAATTTGCAATAGCCATTTCTTGCCTTGCCAAAAAGGCAGTTTACCCAAAACAGGAAAAGAAATTGACCCTCCAACTGTTCATTTAAATTGAGTTGGAAAAAAATAGCATGACAATCTCCATAGAACTATAAGAAACAAAAATAAACTAAATAAGTACCTTAACTGCATACTCTGAATTGGACTTTAGATACATTAGTAACATGGGTGTCCAAGCTTAGAATTCTGTTTCTATGAACTTTGATTTCACCACTACAGTAAAAATTAAATTTATTATATTTATCTGCTAGTCTTGCCTAGAATGCTTTTCTATATACCTAATTAAAACAGTAGTTTTTTAGAAAATAATATCTCAGATATACCCCTTGTTTGTCAATTCATTTGTCACATCTCTAAAATGTAATTTCATTTCATTATTTATTTAAATAATTTGGCTCAGTTATCTTTTAATCTAGACCTAGTTAATTGAATGACCCCATATTAATTGACTAGATATAAAATGAATTATAAAATTGACAAATAGTTTCTTTAACAGGAATACATATCAGGTGAGTTTGTAGGGTCAGCCTGGTACCGGGCAGTAATTTACATATTAATTAGCGGCTGCGGGACCAAGAATAAAAAGGCATGAAATGTAACTGTCGTATTGAGAATACACAGGTTGATGATGTTTCTTTGAGAGAGATAGTATCAGCTTTTCTCTTGTTTTAAACACACCAGAGTCCCTACTTTTCATTTCTATAGCAGTTTCCTCTCTTACCATGTGCATTTTCAATCAGTTTACTCCTAAGAGATACAAGATTATTATCCATATATAACACAGCATTTATTATAGGTCTTGTCCCCCCAGTATTCACCTGTTGTCATCACTTTGACTGATTTTAACATTAATTGATAAGCAGGTTTTGCTATGTATGTGATCTGTGGAAATTGGCTTCTTTTGATAAGGGTAAAACCACTGTGATGTTAGGAGATACACATGTCAATGACTAGATATGATTAGAAGAAAGTAGTATTTAATGACATTTAAAGGAATAAATAGCCTGTTTGACAGAACTGTGTTTCTACTCTATGGATGGCCATTCCATGAGACACTCCTCAAAGAGTTTGAACATTATGCTCACAGCAGAGTGGATTTATTGTGGACAGATGTGGCCACATGTTTCAGTACCCCTTGGGGGAATTTCTCTCCTAAGGTGTGTAATAAAATGGAAAGAGCAAAGCATCAAAGACCACTACTAGAATATGCACATAAAGATGTGCACAGACACAGTTGCAAATCTCATTCTGCAAGCTTTCAGGAGGTCTGAGTCAGCCAGTAAAAGAATCTTAGCCCTCTGAGGCTTTGATCATCAATCCAAAAATACAATCTATAAATTATAATCAGCAGAGACATAAAGAAATAATTGCAACCAAGGAATTTCCAAGCAATCCTGATGCCAAAACGGTTTCATAGACACTGAACAGTTTTTTGAGCAACACACATTTTTCAAGATCTGTTTTTCCACAGAAGATGCAGAGGAAAAAAAAAAAAAAAAAAAAAAAAAAAAAAAAAAAAAAAGGGGGGCTAAATTAGTCTAGTCTATATTTGGATTACTGCTGCTTGCCCAGAGGATTGAAAAGTTGGAAATAAAATGGGTCTGACCACTGGATGTCACTCTCGACTTAAACCTTGTTACATTGTCTGTGTTTCTGGCAAAAGGAAATTCTCAATTTTTCTGTCATTGTGTCTAAACTGCAGCGTGGCTGAACCTTCAGAGGGATGACTGAAGGTTGAAACTGCTGCTCTGCCAACAAATTCCTGAGTAATCTTACTTAGATCTTCCTGTATTTTGCCTCAGTTTTCCAATCTGCAAATCATTAGTAAAATGAAACCACACTTTTTATATCTCTAAGAGATAAAGGATTAAGAACTAATGAAACAGAAGAACTGTAGCTGAGAAACACTGTGAAAATACCAATACATACATAATCTAGGAAATGTAATTTTTACAATGCTATGGTAGCATATTGTTTTGTAGCATAGAATTACAGAATGGTTTGGATTGTAAGGAACCTTGGAGATCCTCTAGCTCTAACCTCCTTGTCAAGTGTAGGCACACCTTCCTCTAAAACCAGGCTTCTCAAAGCCCCATCCAACCTGGCCTTGAACACTTCTCCAGGGATGAGGTATTCACAGCTTCCCTGGGCAACCTGCGCCAATGCCTCCACATCCACACAATAATGCTCTGCTTACATCTAACCTAAAACTACCCTATTCTACTACTGCAGAAGTACTTTTCAGGACTCTTTGAGTACTCTTGTTGGTACTATGACTACTAGTGTACTTTCCTATAAGTAACATGCATTTTTGGACAGCACAGAGTCCCACTTTCAGTCAGGGTAAATATATAAAACTAGAAATATAATGTTTCATGAAATAATGCTAATAGAGGGGTTTATTTAGATCTGATGGCTATCAAATGAAATATTCATTTGACAAGTGAAAATCAATATCTCTGTCATGTTCAATTCAGTCATTTCACTAAATTGTTTTGAAAATATAATGGTCCCAATGCCAGTGTAGAATTTTTGTGAGATTTACCAACACTTACTTACTGTACCTGGAGAACTTCTCTGAGAAAATTTCTCAAAATGATTTCCCATTAGATTGGGACTCTCTTGGAGGGCCCTCAAGGAGAGTCTTGGATGGCAAATCAGCTGCAGGTGGTCCCTAAGCAGGAGTCAGACCTTGCAGTATCCAAAACCACATCCCATTCTGCCTCGAGCCCTAGTTCTCACATAGTTTTAGAGCTCCTCCCATGCTAGTAGTCCATTATTTACCTGTGTTTTCAATAAAATGGATTTTTTCTAAAGAATCCAGGTTTTGTTTCTGTAAGTGTTTTCCACAAACAAAGAAGACGGGGAAAATCAGGTGGGGATCCATGGTGACCCCCTCTGGTTGGGCTTCTCAACTGAGAGCAGGAGAACAGCCTGCCTCACCAACAGTCCTGAGATCCATTTTCACTGCATCCTCACAGTGGGAGGCTGTGGGGCTGTGGACAACAGAGCCATGGGACTTCATGTTGGGAAGAAAGTTTTGGGCTTGTAAAAGATTTATTGTGGGATGTTCAGCAAAAGAACCTAGAGGCACCTGGTTGGATGGGGGTAAATAAGCATGGAGGAGAGCCAAAAGAGGATGCTGTATAGCCGAAAAAGAAGGGGGATGAAAGAGACCATTCAAGTGCCAACAGGCATGGTCAGGACACTTATCTGATGTGGACTGTGCCTGATCAGTGTGGTCTGCTTTGTCTTCTCATTGAACCCCATTTCTAACTCTTCCCTTGGTCAAGGGACCCTATTCTGCATGTGTCTGGGCATGGTAAATCTACATGCCAAGCAGCTGACATGGAAACTACTGATCATGGAGCCTGATCTGTCTTTGGAAAATGTATATGAAGACAACATTTTCCTCTTGCTTTCCCCCAGTATTGAAAAATGGAAAAGGCTTTTGAGAGTACTGCAGCCATTTACAGGAAAACTGACTTCAACAGTGTTAGTCTGTTAGAATCACAGGTATTCCCACTTACTGCTTCCTGCATGCAAGAACAAACTTATTATCAATACGTAAAACAAAGGCATGTGAAGCCACAACTCCATAATAGTTTTGTGTCAAAAGCTCACAGTTCATTTAGGACTATTAAGAGAGGTACCACATATAAAGATAAAACTCTAATGATGGTCCCAAATAGTCAGTGTTGTCCTTCTGCATTTGGTGTCTTCTCCTACTTCCTGCTTACAGCAAAAACATTGAACAGTATGTTTGCCTTAAGCAATTAACCGTGGCTTAAAATATGACCAAGCCTTTCCTAGCAAGCAACCTGCAGGTATTATTCAGTGGTAGTGATGATGACTGTGTTAAACACCCCAGTTACTGAGAAATATTGCGCAGGGTAATTGACTAAACTCATTGGAACTAGAACTGGGAAAAATGGGCAGGAAGCCAGAGGTTAAGGAAAACAGGTGGAACTGACTATTCTTTTTGTTACAGTCCTAACATATCGAAATACCAAACACATAAGTCTGTTTCCTTGTATTTCTCATTTCCACAGAAAATTCTATTTAAATTTCTTTCTAAAATACTACCAGCACTACTTTTTCTGACAGCAACTTCTCAAAGTTGGCTCTGAAATGAAAATATTAATATATCCTATTCACACTAGTCTTCTGTGAATGACAGACTCCATAGTTTAAACTTCTCCATTTGCTGTTTATTCACCTTCTCTTCTCTCAAAGTACAGAAATCCTGTTATGCATCAATCAAAGAAAAAGGAGGATGAATCCCTTGTCATCTATAAAGAAGAAACAGTAGAAGCTGAATGGTACTGCCATATATAGTGTGGTTACTGCCTTCTTCTGTGTTTCCTAGCTTCTACAGGATCCCAAGAAATGGACAACATGAAAAGCCACTACCACCAGTCAAATCAAGCATTCTAAGGCACGCATACCATTTCTGTGTCTTTACAGATCTATGCAAGAGATATCTTGACACAAATGTACCTATATAAAATATTATAATTATTTGGTTGTAAAACTTGTTTGTTTATGCATGTGTTGTGGTGTCAAGCAGATTACTCACACAAGGATGGTGTACTGAAGCATCAGCCCCAAACTTTTATGTTCACTGTGCACTGGTTTACACCTTTTATGTTAAACTTATGTGTCAGCTTGAAGACATCTCATCTTGTCCACATAAAAATACTACTTCATTGAAATAAAGGGAATCTGAGTGCTAAATACCCCTTGTGTGCCTCTAAATGAAATCTAATTTTCCGTTTGATAACTGTCTATCATAAAAAAAAATTACCTGCACATGTGCTACCTGCTATTTGCTAACAGTCTCACGTCCCATCTCCTGGCTGAACACAAGATCGGATTTGCCATGTGTTTCAATTTGAGCACTTAAAGGTTGTGGCTGGCACCATGAAGTTTAATTTCATGAAAATATTATACACCTACCAATTGAGGAAAGGAGAAAGTCATAAGCAGATCATCAGAAAGCTCCTCAGTGTGCTAAAAATCTAAGCAAGAAACTGAGATGTGACATGAACTAAACTGCTACATTGAATTCAGAAATGAATGCATAGGCTATGGAAAGAGATCTAAATATATTTTCTGTTTCTACACATGAATACTCTTATATTTAGTGAGTTATATTTCACTGCCAGCCTCTAAATGGGCTATATTGATAAGGGGCTTTTTTATTTGATACTAGTAGGAGGCATGAAAACAGAATTGGAAAAGAAGCAGGATCAGAGTGTGTATAAAGATTTTGATTCATAAACACTGGCTTAACATTGTGCTTAAATAAAGTTTAATTAAATTACTGTTGCTTACAGCTGATTTTAATCCTATCAAGAATGTAATAAAGAATGGCTTTACATAAGGCAAAGTACTTTTAACTCCTTTTGAGTTAACTACACAATGTTTAAGCTCAATATATTTCCTATTCAAAAAGTAAGTTTAAGAAGATATTTTTTTATTTCTGAAGGCTGGTATCTTATATTTTCAAGAAGGAAAAAAATCATGTATTGTTTTCTATAGCTCTTTACTTCTCTTGATAAAAAATATCAAATAAAGAGCCATGAAAAGTAGTATTTTGCTGAAAAGAAAAACTGATTATCACCATCACCTTCATCATATAAATCCACAAAAAGAAAAAAATAACAAAATAAGAAAAGTAGAAAAGGAGTACACATCATTAGCATATTCAGCGCTTTACCCTTTCCCACACTGAGAAAGCAAGTATTCTGCCATGGCCTAAGGAAACTGCATTTCCACTACTTAAACTAAAGAATTTACTTGTCCTGTAGGTGAATTCCTGTATTACATTATAAAATCCACTGACCAATACCAGATCTACCAAGTCTCATACATTCAGAACAAGCCTTATGCATGTGTTTATCATCCCCCTCAATGCCAGTCAGCCCTGATATTGTGCTGCCATGGTGCTGCTGCTTTCATGCTGAATGAAACTTAACCTTTCCACCTATTGCAGCAGTTTCAGTGTGGCATGAATCCTGACTAAGAGAGCAAGGTGAGAATCCAGAAGATCACTCACATATATATGAAAAAATATTTTCTTAGTCCTGGTGGGGTGGATACAACTTAATCCAGCTTCCTGGTACTACTGGACTTTTTTTGTTGATTTTGTTTTGTTGTTCTGTTTTGTTTTTTTTTTTCTTGGTTGGTTGGTGGGTTTTTTTGGGTTGTTTTGGGGTTCTTTTTGTGGTTTTTTAAAATAATTTAATTTAAAAAAAAATTGTTTAAATCTGAAGCAGTAATCCAGGTCCCCACCATCCTGTGTTCTCAGCTCAAGCATGGGAGCATGGGGAAGCTGCACTGCCAGTATCTCTCTAATGCATGGAAGAGAGTCTGCCTCATCCCTGCCAGACAACACTTGCTGCTGGTTTTCAGTATCCATTTGAAGCTAGTTCTCCTACTCCTAATCCTTGAAGTTCTAAAATTTTTCAAGAGAGAAAGTCAGAAGACAATTCTACACCTGCAGCCAAGGATAGTTTTTCACACATGAATAGGAAAATGCAATGAAAAACTTTTCATCGTCAAATTGTAATGAAATTTTAAAAATAACTATTGGCAAGTTCCAGTTACTTGAAAATTCAGTCTTTTCACACACAGCTATTTCTCAGTTATATGCACAAGAACTGTTTATGGAAATAAGTAGATATCCATTTTCTTATCCCTTGCATAAGACTATAAATGATGAACAGTCTATGCTAATGATGTTTTGCAACTATCTTTGCTGGTGTCTGAGAGCTTCACAGATAAACAAATTTCACAAGACTTGTGAAATCAGCAGTTGCATGATCTGTCTGCCAGAGATAGATTCATGCCAACATACATTTTATTTTGGGCATCCAAAAGAGCAAACACTATTGGGTTTGTTTTTTATTTTCTTTTTAGAACACTTGACGTCACAGAGACCTTTGCTATTTAAAACATACCTTTCCCTCGACAGCAGGTGCAAGGGTTTCACATCTCCACCTAACAAAGCCTATACTTTCAAGGCAGTTAGACGGATTCTATTTTGGATTAGTATCCCAAACATCTGTACCTACAGAAAGCCAACAGATAGTCTTCTTGACTTCAAATAGTATTCTTAGTCCTATACAGTGCAGCTATGAAAGAAAAAATCATAGCAAGAAGGGACTGTTGAAATTTATAACACATAATAACATTCCCTCTTCATGTACAAAGAATTATCTAGTATCTTCAGTAAAGTAAGTAATTTCAAAGAAGTAGTTCAGTCACTCATTGATCTGATGATGCCAGATGAAACCTTACTAAATGCTTTTCATATTAGGTATATTTTCATACAGTGTAGTAAATGGACTGTTGTCTCAGTGAGTGTTTAGTCAAGACCTTTTCAACTCAGCCCAGAAACAGTGAATAAATTATATTAATTAGAAATTTCATTGAAAATACCAATTATCTACTGCTGGGGACTCTGGCATGTTTTGCCTACTCAACATCTGTGTTAGATTAAAATGTTCTTTGAGGCACAGACTGCTTTTATGCCTTATGCAACATTCTTCATACTTAGCAAATAAACAATATATGTTTTGCAGATCCACTATTGGAAAGAAATTATCATCTATTAAAGGAATTTTTTTTCTCTCTGATTTTAAATGGCATAATAGGAGAAAGCCAGATTTAGCTGTAAGGTTTATTAGAAGAACAACTTTCATTTCTTTATTGTGATATTTTCAGTTCATATTTAAGTTCTTGCTTAGAACATTTTCAGCTGCATTAGGTCTGTTGAGCTAGACCAATTCAACTTAAAAGCCCAAAACTCATCAACCTGGGCACAGTTCAACCCTTTCTGCTCCAACTTTTTTTTGCCATAAAAGCAGTCTTTAAGAATTAAAAAAAATCAGATGAATTTAAACTGGCCAGACAATGTGCAAAAAAAAATCTTCCTTTTTTTTTTTCTCCTATGTTTTGCAAACACAAGAAGGAATAGAATCACTGTTAGGCACAGACATGGAAATTAATTTCTGCTGTCATAAATTTTGCATAGGCACTTAAATCACCCTTAAGAATCTAGTGTGAGAAATCTCCAAACTCCAAAAGCTTGGGATTTTTCTTTATGGGTAGGATAACGAATTCAACAGTTCCTGCTGGGACTGTGATGATGACCAAAGTGATCTGTGTATGCACAAACATGAGAGAGCTACTGACTCTGGCTTGGGGGTGAAAGCATTTTATTCAGTGGTGTTGTTTAAGGACAAATTAGACAAACAGCCAAATTATGATGTCTTGTGTTGGTACGCATTGTCATAAGTGATTTCTCCAGCTCTGTTGGTCATGGGAGGTAAGGGAAAGATAAGGAAAGCAAGAAACTTGTGTATTTAAATACTATTAACTTTTTTTTTAAACTGATTTAGAACTACTATAAAAGAGGAAACCAAATAGGAAGTAGCTGACAAGAACCTGTGTATTGATGATAGTTCTGTAATGCTCTAAACTGAATTTGAGACAAACTACTACTGTTGGCATTTCTATTTTTGTTCTTCTCACTGCTAAAAATTACAATCTTACAATAAAATGTTTTATTGGTGGCTACCTTGTAAGAGTGTCTGTGACCTGAGAAAATTATGGAATCCACAGAGGAAAGAACATTTTTCCTACCATATATTCTACAAACTGATACAAATTTAAAACTCGGGATGGTACTTTTGGCCTGATTTCCTCAGTACAAATTCAAATTCAATTCAATAAAATTGCATATAAGATCTTGTAGAATTCTGCACGGTACACTCAGAATCTGCTCTAATTACACTTCCCTGAGAGACTGCATGTGTAATTCCAAGGTGAACCAGGTTATTGTCTTAGGCAGATTGGCCACTGGCTCATTATGAAAACCACAAGGAATACTGTGACCTAATGGCAGTTGTACCAATAAACTGATACAGAATGCTCTGCCAATACCCAAACTCCTGTGCTCAAAAGAAGTAGCCTTAGGGGATGCTGGTCCTCAAAATCTACTCAAATCTTCTGTCTAGTTTAGACACTCAGCCTGATTCTGGGGGGAATTTAGGTGACACAGGTATCATAGGCAGAATGGTATATGGTCATAGACTTGATGAAGCTGGGTGGTCAGACATGGCAATTACGTCTATGTATAATGCAGAGGAAACAAGCTGAAAATCATAAGGAAAATTAAGAAAACAAAAGGGCCAGGCTTTTTTCATTTTAGAACCTGAATTGTAATTACTAAATGTTACATAAATATTATTTCTTTGTGACAATTTCATTTTATTAGCTAAATCAGTAGTAAAAAGGGATCTGGATATGCAATCGTCACATTAATCTGCTCTGTGGAAGTTAACTTCAGTATTAGGAAGAACATGAAAAACTTAGTACAAGAGCACATGACATATGAGGAGCAGGTAAGGGGATTGGTTTATGCAGACTAAAGAAGGTTAAAGGTGAGAGGTAACTGATGTGCTCCACAAAAAAAAAAAAAAAAAAAAAAAGAAAAGACTGTCAGAATTTGTTCAGAAGCACAGTGAAAGGACAAGAATCAGTGGTTGCAAGTAGCAATAAGCGCAATTCCTAATGTACAAAGGTAAAATATCCTATTGGGGTCATCAACATGAGGAGAGACTGCCCAAGCTGTACCTCCTTGAAGGTTCTCACAGCTCAGCGCAGCAATCTGACCTTATTTTGAAATTTGTTTTGCTTACCAGGGGGCTGGACCAGATGAGCCCCAGATGTCTACAACAGTGAAGAACTTCTTTCTCATTACATTCAAGACACTAAGTTCTTCACACACATAGGCATCCAGACAGAGGAAAAGAAAAAAGTCTGTGGCCCTGGAAGAAGGCATCTATTGAAATATCAGTTCACTTCTCCAAATACCACTGGTAACTGATAAGGGAAAAGACATTCTACATGTCTGACATTCAGGATTTTTATCACTAGATAGTTTGAAATCCATGCATGGCACAAGCCAGCATGGATACAGCAACACCAATAAGGCTGGGGATAGTGCATAGTTAGTCTTGTACGAGTCTGGCTCAGCCTACCAGATAGTTTCAGACTAACACTAACCATAAGAAATATGAGTTTTTACTTCCTGGGGGTAAAAACAAAACCTGAAAGGCAAAAATCTGTAGAGAAAACTAATACAATTGGCTAGATCAGCACATGAAAGCAATAAAGGTGGAGACTGTTGTGCAAAAAATAGATTGGAGTCTGAGGTGTTCAGTAGTTTGCTTTGTCTTTAAGGGGAAAGACTTGAAAGTCATCTGCAATAAGATGATTCACATTTTAGAATAAGCATAATCTATAATGGCAAAATCAGTTTGTTTCCTGTGTAAAGTATGTTGCCAATATGAATTTGGTTTGAATTGTTAACTGTATTTCCCAATTGCACTTAATTGCATTTTTAAAGTTGTAGCTGTATTTATTGAGTATGTGTTTTCTTTTACATGTTTCTAAGGACTAACGAATACATTCCTTGTCTTGGTAACAACACTAAGTGTTGTAAAGAATCAAGAAGCAGCCGAGAACACTGTATTGTAGCCTGTCTAGAGGGAGAACATCATGCTTTGAAGCAATCACAAGGGAAGTGCAAGCTGAATCCATAATTTCCGGGTTCGCCATGACAGAAATAGCCCCCTATATATAAACATAAGCAAATACATTGTAGTAAAAATACCCCAAAAAACCTAACCAAACAACAAAACAAAACACCAAAATAAGCACAGAAACCAAATCAAACAAAAAAGCAGTAACAAAAACCCCCAAACCCAGAAGAGTAAGTTGATGGACAAAGAGTGAATTTTCTTCTCCTCTTTGTCCTTAGTCTGTGGTAGGATTAGAGAGTAATATTCAAAGAACATCCACTTTTCCAGTCCCTAGTGTACTATTTATGAGAGAAATATTTCAGATAGATTACACAAACTGCTGCTTAGTTAGTAAAGACAGAGAATCTGAATAATCTCTTAGGGGAATCATCAGCTTTAATTTTCTTTCTACTTCTAGAGGTCATTGCTTCCTACCTCCTGCAATGAAGCACAACAGTTTTGTAAGGGGCCACTACAGCAAATTATAAAAGAAATCCAGATTCTCCAAATTCATTATCTCCATTTCTCCTGTCACAAAAACTAGTAATACAAGAAGGCACCAGATCTGCTCTCTGCCCTGGTACAGATGTGAAACAAGATGTTAAATATGTGCTATATCTACACATAAAAATATATTACCAGACATAGCAAACAAAACATATATCTAAATTATGGGTATGACAGTATTCCTTTATTCATACAGGAAATGTAATTGAACTAAGCTCAAGTATTTAAATATAATTGAGAACCACTTACGTTTTGTAAGCTTTTCCATTGCATATGGCACTTCTTTCAGACACAAGACCTCTTTAATTTACTTCTGGTGAAAGAAGCAAATTGGTTCTTACTTTCCCCCTAATGTTATCTGTTACTAATTGCAATCATTCCTTCCAGTGCAATAACATTAAAAAGATGCAGGAGGCCCAATTCCTAAAGCATTTTTAATGCAACTTCCATTCTAGGCAGTTTAATGACATTAAAACTCTCTGATGTACTGTGCAAATGGGTAGAGGTGTACTATGGCTACTCTGGCTTCTCAGGGAGAGTGAAAGCAATACAATATTGATGAAGTGGGATCTAGCAATGAAGAAAATTCCCTTTTTCTGAGGCAGCCAACAGTTACAAACTAATTCGCAGAGCTAGCTCTCTTCTGACAAGTCCCTTCAGTGCAGCTTCCACTGACACAGAAAGTGACAGGCTTAGGAGCTGTGTCTCCATCACTGTCTCTGCTAATGTCCTCATGGGCTACCCTGGCAGAAGATAAAGAAAACAGAAACACTGATGTTATCTGAACATCAAGCCCAAACAACAACATCTGCAGTGTTGCACATACACAGTTGGATTTTTTTTCGTTTTTTTTTAAAGCAGGGGGAGAGAGAATGTTATGAAAAAGTTGGGTCCTGATTAACAGTGTAGGCAAGACATTCAGTGGGGAGTCCCAGAAGAAGGGGATCTTCTGGGAACAGAGAGCAGCTGTGCTGGCAGCTTCTGGCTGCCTGTTGCTCTGGCAGCCAGCAGTGGGGCTCCCAGGGCCAGCTGGGGACAGGACAGAGACATGGGCATATCTCTTCTGAGCAGCCTCCACTGCTGCACTCCCTGAGGAGCAGAAGGCTGTTGACTGCAATATGAAATTAGAGTACGAGCTGCTGGTAGGGAGCTCAGGGAAATCATGCAGATGCTACTGCCCTGGCAGGCAGAGGAGACAGGAAAACACTTTCCTCCAAGACAGAAAATCCCTCACCACTGCTTCTGGTGGTGACCGACGCTAGGGAAAAGAAAAGACGAGCTCCCATTTTACAATTAAATATGAATAAATAATTTATATGTAACAAATTTAAATCACGTAAGTCTATGTGCAAGAAGAAGCAATGATATATCATAATTTTTTCCACTGCTTTTTCCAACACTATTGCAAGAACTTTGCAATCTGACTCGAGAACCATGCAGAAGCAATAATGTATGGAGAAAACTTTTATACACAACACATATTCAAACTTAACCTGCTCACCTTAGCAAGGGATGACTTGAGTCCTACCTTCAGTCAGACAGTAAAATTATTTAACTGTGTCTGAAACAAATTTGCATTATAACCAAAACATTGCTGCAACTAAAGAACAAAATTCCCCTCTTTCAAAAAAAAAAAAAAAAAAAAGGTGAAAACACAGCCAACTACTTTTATAAGAAATCCTAATTACTCAGATAAACGTGCTTGAGAAGATTAGTCAAATATATAAAGAAAAGAAGTCATGTTGGATGGATAGTGAAGGCCGAGTTTAAGGAGGCAGATTAAACACAGGTGGCTCACTCAGTTTCATTTAGAGTTTTTACTATCCCTAAACCCCTAGTTGTGATGCAGCCAAAGGAAAAGGCATCTTGTGTATGAGAGTGAACACCTGAACTACTTGTTTTGAAGAAGAGATTAAGTTAGAAGATCACAAATCATAAGTGAAAACTGAAAAAAAAAAACACTGAGATATTAAATTAAACTTAAATCCAGCAAAAAGTAACTATAATTAACCAAAAGGATTTTTTTCCATATAATATGGAAAGAATTAGGATTAGATATAATTCAAAATAATTGTAACATTCACTCTTCTGTTAGACATGATTGCTATATTTGCACATGACTATGCCTTTGCAATACACCAGATATTTACCATGCAGGGTAAAGCTGCAACTTTTCCATTTATATCTTCTGAATGATATTTTGAAGAGTTGTACAAAGGTGGAAGCATTAATCAGAGACAGGATGTTATTTGGAACATGTCTTTGCTTTCTGACACTTACATATCTTAACACATAATAATTTGCTCCTCAGTTTCTGTATTCAGACTTACATTTCAATATTTAGGAAAAATTTCACAAACAAAACCTGTACTCACAAGCAGAGAAGCTATACATTAGCTTTACCAAACATGTAGGATTAACATCAGGCTAAGATGTCTCAAGCCTCTTTATGCTCGTCTGCTTAGGACATCTATACTACATATTCACTGTCTGCTCCAAACTTGCAGCATGACTCACTTCACAAAGAGCTGTGCCACATTGTTTAGGCAATTAAAGACAAGAAAATGTAGGACTTTTATGAAACCCTTTACACACTGAGCAGTCATTCCTAGAAATGCATAGAAGTGCTGTTGATGAGCAGCTATCTGCAGCTTTAGAAATCCTCTGGGTACTCTACACCCAGAGATGTTGCAATCCACTTGAGCCTAGCTCTTGTGGATGCACAAAAGGAGATTATATGCACAGTACTTTCACTCTCCTCAAATCCTGTGCAAGGGGTGTTCAGCCTGTACTCCTGTGTAAATAAACACTGTGCTATAAACTACACTGGTCTCCCAGTGGATAAGGTACCAGTTTCTTCAAAAATAAAAAAAAGGAGTTTAAAACTAGGATGATGTCCTTTACCTGCCCAAACAATGGCCAGAACAATGGCAAGAAAATCTGTTCCTGTGGAAAGCAGCATCCCTTCAGTGGTTGAGAAGATGTTACTCCTTTGCATGTGCATTTGGTGAGAGGGAAAGAATACTACTGCTAAGTCCTCTAAGGACACCAGTCAGCAATAAGGTATCAAGCCATCTCACACACATTTACATCCAAAATCTGCAGCCTTCCAGATATGGTCTGGCCCATAGGTTAATCAGTGCTTAGTACTCCATTTATTAAATGGAAATTGGTATTTCAAACAATATTTGACGTGCCTAAGCACTTGTGAGAATGTCTCTCAGATGTTGTGAGAACTGAAAGGCTCTACAGAAGACCTTTACATATAGAGAAAAGGAAAAAAATTTATAAGATGCACAGTATCTTTGTGTTATTTAGAATGCTATGAAAGAATGAAAGCGAAACATATAAATATTAAAACTTCCAAACTGAACAAAACACAGAAAGCCCCAAGATATGAATGAGATCAGCAGAAACCAGGTGGGCTGACTGAGGGATGTATTCCAGTATTGCTGGTTGGTGTATGTTTTACATGCTATGAGAGACCATAAAAGAAGCATACACTTTTATCTCACATGAAGGTCACTTTAGCAGTTCACTTCTAATTCCATCTGGTTCTGCATTTAATTTTCACTCATGAAACAAACAGTTAAAGTAGTTTTCCTATTTCTATGTGTCTTTGAAATATCTGTTTGGGTTCTTTTTCATTAGGAACAAAATCGTTAAGAATTCTGTGCTAGCAATTTTTTAAAAGTGCCATAATCTTCTCTAAAAGCATTTATGGATTTAGACGTAAGAATTTCTGTGGGAAGCTAAATCCTTACTGGGTTTTGGGCAAAAGAAAAGGGACAGTGATGGAAGCAAAAAATTCCAGAAAAAAGGACCAATGAATCTTAGTAAAAAAACTTGGAAAGCATCTAATAGCCCTTTTTTCCTTAGAACTTCTTTTAGAGGTGAAAGAGAGCTAATGCTCAGTAGAGTCTACTCACACTACTGACTTGCACATCTAATTTTTCTTCTCGGTACTCATGACAGAGACAAAAAGGCTCCTCAGACCTTTCATTTGGATTCCAAATATTTGTCTCTCCCAAACCTTCCCTCAACTTCTTTTTGAAATTATTTTGCACTTTTTTTTTCCTTGTCAATGGCATGTTTCCTTATTTTGATGAGCCAAGATTTCATAGCTAATTTGTTTTTCTATATACCTAAGAATCTTTCAGAAGAACAAAGACACTTTCCACCTAAGTCATGAAGAGAGGTCAGGTATTATAATTTAAAATCCTGACTGAAACACTTTTCCTGCTACTCTAACATAGCACAGCAAATGAGTAACTGTACAAAGTGGAACAGTTCCAGTGAGGACTTCGATTATTTATGGTCTTAACAGCTGTAGTCTTTCTGGTTCCACTAAACCCCAAGATCTCCTGGATTCAGTACAGCTGCTCATAGTACTGCACACTGTTTCTGCTTTTGCTTGCAAAATCCTATCCTTCTTCCCACTTTCATGGAAGATGTGAACACACATTGAGCAGAGCAGAAATGGAAAGACTAGATATTTTGCAAATGAGGTTCTTAGCCTGAATAACACTGAGAGAATGTTTTACAATTCTTTAATGTCATGAAAATATCATTATTCTGTCTGGTTGACATTATTTGGGATAATACCAGTTATAAATTAGTATAAATTAACTAAATTGTGAGGATTATTAATAGCTGCTGCTGTAATAAATTCTATTGCAATTCTGCCCGAGTTTAATGAACAGAGAGATGTGTAATACAGAATACAAGTGAATAAAATACAGTTTCTTTAGACAGATGGAAACAGAAAGATTTCTGCATATAGAAGGAATCATTCATGGCATTTAATGAATGGATGTTTCCCTTTTATTCCATTCGAACAACTTCAGCAATCAGCATTCTTCCCTACTATAGTGGCAGTGGTTTATACATGTGTTAAGAAACATATGGGTTAGGGAAAGTAGGGACCAATAGGGAAGAAGGAATTTACAGTTGATGCAAAATTGTTACTGCCACAGTACGAGATTGTACACAGCTTCTATGAAAACTGTCTGCCTTTCTCTCTGCTATCAGCTCTGCTCCTGACATATCCACAGATGGCTATGGCAGTAATTCACATTTACAAATAAGAGGTCTAAGTCCTGGTTCAATAATGACTTATTCTATGCAATGTGGAACCTTTGAATAATCTGTTCAACCCTTTGCTTTGAACAGAAACACCTTCCTGTTAGCTCAATACCATGTAAAGTTTTTGTTCAGCTATGTGATATATTATAAATTACTCTTTTTTATTCTTTCTCCTTTCTGGTGCATTAATTTAAAAAAATAATCAGAAGGCTTGTGACTTATCTTAAAAATGTATTCCTCTTGCAGTAGAAAATTATAAACAATCCCTTGCATTCCGAAGTCTAGTTGTGTGCTGTAATTTTTTTTAAATTATTTTTTCATTTCCACAAAAATAAATAATCTGGTAGAGAGTCGGTATTCAAGTTCATACACTTAAATTGAAATTTCTTTTTTAAACTAAATGCTCCATCTCTAAAGTAGCTCAAAACATAGCCATTTACATCTGTTCCCTGAAAACAAATTATCAGCTTAATCATTTGTTGAAATTAAGAAATAAAGCAATGTGGGTAATAGAACCTGTATTCTTAGGAAGCCCTTTTGCTCTCAGGAAGACATTTTGCTTAGTCTTCAAGCCAAAGTATCACCAAAAACACTGAATGAAGCTCAAATTCAATATTGCTGAAAACTCTGTGCTGCTCAAAATGAAAGGGCATATATTAAAAGAGTTCTTCTTCATGAACCTGTGTGTATATGAACAATAAAATATGTAGCTGACTTCTAGAATAAAAATCATACAATCATAGAATTGCTCTTGTATTTGCAGAAAATTTGCCTCAAATTCTTGACTTTGCACTACTGTTGTCAAAGATTTAATAAACTTGCATAGGTAAGCTGTAGGTGTCAAAAATATGTCATAATATGCTAGCTTTTAACAAAAGCAGTGTATTTTTATCCATTTCATCACTTTCCAAATTGAATGTAGTTCTGAGAAACCTTCATTTTGTACCATGGAACTAGAAAGCAAGGACTTCCTTCACAATGACATCTCCCTAGAGGAAGTCACAGTTCACTTCTAAGAAGGCCTATGTTAAAAAGGAGGCTGCTTCATAAAACCTGCAAACAGAGTTCCAGGTATGTGAAGCAGTGATAAAATCTCCATGTACATACATATGATGTGCAGGGCAGTAAACAGTCGTAGTAGCAGAAATGTGTCTCGATGACCCAGACTTTTCCACTCTGAGAATGGAGTACCGTGTTTTATTATTTAACTAGAGCAATGACAATAGAGAAAAAAGCCTCAGAAGGATAAAAGTGCTTTCAGTTTGTTTTATCTTGCTTCTTGTATCTGGTGAAGTCAGCAGCATTCCACTGTAGGCAAGTAAAAATTAGGGTTCTACCAAATCTGAAGAATCTCTACAGTCTGTTGCAGAGATTCCCAGTGATTGTGACTTTGTTTCTGCATAGTATACACACATGAAGGACAACTATTTCCTGTCTGGTTTATTATAAACATAAATGAGATCTAAGCAACTCAATAGATGTAAAGAAGTACTGGCAAATTTTGTGGGAAGCAACAGATGATTTTTGGTTAAGGACTACTGTAAATTCAGAAAGACACTGATGACCTTTTAAGGAGATACTGGTTCTATGAATATAGATGTTTTGCAGAATTTTCCTTAGCTGAGAGCTAGGAATATTGTTCTAGCCTATGTTTGATCTCAAAGAAATGATTACTAGAAATGGAGCCATTAACTACCTATTGAATAAAAAAAATCAACACTTCTTTAAGTATCCCTCACTTAAGCTGTATTTTAAATCCTGTTCTACACATTCTGCACACACAAATCAAGTAATTTTGAAATCTTAATTTCTAGTTATTTTATGATATTCAAATATTATATATATCTATAGCTATATAGCTATAGATATATAGATATATATGAATGTTCTCATGAAGTAACACAATGAAACTCAGGAATTACATCTCTCCACTCTATCACTGTAGTTACTTTTCAAAGTCATTGCTACAAATTCCTAAAGACTTGAAGATATTACAAAATAAATATTTTTTTCCTCCTCAGACAAGACACACAATAATATCCTATCTTCCAGTAGACGAAAATCACCAGTATTTTACTTCCAGATTATATCCTCCCTGAGGCATGAGTCTTTCTTCTGGCATCCAGCACTTCTGTAACTTCCTCATGTACTTACAAGAGTAGCTACTTTTGAAAGATGACAATAGGAAAGACCTTACACTTTCTTGTCAAAAAGAATATTCACATGATATCTAACTCCCACAAACACTAACATTAACTGAAGTTTGACAGGATTCAAAGAAGCTTTCACCAGGCAAGACTGAAGGGGCAGAGACCAAAGAAGTTAAAATAGCAGACTTCTGAAAATATTTGTTCTGAAAATATTTGTCTTTTTTTCTACATTCCTTAGATACACCATAGTTACCACAAAGGTTAGCTCACTATTAAAAATCTATATTCTGAAAAGAAGTCAGTCAAATCATGTGGCAAAGATCCTTAAATTGTTATTATCCTGTGGATGAGGACAAAATCACTTCCAGACCACCAAAATTAAGAGCTTCTTTGTAAGTTCATACTTGGAGGATTTGAAATATAGAAAGATAGCATCACTGGACAGATGAGATAATAAACAATATGTTTTAATTTGTATTTTAATAATTATTTTAAGAAAATGTAGCAGCATAATAACAGCAACAACTGTTAAAGTTGGACCAGTAATAATACAGTGAGCATTAAATATAGTTTTAAGTACTGTATTATATTAAAATGAATGCAAAATGTCATTATTTTGAGACCAATCCCTACAATGGTACTTTCAAGTGAATAATTTCTGTAGACAGTACCAAGTTTCACAGTAACCACATACAGTTTAAAGTTCCTCTGGAGAACTAGAAATCACCAGCTCTTTAAAAAAGTAAGGAAAGCAGCAGGGTTTCAGCTACGCTGCTCTGTGTGTTACAGCTTGGAGTATGCATTATACAAACACCCAATTTCTGCATTTCTCTGTTTCTTTCTTGGCATTTTCACTGCAATAATTTTGGACTCATTCATATATTATGTTTATACAATGCCCATCATAACATCCTGCTGAGTTGTACTTTTCATGCATTTTTACAATGTCAATGTTTGTAAAAATCACCTAGCATGCCAAACTGCATTTGGATGCCTGCCTACAAACCTCAGCCTTCAAAACTTACAGAATTCCCGAAGTATTCAGGTTTCTGGCACTCTTGGGTATGTACTTCAAGAGTGCCCTTAGTCACTCCTTCTCTTGCCCAGCACTTCCTGGGTTTTTAGACAGATGCCTCCCCTCACTCTTCAAGGACAGAAGTGCAGTAAGGAAGGCTCCAAACGCTCCTTTCTAGGGATGGTGGGGGGAGACTGGGGGCAAGTAAAAGAAAGATGCAGCATTTACCAGTGGCCAGCATATTCCCTACCAGGTAATCAAGATATACAGGAATCTTTCTAATATTAGGCAGAAAACTGTGCCTGCATTCTCATACTTCCTTCCTAGCTATGTAGTTCACTCATGGACATAGGAGAGGAACTGATCTCCTTGTCCATATTTCCTAGCACTGGGCTATGGTGTAATTTCTCCATCCTGTCAGGATAAAAAACCCACTTTGATCATCTTCAGGTTTCTTTAGGGGGTCTAAGGCCCTTAGGCTACATTTTTTCAAAAGGTGCACAGGAAGATAAAAAGACGTGTATTACACCAATACAGTGAAGAAACATTGATCTGTATTTGTAAATGGCTTGTGTAAATTCATATGGATTTAGTGAACAGTCCTTTTAGGTTTTTTAAAGCAAAACAATTTTTTTTTAAAGCAAAAAAATTTTACTGAGAATAGAAGAGAAAGAAGGGAATAGTTTCAAAGGCAAAAACTCCCATCCAAAAGAAAACAAACATCACTGCAAGGTGTATGGAAATAAAGGCATTGTTGTACATACACCTGTCATTCTACTTCTCTCCCTTTGAAGCAATTATTTGTGTCCATGAGGTTTTAAGACACTGATGTCTTAACATCTTAATATCTGCCATATGCTTACTTGTTAAACATATGCTTACTTGATAAACAGCACCACTGTTTATCCTTCTGCCGGCCACAACTTAAGATGATTTAAAGAGAGAGAGAAGCATCTGGACTTGATTGCTTATCCAGTCTTTGTAATGACACTGTCACTACTGATAAACATGTAGAAGATTAATTGCATTTAAATATTGAACTTCCATATAGGTAAACTGCACAATTGATTTGTATACAGAGGTGTGTGTCCACCTTTTGTACTCAAAATAAATAAAAAGAGATGAAGGAAGAAAATTCCCTGGTTTTAAGTTGATTACATATATTTATTATGAAGCTGCATACAAACAGCAACGTCAAGTGGTTTTGACTTGCTAGCTGTGTAAAACTGATGTGAGAAGTGAACAGCACGGCCTATCAGGGTTTTTGTTTTCAGAAGCATTTAAAAGTCAGATTAAAACTTAAGCAAGGACTGATGAGTTGTACTGACACAATGAAAAAATAAGGGTAATGATAGAAATGTGTTTACTGACTCCATCAACATAATTTTTGACTACTTCTGCTCAAGGAGAAAGCTAAGGAGTGCAAAAGCCCCAAATCAAAATACATCATTAAAACACAGACATTTTCAGGCAAGGATCACAAAATATTTTCTTAAGTCAATTATGTACACAGCCATTGGAATACACTTCATTTACATAATCAGACATGTAAAGAATGTATTTGGCTGAATATTATTGCTGCTGCTGGTAATTTAACAGATATTGTGACAAACCAGAAGAATTTAAAGGCTCAAGAAACACAGTATTCCTAGAGTATTTCAGCGCTGAGTATTGTATATGGAGGGAGGTTCAAAGCCCAGTTCAAAGCACTAGGCTTTGAACTAAATCCTGCCATTTTCTAAAATCTACTCCTGTTATTTCCCCCTTTATTCTTTTAGAAAACATTCTGTTGATCTGTTGCAGAGACATGTAAATAAAATGCTTTGTCCTTTGAAGAGGCTGAAACTGCTGGCTTAGTACTATAAACCTGGAGGACCTATAAACCTTAGTACACACACCTGGAGGACTTTCTCAGATACCAGTTTCAAAACAGAAGAGCAGGTAGGACTAGCTGTAGAGCACTCCTTAAAAAATTATAAGAAAAAAACATTAAAAAATCCCTAATTTAAAAGATGTTTCTCAGTAGAGGCTGAGAAATACAGTTATCTGGTCTGAAAGAATGGACTAAAACCATTTTAGGGCATATTAACTCTCTGGTTCCTTTGCTCTTTATTGAACAGGGAAAAGTGCTGATCAAGATGAGAATGAGCACAGAATTTGAGTGGCAGAAAAAGAAGCAGCCTACATCATGTACAAGGTTTGTGTGACACAACCACAAACTCTTGTGGCCTGCTTTGTCCAAGCTGAACTGGGTCCTAAAGTACTGAATTACCATCATTCACCAGTTCTTAATTTCCATTTAATAACCCAGCATTTAATTTCGTTTTTGGAAATTGTAAAGATACACTACAAGGGAAGTAGTTCTTGAAATATAAATTCATCTCAAATAGAAAAAAAACCCACTACATTCAGAATAATTAATAATTTATGGTGAGGTTTTTCCCTGATTGAGGGTTCAACTTCTCAGTGATTTATATAAGAATCACTTTTTAAATGAAAAAGAAAATTTATCCTATAAATTAATTATGTTTTAATTATGAAAAAAATAATTAAATGACAGGACAATATACTAAGACCTTACCTGAATAACCTGCAGGAATTTACCAGCATGTACATATTGGAACACATAATAAGGAAAGTTGATATAATAATTTAATATTGACTAGAGGACCCTTTGAAGTGAGGTTTCTTAGGAGCCATCATGTGAAGAGACGGAGATCTCAGATGTATTCTGGAGTAGAAACACTTCATGAAATGTCAATGCTTCCATCAGGATAAGGAAACTGCTTTCTGTTCAAGGCTACTAGGACTCCAACAAAAAAAAGATTTAAGATTATTTTTTAGAAAAATATTAACACAAAAGAGAGGCCATAAAAATAAGCAGAACATACACTTCATGTGTAGAAGAAGCAAACAAATATTTTCTATTTAAATATGGCGGCTCATCATACAATGTATGTCCATAAGACAACCTAATGCTGGCTTCATAATCAAATGTGAATATATGGAAATCAAAGTAAAAAAAACATAAGTTTCACAGAAAAAAATATGATCTGAAGAAATAACTTTCTACATTTCTATTGTATATAAAGCATGATGTCATGGCAAAGACAAGAATCAGCCTTGATCAGCCTTGCAAATCTCATGTTGCAGAGTAGACAAGCAGGAATGCCTAATTTACAGGGCGTACAGGAAAAAAAAATGCAAACTAGGAATGTGCAACAAAGTGCATGTAACCTGAAAAGACAAATCACTCAGCTGGAAAAGATGCTCTGTAGGAGTAAACCATTCCACACAAAAGCAAATGTTCTATATAAAGGAAACTTATGGATTTGCAGAGATTTGCATTCTAATAATGAATGCAGAAGTCAACTGTCAATGGATGTTATAAATCCTCACATTGTAGAGTTTTAGGTAAGGTAATCAAACAAAAATGGGTTTCTTCAAGAAATGTCTCATGATACTCCATAAGGTGATAACAAAGAAGTCAACTGGATCTTCATTAGTTGTATGCAACCCAATGAACTGGAATCATTGTCAGCCTCCAGAATAGCAATCAGCCAGCTGATCTGAGCAGAAGCACGGATCCCCACACATAAAGTGCAAGAGTAACCAAAGCCCTACAAACCCTGCCAGCTGAGATCAGTAACACTGCATTTGGACTAGATGTATTCAAATATTCTCCAGGTTGGTGTTCCCCAGGGCTCAGTATCAGGGCTATCTTTATTTGACATCCTTGTTGACAATGTTCTGGGACAAGGGCACAAATGCACCCTTGTGAGGCAAGTTTGCAGATGACAAAAAATTGAGTCCTGGCGTTCATCTGCTAGAGAGTCGAAAGGCTCTACAGAGGTATCTGGGTAGGCTGGATCAATGGACTGAGGCCAGTTGTATGAGTTTCAATACAGTGAAGTGCTGGGTCCTGTCTAGGGTCACAACAACCCCATGCAGTGCTACAGAACTGGGGCAGAGTGGCTGGAAAGGTGCCCAGTGGAAAAGGACCTGGGGGTGCTGGTCAACAACAGCTGAACATGAGCCAGCTGTGCCCAGGTGACCAGAAAGGCAGTGGCTTCCTGGCCTGTATCAGCAATAGCGTGACCAACAGGACCAGGACAGTGATCAGACCGCTGTGCCCAGCACTGGTGAGGCCACACCTTGAGTCCAGTGTTCAGTTTTCGTCCCCTCATGGCAAGAAAGACACTGAGGTGCAGGACCAACTCCAGACAAGGGCAACAGAGCTTGTGAAGGGTCTAGAGCACAAGTTCTGTGAGGAGTGGCTGAGGGAAATGGGGGTATTTAGCATGGAGAAAAGAGGGGGGATGGAAGAAAGAGACTTATCACTCTCTAAAACTACCTGAAAGAGCTTTGCTGTGAGTTTAGGTCTCTTCTCCCAAGTTACAAGTGACAGGACAAGAAGAAATTGCCTCAACTCTACCAGGGGAGGTTTAGATTATATATTTGGTGGTGGGGGGGAAATCACCCAAAGGAATATAAAACATTGGAATGGGCTGCCCAGGGAAGTGATGGAGTCATCACCTTGGAAGTGTTCAAAAACTTTGGGGATATGGCACTTGAGGACATGATCTACTGTTGAACATTGTGATGGTGCTAGGTTGTAGTTGAACTTGATGATCTCAAAGGTCTTTTCCAGCCTTAACAATTCTGTGATTCTGTGAAAAGGGAAGTGAAAAGATTGCATTACTCTCAAAACCAGAGTTTCTTGTCATAAAAAAATGGAAGCTGCCTTGTCTTTACATGTTTCGCCCAAGCAACAATCACAACTGAACTCATTGTTAAATATAGTTTAAAGCAACAAAAGGATAAGAATGTTTGTAAATCCACTACAATATCACATTTCCGTCACCTGTTTCCTGTAAAGTAACACATAGCAGACTTGTGAGAAAAAAGATTTTCATTAGTGGCTCAAAGTATTTTTTTTTCAGTTGGTCATAAATTATTTGCAGATAAATACACCAAAATAGATCAAATAAATTCTACAAAATAAGACTACATCTAATGAATCCCTGTCTAATCCAGACAGAGACTGAAATATTAGCACTATTTGAGTATGACCTCAGCATAGTCTGTATAAGAACCTTCTCTGATCATCTCTGTAGGATTTGGAGTAGAATTCCACAGAATCTGAAATATTGCCAGATCCATCCACATCTGAAGATACCACACAAATGTATTAGACTAGCAATACCATTCTGAAAATAGACAGCTTTATCTCCACAACAATATATTAAGAACAAATGAAAGGAAAAAAACACATTTGCATTACTTTACCTTATGAAAATCCAGACAACTGAGTATTTTACAACTTGTGTTATATACAGGGCCAAAGGAAAAGCAATCAATATATCACATTATGGAGTACATTATCTATTAAAGAAAAAACAAAAAAAAAAACCCCACAAAACAAAAACCCCAACTTATTAAGTTGGGGTTTATAGCTTATAGTTATATAAGCACGTGTTAGCCCTGAAACTGCTCAGGGGCTTTATTTTTAAATAACCATTCATTTTTCTACAACCTAATTAATTTTATGTGTTCATAACCAAGCACAACAGCAAAATGTTTGTGCCAGAGGTAGAGATAATCAAAATTCTACGGAAGGATAGAGGCAGAATTATAGGCCTAATTTCTCCTAATTTCTGTTTTGCCATTATATGGTTCCAGTCAGGAAAACACTAAGGACTGTAAATTACAATAAGATGACATTGTACCAGAAGAGTCAAAATCAGCAAAAATTGCAACTGCAAACAATGCATGTTTTCTAATAAACTAGGTCTCTATGCTGGCTCTACGTATACCTCAGTAAAATCAGGGCTCAGGACTCAGGACTTGGAGGATTGTTGAAGGGGCAAATATTCAATAACAGGTTATTATCACATTTCTTGGTGAGATATAACCATTTCCTAATAAAAAGTCATTCTGAAGAGGGTGACGACGTTTTTTCTTAATTTTTCCTTTTTCAGGCATTTGATTGCAGCAATTATACGATTAAACCAAAATTAGTGTTTATCCTAAGCTTATTTTGTTTATATCTTTTGTTTGCTTCTGCGCAGATACTGAGTGTGATAAACATGGCATGTTTCATTAATCTCAGATATATGTATTTTTATGTGATTGCTGCAAGGATTAAGAAGAGACAGATTATTATTTGTAATCATATAGGTCTTGCATTCTGATAAAAATTTTAGTTTAATCAAGACTTCATAATTATGTAGGTAATTTTCACATTAAAAAAAAATCTAAAGTAGCTGTATCCAAATTTTTTTTTTGCTAGAGACTAATATTATTAGTATTAATATACTAATATTTATATATACTTATATAGTATTTTATTTATATCTTTAGTCTGCATGGCCTTGGAAGGAATAACTTATATTTATCACCTTTCCCTATTAACATTCAAAAAATTAATCTGAACAATCTGAACAATCTGAAAAAAGAAAAAATATTTGTATTTATGTGAACCATGTATTCGTCACAATAAAGCATTAGGTCTGGGCTAGAGGACCCTTTGGAACATGCAGGTGATTAGGTAAACTTTCTTATCAATGAAATACAGATACTTCAAAGCTGAGAAATATTTACTCACCCAAATTAGATAGGTAATGTGCCAAAAAGTGTATTTGCCTGAGACACAACTGTGGGATCTTAGTGATTACATGAATGAGCTGAACCTTATATTTTTACGTTCCAACAGGAAACCCTACACAGTCCATCTAACTCTATATTGAAGATATAGAAGTACTTCTATATTGACGTACTGGTTCAGCTCACTGGCTCACAACTTGTAGAATTACATTTGAATCGTTAATGTTACCTACCTTCCTCCCCTGAATTCTGTCTCAGTCAATTAATCAGTCTCAAATTTGCTGGCTCTCAGCATCACAAACTGAGAAGCTACTCCCCTGGGTTCCCACTACTTTTCCTGAGTACAAATCCAAATATAAGTTTATAAAATGTTGAGATGAATATAGTATTTCTTAAACAAAAATTGGAAATCAGAATAATGACAGAGTACATCATATTTATTCATGATGAATGATCCAAACATTAAGTTAATTAATAATCCAAGACTTTTTTTAAAATTTGAATTGTATCAGAACTGCTATACTTTATCACAAAACAGACCATATACTTACTAAGAAAGACAATATTTGTTTCTCTTTTCATCCAAATACAGAGTAAACCTAATTGAATGCAATGAATTTTTGTTTCCAGCTCCTGTTGAGAAAGTATTTTAAGAAGAAAAATGAGATCTGTTTCTATTATATTTAAATATAATAATAATACTATAATAATAATAGTAATAATAAAATATAATACTATATAATAATTCAAAGCCACTCCAAAATCACATGATCTGACCTTCAGTAGATTGTAGATATCCATGTTTCTCTCAATTATTTTTTATTAAAACATTTCCAATGTTTTGACACTGGCTAAAAGCCAGGCACCCACAATAAACCATTCACTCATTCTTCTCTGCTACAGTGAAGCAGAGGAAGGGGAAAGAAAATCCAAATGGCTCATGAGTTGAGACAAGGATTGGGAAGAAACACTCTAAGGGTAAAATAGGCTCAAATTTAAATGGTATAGAGAAAATTTATTAACAGAATTAAAAGAGGATAATGAGAACTGAAATAAACCTTTAGAACACATTTTCCTCCCTCCAGCCCCTCCTAAACTGCTCTAGTTTGGAAGCAAGGGTCCTCTTTTTCTATCTCAGAAAGTAAGGGTCTTCTCTCTCTGTTTGGGTTTCCTACCAGACTACAGCTTTTCAGCATGAACCTGTTCCAGCGTGAGCACTTTTTCTCATGGGCTGCAAGTAGATATCTGCATCCACCCATGCACTTCATGAATTACAGGGAAACTGCTGTATTATAGTCCTCATAATGGCTTGCAGAAGAATTTCAGCTCCGATTGTTTGGAGAACCTCCTCTTCCTCCCTCCTTTCACTGACTTTAGTGTCACCATGTTGTTCTCCTCATGTGCCCTCACCTTTTCCTTTTCTCTGACTTGGAAGAAAATTGTTGTCCGTAATTTTTTTTTTTGTTCTCAAGTTCTGTCAATTGAAACGTTCTTATAGGGTTTTGCAGTGCTGGAAGGTTGATCTCACCTGGGGAATCAGGGAATTGCTCATTATGCCCCTCGCTGTTGGACATCGGTGCCCTGCGGGCAGCACGTGTGCTGTGCTGGCCACTGCAGTGCTGGCACCATTCCACACCTCTCTTCATGTGGGGAGCCAAAAAGGAGAAGCCACTGCTGCCGCCTCTGCCCTTCTGCCTGCAGCATGGCTGGCTAAAAGATGTTAAGCAGGCAGAGTTCATTGTGAGCTGTGCTGAGATGGTGGCCCCAGCTGTATGGCCCCAGCCACTCTTTGTGCCAGCTGCATGGCTGCTCCTGGTGCCAGAATGGCCCCAGTCCCCGTGCCTCTGCAACCCTTGGAAAAAGAGTGTGCACACAGTTTTTATTCTTCTTAAATATGTCATCACAGAAGCATTACCAGCTTCTCTAATTGGGCCAGTAACATGTCCATTGCCAGAGCCTTTAGGGATTGGCTGTGCCAGAAGCTGCCTCTGTGGCTTTCCCCACCCCAAGAAATCAGACTGTGTTAAAGCAACACAAATCTTAACAAAACCCTTTGCTATGTGCTAAAGGGAAGAAAAAGCAGATGCCCAAGGCCTAGTGAGTAATTGGTGAATAACTTGTGTCTCATTTAGATGGATAGAGCTGCATAACCTTAACATGAAATTAAACTTCCATGCCTCCAAAGTGGGATTATCTGACTAGATCTTCTAGCTTTGGCAAAAACGTAGGTGTCGCTACTTCAGTACTTCAGAAAGGATCCTCCAAGAACCTTCAGAGGAAGCAACTTGAGTTGATACATTGCTTTCACTTAGGCACTAGTGCATGTTTCAAGGAGAGAAGAAGAAAGAGAAAGCAGTCTTTGACCAATTGGTGGGAAAACAGAAGGAAGATAATTCTTCCAGAGCATTTAAAACCATCTTGTGTGAGGAGTTCTGAGTTTCAGTGTCTCAGTAAAGAGTTATTAGCAAGTTGGAGACTTCTGAAGATGTTTTGTTCCCTTCACTGAACAAATAGACCTTTGGTGGACACAGATTTTACTTCACATATCCTTACAAGACAGGATTGATAACCATACTTGTGATCTCCTACACTGTATGCCCTCCTTCAGATTGTACCCATAATCATTCTAAAGTGCCATGAGGCACAATCTACAAGGAGATGTATAATGGGCATGCATTCAACTCAGTTGGAGCTGAGTGACTCTTCCACAGTACTGGTTTACTAATGCATAGTAGGCTTAAAATAAAGCTACTTCAGATGATGAAGGTGTAACACCAGAAAATAAATAAAGCCTGCACTACAAACAGCAACTAATGGGCATGATTCACAGTGTCAATACTGAAGAAATAATTCCTCAGCTTTTCAGAGAGGTATCATTCATGTTTTCCTTTAAAAAAGCAACAGTGAGATTGAAAGTGAAGAAAAATATTGAATTCCTAATTTCACACCTAATTTCACTAGAAACACTTTTGCTTCTATTTTCCATATTAATACCTTGATAATGCTTCAAATGCTGTGCAGATTTTTAAGAAGGAAAGAGCCAATGCTGCTTAGTAGTTTACCCTGAAAATTTGGTCATACAGTACACTCTGCAAGGGGGACTATATAGCCATAAAAATATTTCTCCTATATATTTTTTTAATTGAAGAGTAAGGAAAATAGAGCTCAGGTTTTAAAATAGTTTCATTCCCCAAAGTATCCCTTAACTGAGTGTAAATGTACAATATGCACAAATATGTAGAAATAAAGGTGTTTAAATTGTCCGTCTAAAGAAATGGGAAAGATAGCAGGGAACTAATGTACCATTCAGATTCCTTGATTGCTTACTGTTCTTTTACCACTCAGAATGATTCAAGTGAGACTAGAAGGTCTTCCACAGCTCCATTTGGTGCTCTGTTCCTCCCTCCTCCAAAAAAACCAATAGATAGATCTGATCACTTTTGCATCATCATGCAAGGATTTATCCAAGGCCTTGAGCTCTGATTGCCCCAATCAGATCATGAAGTTGACTGTGTAAACAGTGGGGTAGTGAGCCCACTGCAGCTTAGAGCTGGAATGAGACCGTTTATATTGAGATGACTGGGGACAATCTGACCCAGAGCCTTAGGCCTCTGCCAGGGCTGCCTCTCAAAGCTTTGCGGCCTTTCAGTTTCCACCCAGTTGTGTTCCACATCAACCAACATCAACCACCGCCTCTGTGCTAGGCAGAAGAAACATTCAAAGGAGATCTGAAACACTTGAGGTCCCAGAGTCTTTGGTCTTTGTCATCCTGCATACCATTTTCCTAGAACCCTTGCAGCCACAATTGCAGCAGCACAACCTCGTGGTTAACTGACAATAAGGATCTTTGTGCTTCTCTCTGGGAAGGAGATAGATGGAGCCTGAAGACAAAACCCTGCCTCAGGATCCTCAGGAATGCTTCTTCTACCATAGCTGTGCCTTAGACTCACTCATAAAGAATCTAAAGAAGTCCTGCCAAAGAAATGATGGATAGCTTCACTGTGCATCACTGCGCAAAACAAGTAAATATTCAAATTTAAATTAAGTAGGTCACAGAAAACAAACAGCTTGACAGCATGAGGCTGATAAAAATTTCTAGCTCAACTGCTAGCATGTGTAAGAGTCAGAGACACAGCAGCTGTCTGAATTTTGTGAAAGCTGCTGGTTGCTGCAAATCAGTTTCTTCAATGGTGATACAATCAGCCATCCCAACAAATTTGTGAGATACTCAGCTGCAAAGACATTACTGCAAAAACAACTCTTAGGACCTGACTGCAATGTAATGTGTACCTAGAAACCACTCTGCTTCACATCTACAGAATACATACAAAGTTTGTCACCTTTCCCCCTTGATGTATCTGCTGCCACCAAGCACTGAGGGTGACTTCAGAAGATTCTTCTGACACCTCCTGAATATCAAGAAGCTTCTATGATAACAGCCTTGCAGTTGCAGTACTCTTCTACACTACTTAAGTGTTTAAAAATATATCTTTGTCCACATTTTAAAACAGAACAGACACCAGGACATTTTCTTTGAAGATCAACAGCCTCTGCTCCATTTTGAAAGCTCAAAAAAAGTTTGAGTGAAAAATCAAATCAGGAAGGCACAAATGGCAAGATTTCTCCTGTTAGATCAGGATGTTCAGGTCCACAAAACCTGTTTCATTGCTTACCCATGCTTTTGATAACAACTTCTTTCTGTTACTCTTGTCCTGACCCTCATTATCCCAGAAGAAACTCTGGATTTATATCCTCTGGAACTTTCTTCTAGGTATATGAAGGCAGAAATATAATTTCCCCTCTACCTTCCTTTCCTATAGTTGAACAAACCGAGTGCTTTTTTGCATGTCTTGTATGAAACTCCCTGGTAAGTTTAGTGGTCTCCATCAGATTCAACTTCAGAAAGTCCATATGCCTCCTGTTCTGGGGACCCCAGAATTGGACACAGCACTCAGATATGTTCTCACAAACAGAGAGATGGGATTGCTTCATAGTATCCTAGAGTAATAGAATCTTTTTGATTCCATCACTTCCCTTGACCCCTGCTGCCCACAGCCCCAACAGAGTGCAGGATACAACTGGTCCTCTTCGTTGAAACAGAATGCTGTTGCCTCCTCTTCAATTTTGCTGTTCACCATGAACTTCTTTCCACCACTATTTCAAGTGTTGAAAGTAAAATAGCAAATGGGAAGTCAGGTAATGTTTTAGTGGATTTAGATGCAGCAGCCAAATGTAAAAAAAAAAAATACCATACTGAAGTAGGAGGAACTGTGAACTCCTTTGTGTCACCGTTGAGTCAGGGACAGGAAAAAAGACTCCAGTCTTCAGAAGGTGAACAGAACGCATTTAATAGAAATTAGTGCATCTTTTATAACCCAACTTTCTAAGCTGAGACTCGATTGGTCCTAAAGCAAAAGCCTCTCACACTATTGATGAACTAAGAATAGGACACTCTGGAAAATCATATCTATAAACAACCTGTGCAGAAAGAGAGATAATAATTGTTTTAATTCTTTCTCTGAGCTTTCTCACAACTTCTCACAGCTTCCCAGGAAAGTCCTGGGAGAGCTATGTCTCTCTCTGTTCAGAGGATATGTGATTACCACACCCTTGAGGATAGAGAGGGCTTAGAGAGAACCCTGGACAGACCAGAGAGCTGGTCAATCACATTAAATTGAACAAGAGCAAGTGCTGGATTCTGCATCTGAGAAATGATTATCCTAGTTGTATGTACAAACTGGGGATAAGAAGGTGGAGAGTACCCCCACAAAAAGAGATCTGGCAAGGTCCCTCAAGACAAGACTGAGAAAGAACAGTTAAGGTTACTTGGTTTGTTCAGTTTGAAGAAGAGGGGCTGAGGAGTGACCCCAATGCAGCCTATTTTTACCTCAAAGAGGGCAGCAGGGGCAGCAGAGGCAGAATGGCTGATCTCTTCTCTCTGGTAAACAGTGACAGGACACAAGGAAAGGGATTGAAGCTTCCTCAGAGGAAGTACAGATTGGACATTAAGAGTAGGTTCTTCAGCCAGAGGGTGGTTGCTCATTGGATCATGCTCCACAGGGAAGTAGTCAGGCCACCAAGTCTGTCAAAGTTCAACTTATTAAGTCATATGATTTAGCTTTAAAAGTTTTGTGAAGGACCAAGAGTTTTGGAGTTGGTTCTATGATCTTTATATGTCCCTTCCAATCCCAGATATTCTGTAATCTTATGATTCCAAGCATATATGGATGAGCTAACTAATTTTAGCTCAAATCAGGAAGTATTAATCTGCTCTCCCCAGAATGAGATCAGGAAGCAGACAGCAAACAGCAGCTAGTGAAAGGATTAACTTGATTAGATAAACTTTCTGCAACAAACTGATACTAGTAATACAACACTCTAAAACATATTTGTATTTTATTTTGTACATGAAATCCAAAGAAATTTCTTTAATTTTAACTTTTCTATTTTAATCTGCTTTATTTTATTTCTAAAGTCTAGTCAATATTTCTTGTCAACCTACTTAATGTTTTTTTAATAATCCACTTCTATGAATGGAATTAAAAAAACCTAAGTAGTACGAACTGAGATCTGCTAATATGTAAGTTATCTAAAGAGGTGGGATGTATTAATATACCCTGCTTTAAGCATAATGTGTTTTAGCATTTATGTATTCACAGAGTATTCAGATCACATATCAGCTACACAAATGAGTTATCAGTATCTCATCCCTTCTTGAAACTTACTAGGTTTTTTTTTCCTTTTTTTCCTTTTTTTTGTGTTTTTTTTTTTTTTTTTTTTTTTTTTGTTGTTGTTTTTAATTAACACTGAGACAAGCGTGTTATATTTTGCTGCCTGTGGCCTCAGCAGGAAACAAGTGTTTTAATGACAGTTCGTTTGAGTTTCTGAGAAATGTATCAAAGGAAAAATTCAGATGCACAGCCTATTGCATTGTGGAAGCACACAACAGGAAACCCAGAAAGAGCTGAAAATGTAATGGAATGGTTTTGATACAGACCCATTGTAAGCTCCTCATTTTATCAATTTCAATTTCTTCAGCTTTAGGAAACAAAGTAATGGGCTGTTATTGCAAATTGGAACTGTTACTTTCAGAGTATGTTGACTCAGCAGTTTCTGTAAAAATCAGTCTACATTCAAGGGATATTAATTCCAAGCACACAAAAATAAGGCACTATAAAGCAACTTTGAGGATATTAATGGTAGCCTTACTCATGATGATACACAATACATACTTCCAAACTGGATTTTTTCATTGGCATCTTTTCTAGACTATTCATACACATTCATTGTGTTCAACAGCATTATGGTAGAAATGCTAGAGGAGAAGAGGCATATACCATCTGAGTTCAGATTGTGTTGCAGTATTAACCTTGTTTTGTCCAAGGCCAAGGAAGAAAGTGTCTAGGGCCAGCAGCCACATCAGCCAAGCTTAAACCACCACTGGAGAGAAATTCTTCCTGACATGAAATGACCTCTGAGTTTCAAAAGAGCATTTACTACCATGTGCTAAGAGTAGAATTAGGTTTGGGATGATTGTCACAAAGAATCTAGTTGTCAATGCTAGAAGCAACATCACATAAAGTGATCCCATTGATAAATTGCATTCCATAAAACAAGCTGAAGGAGTATGCTCCCCTATGCATTTCCAAAGCACCAGGAACCAACGTTCCACCATTAATGTGGTTTTAATATGATCTCAATAAAAAAATCTCATTTTCTGATTACATCAATGCAACCAAGGGCTGGAATTGCCATGGATTGTGAATATATACTTTCTGCTCAAAGAAATTTTAAAAGTAATTTTTTTCTATGTTATGCTTCTAATGAATTTAGTTATTAATTTTCTACACACTTCTTTGCAGATACTCATATTTAGTTAATAATATTAAGTAGTTTGGTTCAGCTGTTTGCCCTCCTTATTTATTCTTAGAGGAGTGTGCATGAGATTTGATATGGAAAAAAATTGCAGCATTGGTTGTCCACACAAGGATTTGCAGCAGAGAAAACCTGCCACAAAGTCAGTCATGAGCCAAAATAACATAATGTGCTTTATACATATCCTGGACTATTGAACTGTTTCCCCTTTTAGCTTCAAGCTCTGCTATCTGGCAAATGCAGGCCACATCACCAAAAAATGGAAGTGTCTCCATTGATACAACTGGATTTCAGATGAGTTGGAAATAAATAAATGGCAACTAACTGTGCTAACATATCTCATGGTGCCAAGACACTAAATAGTTCAGTTAATTTTGTGCAAACTATTTGCTTATTTCAGTACTTGCTTAAAGATTTCCTATTGTATTCACATCTGTGGCAGACTAAAATATTGAGTGAAAAGTAGTTCTTGTCATTTGCTCTAACTCCACAGACACCCATTTTATCATGGTAAGTCTTAGTAAAGAATTTTTGAATGTTAAATAAGACAGAAAATTTGCACTGCTTAGGAAATAAAAGTAACAAGAATAAAATAAACTCATCCCCAGATGATGTTAGTAATAGCAGTTATCAGATTCTAAGAGGAAAAAGCCTCTCCGAGCAATTTACTATTCCCATCCTGAATAAGCTAAAGCTCCCACAGTTACCATTAATAAGGAATTGCACAGGATATTTTTGTCTTGATAGATCAGATTTTTATCTTTAAATTATTTTTAAGTGACAGCATGTATCAAGATAAAATAAGCTGATCACATTTAATTTCCCACTAGGATATCTCTGTGAACATTTTTTTTTTATTCTGCTCCCACTCCCCTCTAATTGTGTTAGAAGGCTCAAAATCACCTTTTTATTCCAGAAAAATGCATATAAACATTAAAATTCCTTATTTGTATATAATAAAGATAGCACACATACTTGAAATTCAGTGTCTTAATAAGTATTGTGCTACTGATTGTCCCTCACATTGAGTTTTAAAATTTCTTTGCTAATGTGGGCATTAGAAAGCATTGGTTTTATTGCTACACAAAGAAACAGGAGTATTTCTGCTGTGCAAATAGAAAGGGACTGAGCTCTCGCAAAACTCTCCCTGAAGTCATAGATCTTAGTCAACTCACATTCTTGTAAAGACAGTTAAATTAGAAAAATGTTGAAGGCATTTCAACAGAAGTGTTATTCAGTCTCTTCAGGACACTGAAATGAAGGAGGGTGGTGATACCTTCTGTTTTCCTTATTAACCCTTCCCCATTTTATAGAGCTAGGATTAGAACGGAAGGCTGAGCAGGAGTCTCACATACCCATGCTGGTCTTTTCAGTAAGATACCTGACATCTAGAGGAAGAGAGAAAAAAGATGAGCAGCAAGGGACTCTCAGTCTAACTTCTGTGAAGGATGTAGTGAAATAAATAATCTAATAATCTTTATTGGAAGATAACAAAGAAACATATATCATGGATCTATTAAACTAGCTAATTTCTAAATGCTGCACAAAAAATTTTCAGCATGAAAAGCTACCACATCTGTCTCCTCTGTTCATAGTAGACAAACAAGAAATCACAGATTTTAAGTGCAGCAAGAAAGATCCAGGCAGATGCCTCAGAAACATAGATATGGTCACTGAAAAGATTGGCTGTGGGGGTTATGGCTTTAGGAACTTAGAAAAACACCTGTAAGAAATCATGCATGTTGAAGCAGTTCTAGTGCCAGAGTAGAATAATCATGTCTCTTTTCACAGCATATCTCAATTTATCCTGGTCTCACAGAAGAAAGTAAGTGTAGGAGCTCGAAAAAATTGGCACCATATTCTTATTTAAGATAATTTTGGATTTGAAGAAAATAATTTTTAAAACTACATGGCTTCCAAGAAAAATCACTTTGCAGCCAACAGTATCAAGAACAGCACAAAATTAAAGCCGTCACATCCAAACCCAAAGGGATAGATACCTTTAACTACTGCTCTGCTTGTCTAACAAGCATTTTGGGCAATCTTGATACCTCATTTATCCATCCTTTAGCCAGAGAGAGCTGACCTCTTCCTTGGCTGGCTCAGTCAAGCTTGATTGCATGTAGCAATTTTGTTGTCATAATTATTGGCATCATAACCTGGCACCACTACTGCTTCTGTGAGCACAGGCTAAGAAGATAAATATCTGAAAATTTCTTTGAGTAAGCAGTTCAGGAAAAGGGCCAACAGAGAGGTGGGCTGAAATGTAGGGAGAAAAAACTGAGAAAAGATGTAGTATTATGTCTGGGTTGTGCAGATATTCACAGTTTTAAAGTAAGAGTGCACAATTTTCAACCAGAAAAAACACTGCTCATCAAACTTGTTCATCTCCTGAATAAGACACTATCTAATAATTTGAAGTACTGAGGACAAAAGTTGAATAGGAACGTATTTGGAAAATCCTTTCCAAATAAGGAATGTATTTGGAAAATCCCTTCCAAATTCAAAACACTAAGAAAACGCTACATACAATCATGGGAAAGTCAGTTTGAATGGTCTTCAAGTAATCCTGCAATTCATTTATGCAGTTGTTTTGGTCTCTCTTTTTAGTTATATGCAAAGATGAACATCCAGCCATTGCACTGCAAAATAGCTGTGATATTTCATTACAACAAACCAATGGCAATATGCCACACCAATTCAATATACCAGTAAGTTAAAAATAGAGCATCCTTCTGAAACAAAATCATGGATCCTCCCTAAATTCAGTATTTTACTAGCTCTCCTGTCTACATTTACAAGCAACAGGTAAAAAGAAAAAAGGTAAATGAAAAAAAGTGTTTTGCTCAATCACCTTCTCACTAATGCAAAGTCAGCCTGGTGATTATACTAATTACATAATAGAGTCCTGATATTTTCTTCAGTAACTTCCTTGACACTGTTAAAACCACTTTGTCAAACTGTTTCATGTCATTATATTATTTGGGGGATCAAAGGTATTTTTGATGAAGTGATTTTATTTCATGCTTTATTACCAGCTTTGACATAAATTTTCAGAGAGACCCAAGGGCATCCCATTTTACACTGTAGCATAGTCTTGTTAGCAATTCAGGTGGAATAAAACCACTCAGCTTTACTTTATGGTCTTGTGCCCTGAATTTTTCACATGGCACCCTCCCAAATATAAGGAACAGTATGGCAGAACAACATTAAAATCTTATGCTCTTAGAACAAGATTATTCTAACACATTGTATCTCTAATCCCTCAACTGTATGATTTCTACACTTACTAGCATTTTAAAATTATTTAAAAACAATACAGTGCTCAGAACAAGTACTCTTTTTTCTTCTATTAATATACATCAAAAATACCTTTTTTTATTATTTTTTCTCTGGAAATTAGTTTAAATCGTCTCTTACACAGTCACAAATTAGGAATCTTGCATCTGCTTTCTGATAAGCAAGTTAAATGCAATGTTTCACATACTATCAATTAAAAGCCAGTGGAAAGCAGTGCCATTTGCCACCTCTTGTAAGTACCCAAATCTGAAAAGGTTGAACCTCATGAGAAGCAGAGATCAAGCCAAAACATTCTGTATGCAGAAAAAAAAAAAGTAAAATCCTAGAGTACTTTGATACCCTGTCTTTGTCACTGTAACCCATTGGCCATGTGCACAGGGGAAGGCAAAACCTCACTGCGGTATTTAAGATGAAGGTAGAGACATTAATGAAAGCTAGGTTAAGGAAAAACACTGAGAATAATGTTGAGGTGCAAAAGGATAAAAACCTGTAACAGTTCAGATTCCTTATTTTAAACAGCTAAGTATTTTTCTACCATAGCTGCTGCATCAAGACTGAAAACTTAACATTCTCTTTTCTATCTTTTTTTTTTTTAAAAGAAGCACTCACATGGTAGTGACATACCTAGAAATAAAAATATTTTGGTTTTATCCCCTATTTTTTTTTCTTTAAAACAAGAAACTTTGCATTTTTAGAGCCCTTTCCAACTTGAAAATCAAAACTATTTTTTCCCTTTATGTGACATTAGTAGACTACAGTCTCTGCTATCAAACTGGCACTGATGAGTCTACCTCTTACATGTAGGTTTTTCCATGGAAACATGACTTTCACCACTACACTCTTTGTTTTTATCCCTCACTCTATTTTTTTCTTAATTGGGAATATATCTCTTGTTGTGGAAAGTAATTTAATGCTACATCTCTTCCAAGTCAGTGGCCATCAACCCAAGTCACGGTCAAGGAAAAGATTCAGTCAGTAAGGCAAACAGCGAACAAGCTCTGATTCATCTTGCATCACATAAAAATGTACACTTACCAAAGAATTAACCACAGAGTACCTTGTATAAAATGGAAAAAAAAATTATCAACTTCCACGTTTTATTTCCTTTCAGAAGAAATGAACTGGCATAATCTGTCAGAAAATCTTTACGCACGAACATGCCCAGTTAACACATTACAGGAATCAGCTCAACTGATGAGCAGCATGACTTCAAGAAATAAGCAGTTTTTGAAAATGTGCAACCTCCAAAAGGCATATTATCAGTGCTTCAACCTCAGCTGTGAAATGTCACCATCATTCTGCCATTACTCAGTTATAGATTGTGAAGTACTAGAGGCACAGCTGACAGCTGAGCAGAGTAATGCAAGCACACCTGTGCAAAGGCGCTGTGAAGCTACATTGCAACAACATTGCTTCCCTGATTTGGGGTGTAAAATGAATCTTTTGCATTAAAGTGGGAAATTGCAGAGACACAGCAATGCCCTAGCCCCAGGTCTTTTTCCTGCCATCCTTAAATGGTGGAACTGATGGCATAAGGAGCAGAACACAGAACGGAACGCTGAAGCTTTCTCTTTGCTGGAAACATGGCTTTTGTGATTCTAAAGACAAATAATATACCCCAGAAAACCTGTGAATCAGAATCAGAAACATGCAACATGTATTACACAGGTGATAAATATAACTATGTTCTTTCTGACAGTCAAACAGAAGTTTATAAAATCATTTCTTTCTGAATAAAACCTACATGCATGCATGAAACTTACCTGTATTTCACACCATACATAGCATCACATCATACACAGAGGTGTGACTTGTTTTTCTATTAGTGAATTTATAAAAAAATTGTCACACTGACTGATACTTTCTCCATGCCTGTGTGTCAGTCTGATTTTAAGGGCTTCCCCAAATGCATCAAATCCTCCTGAGGGATGCATAGTGTTGGCTTATTCATTATTACAATTTAACTCAGTAAGCTGAGTGCAAACACAGGTAAACTACTACCCTAATATTACTGGTGGTATTGCACGTACTATTTTCAAAATCATTTGGTATACCACCTCAGTAATTATAACTGTACGCACTAGGATCTGTTTCAATAATTTCAATTTTTCAATCAAGACTTAGTAAACCTGTCCTATCTTTTTTTTTTCCTCAGTTTGAAGAGTGGATATTGTAAATTAACTAAAATAATAATCAGAATTCTTATTTATTAAGCATGAGCTAGAAGACATCACTGCAAACTGGACATCAAAAGAATAGCAAAGAGCAAAAACATCTTAGCATTTTGACTGCCTTTGCGTTTAAATTTTTGCTCATTTTCTCATTGATAGTTAGTAAAGTAACTATAAAAAACTTATGATTCTGTTTCTAACATTACCCTCTCATGATTATGGCATACAAATCCACCTTTCAAGAATTTTTAAAAATGCTTTATCAAAAGTATCTCTCCTGTAATACAGGACTGTTCTATCAGTCCAAAAACTTTTTTTAAATTTCCTCAATCCATTTGAGAAATAAAATTACCTCCAAAAGGTGCAACTTTCTTCTCTCTTACAATCACTTTTTCTCACAGTAGGGGCTTCAGAAATATAAACATTTACTATTTAATAAAAAACACACTTCATTCTTCCACTATTCAGGAGAAGCAATATTCCTCACCCAGTTTGCCAAATCAGTTTTTTTTGAAATTATCCTGAAATAAAATTATATTTGATAATCAAATATCAGTGCAATTTTAGTTGATATAAGGCATTGAACAGCGGTATTTCACCATGTACCTTAATAAAATCTGCCTGGTATTTCCCAGTCTTTATTCTTGTTGACACTTTCTTTGTGGACGTAACCAAACTAGCTGTAGCAGGAGAAATATTGTCCACCCTTTTTATTCACATATATCTGCTCAGTCAAAATTTCCTAACTATGTACTGTCACAATCAAAAGACACTATGTCTCATTCCAATGAGCTATTTTTCATGTTTTTCATTTTCTCTTTGGTTACCTTGTGCATTCTTGGTAGGGCAAGTAAATAAAACAATTAATAAAAAGAAGACCTAGTTTTTCATTTGGTAAGAAATTTAGTGTCTGATCTCTTTAATCTTTCACCACTTTAGGAGCTAGGATAGACTACTGCCTAGGTCAGGTAAATCATCTTATTTATTTGTAGAGCTAAGGTGGCATTTTTGCCAAGCTGTATGTTGGGAAAGAATAGCCAAAACATTTCCCCCAGTGTTTCTTCTGATTGACTCTATTTCCTTTCCTCTGGTCCTTCCAAAGTTCCTGCCTTACAAGCCTAGTTATTGACATGCAAGCCAGATACATTATAAAAA